>NC_080542.1:37250564-38450564 GCF_028640845.1 Ahaetulla prasina | reverse complement strand
GGCAATTCCAGAACAGAATCAACACTAGAAAAAGAGTTGACAGCTCTTAAAATACTGAGCTGTCCAAAACAACAACCAATAGCGAAACCCTAATTTTCCCACCTGAAGGATACGGAAACAAACCAATCAGATCGCATCACATGAGCATGCTCAATAGTCCTTTGGCAGCTCCACAGACACAACACCCATTCCCTCCAAGATGGAGGATGCGTAGTCTGCCAAATAAGCTGGAAGCCGGTGGCTCTGCCCCGATCTTCTTACAATAGGACTGGTAGGCCCAGGAACAAACTGTGGCCACCGAACCTCTGACTCTAACAGTTGGAAGACGACTTCGGTTGGCGGCTTCTCTGGCAATGGAAGACCCATGGCAACAGGTAAGTTTGGCGAGGTAGCTGCTTCATGTGTCGAGGGTTTATCAAGCACCGGTAGGTCAGGGAATTCAATGCTCATGGGCAGGCCTGTAGGTGCCTTTGCCAGTTGTTGCCTGGATGGACTAGCCACGTGCCCCCTTAATTGGTCAATGTGACGCCGCCAGGTTCGTCCATCCTGAAGAGTGACCCTATAAGAGTGTGGTCTATTTATTTCCGTTATGTAGCCAAGCACACACCTAAGCACACACACGTCGCGAGCTCAAGACACATTTATTCATCTGTGCAGGACTGGCTTAGTTTTTTAGATTTTAAATTTAGAGGGGTTTTTAAATTGATTTTAATATCTATATTTTTACTTTTAATTAATTGGGCAGTAGAATAAGTTTTTTAATGATTGTTTTAATTTGTATATTGATGTTTTTATATGCCTGTGAACCGCCCTGAGTCCTTTGGGAGATAGGGCGGTATATAAATTCAAACAATAAATAAATAAATAAATAAATAAGTTCACCCCCAAAATTCATAGCATACACTGCATCCCCAATGTCAAAAGTTTGAGCATGAGCAGTGACTATTGGCTTTTGTTCATTTGTATAATCGGAATGGAGTCGATCTAAGGTAGTCCTAAGTTGACAACCGATCAGTAGCTCTGCCGGGCTATGATTGGTGATTGGACATGGAGTTGAATGCTGGGCCAAGAGATATTTGAATACCATGTCTTCTCAATTCCCTGAGCCTAATTTACTTATCAAATCTTTGGCTGAGCGGATGGCTCATTCTGCCAATCCATTAGAGGCTGGGTGGAATGGCGTTGTCCGGGCATGCCAGATTCCCTGCCCTGCTAGGAACATCTGGAGAGTGGCAGAGGTAAATTGCAGCCCACTGTCCAACACTAAGGTATCGGGCAATCCGTGGGTAGCAAACAGGCGCCGCAATATGTGCGGCCTCAGAAGTGGAATAGGCACTTGGAATAGGCATCCACTACGATCATGAACATACATCCCAGGAATGGTCCAGTAAGATCTACATGTATTCATGACCATGGAAGCCTAGGGGTCTCCCATTCTCTTATTGGGGCAGATGAAGGTACAGTTGGCATTCCTGGCATCTGGCCACCCATTGAGTGATTTCTTCATCCAGACCTGGCCACCAGACATAACTGAGACCCAATACCTTCATTCTCACCACCCCAGGGTGTGCTTCATGTAGACATTTTAAAATTTGCACTCTTAAAACAGAGGGAATCAACACTCTGCTTCTCCACAAGAGGCAGCCATTTAATACTGATAGCTCATGCTGTCTATTCCAGTAAGGCTGGAATTCAGCAGGCACCTTGTCCTTCGGCCACCCCCTTTGCACTCAATCCAATTATCGTGGGCTGTGTGTTTGGCGATGTCAGAGGCCGTCAATGGACCCTCTAGATCCTCAACAGTACTGAGAATACAGGAGCGGGGTCGATTATAACCGTTGGAAGTGGGCAGCGGCTCAATGCATTTGCATGGCTTAAAGTTTTTCCTGGTCGATAGGTCAGCCAGTAATTATATGATGCCAGGAATACTGTCCATCGTGTCATACATGGGGACAGTATTTGGGTGTTTGACGGTTCCCTGCGATCAGGCCTAAAAAAGGCTTATGATCTGTAATTAATTCAAATGGGTGTCCATAAATATAGTCGTGGAATCATTTGACTCCCGACACGATAGCCAGTGCCTCTTTATCTAACTGACTGTAAGTTCTCTCAGTGAATGACATGGTTCTAGAGAAATAAGCAATTGGGGCTTCCAACCCATTGGGAAACTTGTGGCTGAGGATGGCCCCCACCCTGTATGGTGATGCGTCACAGGCCAATACAGCTTTTGAAGTAAGAAGAGCCTTGACAGCTTCAAAAGCACAAGCCTCCGATATACCCCAATGCCAATTAACTTTATTTCCTAAAAGCCTATGGAGTGGCTCAGTCACCAAGGCTTTGTGTGGTAGGAACATGGAGTAAAAATTAAGGAGCCACAGAAATGCCTGCAGGTCCACAGACACAACAATGGGCTAGGTGGGCTGTAAACGGGCATGGATGTCAAATGAGCTATGGCTGCTTAAGAAAGTATGGTGTGTTTGCTTTGCTTCAATAGGCCTTTCAGGCCTATTTGCTTTGCTTCAATAGACCTTTCGGGCCTAACCATGTTCTAGCCTAACCATGTATTACCCAGTGGAAATTGAATCATCAGGATTCTGGACACATAGTTTTAGTTTTTCACATAGCAAAAATCCATAATCAGTGTTGATCTAGGACTGTATGTAAGTTTCCAAGTTCCTATAATATCCCTCCCACCAAATTTTTTTTTATACCAGTTTGGAAAATAAATAAAACTCTTTTCCAAATTCGGAAGGATCTTATAAATAATAACAACTTCTCATTATTATAACTATCCGCAGAAAGGTCAAAAAAGTTGAGATGGCATTCTTGACCCTGTGATCAGAGACCTTTTATGTGGACATGAAGCAAGGGTTTTCACTAAACAGTCATAGCCACCATATTAACTTTTTTGATGATCCCACATGCAGCTACACACGCACACATTATTTTAAAAATGATTTAGAGTTTGTGTATGCCCTGCCCCTCTGTGTAATTTATGAAGGCAGCCTATTATTTATGTGAGCATGGAAAAAGTTGGTGCTACTTTGAGAGTCCCAACTCTCTTTAAGTAGTATTGTTTTCTTTCAGATTTGTGCACAAAAGGTATCAATTTTATATTGAGTCCCAAGTACGCATGGGACTTTTATGAATTTCACTTTGCCTTTTTATGGTTTTGATTCATTGCAAGTGGGTGTTGCCAGATTGGGGAGAAGAAGATACAGGTTTTATGGCAGACTGTGCAGACTGCTTTGAATTTATGTTATTTTCCTTCTTCCTTTTTAAACATTGCTAGCTTCTGTAAAATAAGTAGTTGTGCTTTGTGAGTGGTTTGATATTTTGATATCCAGACATCAAATCTCAATATTTGCCAAATAAACAGGAGGGATAACACATAAAACAAAAAGTACAAAATGCAATTTATGTAGCCTTAAATAGAATCAAGGTGTTCTTTGCAGTGGCGGATTAAGGCTCACTGATGCCCTAAGCACTGACAAATCTTGGTGCCCCCCCTCCTTTGTTTTTTACAAATCTTCATTGTTTTTTTTTTCTTTCTCAACTTTGTGGTGCTCCCTTTGGGCCTGGTGCCCTAAGCATGTGCTTACTCTGCTTAATGGTTAATATACCACTGGTTCTTTGACCAATTTCATTTTATACTTCCATGACTATGCACTGTCAACAAAAGAAAAGCAAAAAAATCAAACTAAGTTTCCAGATTTTGACATAATTACAAGCCATGGTTAAACAAGCCAGGAAACATAGCCAGTCTTAAACTCTGGTTTCAAATCCTGGCTTTTTAACCCCAAATAAATGTCTTGTTTTGAATAGGTTCAGATAAGCAGATGAATCATAGATAAAACAAATCCTGTATTAAAGTTGCATGTCTGTATTTGTTGTAAAAACCAATACTCCCTGCTTCTATTCGTTAGAATATCTTAGCTCATTATACGGTAGAAAGTTAGCACCCACCCCACTTAGAAGAATGAAATATTTTAGGAAATATTAAAAAGGCAGAATATTATATTTTCCCTAAAGGAGAAACATGTTTCTAAAGATAGAAACTCCGAGCTTCAGCTCTCTGCCTTCAGCAGATATTTGGTGCCCATTGAGAAGGACTGTGCCAGCCGATCTACAATACAAAAGACCTTCAGCTCCAGGATGATGGGATTATCCTTCAGAGCAAAGCCATTCAGCCACAATAGAAACTGCATAATAAAGCTGTTAAGTTCGGGAAGTAACGAGGCTGGAGACCAGGGTAGTGACAACAGCTCTTTAATATATGGTGAACCCAGCAACAAACTGGGGAGAAACAACCCTTTATATACTGTTTAACCGGCGGCTTCAACCAATCAGCAACGTGCTTGGTTCCCGCCAAAATATTTAAAGATACATAACACTCCTCCCCTCCCAGAAAACACTTTACCACTATTTACATATTATTTACATGTTATTTTTCGACGTAGTCACGCAAATAACCTGGGCGTCTCCTAATTCTTTCGGACCTGCGCGGTTCAGTCCTGGGTGGTGTTTTGAGCTGGTCGGAGGGGCTGTTTGCTCCTCCCAGCTCTTTCTCTAGGCCATCGGGCCCTGGATTACTTGCAGACTCTTTTTCTTGGCCATCCGGCCTTGGATTACTTTTGTAATTTTCCCTGCTGTTTCCATCGGGACCCTGATGGCGTCGCTGGACCTCCGGGACCTCAGCTAAGTCTTGCGCCTCCCCCGGGATATGGTCAGCTGTGGGTTCAAATAAGGAGTGGTCATTATCTGTCTCATTTAGTTCAGGTTGTTCAGTTATTCATTTCCTTATCTGATCTATGTGGCGCCTCCATACTCGGTTGTCTTGTAATTCGACTAAGTATGACTTTGGACCGGTTGCTTTTATGATTTGCCCTGCGAGCCAACTTGGGCCGTCCCCATAGTTGCGGGCCCACACTCGGTCGCCTATGCCCATTTCTCTCGTTCTTTCTAGTTCCCCCTTGTAACCCTCAGGTGTGTAATGGGGATTCAAACGGTCAAGTGGGCACCGGAGCTTCCGTCCCATCAATAGTTTGGCTGGGCTTCTGCCTGTAGCAGTGCTTGGGGTTCTGTGCTGAACGGCCAGAAAGAAATCTATCTTTGTTTGCCAGTCACCTGGCTTGAGCCTGGACAATGCCTCCTTAGCGCTCCGGACGGAACGCTCTGCAAGGCCATTCGACGCAGAGTGGAAAGGCGCGGAGAGGGCATGTCGGATGCCCTCCTCTGCCAAGTATTCCTCAAACTGGGCTGCCGTGAATTGCGGGCCGTTGTCGGACACCAGAGTGTCAGGCAACCCGTGGGTTGCGAATAGGTGGCGCAGGGCTGCGATTACTGCCTCGGCCGTAGTGGATTTCATGAGTATGACCTCTAACCATTTAGAGAATGCGTCGACAACCACTAGGAAGGTTTGGCCGTGGAAAGGGCCAGCAAAATCAATGTGGATTCTTGACCAGGGCCCTTGGGGTTTTTCCCATTCCCTGACTGGGGCCGTTGGGGGTAGAGGTCTGGACTCTTGGCAAGCCTGGCATTTCCCTACCCTCTCAGCAATCTCTGAGTCCATGAGTGGCCACCACACATAGCTTCTTGCTAGCCCCTTCATCCTTACGATCCCTGGGTGACCCTCGTGGAGGTCCAATACCTTTCCCTTAATTTATCCGGGATAACCACGATCACCCCATAATAGGCACCCCTTGAGCCGAGAGCTCATCACGTTTTTACAAATTCCTTAAACCGTCGCCCGGAGCATGGGCCACCCTCTTTGTACCCAACCGAGTACAGTCCTTAACATAATGTCCCGGTATGATGCCGAGCCACTTCCTTAGATGTGACTGGGCCAGAGTCCAAAGAGTCAATAAGCAGGATGGGCGTCCCCGGAGTGGGGTCTTCGATCGCCCCTGGTAGTGGGCATCTGCTTAACGCGTCTGCATGCCCCACTTCTTTTCCTGGTCGATGCTGCAGCTTGTAAGAATAAGCGGCCAAGAAAATAGTCCATCGAGTCAAACGTGGCGAAAGTGCCACAGGCGTTGGGCGATCGCCAGCCAGTATTCCTAACAGCGGTCTGTGGTCAGTCACAATTTCAAAGTCTCGCCCAAAAACATATTCGTGAAATTTTTTCACCCCTGACACAATTGCTAGCGCTTCCTTATCTAACTGGCTATAGTTCCTCTCTGGGGAGGACATCGTTCTGGAGTAGAAGGCTATAGGGGCTTCTGTGCCGTTTGGAAGTCTGTGGCTGAGCACAGCCCCCACTCCGTAAGGGGAGGCATCGCAAACCAGCACTAAGGGTAATGAGCTATGATACTGGATGAGCAGGCTATCGCTCGAGAGCAGGTTTTTTACTGCTTCGAAAGCCCTACTTTCCGACTTTCCCCAAGACCAAACAGTATTTTTCCCTAGAAGCTTATGCAGCGGTTCAGCAACGGTCGCTTTGTTTTTTAAAAAAACCGCGTAAAAATTCACTAGCCCCAGGAAAGCCTGTAGCTCTGTTTTGTTTTTGGGCGCTGGAGCCTTTCTGATCGCCTTGACCTTGCTCTCAGTGGGGTGAATTCCTTTCTTGTCTATTCGGTAGCCCAAGAATTCGACGGATTCTACTCCTATCTGGCATTTGTTCACTTTAACCTTTAATCCGGCTGACCGGAAAATGGCCAGAACCTTTCTCAGACGCTCCCCCAATTCCTCTACGTTTTCTGCTGATATCAATACATCATCGAAGTAGGGAACTACCCCTGGGAGCCCTTGCAGCAGTCGTTCCATTAAGTTTTGGAACAGCCCCGGTGCCACACTCACCCCAAATTGTAATCGGGTACACTTGAATGCACCCCTGTGAGTTACAATCGTTTGGGCTTCGGCTGTGTTGGCGTCTACGGGTAGTTGTTGGTAGGCTTGGGCCAAGTCTAACTTTGCAAAGACTTGCCCTTGTCCCAAAGAGTGCAGCAAGTGTTGCACCACGGGAACCGGGTAAGCGCTTTTCTGTAAGGCTTTGTTTAGCGTCGCCTTGTAGTCAGCGCAGATTCTAATTGACCCATCTGGTTTTACTGGGGTGACGATTGGCGTCTCCCACTTTGCGTGATCGACTGGCACCAAAATCCCCTGATTTATGAGCTTATCTAGCTCCTTGTCAATTTTAGGTTTGAGAGCAAAAGGGACTCTCCTTGCCTTTAACCTAATGGGGGCTACCTGGGGGTCTAAGTTGAAGGAAATAGGGGTCCCCTTGTACTTGCCCAGGCAGTCCTTAAAGACATCTTCGAACTCATTCATGAGTATGTCTTTCAGGTTACAGTCACTTCTGTAGATGCCAGTCACGCCCATGCCCAGTGCACGAAACCAGTCTAGTCCCAACAAACTAGGCAGGGTCCCTTCGACGATCGTGATGGGCAGGGTCTTCTTGTGTGGTCCGTACTCGACTCGGACAGAGGTGGTCCCTCGAACAGGGATTCGATTCCCCTGGTAGTCGTGGACTCGTAGCCGTTGTGATTGCAGGTGGCGCTTCGCGACTGCTGGCAGTGACTTCGCCAAAGTGTCCCAGGACATGATGGTGATAGCTGACCCGGTGTCCACTTCGAGTCGGCACCGTACTCCTTCTATTTTGGGTTTGGTGAAGATCTTCTTCTCCACTCGGGTTGAGGCGCGGCCTATGACCACAGTCGTTTGGTTCGAATCCGCGCCTTTTTTGTTTGAGCCAATCGCGGGTCGCCTTGCCGATCCCGCGCTCTGATTGGCCGATTTGAATTTTCGGCGGGAAGGTTGGGGAGCTCGACAGACTTGAGCTAGGTGCCCTTTCTTCTCGCACCGCCGACATGTTGCGTCCTTAAACTTGCAGCGTTGGCGCTGATGTTGACCTCCGCAACTTCCGCATTCGTCCCGGTCCTCTTTGCCCCGTTTCTCGGTTCGGCAGACCCCTTCCTCATCCTCTCCGTCGGACTCGGTCTGGATCTCTTCTTGGTGCACCGGGGTTGACTTTGTGCTCGCCTTTGGTGTGAGAGGCTTTTGAAGTGTCTCCGCCGCTTGGGTGGACATTTCATGCGCTCGGGCTTCGTCCAGGGCGTTCGCCAGTGTCAGGTTGCTTTTCGATAGCAGCCGCCTCCGCAAACGCATGTCTCTGACCCCCCTGATGAGTTGCTCCAGCAGCACCTCGTCCAGGTCTCGGTACCCACAGTCTTTGGAGGCTTTCCGCAGGGCGGCCATGTAGTCGCCGATGGATTCGCCCTCTAGCTGCCGGCGCTCTCCAAATTCAAAACGCCGCACGTATTTGGACGGCGTTGGCGCGAAATGGTTTTTTAGCAGGGTTTGCAGAGTTTGCCACGATACCGATTGTATCGGCGTTGGCTCTGCCAGGGCTTCCGCGATGTCGATGACCTCGGGACCGCAGTGACTCAAGAAGTATGCCCTTTTGCGGTTGTCTGGAACTCCTTGTAGTTCGTTGGCCTCTAGAAAGCTTTCGAAACGGGTCATGTACGTTCCCCATTTCTCTCTAGCTGGGTCAAACGGTGCGGGCGGAGTGTAACTAGCCATCTCCGTTTTTCTGCCCTATGTTTGCTGGGTTCGGTTCTGGTGCTCCTTAGCCTCGATATCCCACCTTCGTCGCCAGTGTTAAGTTCAGGAAGTAACGAGGCTGGAGACCAGGGTAGTGACAACAGCTCTTTAATATATGGTGAACCCAGCAACAAACTGGGGAGAAACAACCCTTTATATACTGTTTAACCGGCGGCTTCAACCAATCAGCAACGTGCTTGGTTCCCGCCAAAATATTTAAAGATACATAACAAAAGCCCCTTCATTGCATCAGCCCAAGCTTCAACCAAGCTTGACTCAGATAACCTACAAAATCAGCTATGACCCTGCTTGGCCCCATGAGAGTCTGACAGCAACTAATAGAATATATGCCCTTGCCACAGGAAAAGGAAACTTAAGGGCAAGGCCCAAGAGCCCTTTTAAATAACCCTCTCCACTCCATGTGGTCAGCTACTCAGAATCACATGTGCTTGGTGGTTCTGCTTCACCATTAAACCACCTTCCCAATCAGCCTCCACATTTCCAGTGTCTTTCTCCCCACTTGGAACTAAACCAGAGGGATATTTCTTCCAACAGTACTAATCATTTCAAAATAGAGTTCTGGAAGCAGTATGAGAAATTAGCCATTCTCAGTGGTATCTCTACATGCAGCCTTTCAGGAATAGGTTTGTTTAACAAGGGGAGATGGCAGTGGATAGTTCAGTATCAGAGAAAAACTGAAGTTTTTTGTTTGTTTGCTTGCTTTGTTGTACTGATATAGATTTGCAAATTTTGTGGTTATTTCATTTTCCCATTGGTGGGAGTGCTTGCCTAATCTTGTTGTTTGGCTCCTATGCTTTATACATTTTCAATTATTTCATAGCATATTTATATGGGATACAGGATTTATAGCTTTGCAGCCAGAACTATGTTTTTCAGAAAAAAATGCTGCAGGTTTAACATTAGCAATAGAAAATTGTTTAGTGGAGTCTGCTTAATTAACAAATTAAAAGCTTAGCATTGAAAAATTATGATTGACACTTTCAGATGCATGAGACACACTTTTTAAAAAAATGTCATAGAGTGCTTTAGGGGTGTTGCACCAACGCCGGACATACTGTAGCTCTTTGATCTTCAACATAATCGAAAAATTAGAATAATTTATACAGAATTGTCAAAATTATTGAGGAAGTTATGCAAAGTCACCTGCATACATTTACATCACTTATAAAGCAATGATGGGGAACCATAAAACTTCAGATTTTGCTTTAAGCATTCTTCACTATTGTCCATGTCATCTGAGAATGATAAGAATTACGGTATAATTTAGACACCTAACAAGTGGCTGTCTTGTCAGGTTGCTTTTCTTAACAAGTCAGGGTAATCCAAACTTGGACTATATGCATTGCAGAAATTAATTACCGTGGAGTGCAAATATCTTGCTTCTTATCACATTTCAGACCACCTACCCCAAGAGATATTCAGCAGTGAAGCTCCTAGCAAGATAGTATCAGTCTAAATGTTGGAGTACATATAGAGCTCTATTAATTATTTTTCATGTGCGTATGTGTGGCATATGTGAGTTAAGCCAAACCCAACTATAAATCACTCATGTTCTGAATTCCACACCCACAGAACAGGGTGGGGTAGTGTAAAAGAGATGGTAGCAGGTAAGGAATACTTCTGTTGTGCCTTCAGTTCCCTGTGGAGCAGGGCATATTTATGACAGAAAGAAAAAAGGTAAAAAGTTCAGGTGAAGGTCAAAAGGATTCCTGGTATGGATAAATTTATAAAAGGGATGATTTGCTTTTATCTTATAGAAAATGTCTATTTCCAGCATAGCCCTTCAAGGAAGAAAGTCTTGCTGAGTCCCATAATAATTTTGGTAATTTCAAGGTCCCCCAGTTTGGCTTTCCAAAATTGCCATAAATTATGCAAAACTGGAGCACCCTCACAGCCCAAACGCTTGACGTAAATCAGTACAGCTGTATATTTTAATCACATCAGTTAGCATAAAAATCAATCAAAGTGATTGATCATTATATTTCTTCTTCACTAATTCATGGGACAGAAATGAAAAGGCTGCCATGCCAGAACAGTTGCATAGTTAAATTATTCCTTTCTCCCCCAAGATTCAGTTTTCTGGAAAGCTACTATTTAAAAAGGGCTTTTGTTTATTCTGTTCACAAATTTAGCAGTCAGTTTACAGTTAAATGTGAAATAGTAAAACATTAACTTAAAAATAAGAATAAAAATAGAAGCACAGGAAAAAAGGATTGCGGTCTTTCATTGTTCTGGAAGTAACACCTGTGTACTTCTGTCATTAATAGTGGTATGTCTGAATTTGCAGAAAAAATGATATTTCACACTGGAAATTCTACAGACTTCTGGATGAGTACCGTAATTTTTCTATTGGTAAGAACCTTTTCCTCCCTACCTGTCAACTTCTGGCCATCCTGTCTGTCTTCTTAATTCCTAAATAAAAAATCATTTGGCAGCTCAAACAGGTGTAAATGAATGGTTTTTTCTGGCTTCTTTATTTTTGACCTTTTTCTTCTCCTATCTGTTTTTCCTAATCTCAGCTGAAGGCATGTTCTGAAAGGATGGAATTCATGTACCTCAACCTGGTGGGCTGTTTTGTGTGACAGCTGGAGGAAAGGTACCTTTGTGGTTTTAAGAAACTGGGTAAGCCACCTTAGAATCATTATATGAGATAGTCTCATATGTCTCATATAAGCAGCATATAACTCTTGGAAAAGTCTAATAAGTTAGAGAGTGATGAAAACATGATAATAAGTTAAAGAGTGATGAAAACATGGTTTGCAGGCTTAGCCATAGTTTTTAAATAGGGTCCCATATGGAAACACAATTTCTCAACTGTAGAGCATTTTATTTTGCTTATAAAAACTCCTCAGTTTAGTTTCCAGGTTTCCACCTCCAATCAGGAAAATTGAGCTGGATACATTGATTCTGTCTTTGGGTTTCTTTGCAGGTTTCTTTGCAGCTAAAAGAATATGACAGTTCAAATTACTATAGATTCCTCTAGTGTAGCTCATTTCAACCTGCTGTCCTTTGGCCATTCAAGCAGAGAATTGTTCAAAGTGCTGGATGCTGCAAAATAAAATCTTAATGAAGTGACAAGATAGTTTTAAAGAAGAGGATCAACTCTAGTCACATTTAACTGAAAAATATACCATATTTTTCAGTGTATAGGATGCTCTGAAATATAAAACTCACATTAGTTTTTGGGGAGGAAAACAAGAAAAAAAATTCTGCCTCTGCCTACCAGCATCCATTGGTATTCATCTGGCTAGTGTTCTTGCAGCAAACAACAGACAGCCTGGTCAGCTTCAGCACATTATCGCAGCCTGATTCAGCACGAGCAGCTGATTGGCGGTTGGCTCGACCTCTCGGAATACCGCCAATCAGCTGTTCCAGGCAGCAGGGATCCCCACAGTCCATTGCCACTTCTGTGGAATGTATTTTTGGTCTCTGCGCATTGTGTTTTTGGCCTCCATGCATCGCGTTTTTGGCCTCTGCATGTCACATTTTTGGCCTCTGCATGCTTCATTTTAGACCTGTTCCAAGCTGTGGGGATTGCCACAGCACATCGCCACCAATCGCCGCCTCTGCACATTGTGTTTTTGGTCTCCACATTTCACACTTTTGCCTCTGCACATTGCATTTTTGGCAAGTTCCAGGTGCCAGCGATCAGCACTTGCAGCGATCCCTACTGCCTGGAATGGGCCGAAAACACGATGCACGGAGGCCGAAAACGCAATGGCCAGAGGTGGCAATTGGCGGTGATGTGATGTGACAATCCCAGCAGCCTGGTGCGGGTCTAAAACGTAGTGTTTGGAGGCTGAAAACATGATGCATGGAGGCCGAAAATGCGACACGTGGAGGCAGCAATTGGCGGTGATGTGCTGTGGCGATCCCCGCAACCTGGATCGGGTTTAAAACAGGGTGTGCGGAGGCCGAAAACATGACACGCAGAGGCTAAAAATGGCTGAAGGGTGGGGGCCGGTGAGTGGGCAGGGCTTCGGTAACATTAGCTGTATAAGACGCACAGACATTTCCACCCACTTTTAGGGGGGGATACCAGTATTGAAATCTGAACTGGTTTACTATCAGTTTGGTGGCTGCACATGTGCTCTGTGTGCCAAATTTGAGATATGCACACACACACACAGTGCAGACCAAAAGGAGGCATGGGAAAGAAGGTAAGTAGAACAGCGTGCGGGGGTGGTGGTGGTGATCAGCTGTGGTGCGGGATCATTGGAACCTTTTTAAAAACTTTTTCAAAGGATTAGGTAGTAAAATTTTTTAAAGGCGAATAGGTAGTAAAAAATGCTGTTAAAAAGTAAAAAAAATGATGATCCAGCGCCACAGCTGTGATCATTGCAGCCTTTTTTTTAACCTTTTAAAAGCATTTTTACAACCTATTCTTCTGTTTTAAATTTCAATAAGAATTAATACATTTTAGCAATTACATGTTCATCAATGCTATACAGTTCATATCAAATATGTCTTACAATGATCAAAACAATAAATTCTTGTTTACTTTAAATAAATAGAATAGAATTTTATTGGCCAAGTGTGATTGGACACACAAGGAATTTGTCTTGGTGCATATGCTCTCAGTGTACATAAAAGAAAAGATATCTTCATCAAGGTACAACACTTACAAACACTTAATGATAGTCATAGGGCACAAATTTAACACTTAATGATACAATACTTAATGATAGTTATAGGCTACAAATAAGCAATCAGGAAACAATATCAGTGTAAATCTTAGGGATACAAGCAACAAAGTTACAGTCATACAGTCATAAGTGGAAAGAGATTGGTGATGGGAACGATGAGAAGATTAATAGTGCAGATTTAGTAAATAGTTTGACAGTGTTGAGGGAATTATTGGTTTAGCAGAGTGATGGCGTTCGGGGAAAAACTATTCTTGTGGCTGGTTGTTCTGGTGTGCAGTGCTCTATAGCATCGTTTTGAGGGTAGGAGTTGAAACAGTTTATGTCCAGGATGTGAGGGGTCTGTAAATATTTTCACAGCCTTCTTTTTGATTCATGTAGTATACAGGTCTTCAATGGAAGGCAGGTTGTTAGCAACTGTTTTTTCTGCAGTTCTAATTATCCTCTGAAGTCTGTGTCTGTCTTGTTGGGTTGCAGAATCAAACCAGACAGTTATAGAGGTACAGATGACAGACTCAATAATTCCTCTGTAGAACTGGATCAGCAGCTCCTTGGGCAGTTTGAGCTTTCTGAGTTGGTGCAGAAAGAACAGTCTTGTCCTTTTTTGAAAGAACATTCTTTGTTGTCCTTTTTTGATGACGTTTTTGATGTTAGCTGTCTATTTTAGGTCCTGCGATACGGTAGAACCTAGAAATTTGAAGATTTCTACTGTTGATACTGTGTTGTCTAGTATTGTGAGAGGTGGAAGTATGGAAGGGTTTCTCCTAAAGTCTTCCACCATTTCTACAGTTTTGAGTGTGTTCAGTTCCAGATGTTTCTAATAATTATAAATAAAAAAACATCAACCACTTTATCCTTTTGTCATCAATCCTCCTGGTTTTATTTTACATTGTTCTTGACAAAATTCTAATATCTCACCATAATAGCCTTTTGCGTTTGCCTATTATTTCTTGTCTATAAAATGCTTCAAAGGTATTTTTGGGCACCACCTAAATTTGTATCTGTTACATATTCTCAAGTGGAACATTAGCATTTTTCTAAACATATAACTTAAAGTAACTATTTCAACTTCCTATTTTTAAATTTAATTGAAAATTGCTTCATGATATTTTATGGGTAATAGCATATAAATCTCTAAAAAATAAACAGAATATTTTTTTTTAAAACTGCTCATTGCTTTAAAAAAGAGTTACCGTATATACTCGAGTATAAGCCGAGTTTTTCAGCACATTTTTTGTGCTGAAAAACGTCCCCTCGGCTTATACTCGGGTCTATACGGCTTATACTCAAGTTTTTTTTTTTTTTAAGCCCCTCGGCTTATACTCGAGTATATACGGCTTATACTCAAGTTTTTTTTTTTTCTTTTTTTCACATTTTACCGGACTGAAGCCCTGCCGGTGCAGTGAGAGGGCGGGGCGGGGGAGCCGCCAGCCTTCTCAGCTGAGGGAGGGAGGGTTTCCCCAACCGGTAGGTGCCTCATTTCCCACCCTCGGCTTATACTCGAGTCCCCAGTTTACCCCAGTTTTTGGGGTAAAATTGGGGACCTCGGCTTATACTCGGATCGGCTTATATTCGAGTATATATGGTAATTAGTAACTGGAGACAGCTATTTATTATAGTCCTTTTTCTTCTTCTGATCCCTGCATCATACACAATGCCAGCTCCCCTCACATTCTTGACTACTGTCTTGGAAAATATTCAAAGGTTGTAAGTGAAACTCTGTGAATCTGGGTGCCTATCTGGCTTGGCTTCCCTTTTCCAGCTGCTGTTTCTCCTCTTCTCTCAAAGCTGCATCCTTGCAGGTGCTGGGGAACTTCTTAAACCTTAATTAGGAAAGGGGAGCAATATAGAAGGAAGTAGAAGAGAGGCAAAGGGAGAGAGAGAGACAGAGAGAGAGAGGGAAAGGTCTCGTATTCCCTCAGGGCAGAGCACATCAAACAACTCAAGCTGGCTCTTGTGAAACTGATGGCAATTTCCTCTTCTGTCATAAAACAAATTGTTATTTGTCAGGAAAGCAGGTTAGCTGGTTGTGGTGTGCCATGTGCATGCTGTGCCCTACAGCCTAGGTGTATTGTGTTGGGGCCTTAGCATAAGGGGGAAGATATATAATGGTTGTGCTTGATACATAAAGCTTACCAGAAGGGAAGGGACGCCCAAAATCATAGGACATTTCTTTTTGTAAATATTCTGAGGTTTTCTAAAATCAGAAAATAGTTTTGGGGATCCACAGAAATTAAATGAGCCTAATACAGCCTTCTTCAATCTGGCATCTTATAGATTTGCTGATCTTCAACAGAGATCATTGGACATATCAAGTTCAGGAGAGCTAGTCTAAAAGCTAGAACTAAGACTATTATATTAAAATTTCTTTTTTTTTTTATTTTATTCAAAAAGTTTTACAAAAATTTTTTCCCCCTTTCCCCCCCTCCTCTCCCCTCCCTTCACAACCCCCCTCCCCCCCCCCGACTTCCCAGAACGGGCACAAGGTATAGTTAAAAATAAAACAAACATATGCTAAAAATTTTTCATCCCAACTTAATTATACCCCTACAATCATCAATTCCTAACTTCCCCCCAAAACAATCAAGAATAATACATCATAATCATTCAAAAACAGTCTGATAACTCTTAGTCTGATATCTACGTTGAATATAGTCAATCCATTTTTTCCATTCCTTTAAGTATCTTTCTTGCGTAAAAAAATTTCTTTTTTATATAAGATAAACTTTTTCTCTGAAATTAGTCCCACTAAAACCAAGAATAGAATAGAATAGAATAGAATAGAATAGAATAGAATAGAATAGAATAGAATAGAATAGAATAGATTTTTTTATTAGCCAAGTGTGATTGGACACACAAGGAATTTGTCTTGGTGCATATGCTCTCAGTGTACATAAAAGAAAAGATACCTTCATCAAGATACAACACTTACAATACTTAATGATAGTCACAGGGTACAAATTTAATGATACAACACTTAATGGTAGTCATAGGCTACAAATAAGCAATCAGGAAACAGTCAATATCAGTATAAATCTTAAGGATACAAACAACAAAGTTACAGTCATACAGTCATAAGTGGAAAGAGATTGGTGATGGGAACGATGAGAAGATTAATAGCAGTGCAGATTTAGTAAATAGTTTGAGAGTGTTGATGGAATTATTTGTTTAGCAGAGTGATGGCATTCGGGAAAAAACTAATCTTGTGGCTAGTTATTCTGGTGTACAGTGCTCTGTAGCATTGTTTTGAGGGTAGGAGTTGAAACAGTTTATGTCCAGGATGTGAGGGGTCTGTAAATATTTCCACAGCCCTCTTTTTGATTCGTGCAGTATATAGGTCCTCAATGGAAGGCAGGTTGTTAGCAATTGTTTTTTCTGCAGTTCTAATTATTCTCTGAAGTCTGGGTTGCAGAACCAAACCAGACAGTTATAGAGGTGCAGATGACAGACTCAATAATTCCTCTGTAGAACTGGATCAGCAGCTCCTTGGGCAGTTTGAGCTTTCTGAGTTGGTGCAGAAAGAACAGTCTTTGTTGTCCTTTTTTGATGATGTTTTTGATGTTAGCTGTCTATTTTAGGTCCTGTGATATGGTAGAACCTAGAAATTTGAAGGTTTCTACTGTTGATACCATGTTGTCTACTATTGTGAGAGGTGGAAATATGGAAGGATTTCTCCTAAAGTCTTCCACCATGTCTACAGTTTTGTTTGTTTGTTTGTTTATTTATTTAATTTTGTCATAACAATGTACACAAGCATAACACAAAAGATTATATAATATAGAAACATATAATATGAGGAGAAACAAGGTAGTATAAGCATATATATATACCGTATATACTCGAGTATAAGCCGAGTTTTTCAGCACGTTTTTTGTGCTGAAAAGCGCCCCCTCGGCTTATACTCGAGTCTACCCTTGCAGCTGGGCCGGCAGGACGAGCCCAAATGCTGCCGGCATGCTTTGCCAGCTCGGCCGGCTCGTTTTGGGGCGGCGGCTGGCCTCGGCGCTTCCGCCGCTTTTGATGGCGGCGGTGGTGGTCGGCGGAGGGGCGGAGGGGCGTTGACATTTCGCCCCTCTCACTCGTCCTCCTCGCCTCGGAGGCGGAGGGGCGTTGTCACCCCGCCTCCTCTCCAGCCGAAATTGAGTGCGGCGGCAGTGGGGTGGGTGGGTGGGTGGGGAGGCCACCGTGAAGTGCCGGCAGGACGAGCCCAAATGCTGCCGGCATGCTTTGCCAGCTCGGCCGGCTCGTTTTGGGGCGGCGGCTGGCCTCCGGCGTTTTCTTCCACCGCTTTTTGATGGCGGCGGCGGCGGTGGTCGGCGGAGGGGGCGGGGGGCGGAGGGGGCATTCGACATTTCGCCTCTCACTCGTCCTCCTCTCGCCTCGGAGGGGCGGAGGCGTTATCACCTCGCCTCCTCTCCAGCTGAAATTGAGTGCGGCGGCAGTGGGGTGGGTGGGTGGGTGGGGGGAGGCCGCCGTGAAGTGCCGGCAGGACGAGCCCAAATGCTGCCGGCATGCTTTGCCAGCTCGGCCGGCTCGTTTTGGGGCGGCGGCTGGCCTCCGGCGCTTCCGCCGCTTTTGATGGCGGCGGTGGTGGTCGGCGGAGGGGCGGGGGCGGAGGGGCGTTGACATTTCGCCCCTCTCACTCGTCCTCCTCGCCTCGGAGGCGGAGGGGCGTTGTCACCCCGCCTCCTCTCCAGCCGAAATTGAGTGCGGCGGCAGTGGGGTGGGTGGGTGGGTGGGGAGGCCACCGTGAAGTGCCGGCAGGACGAGCCCAAATGCTGCCGGCATGCTTTGCCAGCTCGGCCGGCTCGTTTTGGGCGGCGGCTGGCCTCGGCGTTTTCTTCCACCGCTTTTGATGGCGGCGGCGGCGGTGGTCGGCGGAGGCGGGGGCGGAGGGGCATTCGACATTTCGCCCCTCTCACTCGTCCTCCTCTCGCCTCGGAGGCGGAGGCGTTATCACCTCGCCTCCTCTCCAGCTGAAATTGAGTGCGGCGGCAGTGGGGTGGGTGGGTGGGTGGGGAGGCCGCCGTGAAGTGCCGGCAGGGCGAGCCCAAATGCTGCCGGCATGCTTTGCCAGCTCGGCCGGCTCGTTTTGGGCGGCTGGCCTCGGCGTTTTCTTCCACCGCTTTTGATGGCGGCGGCGGCGGTGGTCGGCGGAGGGGCGGGGGCGGAGGGGCATTCGACATTTCGCCTCTCACTCGTCCTCCTCTCGCCTCGGAGGCGGAGGCGTTATCACCTCGCCTCCTCTCCAGCTGAAATTGAGTGCGGCGGCAGTGGGGTGGGTGGGTGGGTGGGGAGGCCGCCGTGAAGTGCCGGCAGGACGAGCCCAAATGCTGCCGGCATGCTTTGCCAGCTCGGCCGGCTCGTTTTGGCGGCGGCTGGCCTCGGCGTTTTCTTCCGCCGCTTTTGATGGCGGCGGCGGCGGCGGTCGGCGGAGGGGCGTTCGACATTTCGCCCCTCTCACTCGCCTCCTCTTACTCGTCCTCCTCTCGCCTCGGAGGCGGAGGCGTTGTCACCCTCGCCCTCCTCTTACTCGTCCTCCTCTCGCCCTCGGAATGTGAAAGAAACGTGGAAAACTCCAACTACAGTATAAAAAAAAAACATTTGCACTCAGTACTTTTTATTTTATTTTATTTTTTGCCAAGTTTTCCCCAGGTTTTTTTTCCCCCCCTATGGAAATTGGGGAGGTGGGGAAAAAGAGGTGAAAAAGAAAAAGCCTCTTGGAAAGCGGAGAAATACGGCAAGAACAAACGATTTCTCCCCCCGCCCCTCCCGGCGCCGTCCTTCTCTCCCGCCAGTTACACGGTTCAGTTTTTTTTCAGGCTAACTATACTTTGCATTTCACTCCCCCGAGTGAGGAAGAAGAAGGGAGGCAAAAGAAACCAACCCTCGCGCAGATCAGCAAATTAGCTTTCCTTCTCCAAACCAATTGGAGGCGGGGGGCGACGCTGCCAAGAAGCCGCTGCTTACAGAGAGCGAAAAAGCCAGGGAGACCTTGGCATAGGTGGGCGGCTGGTGTAAGGAAGGAAAGAAAGAAAGGGGAGTGAAAATAAGAGCAGTCCGAGCTCTGAACTGGGGAACGAGAAGGAAAAGAAAGAGGAGAGAGAGTAAGGACTGCCACTGGGGTCAGGGAGCAGAGCACCAGGAAACAGGGCGGCCAACGCGCGCATACTACACACACACAAACACAGAGCCAGCTCCTCCCTGCCGCTGTTGAATCTTACTTCACCGCACTGAGTCCTTCGGGAGAAGGGCGGTATAATAATAATAATAATAATAATAATAATAATAATAATAATAATAATAATAATAATAATAATAATGATGATGATGATGATGATGATGATGATGATGATGATGATGATGATAATGATAATGATAATAATAATAATAATGATGATGATGATGATGATAATGATAATAATGATAATGATAATAATAATAATAATGATGATGATAATGATAATAATGATAATAATAATAATAATAATGATGATGATGATGATAATGATAATAATGATAATGATAATAATAATAATAATAATAATGATGATGATGATGATGATAATGATAATAATGATAATGATAATAATAATAATAATGATGATGATGATGATGATGATGATGATAATGATGATAATGATAATGATAATGATAATGATAATGATAATAATAATAATAATAATAATAATAATAATAATAATAATAATAATAATAATAATAATAATAATAATAATATTCAGCCGTGCTTTGATGGCAGCCTGACGTAAAATGGGGGCAGGGGATACATACAGTTAGGGAAAATAACAAAACAACGTTTTGGGCTCAATTGCAGTCTTAAATTGAGGACTACTTGCAATTTGAACCTTATTGGACACTTCATTCCTGGAGGGTTTTTAAAGAACAGACTGGACAATCCTTTGTCTGAAACAGTATAGGATCTCTTGCTTGAGGAGTGGGGACTGGACTAGAAGATCACTGTTAGTTTGGGATATGTTCAGAGCCCACACATCTGATGACATAAAAAAATTGGCAAAGTCATCTCAAGTCACTTTGGCCGTTATTCCAGGTGGGCTTACATCTGTATTGCAGCCCCTAGATGTCAGTTTAAATAAACCTTTCAAGGACCGTGCGAAGGATGTGGCATGAATGGATGACATCTGGTCAAGCTCGTCTGACAAAAGTTGGAAATCTGAGAAAGCCAGACATAGAACTAATAGCACAGTGGGTTCGTGATGCATGGGAAGATATTCCAGAGGACATGGTGCAACGTGCCTTCAAGAAATGTGGCATTAGTAATGCTATGGATGGCAGTGAAGACAGCGCATTGTATGAGAGTGACAGCAGTGATGATGACGACTGTGAACTCAGTGATGAGGACACCGTATATGCGGATAACACCACAGAAGCTGAAGTAGCTGAAGCTCTGTTTGGACAAACAGATGAGGAGGAGGAGAACTCCAGTTTTGAGGGATTTTAGCTCTCGTTAGCTTGGTTGCTGTTACTTTTAAAGATACTGTATTTTTGATACCATATTCTTTTTGGGGACCCCCTTTTGCACTTTTATTGTTTTTCGTTCAAATAAATATTCATGTTATTTTACTTGGCTCTATCTTTATTTTTTACATTGACCAGTAGCTGCCTCATTTCCCACCCTAGGCTTATACTCGAGTCAATAGTTTTTCCCAGTTTTTTGTGGTAAAATTAGGTACCTCGGCTTATATTCGGGTCGGCTTATACTCGAGTATATACGGTATGTTTTCTGAGGTTTTTGCGGGTGTTTGTACGTAGGTCTTTGGTTATTCGGGTTTTCTCCCGCGTAAAATTGGAAGTGTCTTGGCAACGTTTCGACGAAGTCTCATTCGTCATCTTCAGGCTTCAGCTTCGTGCTTCTGGGAGCAATGTGTGATTGCAGCTGTTTCTTCCTTTTTAACTGCTAGTGGGGGTTTGAACTGATTGGGTGGGAGCTTGGCTGTGCTCTGATTGGATGGGGGGTTTTTTGTGCTCTGATTGGCTGGGGGTGTGTCCTGTGTTGGTGGGGGCTTGGTTGTGCTCAGATTAGTCTGAGTTGCAGGGGAATTTGAGCTGGTGAGCTGCATTGCTGTTGTTTGGCTTCGTGTTTGTGGTCGTGCTACATCTTCATAGTGGGTGTCTGTCTGCTCTATGTATGGATTGGAGGGGTTTGAAATGGCTAATGTTGCAGCTGCGGTCTGGCTTCTGGTCCTTGGTCGTGCTTCCTGATCAGTGTGGGTTTGGGTCTGCTTTCTGGGTGGATGTGTGTTGGTGACATCCTGTGTGGACCTCGTGAGTGTGGGTCTGGTGTCATTCCTCAAGTCCCTAACACGAGGAATGAATCACACATTGCTCCCAGAAGCACGAAGCTGAAGCCTGAAGACGACGAATGAGACTTCGTTGAAACGTTGCCAAGACACTTCCAATTTTACGCGGGAGAAAACCCGAATAACCAAAGACCTACATATATAGATAGATAGATAGATAGATAGATAGATAGATAGATAGATAGATAGATAGATATAGATATAGATATAGATATATATATATATATATAGATATATATATAGATATAGATATATATAGGTCTTTGGTTGTTCGGGTTTTCTCCCGTGTAAAATTGGAAGTGTCTTGGCGACATTTTGACGAAGTCTCATTCGTCATCTTCAGGCTTCAGCTTCATGCTTCTGGGAGCAATGTGTGATCGCAGCTGTTTCTTCCTTTTAACTGCTAGTGGGGGTTTGAACTGATTGGGTGGGAGCTTGGCTGTGCTCTGATTGGATGGGGTTTTTTCTGTGCTCTGATTGGCTGGGGTGTGTCCTGTGTTGGTGGGGCTTGGTTGTGCTCAGTCTAGTCTGTGCTGCAGGGGGATTTGAGCTGGTGAGCTGCATAGCTGTTGTTTGGCTTTGTGGTCGTGCTACATCTTCATAGTGGGTGTCAGTCTGCTGCATGAATGGATTGGAGGGGTTTGAAATGGCTAATGTTGCAGCTGCGGTCTGGCTTCTGGTCCTTGGTCGTGCTTCATGATCAGTGTGGGTTTGGGTCTGCTTTCTGGGTGGATGTGCGGTGGTGACATCCTGTGTGGACCTTGTGAGTGTGGGTCTGGTGTCATTCCTCGTGTTAGGGACTCGTTTGTCAATAAGGGCGGGTTTCCAAATGGCTGGTAGGCGGGAGGTGTCATCTCGTTTGTTCATGCTGTGTGGGCGTTTTTCTATCTCAATGGCTTCTCTGATTATTCTGTTATATATAGATATATATAGATAGGAAGAAACAATAGGACAGCAACGATAGGCACGTTTGTGCTCTTATGCACGCCCCTTAGAGTCCTCTTAGGAATGTGGTGAGGTCAACAGTAGACAGATTTTGAATAAAGCTTTTGGGGTTATGAGAAGAGACCACAAAGTCAGGTAATGCATTCCCAGCATAGATAATTTTGTTACAGAAATTGTGTTTTCTGCAATCTAATCTGGAGCGGTTGACATTAAGTTTAAATCTGTTGGTAGCTCTTGTGTTATTGTAGTTGAAACTGAAGTAGTCATTGGCAGGAAGGACATTACAATTGATGATTCTATGAGCTAAACCCAGGTCCTGTCGAAGGCGACGAAGTTCCAAGTTTTCTAGACCCAGGATATCAAGTCTGGTGGAATAAGGTATTTTATTGGTTACGGAGGAGTGAAGAATTCTTCTCGTAAAATACCTTTGAACATGCTCAACTGTATTGATATCAGATATATGGTATGGGTTCCAGACAGGCGAGCAGTAATCAAGAATTGGCCTAGCAAATGTTTTATATGCTCTGGTCAGTAGCGTGGTGTTTTTAGAAAAGAAGCTACGTAGAATTAAGTTAACAACTCTTAGAGCCTTTTTTGCTATATAGTTGCAGTGGGCTTTGGCACTTAGATCGTTAGATATAAAAACTCCAAGGTCTTTGACAGGGAGGTAATGTCCATCAAGCATGTACTTAGTGATTGGGTTCTTTCTTCCAATATGTAAGACTGAGCATTTGCTGGTTGAGATTCGTAGTTGCCAAATTTTAGACCAAGCGGTTAGATGATCAAGGTCTTTTTGAATTGTAGATGTATTGTCAGTGGTGTTAAAAAGTTTGACATCATCAGCAAAGAGAACACAGTTACTTGAGATATGATCACAAAGATCATTTATGTATATTATAAAGAGTATAACATTTATGTATATTATAAAAAAAACGCTACCTTGAGGAATACCACTCTTGACAGGAATAGGATTTGATAGAGTATTACCAATTTTAACTACTTGTTGTCTGTTTGACAGAAAAGCAGATATCCAGTTGTGTAAGGATCCTGAAATGCCATAGGATTTTAATTTTAGGAGAAGTTTATCATGTGCTACTGAGTCAAAAACTTTACAGAAGTCTATGTATATTGCATCTATTGATTTACCTAGATCAAGATTTGTAGTCCATAGGTTTTTACAGTAGAGAAGTTGTAAATTGCATAATAATTTTTTTCTGAAGCCAAATTGTTTATTTGAGAGTAGGTTGTGTATTTCTAAGTGCAAGGTAATGGATTGGTTGATGATGGATTCCATTACTTTGCAGGCGATGCAGCATAGGGAGATTGGTCTATAATTTTCAACTAAGCTGGGGTCGCCTTTTTTTGAAAATTGGAATGATTGTGGCTAGTGACCAGAGATTGGGAAGGGAACTGGTTGTGAAAGTTTTATTAAAGATTATACTTAGGGGTTCTGCTAAATTACTAGAAAGTTTTTTTAAGAAGTAAGCACAAAGTCCATCAAGTCCAATGGATAGAGATGGTTTCAAGTTGCGAAGAGCTTTTCCAACATTATCTTCAGTAAAATCTTTTATTTGTAGTCCATAAATGGTATTGGTGTTGTTGCAGAAGATGACGTCAAGGCAGTTGTTGAGTCTTGTACTGTTAGTTACAAGTTGTTCAAGACCTAGGTTTGTAACAGCGTTGTATATTGTAGTATGGATTGGATCAGCTGTACATTCATTTGTTGTCCAGTTAATGAGAGGTAAATTTAGGTCACCCAGGAAAATGAGGGGAGATGGGCAAGAGGTAGCCCATGTTAGTAGTGAGGTTAAAATATTAGCATGGGTAATGTCGTAGTCAGGGGCTCTGTAGCATAGTATGAATCGAAGTATGGTGTTAGATGATAGGTCGCATACAATAGTTTCAGGAAGAGAAAGTTTGTGTGCAACTTGAATGTTTTTTAGATTCAGTGACTTTTTGTAAAAAATAGCCACTCCACCACCTCTTCGGTTTTCACGATCTGATCGGTGAACTTGATATTCTTTGTTTGAAATGATGGAGTCAGGGAGGGATGAGATTAGCCATGTTTCACAAATAAATATAATATCAAATGTACCACTGTTTAGCAGGAGGATAAATTCAGGTAATTTGTTAACAATACTTCTTGCATTCATCAATTTACATTTAAAATCTGTAGAGAGTGGTGTTAAAGAGGTAAGGGGCGTGCATACCTAGTTTTGAATGTTAGTTGGTTAAGGGATATCTATAACTGGTGGTTGTATAGGAGGTTGGATGGGTGGATGGATGTTTTGGGTGGCGAGTGTTTGGATGTTGGGTACTTGACTGTTTGTTGATATGGTTGGTTGGATGGATGGTTGAAAGGCTGGTTGGATGGTTGTTTGGAAGGTTGGTTGGATGGATGTTCGGATGGCTGGCTGGATGGTTTGTTGGATAGCTGCTCGGATGGCTGGTTGAATGGTTTGTTGGATGGCTGATTGGATGGCAGTTTCGATGGATGGTTGGGTGATGGGTACTTGATTGAACATTGGGATGGCTGGTTGGATGTTTTGGGTGATGGGGGGTTTGGTGGTGAGTTTTTGATTGTAGGATTTATTTTTTATGCAATTGGCATGGTAATCAATATATAGGTTTGATTCACCATTGTCTTGTCTTCGTTTAAGTTCAGTGCGGAGTTCACGAGAATGTATCCGTTGCAAGAAAGATAGATCAGGGTGTGATCTAAGTTTACTGTAGGCAGGGTTTGTTTTAGCAATTGAGTTGATGGTATATATGAACTTACGTTTGCTGTTCTCGTTTATGCAGATGACTCTGCAGAATCTTGGTGCTATTGATCCGTCACTGTTTTTATATTCTGGTCCATCTCTGGAGACTGCAATTATTTCATTTGGGGAGATGGATGATGAGTTATAATTTCCAATTATGTTGTGAATTTTGGCGATATCAGGTTCGTTTGTGTTTTCTAGTCCAAATAATATTGCATTATTTATTTTTTGTCCTCTCTCCATGGCATCTCTAATTAGTTGGTCAGTAGTTATTTGTTGTTTAGGTTTTGTTGAAGGATGAGTATTATGTAATGTTAGATGAGTTGGGAAGAGATTTAGATCAGTCGAGTATTCATTTTTTTGTGTTGTAATTTGTTTTATCAGATTGGTGAAACTTTGTTCAATAACGGTTAGGATTTTTTTTCTAAGTTTTGTTCAATAGCTAATATTCTTTTTTCTAGTTTTGTTCAATATCTAGAATTCTTTTTTCTAAGTTTTGTTCAATAGCTGCTATTATTCTTGTTTCTAAGTTTTTATCAGCGTCAATGGTTGATCTTTTGGATTTTTTGGCTGGCATGGTAAATTTTTTTATTATTATTTTTTTAATTATTATGTAATTAGTATTCAAGCAGTATTATTCTTATTTCTTTTAATTTATTTCACTCTTACCAATTTCAACAATTGAAGAAGTATCTTCTCTTAAATCGATCTTTCTTAACTTCTATCTCTCAGTGATATTGAGGAATCTTTGTTTGCAAGCTTTGGCAGAGGGGGAAGCCCGATGTCAGTCTCAGGAATCCCCGGCAGCAAGCCTCGGCTATGGGGAAAGCCCGGAGTTGGCGACGGCGGTGGGAATCCCCAGCAGCAAGTCCCGGTGGTGGGGGAAGCCCTCCTCAGCGCTGGGGATTTCCGGCAGCAAGTTTTGGCGGTGGGGAAAGCTCGGTGTCTGTCATGGCAGTGGGACTCCCCAGCAGCAAGTCCCGGCGGTGGGGAAAGCCCTCCTTTGCGTCGGGAACCCCTGGCAGTGAGCCTCGGCGGGGTTTTTTTTAATTTATTTACATTTATATCCCGCCCTTCTCCAAAGACTCAGGGCGGCTTACATTGTGTAAGGCAATGTAAGGGTGTGTGTGTGTTCAGTGTGTTTTGAGTGTGTTCAGTTCCAGATTGTTCCAGTCGCACCATGAGGCTAGTTGTTCAACCTCATGTCTGTATGCGGATTCATCATTGTCTCAAATGAGACCTATCACTGTTGTGTCATCTGCAAACTTCAGTAGTTTAACAGCTGGATTGTTAGAGATGCAGTCATTGGTATACAGAGAGAAGAGAAGTGGGGAGAGCACACAGCCTTGGGGTGTGTGTGCTGTGCTAATTGTACAGGTATCTAATGGGATTCTGCTTAACTTCACCTGCTGCTTCCTGTTTGTTAGGAAGCTTATGATCCACTTACAAGTCTGTTCAAGTACCTGTAGCTGGTTTAGCTTAGTTAGAAGAATATCTGGAATGATGGTATTGAATGCTGAACTAAAGTCTACAAAGAGGACCCTTGCATAGATCTTTGGAAATTCAAGATGTTGTAAGATGTAGTGCAGAGCCATATTAACAGCATCATCTGTTGATCTATTTGCTCGGGGTCTAACAGCAGATCCGTGATGGTTTTCAAGTGGGACAGCACTAGCCTTTCAAAGGTTTTCATGACTACAGATGTTAGAGCAACTGGGCTGTAGTCATTCAGTTCCTTGATGGTGGGCTTCTTCGGCACTGGGATGATAGTAGAGCATTTGAAGCAAGAAGGAACATAGCACATCTTTGTGATTTATTGAAGATATGGGTGAAGATGGGGAATCAATTGGTCAGCACAGACTTTTAAGCAAGAAGGAGTTATCTTGTCTGGGCCTGGAGCTTTTCCTGGCTTTTGTCTGTGAAATAGGTCTATTTCATATCCATACAAGTGCACTACTGTATGGAGATAATCCATTGAG
The DNA here is from genome assembly GCF_028640845.1 of Ahaetulla prasina. Lineage (NCBI taxonomy): Eukaryota > Metazoa > Chordata > Lepidosauria > Squamata > Colubridae > Ahaetulla > Ahaetulla prasina. Next base: position 38,423,331 of record NC_080542.1, on the reverse strand, counting down.
AGAGTCATCTTCATGCATCAGAAAAGTCAGAAAAGAGAGCTTTTATCTGCATTATGTGCTATAGGTCAGAAATTTGTACATAATTCTAGGAACCTAACTGCTATTTCAACAGGGAAGTAAAAAATTCAGATTAAGAGTTAATTAGTAACGTGTTTATGTATGTAATGAATATATATATATATTCATGTGTATTCAAATAATATAAATTAGTACTTTTATACAACAATTCTTTAAGTATTATAAAACATACGTGGAGTGTTGATCACTGAGAATGGTTTCTTCTCTAAGCAAAAAGTTATTCAGAGATTATTTGCATGATTCCGTTTCCACCATACAAATATGGGTCATTAATACAACATTATCCTTACTTGCTTCCAGATAATTAATAAGGCAACCTCTTTCTTTCTATTTCTTCTAGTTGTTTTCCAATTTCAGTTCAAGTAATATTGTCCTATTTATATTTTATTTTATTTGTGCAAATATCTCCATCACAGTTGTCTACAAAAACAGATAGTATCCATAGCTTTTTTTATCTTGGGCTGTTATGCTGTCTACCGCCTTTGAAGGCACTTCAACTAATGAAACTTCCCCAATTTCTCATGATGTGATTGAAAGACTGCTGTCCTTCCTTCTTTTCTTCCTTTCCAGGTGAAATGGATAAGAGGTTTCAGTTTCCCCTTCTAGCCCAAGAAACTAGAAAAAATGAGAAAGCTATGCTGACAGATGGGACAGTACAAGGGAAAATTGATAGAGGGATGTTAAAAAGCTCTTAATGGAAACAACATTTCTTGAAACAATGGGAAGGAAAACTGCAGGTTCTTGATTTTCAGGTGGACTAGGTGGGAGACCTAAAGAAGCAGGGGAGTCCACCAATTGGAGGCCATATTAGGTGCAGCCCAGACAGAAGAGCAAGGCATTGCTTTGGCCACAGCACAGTAGGTTGGAATTGGAAGGGATTTCTTAAGCCAGTAGTTTCATTTCCAGGTGAATTCATATTAAAAGTTTGTTATTCTTTAAAAAAATATTATAATAAAATAACAAAGCCAACTTACATAAGAACATCTACTTACTGCTGGTTCCACATGACCTGTTCTTCCCAACCATTTTTTTTCCTTTTTGCTTCCATTCAATTATGCCCAATTCTTGGAGATTGCCTGGACAAATCCCTGAAGCTTTCTTGGCAAGATTTTTACTCCTCCCTAAAAACATGAGATTTCAGAACTATTATTGACCAGAGCTCCATTTCTTTATATTAATAAGAAATAATGGTTCCAATTACTGATTTTTAGATTGAGTTATCAAACCTCCATTAAAAAAATTCCAGACTCCCGCTGAATAAGCAGTAAAATTAGTATTTTTGTTAAATACTAAGAGATAACACTAAAGAGATTACAACAAACACTAAAACACTACCATCATCTAATGCAGCAGTTCTCAACCTGTGGGTCGGGACCCCATTGGGGGGGTCGAATGATGATTTGCCAGGGGTCGCCTAAGACCATCTGAAATATGGGAAGTATACTTGCGAGTCGAAGAATCGCACTCCAATGGTTGACTCCACAAGCCAGCTGCAGGCTCTTCAAATCGTTAGCCGAATTCGGCTTCAGGCGTGATGAATTAAAAAAGAGAGAAATCTTTGCTCTGATGTCTCCCTCTCAAGCCAGCTGCAATCACTCCCAATCGCTAGCCTAATCTGGCTTCAGACGCGATAAACTTAATAGGGGAGGAGTTTCCGCTTTAATGCCTCCATCCTCAAGGCAATCGCAAGCAGTTCAGATCGCTAGCCAATACGGCTTCAGGCGCGATAAATTCAAAACAAAAATAATTTTATGGTTGGGGTCGCCACATCGTGTGGAATTGTATTAAAGGGGTCGCAGCACTATAAAGGTTGAGAACCACTGATCTAATGGCTATGTTGATTTTGGCAAACCATATCTAGTAGCCTGATTTTATGATAGACAAAATAACAGTGTTCATATACAGTGGGGAGGTATTGGTGGGTTCAGAAAAACTTTTGTCTTGAAGAAGTATTTTTTTTAAAAAGGGGGGGATAATATCTCAAAGGTAAAAAATACCCCAAACACTTCAATGAAATCTAAGCATGCTCAGTGAAGGGTATATTCTAGGAAGATAGATATCCCTATTTTTTGGCATGAAGCTTTCAGGGGTCTCTTTGGGAGCGCTGTCATTTTAGGGGCATAAAGTCTATCTGAGTTTATAAGATGCAATCTTGGCTGTCAGAAAATGAAAGTTGGTGGGCTTTAATGACCCAGAGGTTGTGATCATTCCCCGTGATTTAAAATATTAGTATAAAAACTGGGTGTGTTTCCTTTAGGATGACCGTATGTCCTGCTTCTCAGAAGTTCTTTCAGTGGAAGAACTATCAAAGATATGTGGGTGTGAATAAATCTTATTGCTTTTCCAGTAAAGGCAGGAAACAGGAAAAAAATGAACTTTTCTTGCATATATATTCTATCGTGGGTGTGATAAAGAGGACGTGGAACAACAGGATCCAATTAATTCAGCAGCCATTTTTAAAAAATCACTTGATCTTAAAATATGATAGAATTAATCTAGAACAATTTTAGGATTGTCGTAAATTAGAATTTTTTTTAGAAACAGGGCTGAGGGCTCAAAAGTTTGATATAACAGCTCCCTTGCCGATTATTTTCATGCCCCATTTCCCTTTTTTTTAAATTTTGGAATGTAACAAAGGAAAGCTCTATCTCAAGAGCTTCCACCAGGACCACAAAGGTGTTTCTATATCAAAGATCTTGTCTGAAATTGGAATATTTCTTCCACTTTTTGAAAAGGAAGCCAAAGATTCTTATGACTTCTAAGATGCTCTTTCACAGATCATACATTATAGCTGAAGCCAACTAATGATTTTATGCCTTAATGACACTTTCACAATCTTCACTAACTATTGCAATTACCGAGGGTCTGAACTTAAAGTGAAAAACAATTTCTTTCGAAAGTTAGCTAATTAAACTTATTCCCTCCCTCATTGCTTTTAAAAAAGATTTTATGAAAACTCACTATCACCTCTGATTTCTTGGGAGATTATAATTTGTAAAAGTTGGTTTGGGGGGAATTCTTCACTTAGCTTTTAATACCCAAGTAATTAAATTTAATTAATGTGCTATTGTTAATATCTTTATTTCGCTACAATGTTATTTCATTTTCTTTTTCGTATCTTAAGGATTCTATTTACCGTATCTTTCAGAGTATAAGATGCTGCGGAGTATAAAACGCATATTAGTTTTTGGGGAGGATTAGAAAACTTAGAACTCCGCTGACTCCGACATGACCTGTGTTTAACACACAGAATCATCTATTGCAATATCCTTCCTGTAAAAGACTACTTCAGCTTCAATCACAATAATACAAGAGCAAACAATAGATTCAAACTTAATGTCAACCACTTCAATCTTCATTGCAGAAAATATGACTTCTGTAACAGAGTTGTTAACGCTTGGAACTCACTACCTGACTCTATAGTCTCCACTCAAAATCCCAAAAACTTCAACCAAAAACTGTCTACTATTGACCTCACCCCATTCCTAAGAGGACTATAAGGGGCGTGCATAAGAGCACAAAAGTGCCTACCGTTCCTGTCCTATTGTTTCCTTTCATTATATCAGATTAATATAGTTATTGCATACTTTTACTTATATATATGTTTTTCTTTTATGATATGTTGTTGTTTTATGTTGATGTTTGCATATACTGTTACGACAAAATAAAATTAAAAAATTAAAAAATAAGAAAAAAAAATTCTGCCTCTGCCTACCAGCATCCATCAGTATTCATTGTCCTTGCAGCAAGCAGCAAGCAGCAAGCAGCAAACAGCAAACAGCCTGGTAAGCTTCAGCATGTTATTGCAGCCTGATTCAGCACGAGCAGCTGATTAGTGCTTGGATCGGCCTCCTGGAATATCGCCGATCAGCTGTTCCAGGCTGCGGGGATCACCTCAGCCCATTGCTGCCTCCATGCGTTGTGTTTTTGGCCTCCAGGTGTTGCATTTTCAGCCTCTGCACTCATCGTTTTTGGCCTCCATGCGTCGCAGTTTCAGCCGGATCCACTGATCCCCACCGCCTGGAACCGGCCAAAAATGAGACTCATGGAGGCCAAAAACAGGGTGTGCAGAGGCCAAAAACATGATGCTCGGAGGCGGCAATTGGTGGCGATTGACAGCGATATGCTGTGCCAATCCCAGCAGCCTGGAACAGGTCTAAAATGGAGCATGCGTAGGCCAAAAATGTGATGCGTGGAGGCCAAAAATGGCCGAAGAGAGGGAATGGGTGGGGCTTCAGCAACATTTGGTGTATAAGACCCACTTTTGGGGGGGGGACAAGTGCGTCTTATACTCTGAAAAGTATGGTTACAGCCTTCATCTATTTTACCTTTTCATCTGGTTCTTAATTCTCTTCATATTTTATAATTTTAGACTTGTATGAAACATTACTCTAGTCCAGTGGTAGTCAACCTGGTCCCTACCGCCCACTAATGGGCGTTCCAGCTTTCATGGTGGGCGGTAGGGGTTTTGTCCGATACTGAAGCACTTTCCTTTTTTTAAATTTAATTGACTTTTTAAAAAATTTGCCTAGCATTATTTAAAAACATTTTCATTAGGTTTTCATAAAATTCCCATGACAATTTAAATTTCTGAAAATATACTATTTGTATCGTCCGCACACAAGTTTAGTTCATGTTATGTAATTGAAACTAAATGGCGCTATAGTGCAATCGCAAACAAAAGAGCCTTGTCCCAGAATAGCTCACACATCTCCCCCCATACCACCCAGCTGTAACAGACAAGCAGAGCTGGTAGTTGGCGCCCCCCCCCAAACCCAATCCACGATGCGGGAGAGGCATGCGCAGATGATGATACATGGCACATTACTGTGGAACCGGTGGGCAGTAGAAAATTTTACTACTAACAGAGATACAAAAGTGGGCGGTAGGTATAAAAAGGTTGACTACCCCTGCTCTAGTCAATGCCTTCAAGATATATGAAGTATGATGCTTCCAAATATTAGAGGATCAGAAGAAGTCCAGTTCTTAATTCTCTCAACTCTCAAGTTGTTTTACATATTAGTGGCCTCCAAATCTCCTCAACCATTCAGAGCATGCTGCAAGTGGTGAATCAGTTTAGATGTCTCTATAAATAAATCAAGTGATGCATCTCAAGTTCTACAACAGGAATGTTTAATGTAAGTATTTGGAAAATTTTAAAAAATGGAAGGAAATGGCTAGTAGGATATTAGTAGATCAAATGTGTGATTATATGAAAATAAACCATATAAGTTAGATTATTTCTATGTTCTCATGATTCTGGCTTCCTTGAATTATGTGTAAAATTAAGGGTCTTGATGCAAGGCAATAGGACAGGGGGTATCAAACTGAAGGCCTGGGGCCTGGATCTGCCCCATGGGGTGCTTAGATCTGGCCCATGGGGCTGTCCTGGAAATATCAAAGGACCGGGCTGCAGTGCCTCTGCCAGCAAAACGGCGTTTGGGAGGCCCACATGTGACCCTTGCGAGCTCTGCAGTGACAACCTCCTGCAACCCTCTGCCAATGAAAATGGAGCCTGCGAGGGCTACACGGGGCCTTCCCAAGCTCCGTTTTTCACTGGCACAATGGTTGCAGGAGGCCGTCGCAGCCAAAAACAGAGCCCGGGACCCCGTTTTCTCTGGCAGAGTACTCGGGCCATCACAGGTGCACCCAACACAAGTGACATCAAGCTGGCCATCTCCCCCCGCCCCCCAAGATCAAACACAATCCTGATGCGGCCCTCAACAAAATAATGACACCCCTGCAGTAGGAGGATGAGAAATTGAAATAGGGTCAAATACTCTATTTGCTTTTATATCTAAGCTATCATTTTTCTTAAACATAATTTTATATAAATTTCTCTTCAATACATTTAGAGATTGTTAGTGTGCTTTCCCAGCCCCTTCCTTTAATCTTCCTATTGCACTTGTTTCTGCTTAAATTGTATTATATTTATCATTGTAAGTCTTCAAAAAGTCTCTGAATGGTTCTGACCTTTCAGAAGAAGAAAACCTCGCCTTTCCTAACGTTTTCTAAAACAGTCAGTTGACAACCTTGAATAATTCATGTCTGATTTTTAATTACAGCAACTTCCTTTCCCTCCCTATTCTCATTAGAAAACATATATTGTCATCTAGGGAGGGGAGAACCTGTCTGACCAAATTTAAAGCTATTGAAGGAAATTTTTCAAGATTTAAAGACAAATAAAAGTGATGATAGAAACAGAAACAGGAATTGCTGCCCAACCCACACCTAAATTTCAACATCTTGGGACTTATTTGAGCTGGTTAACATAAAACAGATAATGTTTTGCAAACAACTAATTGTGCATGTCCACAAAGATATCATGTAAAGTCATTCTTGAGTTTGGGTTTTTGAGGCTTTGAGTCAGAATCTAGGCCTGTCTGCTACTAAGGTTTGTCCACTTCTTATCAACTTGGGAAATCATAAAAGAAATCGGGATTGCTAGGCATGTTCTATCCATATGTGGTACTTGGTGCAAATGGCCACTTACACAACTATATTTTAACCTTTTCTAATTTGACACAATAAAATTTGAATTGTATGTAAAAATAAAACACCAAGTCATATAGAGTGTTCTGAGGAGGTAAAGGCCACTTTATATATATCATGTGTTAAGATAGGTAACTTTATATCAACAAGAAATAAACAGAGCTGATAATACTGTTCTATAGAAATTCTTTTTGAATGCATAGACTATGTAATTATATAATTGTACTTTTTATGCCTGCTAGAGGAAATGGTATATAATTTGATTCCCATCCCCAATATTTCTTTCAAATGCTTTTATTCTCAAGGGAGTAGAAGAGCTTGGATTTAATTGGTGCATGGCAACATGCAAAATTTTCTGCTGCAGGTGTTGTTTTTTGGGCATGTAAGGTGGAACACTGTGGTTCAGTGGCTAAGATGCTGAGCTTGTCGATCGAAAGATCGGCAGTTTAGCGGTTCGAATCCCTAGTGCCGCGTAACAGGGTGAGCTCCCGTTACTTGTCTCAGCTTCTGCCAACCTAGCAGTTCGAAAGCAGATAAAAAATGCAAGTAGAAAAATAGGGACCATCTTTGATGGGAAGATAACAGTGTTCTGTGCACCTTTAGCATTTAGTCATGCTGGCCACATGACCATGGAGACATATTCAGATAGCGCTGGCTCTTCAGCTTTGAAACGCAGATGAACACCACCCCCTAGAGGCGGGAACGACTAGCATATATGTGTAAGGGGAACCTTTACCTTTTTAAGGAGGAAGACTATCTCCATTTATTTATTTATTAAATTTATAAGCTATCCATGTCAGTAATGACAGAGTTAATAGCCACTTAGTAATTCTCTCTATTAAACTAGATATGAAAGATTAGGAAATTTACATCCAATATCTAATTTTAATAAGCAGATGAACAAGATGTAGGAGATGATCGGCCTGAGCCCAAGGGAGGGGTCAAGTGCATAATCAGTTTTGAGTCCCTTCATACCCACAAGAGATCTAAGTCCAATCCATTTTGAACTCTGTTGATTTGCTTCGATCGTTAGTAGTTCAGATTTTTGTAGAGAGCATTAGCTTGCAATAAACCTGTATTTCTTTGAACCGCCTTGAGTCCAATTTCCCACATTTGATATAAGCCTTCTATCTTCTACGTGGGATTCTGATGCCATTTGAACAGCAGTGTTCATGTAGCCAAGCCAAATTTGTTCTGGCTTGGGTGCTTAAAGTATCACAGCACAAATTTTGATTTTTTCAATGTAAGATACAGGCAGTTTCCCCATTGGTAGAAACTACTAAAAATGGCTTCTCCTGGCTAAACTTTTGAACAATTGCATATTATTTACATTACAGTCCTGAAAAAATGTTATTTAGGATAAAACTAGAGTGTGCTTTTGTATAAATTTTTAAACAATGTCTGGATATTACCAATGATTTCCTCAGTTCAGTACATGCTCAGAAATACTCGATCTTCAATTGTAAGAGATTGTTCATCTGTCAAATCTTATAATAGACCATTAGACTTAGCTTCGATTGGTAGACCATGAGATAATGTTAAAAAGCATAATAAATCACCTCATTCATATTCTGTATTTACAGCTAAGTTCACAGTTATAATGTATTGCAGATATTAATTCATTGTACTAAGATCTTGTAATCTTCTAACTTACAAAGATACACTAACTTTGAATAATCAGAAATATTATAGAATGAAATAAATATCAACAATTTCAGGAACCAAACCTTGGATACAGAGACTCTACTATTAATAAAAGAGTGGAAATAATAAAGGTATTTTAAAAAGTAGGAACAACGTCAGGCCCATAGTAGAGTTTGTGTAATTTTAAGAATATCCCCAAAGCACTTGCTTTCAACTTGCAAATTATGGGGTACTTCTTAATGTACATGATTAGGAATCTTCTGAAAATTCTTGTAACAGTTTTCTTTGTCGGTATTTCATTTACACTGCCATTTAATAATAGGGTTAAGTATAGTTGTTATCAATAATACATAATAAATTATCATGGTGAATATTAATAATAAATATTATCAGCCAGATGTTTAGACAGAATCTGGAATTTGTATCCATCCAGCGAGTCCTTCCTAAGAATCTAGGGTAGGCAGATATTGCTGTTTGATAGTGTTAAGTGTATCATTGCAGGATGTAAGCTGTTCCAAGTAAAGCTACCTTTTGCATTTGACTGATGGTAATTTTTTCAGTGCTGATGCTCTACAAATGGTGTTGCGGATGTTCTGGGATTGTACCCTCTGCACCTATTGCTATTGGTTCTCTCTTTCTTTTTTATTATTTGCTAAACTTGTATTGCAATGGTCACTAACTGATTTGTGTGTGTGTGTGTGTGTGTCTTTCTTCTCAACAATTGTTAAGTCTGTGGCAGGTGCTTGCCTGTAAAATAAAGTCCCTGTCGTGTCCCACTCCTCCGCTGACGGCTGGGTCAGGGAAATCCGAATCAGGCTTGCCTCTGCAGCTCTGCCCAAAGTCCTAGCAAAGTCCTCAGGGCAGGCAGGAGACCAGTAAGTGACTTCAGCAAGATAAGTTCGACTTTTGCCTGACTCAGAGACTGCCAGAAAGTAGATCCTTTATATAGGCCATGGGGTGTGGCTCCATGACTCAGCATTCATTAAGGCCTGCCCCTCCCTTCCTTCTGTTGCCTCCGCCTCTCCAATCTTCTGATGCGAGGATTACTCCAATCAGCTGTTGTTGGGAGTAAACCCTCCTCAGGCTCACCTGCTGTGGAGGAGGGGGAGGGGTCTAGCTGCTCCGTTTGCCTGGGCATGGAGTCAGGGCTGGGGCAGGGAGATGCTCCTTCTTCTGCAGTTTGTGGGGGCATGGAGCCAGGACTTGGGCCGGGAGGCATACATTCCTCAGTGTTCGGGAGCAGGTAAGAAGGCCCCGGCTGCTCTGAGGGCGGGCAAGACACAACAGTCCCAGATCATTTTGGCTTCTTTGTTTTCCATTAACTTTATCTATTTTTGTGGTGTGCCCAATTCTTACTTAGAGCCAAATGACATTTCTTGGAAGCCTTCCAATACACCATTGTTGTTACTTTGTCATGCTGCTGTTTATAGTCAGTTTGTAGGATCTTTGCCTGGCATTTTTTTTTTAATATACTGGACCCTGCCTTAGGAATAATCTCCCACTGGAGGTGAGATCAGCCCCACATTCCTGGCCTTCTGGAAGAGCCAGAAACATGGCTCTGTTTCCAGGCCTGGGGCTATGGATAGGGGCCTGCTACATTGGAGATGGCTGCCAGGGTTGAGAAGATTCCTACCCACAGGTCACTCATTGTCTTGGTTTTTAATTCTAACTTTTCTATCTATGTCTCCTAATTTTGTCTTGTATTATCTTTTTTAAAGAACTTTTTTTTATGATATTGTAAGCTTCCCAGATTCATTGTATCAGTGAGATGGGTTGCATAAAAATTTAAAAAATAAACAAATGTTAAAACAGCTACCTAGATAGTCCACTGTTTCTTCAATTTCTTTACAGAACTGGCATTCACTGTCTGTTTCTGTCTTCTCAATTCTGACTTATGCATTTGTCCTTAAGGCTTTGTCTTGTGCAGCCAGAATTAATATCTCTGTCTTTTTCTCCAATTTTCTTGCTTGTAGCCATTGCGATGTCTTGTCGTTATCTAAGAGAATAAGAATTGGAAGGGATCTTGGAGGTCTTCCAATCCAAACCCCTGCTTTTCTACTTTGCCTGCATTTTTTTATGTATTGGCTATTGTTATTTTTATTATTTAAAGGGGATTCAAACACTATCACATTATTAAAGCTGAACAGGCATGAAAGGTGATTGAGAGTGGAAATCTTAAATAGAAATTGAGTAGATGTGATAAATCAGAATTGCAAAACTTAAAGCTGTAGAACTGTATCCTCCACAGCCTTAGATCGTAAGATTGTAATTTTTAATCTGATTGAAAAGAATATTATTACCTACATGATGAGAACATGATTATATATGCAGAGGCAGCCAATTGTTTTATTATTTAGTAGAATATATTAAGTCATACATCAAAAGCAAAATGTCTGCTTTGTTGACTACAGAGTACAGAATAGTGGCTCCAGGGGTGGTATTGACTTACTTTCACTACGAGTTTACAAATGGGAGGGAGTGTGCGCCCTCGCTTCGCTCTTGCATGACACCTCTGCAGATGCGCAGAGCATCAAAAACGGGATGTGATGACGTCTGGGTGGTAGGCGGAGCCTCCGCAGGCGCCACTACCAGTTCATCCAAACCGGAGAGAACCGGATGAATACCACTACTGCGTGGCTCCCATCTATTTATATCAGTTTCAAATTATTTCATAGCATGTTTGGATTCTTTTGGGAAAAGTAAAGGATACAAATACTTTTGGCTGCATCTTCCTCCCTTCCTCTCTCCCTTCCTCGTCCCTCCCTCCTTCTCTTCCTCCGTCCCTCCCTCCTTCCCTTATAATTATAATAATGGCATTCAATTATAAATGAAATAAAATAAAAATTGTTTTCTTCCCCTTAGTTCCACTCACTATCTTTCAGAGGATGATATCTTGCCACCCCCCTCAAAATGCTAAACACAGTCCTTGATCCAGAAAAAAGTTATGTACATCTGCAATAAAGGAATATATTAATCGAGTACAGAAATTGACAAGCAGGAATAGCAAGGAAAGATGGATAGCTCAAACACAGAGGTAGAACATCAGTCCCTTGGGGCTGCATTGCTCTGGGAAAACTCTCTCTTGGGGTTGCCTGCAATAAGTGGATCAACCCATTATTATATCTGTGTCACTTTATCACATACCAACATATTCCTTTTGAAATATGCATACACACACATACATACACTCCAGTGATGGGTTGCCTCCGGTTCAGACCGGTTCTATAGAACTGGTGGTAAAACCGGTGGGAGGCTCCGCCCACTGACCCAAACATCATCAAAAGTGATCTGCGCATGCGCAGAAGCGTGGGCACAATGTGAACCGGTAGTAAAGGTAAATAGAACCCATCCTGATACACTCAGCTTTTCATTTTCCTTTTTCCTCTCTATTTCATCCCAATTGCTTCTCCTCTTTCCTCTTTTCTTATTCCATACAGATTGATGTACCGACAGATAACCCCAGATATGTTTCAGAAAATGAATTAATATACATTTGTTAGCTAAAGTAGTTTGGTCTCTCATATTTTATGTACACAATGTAAATATCTTGCCCACCCAGGAATAAATGATAGAAAAGGTTTGTTCGCTGGGGAAGATCAAAGGGAAATGAAATTATGAATGAGCCAACTCAACAACGTCACGGACACCTGGGGCAAGAATGACGCCACCAGAGTCAGATTAGTGCTCCATAAATTATATCTCCTGTGGGTTACAGGCCTTAAAAATGAAATTCACAAGCCAATTTCTAATTCTTCAAAGCCATTACCCATGCCTACTGATTGAATTAAGGTTCAAATGAAAGGTCTATTGAGCTTTACAAAGATACAGGTTTTCATGTTTTTTGCACTTCTTAGAATTGTATTTTCCAGGGAAAAGATTGCTTTCATCTTAAAAATCCTGAGTCACATGATGGTAAGACACAACAGATATCTCAACCATCATTGAGCCCAAAATTTTTGCTGGTAAGTGAGACAGTAGGTAACTGAATTTTGCTCCATTTTACAACCTTTCTTGCCACAGTTGTTACATGAATAGCTGAAGTTAAGACAGTAATACAGCTGTTAAGTGAATCTTGCTTCCCATTGACCTTGGTTTTCAGAAGGTTGAAAAAGTTAAAACCATGACCCAGGGATACTGCAACTGTCATAAATATGAGCCAGTTGCCAAAGGTCTGAACGTTAACCATGTGACCATGGGGATGATGCAACCGTTCTAAGTGTGAAAAGCAGTAATAAGGGTGAAAAATGATCATAAATCACTTTTTTCAGTGCTATTGTAACTTCAGTCACTAAATAAATGGTTGTAAGTCAAGGACTACTTGTATATGATACAATAAGGGGTATCTTGCAATGGTGAATTGCTCCCGGTTCTGTCCGGTTCTATAAAACCGGTAGTAAAAGGACGTCATAATTGACAAACTCCGCATGCGCAGAAGCGCACTCCTGTTGCGAAACGGTAGTAAAGCTTAAGTAGAACCCACCTCTGGTATCATGTATTCCTGGGTTATGAGTATACCTCAATCATTTATAAATGGCTGTTCTGTTCCCTGTCATTCCACTGTCCTGCTACATAATCAAATATAACTTTTCTAAATATTTTCACATTGATTAGGATATCAGAATGCAAGCGTGCATGTCTATGAGTCCATAGAACCTATTGAGTACAATTTGTCCATCTTGATTAAGTTTTATGTAACTAGAGATTCCTGAACTTTAGTATCATACCATACGCACACAAACAGAGAGAGAGAGGGAGGGAGGGAGGGAGAAAGAGTTTTGTATGATTACCATACTTGCACATCTTCTCTTCTTTATGCTGCTTTCTGTATATGAGCTCCTGATAACCATGCTACCGCTGTGCCATAGTGAGATCTCAGATGATAGGAAGGTGGGACTTAATCACTCATGCTGCAGCCAAATGCTAGCACTTCTGAAGAAACAAGTCCTTGTTAAAAATGATTTTTTTCCATCTGCAGGAAAACCCAAAGATGTATTTTTTTAAAAAAGTGATTAGTTTGATTCAGTACTGAAACTCACCTATACATATCCTTGCCTGAAATACATCTATGCAAATTACTTCTTGGTTTAGGTCCTCATGAGAATTCAACCTCTTAGACTTCTAAATATATTCATTGTCCCATAACAGTCAAGTCAATATTCTCCATATATATCTAAAGGGATATATATCTAAAATATCTACAGAATTCCGCATTTTGCCACTGTCTTCTGTAGGGGCGGGCTAATGAATCACATCGATGACATACAATACTTGCATTCTCGGCTTGTGTGTCTCTCCTCCCCCCTCTCCATTGTGGAGTCAGAGATATCATGGTCTGTGTCTGTGTTCTTTCCAACTCTGTCTTCTCCCCAAACCTGTCAGACCAGCTGCCCTTCTTCCAAAAACCTGTCGGGTTGCCTAAAACCTGCAGATCTTGGTGTCATAGTTTTCTGAGAATAGAAAGGAAAGCTGACAGCTTAGAAATGAGTCAAGAAGGTACAACCTTTCCAATAAGTGCTTTTGATCATTTTAAAAAATGCAAGGCTGGCTCAATACCTTTGTTAATGCCCAGGGCAAAACATTCTAACGAGCAACACATCTCCACCATGCCAGCCAACTTTTGATCATATGGTAATAGTGCATCTTTGCTATCTAAAGCATCCAAGAACTATTTCCACAAAGTTTTTTTTTTTTTTGAGAGGGGTGATTAATTTTTTCTATATTTATATACCTTGCATTTCTACATTACACATATACTTCTTTAAAATGCATAGGAGAGATGAAAGGAACAATCTGAGAGGCACAGTATATGGTATATACCACTCTATGGCATATACCACTCTAGGCTAATAGGCTATCAGCTAGTTTATTTCAGGCTATGCTGAAAGTGAAGTTGGTTGATTGTGAGACAAACTCAGACTGTAAAAACTGATCTATGGTTCAGATAATAACAAGTATGCTTCATTGTGTGTGCATATCTTATAGATATGGTTGGGAATTTTACACCTTCAATTTTTCTCTATATGATGAATTGGTGATACCAGAAATTTTATGGTAGCTTAACTGTTCTTAACTTGATTAAGTACTTTGTGAGAGCTTGGAATAATTTATACAGATAACATTGGTTTTCAGTGGATAATTGAGGGTTCAACCAAGAAGAAAATCTGTAAGATTGTATGCATGCTGGTTTTCTAACATGCAAATATATTTTATTATTATTATTATTTATTGAATTTTTATACCGCCCTTCTCCCGAAGGACTCAGGGCGGTGTACAGCCGGAGATAAAATACAAAATATGTACAATTAAAACAAATTAAAACATATCAAAATTACAAAAACAGCTAATAATTAAAATTAAATTTAAAATATTTAAGAATATTAATAAAACCCCAATTTAAAATCAAACTATTATGCCAGTCCTGCTTGAATAAATAAGTATGTTTTTAGCTCACGACGGAAGGTCCGAAGATCAGGCACTTGACGTAGGCCAGGGGGGAGTTCATTCCAGAGCGTCGATGCTCCCACAGAGAAGGCCCTACTCCTGGGGGCCGCCAGCCGACACTGTTTGGCGGATGGCACCCTGAGGAGACCCTGTCTATGAGAGCGTACGGGTCGGTGGGAGGCATAGGGTAGCAGCAGGCGGTCTCGTAAGTACCCGGGTCCTAAGCCATGGAGCGCTTTAAAGGTAGTAACCAAAATCTTGAAGCGCACCTGAAAGACCACAGGAAGCCAGTGCAGACTACGGAGCAGTGGTGTTACGTGGGAGCCATGAGCGGCTCCCATTACTACTCGCGCAGCTGCATTCTGGACTAACTGCAGCCTCCGGGTGCACCTCAAAGGCAGCCCCATGTAGAGAGCATTGCAGTAATCCAACCGAGACGTAACCAGAGCGTGAGTGACTGTGCATAAGGCATCTCGGTCAAGGAAGGGACGCAACTGGCGGACCAAGCGAACTTGGTAAAAGGCCCTCCTGGAGACGGCCGCCAGATGTTCATCAAAGGACAGCCGTCCATCCAGGAGGACGCCCAAGTTGCGAACCACTCCTTTGGGGCCACTAACTCGCCCCCAATAGTCAGCTGCGGATGCAGCTGACTGTACCGGGGTGTCGGCATCCACAGCCACTCCGTCTTGGAGGGATTGAGCTTGAGTCTGTTTTAGAATGATGTCAGCAGATAATGGAAGTTATTCATAGTGCTCTGGATGATATGATGCCGTTACTACTTTCAACGATGCCAAGGACCTCAAGCTAGCGGTAATTCTCACATCATAGTAAACATAGAAAACAAGAAACAAATTTAGATAGAGAAATTATATGTGTAAAATTATGATGAAGAACAAATGCTTGATGAAGATGCACAAGTGTACATTTGTTGCTTTTTTAAGTGATATTAGGAAAACTATTACTATGGTTTAGCTTTGAAATGGCTGCCTTCATTTAAATTGTTATCAATTACAGTTTTATAAGTATTTCAAAAACTGAAATAGGACTTGCTGAGGTGGTGGCGCAGTGGTTAAAATGCAGTATTGCAGGCTAACTCACTGCTCACTCCAGCAGTTTGATTCTCATCGGCTCAAAGCTGACTCATCCTGATTCTACCTTCTGCGCATGTCCAAGATGGCGCCGCGCCGCTGAACGGGAGATGCGGCGATGGGCCTCTTTTGGTCCAGACCGGGCTGGGGGGGGTCTTTTTGAGAACTTGGACCCCCCACCCGGGTAGAGGGCAGTGCGGTCAGTCAGGGGAGGGGTAGATTGGGGCTGGGTGGTTCCGGGTCGCTTCAGGAGGAGCCCCGGAGCGCTCTCCCCCCAACGGCGATGGCCCGGTCTTTTCCAGTGGCAGCGGCCACGGCCGGGCTTTTTTGAATTCTTTGGCGGTGGTGGCAGCGGCCGGGCTTTGCATGGCCTTGGGGGGAGCCCCGGAGCTCTCTCCCCTCATCGATAGACTACCTGCGGTGATGGCAGCCTGGCCTGGTCTTTCCCGCTGGTGGCGGCGGCGGCCGGGCCTTCAGTAGTGGCGGCAGTGGCGGTCGGCTCGGCGTTGCTTTGGGAGGAGCCTTGGAGCTCTCTCCCCCCAGCGGCATTGCCATCAGCGGCTGCAACGGCGGTAGCGGCGGCCTGGCCTGGCCTGACCGGTCTGGCGGCGGCCTGGCCCGACGGTGGGCTGCTGGGCCCGGCGAACTGGCCTGGGGGTCGGAGCCGGTTGTGTGGCCCAGTGGGCCCAGCGGGCGAGTGGCCTATTCTGGCGGCCGGGCCGGTTGAGCGGCCTAGCTTGGAGATCGCAGCTGGGCCCGATGGACACCTTGCTGGTGTCATCTTGGAGGCTGTCCTCGGGCTTAGTGGACGCCCTCTCTTTATCATCTCCACCATCTAGAGGACGTCTATGGACCGCCTGTGGGGGGAGGGACCTTTTTAAGACCTTTTAAAGATCCTGCTCCCCCCCCCGGACTTGGGAGAGAGATGGCTTAGCGGCTGAGCGGCCTGGCCTAGTGGATGCCCCTGGCCTAGCGGTGTAACAGCTTCCCCCCATCCTCTTTTAACCACCCCTCGGGACTGTATAATGAGGGGTTGGTGAAACTGACTGAATCATGGTGGTGTTATCCATCTACCGCCCAAGAACTATTCCTCAACTGTGCTCACCCGGAATTGCCGGTATTATCAGTTGTCATCTTGACTGGTCCAGGATGGGCCTGTTTGCCAGACTCTTACTATGCGGACATTCACAGCGGCTGACCTTCTTGCCCTGCGAGATTCCCCTCTCTCGCAGGTTTGGCCCCCTACACTATCGAGGGCCCATCTTGAGGACGGGTTTTGGAACCCCAAGAGGTGGCATGCCAAAAATAGGAGACTTAGGGGATTTTTAATTAACTGTTTTAACCGTTTTTTTAAGGGGAGTTTTAATGGGAATTTTAAGGGGGGGTGGATGGGTGGGGGGGCAGGGAGGGGGCTAGGTCCACCATGTTTTCACGGCGGTAACTTAATAGGTCCTAGGGTTGTGGAGAGGGGTGTCGTTCCAGTTTGTCAGGGTCGAGCTATTACTACGGTAAGTGGGAGAGGCAGATATGACGGAAGGGGGGGGCCACATCAGGTTTTGGGGGCTTGCTCGCGCTGTTTACGAGCGATTGCATGCTCTGGCCGCCAGGAATTTCCCGTGACCCGAGTGGCCAGAGTAATCGGGACCTGGGCCTTCGGCTGATGTTATGTAATGCCAGGTCCGCGGTTAATAAAGCCCCCCTGATTTCAGATCTTATTCAGGAAGGGACCGCGGACGTTATGGGCATTACGGAGACCTGGTTGGGCACCAAAGGGGGGGTCCCCCTAGTGGAGATGTGCCCACCAGGTTTCCGAGCATTCCATCAGCCGAGGGCCCAGGGTAGGGGTGGCGGGGTGGCGGTTATTATTAAGGAGAGTCTCGAGCCGAGGGAAACCACTGTGCCTCAGATAGCTGGGTGTGAATCCCTCTACGTGAAGTGGGGTCGTCGGACTCAGGTGGGCTTGTTGATCACGTACCTGGCTCCTTGCTGCGTGACAACAGCCCTGCCTGAGCTGTTGGAGTTGCTGGCCGGGTTGGCAGTTGAAACCCCTAGACTGTTGGTCATGGGGGATTTCAATTTGCCATCAGCCGGCGTGGCATCCTCGGCAGCTCAGGAGTTCATGGCTTCCATGACGGCCATGGACCTGATTCAATTAATTGACGGCCCTACTCACGTCGGGGGAGGCACCCTAGACTTGATTTTTATCTCTGGCCAGTCTAATGATCTGGTTTTAAATGATTTAGTTGTCGAACCTTTGTCATGGTCAGATCATTTCCTCCTTCGCCTAGACTTTCTGACCGCTACCCACCACCGCAGGGAGACGGAACCAATGCGTTGGTTCCGTCCCAGGCGCCTGATGGTTCCTGATGGAGCTTGGGCTGTTTCCCGAGCACCTGGCCCACGACTCGACTGAAGAACTAGTTGCGGCCTGGGAATAGGCCGCGGCTGGAGCTTTGGACCGTGTCGTGCCTTTGGGGCCTCTGACCCGGCGTTGGTCTCAACCAGCTCCTTGGTTTTCCGAGGAGCTGAGGGAGATGAAGTGCTGGAGAAGACGCCTAGAGAGTGTCTGGAGATCCAGCCATTCTGAGGCTGATCGGACACTAGTTAGGTCCTATAGTAGGACCTACCTAGTGGCAATGAGGGTTGCGAAGCGTTCCTACGTTTCCTCCCTCATTGCATCGGCAGATAACCGCCCAGCCGCCCTGTTTCGGGTAACCCGCTCGCTCCTTCAACAGGAGGGGCGGGAGGACCCCCTACAAGGGCGTGCCGATTATCGTTAAGGGCGTAACGGTTATCTATACAACAAAATTGTTCAGCTTCGGGACGGATTGGATCAAAATTGGGTAGATCCAGGCGAGGGTTCCGAGACCCGTCTTGTTGAGGTGGTTTGGGATGACTTTGATCCTGTGACTCCCGAGGACATGGACAGGTTGCTGGGTAGGCTGAACGCCACCACATGTTTACTGGATCCGTGCCCCTCCTGGTTAGTACTGGCTACTCAGGAGGTGACACGAGGCTGGCTCCAGGGGATTACAAATGCTTCTTTGCGAGAGGGGGTCTTTTCCGCTGCCTTGAAAGAGGCGGTGGTGAGACCCCTCCTCAAGAAGCCTTCCCTGGACCCAGCTGTTTTAGAGAATTACCGGCCAGTCTCCAACCTTCGCTTCATGGCGAAGGTTGTAGAGAGTGTGGTGGCATGTCAGCTACCCCAGTACCTGGATGAAGCTGTCTATCTAGACCCGTTCCAGTCCGGCTTCCGGCCCGGATACAGTACGGAGACAGCTTTGGTCGCACTGGTGGATGATCTCTGGAGGGCCAGGGATAGGGGTTACTCCTCTGCCCTGGTCCTATTAGACCTCTCAGCGGCTTTTGATACCATCGACCATGGTATCCTGCTGCGCCGGTTGGGGGGATTGGGAGTGGGAGGCACCGTTTATCGGTGGTTCTCCTCCTACCTCTCTGACCGGACGCAGACGGTGTTGAGAGGGGGGCAGAGATCGACTCCAAGGTGCCTCATGTGTGGGGTGCCGCAGGGGTCGATTCTCTTACCCCTCCTGTTCAACATCTATATGAAGCCGCTGGGTGAGATCATCAGTGGCTTTGGGGTGAGATACCAACTGTACGCTGATGATACTCAGCTGTACTTTTCCACTCCGGGCCACCCCAGTGAAGCTGTCGAAGTGCTGTCCCAGTGTTTGGAAGCCGTACGGGTCTGGATGGGGAGGAACAGGCTCAAACTTAATCCCTCCAAGACGGAGTGCCTGTGGATGCCGGCATCTCGGTACAGTCAGCTGCAGATGTGGCTGTCTGTCGGGGGTGAGTCATTGGCCCCGATGGAGAAGGTACGCAACTTGGGCGTGCTCCTGGATGGTCGGTTGTCCTTTGAAGATCATTTGGCGACCGTCTCCAGAAGAGCTTTTTATCAGGTTCACCTGATCTGCCAGTTGCGTCCCTTCCTTGACCGGGATGCCTTATGCACAGTCACTCATGCTCTCGTTACCTCTTGCCTGGACTACTGCAATGCTCTCTACATGGGGCTCCCCTTGAAGAGCACCCGGAGACTTCAGCTAGTTCAGAACGCGGCTGCGCGGGTTATTGAGGGAGCGGTTCGGAGCTCCCACATAACACCTATCCTGCGCAGACTGCACTGGCTACCTGTTGTTTTCCGGGTGCGCTTCAAGGTATTGGTTACCACCTTTAAAGCGCTCCATGGCCTAGGACCGGGCTATCTACGGGACCGTCTACTGCCGGCCTCTATCTCCCATCGTCCGGTACGCTCCCACAGAGAGGGACTCCTCAGGGTGCCGTCAGCCAAACAGTGTCGACTGGCGGCCCCCAGGGGGAGGGCCTTCTCTGTGGGGGCTCCGACCCTGTGGAACGAACTTCCCCTCGGACTTCGACAACTACCTGACCTTAGGACCTTTCGCCGCGAACTTAAAACTTATTTATTTCGTATGGCTGGACTAGCTTGATTTTTATCTTTAAATTTTAAGTGAATTTGATGGGTTTTTAAAGTTTTGTAATTTTATGGGGGAGTGTGTTATTTTAACATTTGGGCAAATTTAATTTAGTTTTTTAAGGGATGTTTTTAACTATTGTGTGTATCTGTATTTTATCTGCCTGTTCACCGCCCTGAGTCCTTCGGGAGAAGGGCGGTATACAAATTAAAATATTCATTCATTCATTCATTCATTATTCATTCATTCATCCTTCAATCCTTCCAAGATTGGTAAAATTGGAGGCATTATGCTGATTCTGTAAACCACTTAGAGAGGGATGTAAAGCACTATGAGGTGGTATGTAATTCTAGGTGCTATTGCTATTGCTACAGCAATATTAATGATCCAAAATGTTGTACTGCAAAATCATTTGCCTCAATTTTGCAGGGTAAACTTCAGTTAAATCTGACTGATATAAAGAACTGTGTATAATAAAGAAAAACCCAAGATAAAATGTTGATAGTATTTGTGAATTCAAATCAACAAAATCAACAAAACAGTGAAGCTAAATGAATATGTTAAATGGAAAAAGCGAAGTTCCATTCTACTCAAGTCAAATCCTACTTTGTAATTGGCCTCTCCTCTCCTAAATAAAAGTAGTATTGAAGTACATTATTACAGAAAATAATACTATATGTATTTACAAAAAAAATAATCCAATAATAGTTTTATCAGCTAATGAATGCTGTTTGAGTTAACTGGTATGCAGTAATTATAATGTTAAGAGTACTATATAAAATACATTAAATCAAACCAATATACCGTATATACTCGAATATAAGCCGATCCGAGTATAAGCCGAGGTCCCCAATTTTACCCCAAAAACTGGGGTAAACTGGGGACTCGAGTATAAGCCGAGGGTGGGAAATGAGGCACCTACCGGTTGGGGAAACCCTCCCTCCCTCAGCTGAGAAGGCTGGCGGCTCCCCCGCCCCGCCCTCTCACTGCACCGGCAGGGCTTCCGTCCGGTAAAATGTGAAAAAAAGAAGAAAAAAAAAAACTCGAGTATAAGCCGTATATACTCGAGTATAAGCCGAGGGGCTTAAAAAAAAACAAAACTCGAGTATAAGCCGTATAGACCCGAGTATAAGCCGAGGGGACGTTTTTCAGCACAAAAAACCTGCTGAAAAACTCGGCTTATACTCGAGTATATACGGTACTTTATTATTTGTTTATTAAAAATACTATATCTATCGGGTTCCATGTAATTCCCAGATCAATTACTGCTTTACTATCAAAAATTACATTGTTTTCTAGTGGAATCGGAAATACTATATACCTTCTGAAAATGAACTACTGGTATATTGATAGGGCAATAATACCTATCATCCATTTAAGATATACTATTAAAGTTGAAGCAAATTTTTCAAAATGTTTCTTTCAAATAGAAAGTCCTAAATGAATCAAATACTGGACTGAGTCCAACAATCTAATAAGAGTCTTTTTTCCTGTCCCCCACTCCCCCAAATATTCTCCCATTGAGGTGAGGTCCGCCCCCACATTCCTGGCCTTCTGGAAGAGCCTGAAAATTTAGTTCTGCCACCAGGCATGGGGTCTCTGACAGGGACTGCTACATTGGAGGTGATGGGATAGAGAAGATCCCCAGCCCCATGTTGGAAGAAATGTCCATCTGGGTTCAGTTTCAGTGGGGAGAAAAACACTGGAAACATGGGGGCTATTTGGAAAGATGATTTAATGGTGGACAGGACCACATGGTTTGAGGTCCTGGGCAATTGAGTACATGGAAGAGACATAGAGAGAGTTATACCTTCTCTTGGCCCCTGCCTTGGAGCTTCCTGTTGCTGTGTAAGGACAGGTATTCTGATTGGTTATCAGACTCCCATGGAGCCATGCGGGGGTAACTTTGTAGGTTGTCTTGAGTTCCAGGCTTGGTTGAATCTTGCTGGCTGATGATGTAATGTAAGAGAGTTATGTTCTGAAAGGATGTTGGCAATTCCTACTATGGCTTAATGGCTTTGTCCTGGTTTGGATTTTGAGTGAGGGCTAATCTTATCATTTCCTGAGAGTGAAGATCTTTTGTTTTGTAGATACATTGGCCCAGTCTTTTGTTTTGTAGATAAACTGGCACTAAAATATCTGCTGGGAGCAGGGAGTTGGGGTCTTTTGTTTCTGTTCCCTTTAAGATTTTTCTTTTTCTTTTAGGGGAAATATTCTGCCTAGAAGAATATTTCATTCTTCTATGAGAGGGGTGTGTGCCAACTTTCTACAATCCCCCTTTTTTGGTCCCCCTTATATGCAGGTGACACACACGTTATTGGCAAAAGATTAAAAATGGATCAGACCAGGGAGACATGATGGGTGCTTTTAATTTTTCTGATGCAAAAAGGCATTGATAGAGGCAGCAGAAAAGGATTCCTTCAGTGGCTCTCAAAAGGAGAGCTTTCAACCAAAATCTAGTAGCCAGGGCAAAAGTTATTGAAATAAATTTACAGTATCCAATTTTCTATGCCAATTATTTTCAGATGTTAGATATCACTTTCTGTGAGCTTCCAGTCAGGTTTCAAGCAAGCACAAGCCCCAAAATTCTTCACAGCCATGGTTTTCCTTTAAATAACTACAGGCTGCCCATTTCCAATTATTGAATCTGCCTTACTTTAGTGCATCCAGGATTTTTGAGTCCAAATCCATTGTGCAATCCAGGCTATTCAGTATTTTTAAAATTACACATAATGAGCCCTGGGACTCCTACTCATGAGACCACCAGTGCAACATATCCTGCTTTTACTGGGCAGCTGGGCAGCATCATTTGTGAGTCACAATCAGGGCTTCGGGTTTGGAGATCTCTTTTCTGCTACTGCTTCAATGAGGGATGCTCCTCCCCCTTGGAAGGGGCATTTTCTATGTAAGTTTCTTAATTTTAATTATCTGCTGTTACCCTTTTATACTTTTTATTATATTATAAACCACTCAGAGTTCCTGAATCAGTAAGATGAGCAATATAAAAAATTAATTAAAAGCATAAAACTAAAACATAAGCACGGGCAGCATTATTTTTCTTTTTAAAAAAGCAACAAATAATTTTACTACAGAACATAAGGGATCAGTGAATCAGCATAATGTTTTTAAAATTCTTCTGTAAAGTCATTTGATTTGAGGATTTTGTTGCCTTTTAAACTTGTTAAATTCTTCTGATAATATAGATTAATTCACACTTTCTCTTTCTTCTTTGATTATGGACAGTAAGTTAATATGTAATAGATAAGTTTTAATTTTTTAAATATAAGATGGCAAATTAATTTGTACAAATCTACAAAATAATGTCAGATCAGTAATATCAAGGCCATCTGTATCTCATTCTACAAAGCACATTTTACCATTTTTATATTTCAAGGGATAGCCAAGGTATTATTGTTGCTTTTTATAGCAATATTTTTCCTATAGTAAATTTTATTTGATTAGATACTTACAATTTCCTTTAATTTCCTTAATAATCCTCACAGTCAACGCAACTACAGACTTTTAAATATTCTCTTTAAAGAAGTTTCCAAGAATGATTCCCAGGGCAAGTCTACTATTTTTACAGTATTTGTGTTATGGGTAATAATTCTGTACCACTTATAGCCTGAAGATAATCTATTATCTTATTTTTTTTCCAATTATTTTCCAATTATTAGTGAATCAACAAGAAATGTTTATTTATTTATTTACTTACAGGAATTATATCACCACCTATCTCATATAACGATTCTTGGTAGCTCACAAAAATCCATAAATATTCAGATAAACACAGAAGTACCATTTTGTCAGAAACCAGACCAAACAGCTTCCCAGCTTAAGCCAGGTGTTCAGAGCCCTCTGGCAGATCTCTGGGATCTCAAGGTTTTCCAATCGGCTGGGACAGTTACCAAGCTTCTAAAACTCCACCAGATGGCAATGGAAGGGGAGCTTTTCCATGGCCACCCCATCTGACCTAATAGGATAGGCAGATATCCTCAAGGAAAGGGAGTCCCACAAGTAACCTAGACATGTGCCATATGGGACTCTGAATATGATAGCCCTATATGGCACAATTTGGCACAAATTAGGTTACATAATAATAATAATAATAATAATAATAATAATAATAATAATAATAATAATAATAATAATAATAATAATAATAATAATAATATCAGAGTTGGAAGGGACCTTGGAGGTCTTCTAGTCCAACCCCCTGCCCAGGCAGGAAACCCTACACCATTTCAGACAAATGGCTATCCAACATTTTCTTAAAAATTTCCAGTGTTGGAGCATTTACAACTTCTGCAGGCAAATTGTTCCACTTACTAATTGTTCTAACTGTCAGGAAATTTCTCCTTAGTCCTAAGTTGCTTCTTTTCTTGATTAGTTTCCACCCATTGCTTCTTGTTCTATTCTCAGGTGCTTTGGAGAATAGTTTGACTCTCTCTTCTTTGTGGCAGCCCCTGAGATATTGGAACACTGCTATCACGTCTCCCCTAGTCCTTCTTTTCATTAAACTAGGCATACCGAGTTCCTGCAACCGTTCTTCATATGTTTTGGCCTCCAGTCCCCTAATCATCTTTGTTGCTCTTCTCTGCACTCTTTCTAGAGCCTCAGCATCTTTTTTACATCGTGGCGACCAAAACTGAATGCAGTATTCCAAGTGTGGCCTTACCAAGGCCTTATAAAGTGGTATTAACACTTCACGTGATCTTAATTCTATCCCTCTGTTTATGCAGCCCAGAATTGTGTTGGCTTTTTTGGCAGCTGCTGCACACTGCTGGCTCATATCTAAATGGTTGTCCACTAGGACTCTAAGATCCCGCTCACAGTTATTACTATTGAGCAAGGTACCACATATCTGGTACTTGTGCATTTTGTTTTTGTGGCCTAAATGTAGAACCTTACTTTTTTCACTGTTGAATTTCATTTTGTTAGATAGTGCCCAATGTTCAAGTCTGTCAAGATCTTTCTGTATCTTGAGCCTATCTTCTGGATTGTTGGCTATTCCTGCCAGCTTGGTGTCATCTGCAAATTTGATGAGTTCCCCATCTATCCCCTTGTCCAAGTCATTGATGAAGATGTTGAAGAGTACTGGGCCTAAAACAGAGCCTTGGGGTACTCCACTGCATACTTCCCTCCATGTGGATGTAGTTCCATTGAGGACTACACGTTGAGTGCGGTTGGTCAGCCAGTTACAAATCCATCTGGTGGTGGTGCTGTCTAACCCACATTTTTCTACTTTATCTAGTAGTAGGTTATGGTCTACTTTATCAAATGCTTTACTGAAGTCCAAGTAAATTATATTGACAGCATTCCTCTGGTCCCCTAATTTTGTCACTTTGTCAAAGAATGCAGTAAGATTAGTCTGGCATAATCTGTTTTTGACAAACCCATGTTGGCTTTTGGTTATTATTTTGTTTGCTTCTAGGTGTTCGGTGATTCGTTGCTTGATTATCTTTTCCAGAATCTTCCCTGGTATTGAGGTTAGGCTGATAGGTCTATAGTTTCCTGGATCTGTTTTTTTTCCTTTTTTGAAGATGAGAACTACATCAGCTCTTTTCCAGTCCTCTGGCAGTTCCCCTGTGCTCCAGGATCTTTGAAAGATATAGTTCAGTGGTTCTGAGATTTCATCTGCCATTACTTCAGAACCCTGGGGTGTAATCCATCCGGTCCTAGTGATTTGAACTCGTCTAGGGTAGACAGATGTTCACTTACCATTTTTCCCCCTATTTTAACTTGTGTTCCTAATCTGTTTTTTGTGGTGCTGTTTTTGATAGGTTGGATTGTTTTTTCCTTTTGTGTAAAGACAGATGCAAAATATGAGTTAAGTAGATCTTCTTTCTCCCTGTTGCTTGTCACCTTCTTGCCACTTTCTCCCAGCAATGGGCCAATTGTTTCCTTGACTTTTTTCTTGTTTTTAACATGTTGGAAAAAGCTTTTTTTTGTTATTTTTACTTGTGTCGCTAGCCTTTGTTCATTGTGAGCCTTAGCTTTCCTCACTTCATCTTTACAGGCTCGGGCTATTTGCTGATATTCTGCCTTAGTTATTTGCCCCTCTTTCCACTTTTTATATGTGTCCTTTTTGTCGTTCAATTTGTCAGATAGTTCTTCATGCATCCATGCTGGTTTCTTTTGAGATCTATTATTTTTCTTCCTCATTGGTATTGTGCTAGACTGGGTTTTTATAATCTCACTTTTCAAAATTTCCCAAGCTTCTTGAGTTGTTTTCCCCTTGAAGATTCTCATCCATGGAATCCTTCTCAAGCTCTAAGTTTATTGAAATTAGCTCGCTTAAAGTCCAAGACTCTAGTTTGACTTTGTTCTACTACTTGTGTTTGCATAATGTTGAATTCCAATATTGCGTGATCACTTGCCCCCAAGATTCCTATAGCTTCAACACCTTCTATCATTTCATCTCTGTTAGTGAGAATTAAGTCCGATATGGCTGATCCCCTTGTTCCCTTCTCTACTTTTTGGGAAACGAAGTTGTCTGCTAGGTTTGTTAGGAACTTGTTGGATTTTCCACTTGGTGCAGAGTTTGTCTCCCAGTTGATGTCAGGGTAGTTAAAATCCCCCATTACTACTGTAATGTGCTTCCTACATACCTTAGTTAGCTGACTAGCAAAAAGTTCATCTACTTCCTCTGTTTGGTTGGGTGGCCTATAGTATATGCCCAGTGGTGGGATTCAAGTAATTTAACAACGGTTCTCTACCCTAATGATTTCTTCCAACAACCAGTTTTCCAAATTGCTCACAAAATTAACAACTGGTTCTCCCAAAGTGGTGCGAACTGGCTGAATCCCATCACTGTATCCCATCACTATGGCAATATCATTTTTCCTCCCTTTAGTATTGACCCAAATGCATTCAAGATAATTTTCATCATTGTTGTGCTCTATTTCTGTAGAGATGTAGTTTATTTCTTATATATAGTGCAACTCCACCTCCTCTTTTATTTGGTCTATTTCTTTTAAATAATTTATATCCCTCTAGCTGTATGTTCCATTTGTCAGTTTCATCCCACCAAGTTTCCGTAAGGGCAATAATATCATATCTGCCCTCATTTACTTGAATTTCTAATACACCCTGTTTATTCCTCATACTCTGTGCATTGGTGTATAGACATTTGAGTCCATTTTGATTGACCTTGTGTTTACTGTCTACATAACCTGTGTTGTGCATGACTGCCCCTACTTTCTTGTCACCTGTTTGATTAGTGCACTTGGTATGGCACTCACTATTAAATGCTTGGTTTTGCTTGATAGCAGGGCTGATAATCTTATCCAACATGCACTGATAACCTATTACTTTTGGATTGCTGGGGACTGAAATGTTCTGTATCAATTAATTCTCTGTCCCCACTGTTCAGTTTAAATGTTTCTCCAGAAAATCTATGAATTTATTGCTAAGTAACTCAGACCCTTTCTTTGATGGATGCAATCCATCTCTTTTGTATAGTTTTTCATTGGACCAGTTGCAGACATCATGACTAATAAAACCAAAGCCTTCCCTTTTACACCACTCCTTTAGCCACACATTAAACTCCATTATATGCTTGCCTTTACCTTTTTGTTCCTTATATACTGGTAAAACCTCTGAAAAGATAAGCCTACAACCTATACCACTAAGTTCATACCCCAAGCTCTGGAAATCATTCTGCACAGAAAGTGCATCCTTTTGGGACAGATCATTTGTGCCAAGATATATAATAGCATCAACATCACAATCCTTGCTGGCATTCTTGACTATCTTAAGAATAGGCCTCTTGCCTCTGCTGGCAGTAGCACCTGGCAGACACCTGACCTCTTTCAAACCTGACCTCTTTCTTTTTTTTATTCTTTCCTAAATTTACATCCCTTACAATTGAGTCACCAATCAGAAGGTGGCTTCTCTTTTTGGATACTGTGCTCATCTTGTGTGACAGATGTGTAATACCTGATTCACACTTTCCCCTTTCCAAAGTAAGTTCTTCATCTTGGACCATGATCCCCTGCTTGTTTGAGTTATCAGTATCATAACTACCTTGACCTGTCACTTTAGTGTCCCTATTAAGGTCAGCAAGGACACTATATCTGTTGTACTGGGACACTGCAAAAGCTTTGTGTTTATGATTCACAGCTCTCAGCCTGCCAGATCCCATGGTTGTCCATACTGCCTTCTTCTGCAGGATCTTTGTGGGAGAGGGGACTGATGGGACAGCAGCTCAATAGAGTAGAATGGCTGAATTGGGCACCTAATTTCTGCTTGGAGAGCACATATTTGAGATTCTAGATAGGTAATCTGTCCACGTAGACTACTAATTTGTTTACAAAGAGGACAGTACCCAAATTTGAAAAGAGTACTGCGAAAGACAGCTGCAAGAAGATAGCATCTTGAATTGCATCCAATGCAGTTAACACAGCAGTGGTATTATTCCAGTGAGTTATGAAACACCAAAAACTGGAAAATTATGGAAAACTGCATTCTGCATCATTAGAAGCTTATGGATTTTCTTCAAAGGCAACCCCCAAAAGAGTGTATTGCAATAAACCAAACAGGAAGTGACCAAGGCTTCCTGGTGGAGCAATAAGATTAAAATTAATAAAATTAAGCAATAAGGGGCGTGCATAAGAGCACAAAAGTGCCTACCGTTCCTGTCCTATTGTTCCCTTCATTATATCAAATTAATATAGCTGATGCATATTCTTTACTTATATATATATATATATATTTTCTTCATGATATGTTTTTTTTATTTATGACAATGTTTGTGTATACTGTTGTGACAAAATGAAATTTAAAAAAAAGATGAATTGTGCAAAAGTGCTCCTGGTCACAGTTGCTATGTGCTGGACAAACACCAGATCCAATGTGTGACCACCATCACCATTTTGCCATGAGTCAGGATGTTATTTAAGTTGGACTTGGTCCATGGCTGCAATAATGGACACAAACATCCAAACTACTTTCAGCCCCAGACCCAGAGAAGGTGCCCGGTTACCATCCATTTGGAGGTTTCGACCCTGGAATCTACTGGAGTTCCTCCAATGGTCATTTTATCAATGCTAATGGTGTTCAAGTATTGCAGCCAAGGCGCCTTGGGTACTACCATCAAGTAGTGATGGTTTCGAATTGTAACAAAGGCACCTATTACTACTGGTAGTATTTTGCTTTCTTATGCCACAATCATTCTACTTCTATTCTCAGATCTTTATTTTTTGTGATTTTTCTTCAGTTCTTTCTCTTCTATTCAGTTGCTCTAGGTACTGCAACATATACTCATCCCGACTTTTTTGTTTTTCTTATTAACAATGGTTAAATCTGAGGTATTGTGTGGCACATGCTCATCTGTTTGTCCTATATCACTTTGGCTTCTTCATTTTTTATAACTTTTAATAATACTATATTTTGTTTTCCCAACAGTTCTTGCTTGCAGGGAAGTGATATTTCTTACTGATAGTCTTGGACTATACACCATTGTTGCTATTTTTTCATGCTGTTGATTATAATCAATCTGTGGGGTCCCTATGCAGGTGATTCACTGTTTCTTTAGTTTGTTCGCAGAGATGGCATTTGCTGTATGATGATGATGATGATTTATCACACAACAGCCAGATAGCTAGACTGGATTTGGCATTTTTGACCATCATATTGAATCCTTCCCAAGGCCTGGGATAGGCAAATGTT
This sequence comes from Ahaetulla prasina, assembly GCF_028640845.1. Taxonomy (NCBI): domain Eukaryota; kingdom Metazoa; phylum Chordata; class Lepidosauria; order Squamata; family Colubridae; genus Ahaetulla; species Ahaetulla prasina. Next base: position 38,393,462 of record NC_080542.1, on the reverse strand, counting down.
ATAGTTTAATAATATTAAGTATATTATTATTATATATGCAATAATGTGAAATCAAAGCTGCCAGTTCTTAAACAGGCATTGGGCTTCCTGTGCATTGAGTTCTTTCAAAAGATGTTTTGGATGCTTCATTTATCAGTGTAGCATATAAGATGTGGATCCAACAGTGTGTCCTTTTGTAATTGGAAATGTTGTCAAGACATAGATATTCTAAGTACTATCCAATACTTTATGGTATAGCACCACTGTGCCAATAATCACTGGCAGCCCATTTATAATATAATTTTTCAATTTCAATTTTCAGTCTTGATATTTTGTGATTTTATCCAGTCACTAGTCCTCTATTCTACTATCCCCTGATTATTGTTGTTGTTATCATCATTATTTAATTATAGCTGCCCACCCCCATAGATTCTAGGTAGCCTACAAATACTAAAACAATAAAATCAATTAAAAACATGTTTTGGCCTGTGGCAGACCAGACTAAAAGATTCTTAACAATAACAAAGCAAACCAAGGCCTCACAATCACCTTAACTCCAGATCTTAGACCAAACCCAGTTCTTCAGGGCTTTCCAGAACCCCAGAAAAGAAAGTGGTATTCGTATTTCTGGGGAGATGATATTCCAAAGGGGTCTTCAACCTTGGCCACTTTAAGCCTTGTTGTTGCTGCTGTTGTTAGTTGCGAAGTTGTGTCCGACCCATCACAACCCCAACGTTCCTCCAGGCCTTCCTATCCTCTACCATCCTCTGGAGTTCATTTAAGCTCACGCCTACTGCTTCAGAGACTCCATCCAGCCACCTCATTCTCTGTTGTCCCATTCTTCTTTTGCCCTCAATCTTTCCCAACATTAGCCTCTTCTCCAGTGAGTCCTTCCTTCTCATTAGGTGGCCAAAGTATTTGAGTTTCATCTTCAGGATCTGGCCTTCTAAAGAGCAGTCAGGGTTGATCTCCTCTAGGACTGACTTGTTTGTTCGTCTTGCAGTCCAAGGGACTTGCAGCAAAGCTGACTGGGGAATTCTGGGAGTTGAAGTCCACCAGGCTTAAAGTGACCAAGGTTGGAGATCCCTGTTCCAGAGGAGGCACATATCCTGGTTCCCATAATAGTATAATACAAGGAAGCTGAGTTGTATTCATCCTGCCAGAAACAGTTGAAGACAGGTGTCCAGGCCCTTTCCTTATATTTCAGGAAAGGATAGCCATATGCATAATTGTTTTGTTTTGTTTTGTTTTTTTAGAAAATAGGAATGGTGGTTCAGAATTTTTATCTGATTAGATTTCAGACCTTTCACAGATTTCTACAACCCTGACTGCTCAGAAGAAAGGACATTTCCTTTTATCCCTAAAACTTACAATATTTCTTTATTATGGGTACTTGTTTCCATAATCCGTAGATCATAGATCCACGACAGATACGTCTTTTAAATTCCAATCTCTGTAAGTTTATTTATTTGTTCATAATCGCTGCTCAAAATGGAAGGCCTTATCTCACCTGCACCATGACACAATCAATATCTTTCTTCATTGTATGTACTTCTGAGATTGCTTTCATCTCCTCCCTTCGAGTGAGACACACTTAAGCTGCTAGTTGGCACAGGAATTAAAGTGGTATTTTCGTCATTACTCCAATGCCATCCAGGTGTGTGGGCTAAAGGTACTAAGGCCAGAGACAAAGAACCTGAGACCAGACAGAATGATTGTTAAAATATAGTGCAGGTGCCCTCCACATCCGAGTATAAGAAACAAGCAGAAAAAAGTTCATTGCCATGTGGGGGCAGAAGAAAGAGATATAAGATTTAAAACTTGGAATATAAAGAGGGGTGAATGGCAAGATTCTTGATGGCTTACTTTTATTAGAACTCTTTTTTATCTCCAATAGCAGAATCTTACCTTTATCAAACATACTTCATGTTTATTAAATGTTTAATGTTTTTAACCCTTTAAATTTGAGGGTTGACTGCATAGTTCAGGGGTAGTCAACCTTTTTATACCTACCACCCACTTTTGTATCTCTGTTAGTAGTAAAATTTTCTAACCGCCCACCGGTTCCATAGTAATGCGCCATGTATCATCGTCTGCGCATGCCTCTTGGGCATCGTGGATTGGGTTTGGGAGGGGGGCGCCGGCTACCAGCTCTGCTTATCTGTTACAGCTGGGTGGTGTGGGGGGAGATGCGCGAGCTATTCTTGGACGAGGCTCTTTTGTTTGCAGTCGCACTATAGCACCATTTAGTTTCACTTACGTAACGTGAACTAAACTTTATGCACGGGCAATACAAATAGTATATTTTTAGAAATTTTAATTATCACAGGGAATTTTATGAAAACCTAATGAAAATGTTTTTAAATAATGTATGAATTTTTTTTTCAAAAGTCAATTAAATTTAAAAAAAGGAAAGTGCTTCAATATCAGACAAAACCCCTGGAACGCCCACTACTGGGTGGTAGGGACCAGGTTGACTACCAGATGACTGAAGTAATATGAAACAGGAGTGGTACAGGCAGTATAGGGATCAGAAATATAGGTAGAAGTGGTCATGCTAGTATATTATTCTACTGACACAAGGTATAGTATTTTGATTCAGCAGCATGAAAATAACTGTTTTAAGTTTATGAAAATTTTCCAAGAATGTAAAAGCTTCATTGCTCAGATCTTTGCAACAATCCTATAAAATAAGTTAGTGATATCTGAAAGACTTTGAACCAGTGGCGAAATCCAATTTTTTTTACTACCAGTTCTGTGGGTGTGGCTTGGTGGGTGTGGTGTGGCTTGGTAGGCATGGCAGGGGAAGGACACTGCAAAATCTCCATTCCCACCCCACTCCAGGGGAAGAATATTGCAAAATCTCCATTCTACCCAACTCTGGGGCCAGCCAGAAGTAGCATTTGCTGGTTCTCTGGATTACTCAAAATTTCCGCTACCTATTATCCAGAACCTGTCAGAACCTGCTGAATAGCACCCCTGGGATAACCTGATTAGGCATGTCATTGCCCTGAGTTTTATTATACATGAAAAGGTATAATACATGAAAAGGTATAAGGGATAAAGGGTCAGAACCTGCTGGATTTCACCCTTGCTGTAAACCTATTGCAGTTGTGTTCAATATTTAGTGTTTGTTCTTTTATACAGGTTTTATAGGTCTCAGACTATAAAGCTTGAGATGGGAACTATGCAACAGAACATAGGGCAGAAAAAATAAATTTTAGTAAGGTGAGTTAGGGTAGATTTCCTTATACTTTGGGGGGATTTTTTTGATAGTTAGTAAAAACAACATTTATTTTATTTATTTATTTATTTTATTAGATTTTTATACCACCCTTCTCCCGAAGGACTCAGGGCGGTGTACAGCCAAAATAGTAAAAACCCCACAATATACACATTAAAACAAAACTTAAAACCAAGCATATAACTTACATGGCCGAAATTTAAAACAATTTAAAACCCTAAGATACATAAAAACCCCAATTTAAAAATTTAATAAAACTTTTAAGCCAGTCCCGCTTGAATAAATAAATGCGTTTTCAGCTCACGGTGAAAGGTCCGAAGATCAGGCAATTGGCGTAAACCAGGGGGAAGTTCGTTCCAGAGAGTAGGAGCTCCAACAGAGAAGGCCCTATCCCTGGGGGCCGCCAGCCGACATTGTTTGGTGGACGGCACCCTGAGAAGACCCTCTCTGTGTGAGCGTAAGGGTCAGTGGGAGGCATACGGTAACAGTAGGCGGTCCCGTAAGTACCCGGGCCCTAAGCCATGGAGCGCTTTAAAGGTGGTAACCAGAATCTTAAAGCGCATCATTGATGGGTTGTGTTTTTAATAATAATAATTGTAATGGGCACCTTTGGTGCAATTCTAAAACATCTGGAGCACCACTTATATGCCATCAGTATTTACAAAATCAGCATAAGTCAATAGCAAAAGGCAGCTTTATTTGGAATAGCTTAAATCCTGCAACAATACCTTTAATATTATTAAACAACAACATCTGCCTATCCAAGGTCCTTGGGAATGAGTCGATAAATGGACAAAAATGCCAGATTTAGTCTAAACATCTGGCTGACTCTGTGACCAACCAAGGTGAAATTCAGCTGGTTTATTTATTTATTTATTTATTTTGTCATAACAATATATGTAGGTATCATACAAAAAGATTATATAATATATAAACACATATATGGGTAAATATAAGGAGGTATAAGCATATATGTATATAGGAAGAAGAAAAGAAAACAATAGAACAGGAACGGTAGGCACGTTTTGTGCGCTTATGCACGCCTCTTATGGTCCCCTTAGGAATGGGGTGAGGTCAATAGTAGACAGTTTTTGGTTGAAGATTTTAGGATTATGGGAAGAGACCACAGAGTCAGGTAAAGTATTCCAAGCACTGATGATTCTGTTACAGAAGTCATATTTTCTGCAATCTAGATTAAAGCGGTTGACATTAAGTTTAAATCTATTGGTTGCTCTATTATTATTGCAATTGAAGCTGAAGTAGTCTTTAACAGGAAGGACATTACAATAGATGATTCTGTGAGTTAAACTTAGGTCTTGTCGTAGGCGACGGAGTTCCAAGTTTTCTAAGCCTAGGATTTCAAGTCTGGTGGGATAAGGTATTTTGTTGTTTTCAGAGGAATGGAGAACTCTTCTTGTAAAATATTTCTGGACACGTTCAATTGTATTGATGTCAGAGATGTGGTGAGGGTTCCAAACAGGCGAGCTGTATTCTAGAATTGGTCTAGCAAATGTTTTATATGCTCTGGTTAGTAGTGTGGTGTTTTTGGAAAAGAAGCTACGCAAGATTAGGTTTAGGTTCTATCTGGCTTGGCCGAATTAGTAGTGGCGGCTGTGGGAGGCTGTCATGATGTCACTTTTTTGGTACATTTTAAACCTCTGTGGATGTGCAGATGATGGTGCGTGAGATCGGAGCGAGCGCTCACACAGTGTGCTTATAATGGCAAACTGGTAGGGAAGGTAAGTAAATTTCACCCCTGTGACCAACCATCATAATATAATCATTTGTGATTGCTTTATCTTGGTCTTTATGAGAAGACTATTCATTCGTACTTGTATATTTATTTCCTGCTTAACTAGAATTCAGTTGCAAGTTTGATCCTATTATATCTGACTCTGCTATGTTTGTGTACGTTTTCATATAACATTATTATCATCCTTATGTTAATTTATTGTGAGAAGCTGTAGTAGGAAATGGGATACTCTGATTTTATCTTAAATGCTATTATGCCTCTTGCATTTTATTCTGGCTATTAACTTCTTTTTTATAACTTATTCCTCTCTTTTCTTCAATCTGCAAATTACTTGTCAAATTAGGAAGCCACTTCAAAATGTAGGCTTTAGTCCAGTCAATGTATGATGCACTATAATTATAAGGTACCAAAAATATTACTTTGAAGCTGGAATGGAGTGATGGTTATAGATAATCAAACTTGCACTGAATTATTTAAAAATCACATAATCTTAGATGGTGGCAGTAATACCAGTGGCTTACTCTTTTATATCCATAGATTGGTTATTGAGAACTGCTTTAATCTGTTTAGAGGATGCCCAGTTTAAATTTTATAGAAATTAATCTTTTAAGAATTTGATATGAATTTTTAAATTAACAGTATGGCATTCTTCAGCCAATCAGTATAAAAAATACTATCAAATATGACTTTGATTTTTCACCAAGAATATTTTTTTTTGTTTACATTTATATCCCGCCCTTCTCCGAAGGCTCAGGGCGGCTTACAGTGTATAAGGCAATATTTTTTTCACTTAGAAATGAATATTTACAAAGTTAGTTTTGCATACTATAATCACCAAGTGAGGATACAGTGGTGGGTTGCTAGTGGTTCATCCGCATTGGGCGAACTGGTAGCAGAGGCAGGAGGCGCTGCCCACCTGCCCGGACATCTCTGTGCATGCGCAGAAGTGTCGCACATGTGCAGAAGTGTCGCACATGCATGCAAGCATGCGCACACCCATGAGTGAACTGGTAGCGGCCAAAATTGAAATTGAAACCCACTACGGTGAGGATATCTAGTTTAGTAGATTGTTTTGTGAACTTGGGACTTTTTCTTAGCATATTTATCTTTCTTTGTTTCTTTGTTTCTTTCATTGTTTTTCTCTTGGAAAGAATTATAGAAATACTAATATTATTAGAATTAGCAGCATATCTTATGCATCTTAATTATTAGACTTTATACCACTGTTCAGGAAACCTTAATGAAGGAATAAACAATTTGTAGCCCATTAGAAGTAAGCCTTTAAAAAGTAATGCAAATTACAAAGGCAGGTGGTGAATGAAATTCAAAGCTTCATGAAGATGCATCATCTCTAATCAACAGCAGTTCATTGCCTAAGGGATTAAAGTCAGTATGTCTGCAATAAAGACAAATATTCTGTATAGAACAGCTGATGAAGAAAAGAAAAAAAATCAGATGTATGGCATTACTTCAACACCTGGTTTTAAAAAATGCATTACAAAGTACAGTAATATTTAGTGATATCCATGGGGTTAGAAATATTCACATGGGATAATTATATTTCTAAAAGTAGTTCCTGTTTTCTCTGGGAGGGAAACAAAAGTAATATGAGTTTGGAAGGAGACATGACAGACTAGAAGAGGAGAGCTAGATTATGAGACTGAACATCAACTTTCTATTTCCAGTTGTAAAGGATGAGTCCAGCAATACAATTCGGTACAATTCTCTTTTAAAAAGCTTGAATGAACTCAATAAAAGTCACAAACAAGATTTTATCAAAATTCAGGAATCCAGAAATTGAAAATGAAACATTGAACTTTTTTACTTACTGATATGATTTTTTTAATATATTTGTAGACATAATGCTCTACTCTGTATATTCTTTACATATCTCTTCAAATGATTTCTGTTTTGTTTTGTTTTTCTGTTTATAAGAAGGCAACCATTTGTCTGAAATAGGGTTTCCTGCTTCAGCAAGGGTTAACAGTAACGGAGTTGAAAGGGACCCTGGAGGTCATCTATTCCAATCCCCTGCTCATGCAGGAGACCTGTACTACGGATTCAGACCGCCAAACTACCAACCTTTCTGATCAACAAGCTCAGTGTCTGAGTCCCTGAGCCACCTAGTCAGGTTTGAACTAGAAGACCTCCAAGGTCCTTCCAACTCTTGTTATTCTATTCTCTTATTCTGTTAAAGCAGATTACAGGCTTCCAAAGGAAGTAAATTAGTAAAACTAATTTAAAAGGCACCAAAATTGTCCTGGATTATTTGATCATTTTCAGATATGTTTAAATATCAGAAAATCTATGAGTACAAGCAAGTTTATAATTTAGTCTAAGGAAGCTGACAATATTTGCCATTTTGGCTAACAACTGATCAAAGATAATTAATTATAAATCAGCATTCCCCTGGATGGTAACTAAGCATTTTATACCAACCAGTTGAAATTAAATCTATCCAAATATCTATTTTATCTATTCATACACAAAAAACAATTGCTAGTTTTTCTTTTAATTTCAGTATTTTCAATATGGTACATCTCTATTATCTTTCAAACTTTTAATACTGGCATGCCAACAATTTTGCATTTGGGTTTCTTTTCTTAATCATCTCAGCAACTGAGAGACTAAGAGAGGCCAAAGTGAGAAGACATTCTTCCCTTCAAGCTCAAATTCATTTTATTTATTTTTTATTTTATTTATTTTGTCAAGTACGCAGTAGATAATGCATATAAGTATAAGCATGAATTGAATACATAAAATGAGTGCAAATAAAGGGAATATTAGGACAGGGATGGTAGGCACGCTGGTGCTCTTATGCACGCCCCTTACAGACCTCTTAGAAATGGGGTCATATCAACAGTAGACAGTCTTAGGTTAAAGCTTTGGGGGTTTTGGGATGAAACCAGGGGTGAAATGCTACCGGTTCAGGCCATTTCTCCCAAACCGGTAGTAAAAAAATGTAAAAAAAAAAATTCCGACAATCGTGCGTCACTCAACTGATCTTCTGAACTTTTTTTAAAAAACTTTTTAAGCATTTTTTTACTACCGGTTCGGGCGAATAGGTAGTAAAACAATGCTTTAAAAAAAGTACAAAAAAGGCTCAGACTATCGCACGGCATAGCTGTGATCATCCGAGCCTTTTTTTTACTTTAAAAATTTTAAAGCATTTTTTTACTTCCTATTCATCTGAACCAGTAGTTTAAAAATGCTTTAAAAAGGTTAAAAAAAGGTTCCCAAGATCACTTGCCACAGCTGATTCCCCCCTCGCTATTCTACTTACCTTCCAAAGCCTCCTTTTGGCGTGCAGTGTGCATGCGTGCACAGCGCGCAATTGATGCGCCTTGCTCATGTGCACATACAGCATGCTAGGCGCACAGCGCACATGAGCGACCAGTGAACCACTGCAAACCTGTTCAGATTTCACCACTGGAGGAAACCACAGAGTCAGGTAATGCATTCCAGGCATTGACTACTCTGTTGCTGAAGTCATATTTTCTGCAGTCGAGTTTGGAGTGGTTCACTTTAAGTTTGTATCTATTGTGTGCTCATGTATTGTTGTGGTTGAAGCTGAAGTAGTCATTGACAGGTAGGACATTGTGGCAGATAATTTTATGAGCTACGCTTGTCATTGTCTTGTGGTGGCATTTCTCTGTCTATGGACACTTTATAATTGGCTCAGGAATATAAACTTGTAATTGCCAATCCCTACTTACAATATAATGGGCTCAAGTGAAGATCTCCATTATTGAGATTCCACTTTTATTTGAAAGATCCATAAAATCCCAGGCACCAAAGTAGCATTCCTAATGAATGGCATTAGACAATTCACTCCCCCGCTCCATCAAACTCACGTGACTCAGTTTCCTCATTCATGTATTTATATACATTACTTGCAGATTAAAATAATCTGAGTCCTTTGAACTCCTCCCATGTCAGGTCACATTGGCACAAAAAGCATTAATGGAGAATAAATGTTTTAGTCCTCAATGTTGCATTGCTGCAGCAGAGTAAGCAGAAACCCCTTGTCTTTCCTGTTCTTTATGCCTAATAGCAATATATTTGCCTTCATTATGTCACATTGTTAGCTCTTAATTGTACAAAATTTGTGGGAAGGCAGAATTAATATGATGTCATATGAAGAACATTGTTTGTGAGTAATCTAAGGACTCCAGCTGTTACACTGTACAGGTTAACACCACCATTGGATAGTTAATTACACAAATATTTTGCCCTACAGTATTCTGCAATTTGAGCCAAAGACAGGATGATACTTTTTTTATTTTATATATGAAGCAGGTGAATCTTTCATTAACATTAGCAATAGTGGGACAACATCTTAAGTGGGACAACATCTTAAGACAACAAATTAGGTTAGGATAGGCAGGATTTGATTTGGCATACTCCCATTACTCCAATACAATAGTAATACTTCTGTGTTGAATAGTAATGATTAGTATCATACAAAAATAAGTGGGGTTCATTGAGATGCCTAGTTTAAACGTATGCTCAGAATAAGAAATGCAGAACCGGAGTATTCCTAACAGCTAAATAAAAAGAATAATTCAATTAAAAATTATCAAAACAGAGCTTCACTGAGGTTTTCAAATTCAGTTTCAAAAGAGTGTGGAATTGGAAAAGGAGATATAGTACCTGATTTGTAATATAAAAAGGAAAAGGGGGCTCAGCATTTTAATATTTTAAACTGTTTTAGCCGAATATTTAAGTTTTAATGTTGTTGTTGTTGTTGTTGTTGTTGTTGTTGTTGTTGTTGTTATTATTATTATTATTATTATTATTATTATTATTATTATTATTATTATTATAGTGTATTATTGTTTTTTAACTATATTGAATATTAGTCAGTCACTTGTTTTGTGAGATGGGTGGCTATATATATTTGTAATAATAAATAAATAATATTTTAAAAATGTAAATAAATAAAATAAGCTGGCAAATTCATATAGAAAAGGAAGGAGTGTTTTAGTTGCCATAAATGTTACAGAAAATAAGAGATGCAACATCAAAAATTGTCAAATGGCAAAGCAAAATTAATCTTGGCGTGTTAATAGAATTGCGAGATATTCTCTATCAAATCCTGAGGTCTGACTTCTACATCTTAAAAAGCTGGCATAGCAATATGGTGTTCATTCCCATATTTTCAACAACTATTAACCTAGTAAGGTTTATGAATTTATGAGTCAAGATACCTGAATTATACTATGGGAGCTTCTATACTGCTATATAAAAGTAGGATTCATCAGTTTCTGTGCCAGCCTAAAACTATCTGGTTTGAAATGCCCAGCTCCCATTGGCAATCCTTATTCATAATGCAGGCAAATGGTTGGCTTTATTTATACTAAGGAGAGAGCTGGTGGATTATTCAGCTTTGTTTCCTTCTCCGTTGGAAAAAGTCAGATGGTGATAGGAAAATATTTGCCAATCATTCTCCTTAATACAATATTAGATGGAGCTGGAAAGGATGCAAATTTTGACCAATGGCCTAAAGTAGACCAGAAGGCTTAACTATGCTATAATTTTTGAGTAGGTGTATTGAAAAGGTATAATATCAGTTTATACGGACATGGTGGCTTAGTGGCTAAGGCACTGAGCTTGTTGATCGAAAGGTCGGCAGTTCGGTATTCTAATCCCAAGTGCCACATAACGAGGTGAGCTCCTGTTACTTGTCTCAGCTTCTGCCAAACTAGCAGTTCGAAAGCACATAAAAAATGCAAGTAGAAAAATAGGGACTACCTTTTGTGGGAAGGTAACAGCATTCCGTGCACCTTTGGCATTTAGTCATGCTGACCATGTGACCATGGAAGGCGTCTTCGGACAGCGATGGCTCTTCGGCTTTGAAACAGAGATGAGCACCGTTCCCTAGAGTCGGAAACGGCTAGCACATATGTGCAAGGAGAACCTTTACCTTTACCTTTAATATCAGCTTATAATTGGATTGGTCTTGAAGAAAAGTTTTGCTATTCTCCAAGAGCACTAAACCCATGTTTGGAAGAAGCAGAACATGACTTTACAAAAAAAAGCATACAACCATGTAAAAACCATACAAACAATGCAAAAAATGCAGTTTTTTTCCTCTCGGCCACTTTAATATGCACACACATACAGACAAAACATTACTGTTGAACAGCAGTTATTCAAATTGACCCAAGCGTTCGAGGCAGGGATTGATCAGGGGAAGCAAAATGGCTCTGGAAAGTAGTCCCTCACCAACTAGAGAGAAAAGAATTTGCTAGCATTGGTCTAAATTGACTAGGCTGAAGATCACCTCACACATCACTAGCAGAATGGTCAGTGAATTGACAGAATAGTAAATTTATAGGAAAAGTTATGTGAAGATAAAGAAAAGTCTACTTTGAATCCATAACAGCTGAATATGAATTAAAGCTGCCTCTGATATGACTCAGTGAAATTGACATCATGAATTCAGAGGGGGGGAAAAAGATTATTGTGTTGTGGTTAGGTGCAAGTGAGGAATAGTTCTGTATTGCCTATTCCTGCTCAAGGGAATATGCAGGGTTGGATCTCATGAGTACTTTTGGAGCTGTGGTTTGGGTTTTATTTCCCCACAAACTTGTGAAGTCAAATGGAATGCATCTTCCAAGTTTTTATTGGTATTTCCAGAGTCAATTTGTGGGTTTTAATAACAGGACCGAAATAGGATTTACACCTCCCCAATGGAAGGATATAATTTTTCAGATGCTGGTCAAATGCTCAGGCATTTGAGAAGGTAGTGTTGCTAGCACAAAACAGAACTTTAGGATAAGTTTGAGAAGTAATAGAAATAAAATAAATTGCCCCAAATTGCCTTGAGAATCACTTACAGAGATTGCTAGTTCAAGTGACAATAGTTGATTGGGATTTTTAGTCCCAATTTAAGCCTCTCCACATAATCTCTGTTTTGACTCTGACCATTTTCACGCAAGCATATTGAAGCAGAAGTAATGATTCATACTGTATCTGGATTAGTACTAGCTACTATGATCGCTAGTCATACAGGTTTGACAAACCCAAGGTGGGCTTCTAGATACATGAAATTGCCTCTCTGGGCATTTCCAGTTCACCAACTGTTGTGTCTGCGGCGCCCCCCGAGCCGGGCCCCCTGCCAGAAAGTGACTTGGAAAGTGAGAGGGAAAGGCCATCAGGACTTACCTCGGGAGCACCGGCTTCCCTGGCTCAGCTCCAGGAGCCAGAGGCAGGCCAGGTGGAGGAGATAACGAGGCCTCCGTCCCCTGACTCTTCCCCCCCCCAGGCCGCGCCTCCAGACCCAGCTGATGGCAATCAGGCCTGGCTGGACCCTAGGTTTCGTAGGTAGGAGAGGCAGGAACAACAGAAGCAGGGGTGGGGCAGGCTAGGAAGTACTGAGTCATGGAGCCACACCCCACAGGATATAAAACCAGCGAGGGCTGCTATGCCTCTTCGTAGCAGGCAAATCAACTGTTTAAACTAGAGCTGAAGTACTGTTTGTTCTTGGGTGACTCATCGGCATCAAGGGAGATAACAGAGTCACTTGACAGACGCTTGCTAGTTTGCTGCCAGAGCTGATAGTGCCGGCTAATTAAGCCATCGCTTGGACGGAGGCGAGAGGGGACAGAACACCAACTTTTTCATCTCCCAAACTCTTTTGGATCCCCTTTAAAAGCTAATTGAGACAGCTTCATCTATTATCTATTCCAAGATGGCACAAGGAAATGTCCATCTATTTGCCAGGCTAAGAAACAGTGCACCACCTAATCTGTATTTGCCTTATTTGGCTAATTCTAGAACACATAGTGTTAGTCTTCAACTAAACTGTTCCCCATTGTGCTTGTGCTAAACACATATCCTTTCCCCTAGTTAAAAAATAAGTAAAATAAAGTTCCTTTGCTTACATAGTGGAAGATACCCATAGAAATTAAGATAGGATTCTGGGTTCCTTTATCAGCCCTAAATTAATCTTTAAGCAAAATCAGCATATGCTTAGGGTGCCATGCAGGGGTGGGTTTCAAAACCCATCACTACTGGTTCGTTCATGGTACTCACGCACACGACACTTCATGCATGCGCAGAAGTGTCTGGGTGGGCGGGCAGAACCTCCTGCCGCCACCACAGGTTCGCCCAATCCAGGGCGAACCGATAGCAACCCACCACTGGTACCATGGTATGGGGGCATCCCTGGGATTTTTTCTCCCTAGTGATGTGCCCTTCACTCTTTCACTACCACACTAAACTTTAGTCACTTTTCAGCAACTGTCCTAGTCTACCATGTTTAATCTGCATTGCCAAAAAGTTTTCTTTGGCAGGATGAGTGACTAAAAGTTTTCTTTGAAGGTGTTATAGAGCAGGGGTCTCCAACCTTGGTCCCTTTAAGACTTGTGGACTTCAACTCCCAGAGTCCCTCAGCCAGCAAAGCTGGCTGAGGAACTCTGGGAGTTGAAGTCCACAAGTCTTAAAGGGACCAAGGTTGGAGACCCCTGTTACAGAGTTCTTATTTCTTTAATGGCATGAATTTTGCTTCTGTTGTGGGGTACCATTGCTGAGCTATGCTTAGGACATCAGTTGGCCTTAAGCTGGAACAGTAGTAAAGTAGAATAAAGGCTCAGTAGTGGTTTAGGGGAGAACACATAATGCCTTTAAAAGAAAGCAGTAATCTATTCCCAGTTCAAGACCAGCAATTGATCCCTTACTGTCAAGTTTTGTCAACAGGAATGAAGACAGTTCAGAGGTTATTGCCCCCACCACTTGATCTTGTACTAAGAATGAACTATGCTTTCATCTGGAAAATCTGTACAATGGTTAGGGCTAGGACTATGATGACTCAGATTCACATTTGGTAATGGAAGTACAGTATACTGGCTTTGAACCAGACACTGTCTCAGCAAAACTTACTTTTAATTTCTATGGGAATCTTCCATCACATAACCTATTTTTTTTTGCAACTATCCAAGGGTATGACAACTATATGCCAGCAAAGGAATTTGTATATAATTCTAGTATTTGGATATAATTCTAATCAACAAACATGAAAACCAATAAAAATCTCAAATATCTTACCACTTTCTTGGCTGCCTACATAACATGTTCTAAAACACCATTGATGTGCTATGGTGCTTGGCTTTAAATACTGTTTCTCAAAACTGTTTGAGACATAACCAATATCATTTTGAAATTGCCTTGAGATTTCTCTTCTAACTCACCAGAAGAAATACCAAATCTTTTTTCAGAACTAATAATAGAAACCTTTAACCACTAGACATAGCTATTAAAGTGTTTTTTTTTAAATTACCTAGATTCATTGGTATGCATTGTGGTTTGCAAAGTCAGTGCAGGAATTATTAGGAGAGGAACTGAAATTAAACTTTTAATATAATAATGCCTTGAATAAATCTGTGGCCATGTTTCATTCTAAATAACCTATTGATTTGAAATATATTACAGTTCTATTTTCTTTATATCAAAATATGAATGCTAGTTAGACAGTGTAATGGAATATGTGGATGACCTTAGGGAATATGGAGAAGAGATGCTGCATAAGAAAAAAAAAAAACAGACAAAAGAGGCAGGAGACACCCATGTGGCTTAACAGTCAGAAAAAGAAACTTAAGAAGAATCCACTCTAATAGATCTGGTGGTAAAAAATACTGTATTTTCCACTTGATTTCATTAGAGATCCAGAATAGAAAAATACAGTATTGCATTTCGCATATTTAACTTGTGGGAGTCTGTGTTAGAGAATAAAGAGATAGTATAGCCACATAATCTTTTATAGAGAAAGTAGATCAATTGAGAACTATTGGCTACAAGATGAAATCTCCTTTTTCAATAGCACTATATCTCTAAATAACAGATGCTCACAAGGTACAAAGCTGATTTATTTACAAGTATTAAAAACGTTTCTAGCATGTGCTCGCCTGCCTTTGTTTATTTAGTTTATAAATATACACTTTAAATAATAATTATAATTCAAACTATGGAGAAAATGTTTTTAAAAAATAAAAACCGGGAATATTATGCTCAAAACCTGAGCTAATGATGGAACCAGGATGCAGGAATAATGGGACGGTGTCCTAATCCAGCAGTGCTTTGCTTTTGTTGCGTAAAGCCACAGTTGAAACTTAGTCAAACCTAGCTACAACTCCAAAGCTCTTGCTTTAAAGCAGTTCGCATCATTTCTGTTAAGTGCTTTGATATAAAGACCTTGTGGCTGGGGTGAGGGGTAGGGTCCAGAAGGGAGGGTGAGCATCTGCCAAGGCTCAATTTTAAGGACCAATGGTTTTGGAAGTTGCACCCGGCTGCCAGGGAGTGAGTAAGCCAAGGGAGCGGGTACATGAACAGGAGGAGAAGGTAATTAAAGAGGGAGGCACTAGCCACAGCAAGTTCCCACAAATGAAGGCCCCGAGGCTGTAGACACCAAACAACAAAGGACCAAGCAATTATTTGGCTCCAGTGGAAGGTGCTGGTCCCAGCAACGAGCTGGTTTTAGCTGGCCACCCTGGGGCAATGCTGAGGTTTGGCAGAGAGGGTGGCGGGCATGATCAGGGGGGCAGGGGAGATGGCAATGCAGCAAAGCATGTACTAGTGTCATAGTTATTATACAGCAAATACAATTGTGTCCCTGTTTTACATGTAGAAAGAGGGATTCAGAAATGAGGCCTCCAATGTGTTTATAAATACGTTACAGGTAATAAAAAAAATAAAAAAAATATAATTGCAGTGGTTGTGTGCATGTAGCAGTAGGCTCTCTGGGAACAGGGAATTCAATGTCAGGCTCAAATAATCAGGAACAGGAGTTGGGTTCAAAGCACTGAATTTATTTTTACCATTTATTCACAAGAATCTGAGCAACTAATTGTCCAAGCTAAACTGGCACTAGTTAAAGGTCAACAGAATTCACGGGGGGCCTAGATTAGAGTCTCTTCTGGCTGTGCAATGACTCCAAACTAAAGCCACATTTAACTCTGCCCTCCAGTTCAGGCTGCTCATTTCCTACAGAAAGTATTATTACTTATAATGAAAATAACTGTTTTCTTGCATGTTGTCAATTGACTAAATCATTAAAGTTTCCATTGTATACTGTTCTGTTCTGTTCTACTCTGCAAACATTAATGCATCAAGAACTCAGAACTATCATATCAAAGCTGCAAAAATATGAGTAATCAGTGGAAGGCAGCAAAGATTTAGAGCATTCTGTCTTTCTTGGCTGGAATCTACTGGATGTCTGGATTTTTGCAGACAATATACTATATGGTAACCATGCCCAGACTTGCCACAATGAAACGTCACAAACAGAAACACACCTTATTGACTTGTCCTGAAGTCCTGTTTTAGGCTGTATTGTCCTGACTTACTTATTATACAGTCTTCTAGACCAGCGGTCACCAACTGGTGGTCCGCGGACCACTGGTGGTCTGTGAGAAAATTTTGGTGGTCCGCAGAAAAATTATTTGCATTTTTATATTGCACTAAATACTATTTATCATTTAAAATATTCATATTAGTGGTCCGTGGGATTTAAAATTACGAATTTAGTGATCCCTGAAGTCCGAAAGGTTGGCGACCCCTGTTCTAGACAATATCAGGCTTTGCAGTGGTGTTACTGTTCATACAAATTGGATTGCAACTCTGGCACAGGACCACCCATACCATTTAAAGGTTGCTTTTCTATAGACAGTTCCTCCATATCTTGGATTCCAATCATAAACTTGCAGGCAACCTTAGAATTAAAAATATCTTGTATTATATAGACATTTCTCCACTGTTTTTGGTCAGTGTCATCAGCTCAATAGCTCAGTATCTGGGAGTATGTGATAAAGCTCAAAATTCTGAAACAATTCCGCTGTTCAGTTTTCTGGCTTTTACTGAACTAGATCAGCCTATTGTTTTAAATATTGAACCAGAGTTGGGGACTAGGCCAACTAGTCATAAAAAAGCTAGTGTAAGAGGAATGGCCATTTTGTAAGATTAACTTAACTATCAGGGGCAGAGGGAAATAATATTTAGGATTGCCTATATCTGCCAATTCTCCCTCACCAATCTTCCTGCTAGACTTAACTTTCCATAGGGGATTATTAATTTTAAAGTGAAGGCCCCTCCTGCCTTTAAAATTCAGGTAGAATTATGCAGTACTGTCAAGCAGAAAAGGATTAAGGAATGCTTTTCAGTTAGTAATTCTTCCTTGAAATTCCTTGTTTTAGAATTAGTAAACCTATGCTTGTCTTTCACTATGCAGTTCTGCCTTAAAATTACCCCCATACTAATTCTCATTAGATGTGGCAACAGCACCTTACACAAATCTTTAGAGCCTAGTCACTTCTCTTTCTTGAAAGACCTTGGAGAAGAGTTCTTGTATTCCTAGATGTACTGCATCTATATTATTGCAAGTCCTTGACTTATGACCAGTCTCTTAGCAATTTTTCAAAGTTACAATGGACTGTAAGATGCTCCAAAGTATAAGATGCACCTAGCTTTTAGGGAGGAAAACAAGAAAAAAAAATCTGCCTCTGCCTCCCAGCAATTTGCCTCCTTGCAGTAAACATTGTGGTCACATCAGCACACCCTGATTTAGCACAGACAGCTGGTTGGCAGTTGGATCTGCCTCTCGTAATACCTATCAGCTATTCCAGGCTGGGGGGGATCGTTGCCATCCATCGGAGCTATCGCTGCCCATCACTGTTGTCCCCTATCGCCACCTCTGCATGCCCTATTTTTGGC
Organism: Ahaetulla prasina; assembly: GCF_028640845.1. Classification (NCBI taxonomy): domain Eukaryota; kingdom Metazoa; phylum Chordata; class Lepidosauria; order Squamata; family Colubridae; genus Ahaetulla; species Ahaetulla prasina. The sequence goes on along the minus strand of NC_080542.1, from coordinate 38,375,778 downwards.
CTCTGCGTATCCCATTTTTGGCCTCCACGCACTGCATTTTCACCATTGCTGCCTATCCCCACCACCTGGAACAGGCCAAAAATGGGACACATGGAGGCCAAAAACAGGATGCATGGAGGCCGAAAGTGGGACGTGCAGAAGCGGCGATATGTGACAAAGGCAATGGGTGGCAACGCGTTGATGGGCAGCGGTGATCCCTGCAGCCTGGAACAGCTGATAAGCAGTATTCTGGGAGGCCGATCCAACCGCCAATCAGCTGCGCATGCTAAATCAGGCTATGCTGAAGCTGACCACGCTGTTTACCGTTTGTTGCAAGGAGGTAAATTGCTGGGAGACAGAGGCCGAAGGGTGGGGGCTGGTGGGTGGGCGGGGCTTTGGCAACATTTGCTATATAAGACACACAGACATCACCACCCACTTTTTTGGTGGTGGGGAAGTGCGTCTTATACTCTGAAAAATACAGTATTTAAAATTGAGGTTTTGAAGTTCCAATAGCTGTCCTCCCTGGCAATCACAAGATTGCATTTTGGATGCTTGGTGACTGGCGTACATTTATAGGCAGTTGCAGAGTCCTATAGTCACATGACCATGATTTATGACACTTTCACTGAAATTTTTATGTTGTTTGCTTCCAGTTTCTGGCAAAAACTGCCCATAGCGAATAATAGGTTCACTTAACAACTTTAGCGTTTTCTTCATGACTGATGCAAAAGTAGTTTATAAAATCAGGTGCGACACATGATGACCTGCTTTACAACTGTCATAGTTAGGACTGTAATTTCCAGCCTCAAATATGGTCATAAATCAAGGACCACCAATATCGCATTCTGACCATGGTAATTATTCCTTCTGAACCATTCCTATACTGTAGAATCCAATCTAGTTCACTATAATTTGTTCCAAAGAACTCTGGGAATTTGATATTATTGCAAATACTGGAGTTATAGAATTTAATTGTCGGTAGCCACAAGATTAAGCTAATCTAAAAATGGTTTAATTGTGATCCTAGATAGAGCACTTATCACAATTCAGCAACCTAAGGCCAAGCATAAGACTGCCAATATATATTGCAAGCTTATCAAAATGCTCAGCTCTTAGTGTAGCCTCACACCTCCCTTTCTTCTATCAAAGAAAGTACACATTAAATGTAATAACTCCTGAATCCATTCCTAATGATGGACAGCTTCAGCGGCAACAAACTTAGTCTGCTTCCTTACCTGCAGCAAATCATACAAAATATTACTTTTTTCTAGGACATATATACTTTACTGCTATATTTTCCCTGTAGCCTGGATTCCTGTCATGAATTTGCATACAGCTTTTTCTTTTGGCTTGCCCTTTGCATTTCTATTTGTTTTTTAGCACCACACAAGTCTGCTCAAGCAACTGAAGATTTTCCCATTATTCCTTCTATGCCCATTTCCCTCCCTTCACACAGACACAGCTGAACGGAAGCCGAGACACAGACGGATAAACACAGGTGCGGAACTGAGTGTGAGCACTAGTTTATTTATGGTTCGGAATCCACCCATGGCGACGACAGGATTCCTACATTACAGTCCCTAATCTGTCCAGTCGGAAGCAAGTCTCCATTCATTCTGTTTTAGCTTTAAGCTAAACAGGACAAAAAGGAGAAACGTTTTTCCACACTGCTGAGGGCTATCTGGCCACTGATTTGCTTCTCTTTTTACACTCATACGGCAAAATGTATTGCTGCTCTACGTCTAACCTTAGGTTATCAGGATCCACGCCACAGGAAACGAGTGCAAAATACGTCAAATCTTGATTAAATAATAGATATGACACTTTGAGTATCATTTCTTTGATGTTTTCAAAATATATCCACCAATAAAAATTAGAAGGGATTTCAAAGATAACTTAGTTTGACTTGCTGCTGATGCAAGAAATGGACTATTATGATATTTGCTAATAAGTAACTATACATTCGGTGAGCAGATTTTCTTGGAAAAAATAAAGGGCAAGTCTGAAAAAGATGCATAAGGATAAAAATGTATAATTGCATGAATTTATAACTTTGCTTTTCAAATGAAAAATTCAGCAGCAAAGCTACAAAAATTTTACAAAAATGCATACTTTAATGAAAATATCTAAAATCAAAAAAGTATATAGAGCTTTATTTTTAATAAGACGATTTCCATATTTTTCATATGAATATGAAGGATTGTACATTAAGTGGTACCACTTCTATGGTAAAAGTTAATTGACCAAAATAAATGAGTTTTTGAAAAATAAATCTGGAGGGTAGCTTTCTTAAAATAAAGGGTATGATGTAACTATATGCCAAAAAATTAGTAAGGGAGGAGAGGACCCCAGCTTTTTGAAGTAATTTGTTCTACATCAAATAGAATAGAATTTTAAAAAAAATTAGGACTGTTTTTTCTGAGAAGACTGAAAAGCAGTGTTAATGGTAACCTAAAATATAAGATACTAAGGTTGGTGTTCCAGGGTGCTAGTGACCTGCCCTAACATTTGCTCTGATCGGTTAGAAGATACTGAAGACTTGGAAGCCCAAAAGGATCAATCTGCTGTATCTAAAAGTATTTTTCTGAGCAGTCAAGTCCCCCTTTCAAACCAACAAGATACTTCCTCATATATCCATTTCCAAATTCCAAAGAGCACTGATTTTAGCATTCTTCAATAACTCTCCCCAACAGCAGTTTTGAAAGACCAATATTAAAACATTTCATTTCACTGAAACTGTAGAAAAGGACCATTGGAAGCAGCTCATGTTCTATAGTTTCTAAAAGTACCCTAGGACCTCTTTTTCTAGTAAATAACCTAGGATTTTTTTTTAATGTACAGTTACCAGATCAATATGATTTAGTATCTTTGAACATAGTCATTTTTTTATGCTGCTTTTTGATGGTCCACTGATGAACCCACCAATTGTATCATTCTTTTCCTGCTTTTATTTTTAACGTGTTTCATTTTTAACTCTGGTTAAATAAAGTTCTCCCTATTTTTTTGCTCACATTTTTCAAATTGGCTATAGCTTAATTGTTTTTTTTTAACTTCTCCTCCATGTAAAATATATGCTTTCTTTATCCAGGTATATTCCAACTATTTCACTGTGTTGTAGTTTTAACTTGTAAAATTCATAAGATGTTCTTTAGATGTCCAACCTTTTATGTACATACTGCACAGAATAAACTTTCTCCACCCAAGGACACTGATGTCAAGACTGGTCAACAATAAGCCCTCCTTTCTTTTCTCCATGCTTAGCCTCCTTGAAACATAACTGCCATAAAACATAACTGATGCAAGAGATGTTGCATCAAAGGAAGAAGGCAGCCTTCTTTTTCCCCTCAACCATACATATCTTTTCCCTTTATGGTTTGTATTATATTTGAAGCATAGATAGGTAATCCTCGACTTATGACCATAACTGAGCCCAAAATTTATGTTGCTAAACTAGGCATCTGTTCAGCGAGTTTTGACCCATTTTATGAACTTTTTTTGGCCATTATTAAGTGAATCATGCAGTTGTTAAGTGAATCTGGCTTCCCCCATTGACTTTGCTTGCCAGAAGCTGGCTGGGAAGGTTACAAATGGTAATCACATGACTCCAGAACAATGCAACTGCTCATAAATACATGCAAGCGCCCGAATTTTGATTATTTGACCGCTGGGATGCTGCAATAGTCGTAAATATGAAAACTGGTCATGTCACTTTTTTTTCAGTGCTGTTGTGACTTTGAATTGCAAAAGAAATAGCACTTAGACTTATATACCACTCCAGAGTGCTTTTATAACACTCTTTGATTGGTTTACAATGCCAGTATATTGCCCTCAACAATCTGGATCCTCATTTTACCGACCTCAGAAGGATGGAAGGATGAGTTTTGGGTTTTTTTGAGATTGGGAGCCTGTTTAATGAAAAATCTGTTTTTAGAATGCATATGTAAAAGTGCTGATGCTATATGGGTTTTACCTTTTATTTCTATTTGACTTTGTAAGTTTATCTATTTAGAATTAGTCTGCATTCTAACCACTGTATCACCAGGGCTCCTGGTCATTAAATGCATGATTGTAAATTGAGGTTTATCTGTAGAGAAGAAAAGACTGCACAGATAGAGATGGGTATATATCTCAAAAAATGGGAAAATACTTTAGCACGGCACAGCAAAGCACATAGGAAGTCATAATGCAATTTCACAAGTATTCATTGAATTGATTTTGGTGTTTATTTTCCAGCCTGCTCATCTGAAGAAAGACAAAATATTTTCTCCATTGCTCATTAGCTTTAAGGAGAGGCAGTATGATTCCCCATCCTTCCAAATCCATGGGTGCCCACTCCAAAAATACAAATTAGTGAGTAGTTTCTTCTTCCATTCTGCCAGCCAAAATAGAGGAGGTAATAAATTCTCCTTGCTTGCATTTGTAGTTGCTACAGATTAATTTTTAAAGTAGATGAAAAGTAAAGGAGAATATATGATTGGTTTGCAAATACTTTTGAGATTTAAATTTGCTTAAAACTTTTTTTCCCCCTGAAATTTTAATTTGGGTCATATGTGCATATGCATATCTGGAATTGGATGAGGATAAATCAGCCTTGCTTTAATTCCTTGGCAATGAAGGATTTCATAATGAAAAAGAAACAAATACATGTGTACTGTAGTTCCTGAAGGAGATTTATAACAGATTCTGAAACTGAACCTTGGATTATACTAATTCTTCAGCACTCAGAATATTGTGAATGTCACAGGACAGGGACTGAATATAATCATCCATTAAACAACAGCCAATGCCCTTTTATATTATAAAGCTTTTATATTAGAAACAAAACCTTGCTATATAGTAGCAATAGCATCTAGATTTATATACCACTCCATAGTGGGTCAATCCTTTGCTTTTTCTGAAGAATCATCAATTGCTATAGTGAACTCTGCATAGCATTTATATTCTGCACTAATAGATCAATTAGAAAAGTGAGCAGTAAAGAAAGTGGGAAAGTATCTCCGTCACCTTCTAAAATTTTAAATTACAGATTTACAGATTAACAGAGTTGGAAAGGATCTTGTAGGTCTTCTAGTCAACCCCCTGCCCAAGCAGGAGACCCTACAACATTTCTGACAAATGGCAATCCAATCTCTTCTTGAAAGCTTCCAGTGATGAAGCTCCAACAACTTCTGAAAGCAAGCTATTCCATTGATTGATTGTTCTCACTGTTAGAAAATTTCTCCTTCTTTCTAGGTTGAATCTCTCCTTGATCAGTTTCCATCCATTGTTCCTTGTCTGGCCTTCAGGTGCTTTTTAAAGAGGCAAAACCATATGTTTCCACTATTAACTCACTCTTGAGAAAGGTGAACCATTTGTTTTGTAATATATGTCTATAAGCTGCTATTATGATCAGATATGTAGTACTTCCATAAGTTAGGAGACTGATTATGAACACTGCACATCCATTATAAATTTTCTATAGATTTTTTTAGGTAATAAGATACAATTTTACATTCTGTAGAAAGGAGGATAACAATTTTCAGCCGTTCAACATACCTGGTATTAACCTCAACCTCAGAATTTCTAACTCTTTTAATAGTGAGGGCATTTCTGTGTGACCTTCATTGCCATATCCAGATAAAACCTCTTTCCTATTTTGAGTTCTGTGAGAGAGAGGAGGGGGCATATACAATTTATTTTGTTAAATCTATTACTTAATTTATTCTGAGCATGTGTAGAATGCCTTTACTTGCCAGGAACACTATTAATATCAAAGGAAGGAAAAGAAAATTAGAAAGAATATCTCAGCCCACAAATGGCTGATCTGAGGACCCTTGTACATGAAGATTTAGTGCCAGTCTGAAAGCAGTTCTAAAAATCTTATAATGTTTGGAAAGCTAAAGTGAGTTGATACAGCTCAGCTGCAATTTATTATTATTATTTATTATTATTATTTATTTGATTTTTATACCGCCCTTCTCCCGAAGGACTCAGGGCGGTGTACAGGCAATAATAAAATACAGACACTACAGTATACAATTTAAAATGCAAGTTAAAAAACTTATTAAAATTAGCCTAGAACTTTAAAAATTTATAAAAACCAAAACCCCATTTAAAATTAGTAAAAAATTTAAAATCAATAAAATTTATGTAATTTAAAATTTAAAATTTAAAATTTAAGCCAGCCCCGCGCGAATGAAAAGGTGTGTCTTCAGTTCGCGGCGGAAGGTCCGAAGGTCAGGTATTTGGCGTAAGCCCGGGGGAAGTTTGTTCCAAAGTGTGGAAGCCCCCACAGAGAAGGACCTTCCCCTGGGGGCCGCCAGCCGACATTACTTGGCGGACGGCACCCTGAGAAGTCCCTCTCTGTGAGAGCGTACGGGTCGGTGGGAGGCATACGGTAACAGCAGGCGGTCCCGTAAGTACCCAGGCCCTAAGCCATGGAGCGCTTTAAAGGTCGTAACCAACACCTTAAAGTGCACTCGAAAGGCCACAGGTAGCCAGTGCAGTCTGCGCAGGAGCGGTGTTACGTGGGAGCTACGCGAAGCTCCCTCTATCACCCGCGCAGCTGCATTCTGGACTAACTGAAGCCTCCCAGTGCACTTCAAGGGGAGCCCCATATAGAGAGCATTACAATAATCCAATAATAATAATTTACAATAATAAATTTATTCACATCTGTTGCAAATGGAGGAGTTTGGTGGGATTGGAATGTTGAGTTTTAAGTCTAATAATGGAAATGTTAGCTTGAGGGTTTTCCATCTCCCTCTGTTGCCCAGACAAAACATGGTTTCATCACTTTTCTCCCTTCTGGTCAGCATAAGAATACACCAACCAGAGTCATGCTCTTGTGAGATGGGCAGCCATACAAATATGATAAATAAATAAGAAAAGGATGAGTGAGCATGCAAAATACCAAGTTACCAAGGCTCTTCTCTCTTGTAAGATTTTTATTAATGCAATACTCCCAGCATCCAGAAAGGAGGATAACAATTTTCAGCCGTTCAACATACCTGGTATTAACCTTAACCTCAGAATTTCTAACTCTTTTAATAGTGAGGGCATTTCTGTGTGACCTTCATTGCCATATCCAGATAAAACCTCTTTCCTATTTTGAGTTCTGTGAGAGAGAGGAGGGGGCATATACAATTTATTTTGTTAAATCTATTACTTAATTTACTCTGAGCATGTGTAGAATGCCTTTACTTGCCAGGAACACTATTAATATCAAAGGAAGGAAAAGAAAATTAGAAAGAATATCTCAGCCCACAAATGGCTGATCTGAGGACCCTTGTACATGAAGATTTAGTGCCAGTCTGAAAGCAGTTCTAAAAATCTTATAATGTTTGGAAAGCTAAAGTGAGTTGATACAGCTCAGCTGCAATTTATTATTATTATTTATTATTATTATTTATTTGATTTTTATACCGCCCTTCTCCCGAAGGACTCAGGGCGGTGTACAGGCAATAATAAAATACAGACACTACAGTATACAATTTAAAATGCAAGTTAAAAAACTTATTAAAATTAGCCTAGAACTTTAAAAATTTATAAAAACCAAAACCCCATTTAAAATTAGTAAAAAATTTAAAATCAATAAAATTTATGTAATTTAAAATTTAAAATTTAAAATTTAAGCCAGCCCCGCGCGAATGAAAAGGTGTGTCTTCAGTTCGCGGCGGAAGGTCCGAAGGTCAGGTATTTGGCGTAAGCCCGGGGGAAGTTTGGTCCAAAGTGTGGAAGCCCCCACAGAGAAGCACCTCCCCCTGGGGGCCGCCAGCCGACATTACTTGGCGGACGGCACCCTGAGAAGTCCCTCTCTGTGAGAGCGTACGGGTCGGTGGGAGGCATACGGTAACAGCAGGCGGTCCCGTAAGTACCCAGGCCCTAAGCCATGGAGCGCTTTAAAGGTCGTAACCAACACCTTAAAGTGCACTCGAAAGGCCACAGGTAGCCAGTGCAGTCTGCGCAGGAGCGGTGTTACGTGGGAGCTACGCGAAGCTCCCTCTATCACCCGCGCAGCTGCATTCTGGACTAACTGAAGCCTCCCAGTGCACTTCAAGGGGAGCCCCATATAGAGAGCATTACAATAATCCAATAATAATAATTTACAATAATAAATTTATTCACATCTGTTGCAAATGGAGGAGTTTGGTGGGATTGGAATGTTGAGTTTTAAGTCTAATAATGGAAATGTTAGCTTGAGGTTTTTCCATCTCCCTCTGTTGCCCAGACAAAACATGGTTTCATCACTTTTCTCCCTTCCGGTCAGCATAAGAATATACCAACCAGAATCATGCTCTTGTGAGATGGGCAGCCATACAAATATGATAACTAAATAAGAAAAGGATGAGTGAGCATGCAAAATACCAAGTTACCAAGGCTCTTCTCTCTTGTAAGATTTTTATTAATGCAATACTCCCAGCATCCAGAAATGAGATAGTGGTCTTTCCCCCCCATTCTCTGCATTACAAATCAATTGAAATGAAGAAAATCACAGATCACCCACCCAAATCTTCCATGTTTATTTATTTATTTTTATTTATTTATTTTATTTGTCACAACAGTATATATAAGCATAAGCATAAAAGTAACTATATAATATATAAGCATATATATGAGCTTAAGTATGTGATAACTATATTAATTGGATATAATGAAAGGAAACAATAGGACAGGAACGGTAGGCACGTTTGTGCTCTTATGCATGCCCCTTATAGACCTCTTAGGAATGGGGTGAGGTCAATAGTTGAAAGTTTTTGGTTAAAGCTTTGAGGATTTTGAGAAGAGACCACAGAGTCAGGTAGTGTGTTCCAAGCACTAATAACTCTGTTACAGAAGTCATATTTTCTGCAATCAAGATTGAAACGGTTAACATTGAGTTTAAATCTATTGTTTGCTCTTGTATTGTTATGACTGAAGCTGAAGTAGTCTTCAAAAGGAAGGACATTGCAATAGATGATTCTATGACTTAAACACAGGTCCTGTCAAAGGCGACGGAGTTCTAAGTTTTCTAAATTCATGATTTCAAGTCTGGTGGCATAAGGTATTTTGTTGTATTCAGAGGAGTGGAGAATTCTTCTTGTAAAATATTTCTGGACACGTTCAATTGTATAGATGTCTGAAATGTGGTATTGGTTCCAGACAGGCGAGCTGTATTCAAGAATTGTCTAGCAAATGTTTTATAAGCTCTGGTTAGCAGTGTAGTGTTTCTGGAGAAGAAGCTACGTAAGATTAGGTTTACAACTCTTAAAGCCTTTTTTGCGATGTAGTTGCAGTGGGCTTTGGCACTTAGATCATTGGATATGAAAACTCCAAGGTCTTTAACAGGGTGGGGGTCATCTGTAAGGTAATGTCCATCGAGTTTGTATTTAGTGTTTAGATTCTTTTTTCCAATGTGTAAGACAGAGCATTTGCTGGTTGAGATTTGGAGTTGCCAAGTTTTTGACCATTCTGACACAAAGTCAAGGTCTTTTTGAAGGGTAGCTGTATTGTTGGTAGCGTTAAATATTTTGACATCGTCAGCGAAGAGAAGACAATTACTTTTAATACGGTCACAGAGATTATTAATGTATAATATAAAGAGTGTTGGTCCAAGAACACTGCCTTGGGGAACGCCGCTATTGACAGAAACAGGATTTGATAGGGCACTGCCTATTTTGACTACTTGCTGTCTGTTAGACAGGAACACTGTTATCCAATTGTGGAGGGGTTTATGTTAGAAAGGAAGCAACAAAATATATCCTGTCATTTCCCCTCACTTCCCTGGTATGTTATTTTCTAACTAGTGCTATTGCTAATAACTTTCAACCCTGAACTAGTTCTTCTAATCAAGGTAAACAAGAACTACTCATTATTCATTATAAATATGCTTCAGGGTTTTCATTATGGGTCATTACTGAGCTTCTAGCTAAGCTACACTCCCGGTATGCCTGGAAGAAAACACAGTAGTATCCTTTAAAAGGACTCATACCTAGTTTGATCTTGTGGGTCAAACTTGCAAGATCACCTTTCTTGTGGCACAAACTCTGCACCTGTGAGAGAATAATGCAAAGAATGCATATTCAGCAATAACACACTCACAAAAGAAAGCTGTAAGCAGAAACATGGTGCCCTGCTTGGAATCTTTTGCCTGAAGCAACTGTTCTCAAAAGCCTTCTTGGACAAAAACCCTAATCTGAATCTAATGAAAATCAAGCAAATCTAAATCCAGTGAATTTTGAAAGGGACTTTGATAAAATAGAGCCAGGTCAACTAGGCTGCTAATAGCTTGCCTTTTATTTCAACCCTCAAATTATCTTATTCTTTGCTATTTAAATTCAGGAGTTGTCTTTGGTATACTATATTTATGAGACAATTAAACCCCTAATTCAACTGTTAATTGTTTCTGTCAAACTCCAAAAGAAAAGACCAAAGCAAAAGACCAGCTTCATTTTCATTCTGAAAACTGAGCTTTCGGGTTGAGAAAATGATTACAAGATGATGACTTTTATATTTAGCATGATCACAACAATCTTGCAAAGGAGGTTCTAAATTAAATTAAATTTCATCCTGCAGCATTTTCTAGATGGTTTTCAAAATACAGTCCAGGTCTATGTTTGTAACTTCCAATTACACCTCCCAGAATTTCTAATCAGCACTGGTTATACTGAGAAGAATTCCGAATACAAAAACCTTAGCATATCTGGAAGGCACCAAATGTAAAAGGATGGCCTAGATGGGGAACTATGGCCCTTTTATGACTGGTGGACTTCAACTCTGAATTCTGGGAGTTGAAGTCCACAAGTCATAAAGGGGCCATAGTTACCCACCTCTGGCCAGACAAAGATGGTCTCCAGCATCTCATTCTATTGATTACAGTTGAATTACAACAGTAATAGATTTTCTGTCCTTTTTGTAGTGATTATCATATGATTATAGTGTGTATGTGTGCATTTGTGTGCAGCCATCAGAATTCCAGAAGCAGGAAGCTTTTAGTGAATCCACCATAATTTCCAAAGATGGGCAGCAAATAAATTTGCTAATAAATTGCTAAGTGACCGTCATTAAGCAAGGACTATCTGTAACAGGCTTCCTGCTTCCTTTTGGCTTACATTGATATAGTTTGTCTGTTGTCAGAACGAGAGAGACATATTGATAAAGGAACTTACAATACGAAATCTGGGTTAAAAACTCTTGCTAGTTAGTTCGCTGATTCCACATAGGTACTGACTCATTTGCTTTATTAAGACAAACAGCTGCAAAAACTGAGCCTCTCATCTCAGTGGAATCTGGCTATGAGAAACCTGAGAATGCCTTCCTGCCTTTCATTCTTTTGCTTTTTCCTGTGCAAGTTTCTAGCCTTGAGGGTGGGAGAGGAAACCCCAAAAACCATATAAGCAATTTTAACTGAAAGTTCAGAAACCACAAGCGTCCCCTGCCGGCAGCTGCATGGTCTGAAAAGTTTTAATCCAGTGCCAAGTCATCATTTCCTTGGAATATTAAGTGAATTATTTTAAAATTGTTCTTTACCCCATTCGTACCTTTGTGGTTAGAAAGAAGTTAGCTTTAGGCCTTGGAAGATGATCCAGGTGCAATTTCTCATTTTGTTCCTCATTTCTTTTATATGCAGCCACAGAGTTGTCTTTGGTGAGCTTTATGCCTCAGTTTCCCAACAGATAATAACCTTGTCCTCTTCTTAAAGGATGAAAAGAGAGGGTATGGCCAGAAACTGCTACTTCTCAACTGGCTACTACCTGTTCATCTAGAAATGAAGCAGTTACCTTCTATTTCTGTAGCAATGGTGATTTATTAAGAGCTTGTAAAAAGGCTTATAAAACAACATATACCCGTATATACTCGAGTATAAGCCGAGTTTTTCAGCACGTTTTTTGTGCTGAAAAACGTCCCCTCGGCTTATACTCGGGTCTATACGGCTTATACTCGAGTTTTTTTTTTTAAAGCCCCTCGGCTTATACTCGAGTATATACGGCTTATACTCGAGTTTTTTTTCTTTTCTTTTTTTCACATTTTACCGGACGGAAGCCCTGCCGGTGCAGTGGGAGGGGGGGGGCGGGGGGGCGCCAGCCTTCTCAGCTGAGGGAGGGAGGGTTTCGCCAACCGGTAGGTGCCTCATTTCCCACCCTCGGCTTATACTCGAGTCCCCAGTTTACCCCAGTTTTTGGGGTAAAATTGGGGACCTCGGCTTATACTCGGATCGGCTTATATTCGAGTATATACGGTATACAAAGAAATAAAAAAGTAGAGTCTTTTTACTGTATTATTCCTTATTATATGCAGGGAGTATTCTCAGAAGTCGGGATAATTGCAAAGCCTACATATATCCTGGAACATAAGTAAGAATATTAAAAACCCTGGAATGCAACTTCCTCATTAAGTTTTTTTTAAAGCCCCTCGGCTTATACTCGAGTATATACGGCTTATACTCGAGTTTTTTTTCTTTTCTTTTTTTCACATTTTACCGGACGGAAGCCCTGCCGGTGCAGTGAGAGGGCGGGGCGGGGGAGCCGCCAGCCTTCTCAGCTGAGGGAGGAGGGTTTCAACCGTAGGTGCCTCATTTCCCACCTCGGCTTATACTGAGTCCCCAGTTTACCCCAGTTTTTGGGGTAAAATTGGGGACCTCGGCTTATACTCGGATCGGCTTATATTCGAGTATATACGGTATACAAAGAAATAAAAAAAGTAGAGTCTTTTTACTGTATTATTCCTTATTATATGCAGGGAGTATTCTCAGAAGTCGAGATAATTGCAAAGCCTACATATATCCTGGAACATAAGTAAGAATATTAAAAACCCTGGAATGCAACTTCCTCATTAAGTTTTTTTTAAAGCCCTCGGCTTATACTCGAGTATATACGGCTTATACTCGAGTTTTTCTTTTCTTTTTCACATTTTACCGGACGGAAGCCCTGCCGGTGCAGTGAGAGGCGGGCGGGGAGCCGCCAGCCTTCTCAGCTGAGGGAGGAGGGTTTCAACCGTAGGTGCCTCATTTCCCACCCTCGGCTTATACTCGAGTCCCCAGTTTACCCCAGTTTTTGGGGTAAAATTGGGGACCTCGGCTTATACTCGGATCGGCTTATATTCGAGTATATACGGTATACAAAGAAATAAAAAAGTAGAGTCTTTTTACTGTATTATTCCTTATTATATGCAGGGAGTATTCTCAGAAGTCGGGATAATTGCAAAGCCTACATATATCCTGGAACATAAGTAAGAATATTAAAAACCCTGGAATGCAACTTCCTCATTAAGTTTTTTTTTAATCTTCCCTTCCCCTTTCTTTCTTTCCTGGTTGTCCTTAAAATACTATCAAATGGAAAGAAGGAATAGACAAGAGCTGATGTTGATGAGTTTTTTGGCTGCTTTAGATGCCATCTGGCATAAAGACGGCCAGTTTGACATAGTGGCTAAGGTGCTGGGCCAGAAACCAAGAGAACACTGAGTTCTAGTCTTTCCTTAGGCATGAAAGCTTAGTGGGTGACTTTGGGCCAGTCCGGGCATTTTCACTCCCAGCCCAACCTTCTTTCTTCCTTATTCTTCATCCTTAAATTCCAAGACAGATATTCCCTAGATTTTTGTTTATTCACCTCCATTTTCTGGAAGATACGTTCTCCATTAAAACTCTGCTCTTTTTCCCTTGTAGCCTTAAAGCACACTTACCTCATGCCATCTCTCTTTTCATTAAATCAGCCATGCGATGGGAATAAATCCCAACTCTCCAGATACATAATCTCACATTCAGGAACTTGTTTACAACAAAAGATCACAAACAAAACACACATTAACTATACATTTTGGGCTAGATGGAAACCATGAATATGCAGTAGTACAGCCGATTGCAGAAATATACGTCCCCTTTTCTTTTCAACTCTTTTCAAATCAACAGGAATTTACAGTAGCTTTTCTTTTCCCAACCTTGAATTCAGATATGTCACTTGAGTATTTACATAATGGTTCTGTCAATGCAGAGAAGCTCTGTTTCCCTTATCGGCTTCAGCCCTTACAACCCATAATTGTTTCCTGAAAAGTTGCACTGCATCTTCTTAAGGGGATGATATATAGAGTTTCATTCTAAGGTGGTACGTAACTTTTTTCACAGTGAAGATATTTGTTGGCCTCAGAATGGAATCTTTCTAGATCAAATTATTTATTTATTTATTTATTTATTAGAATCTGTCAAACAAAAAACGAGAACAAGAATAAAAGAATAAAAATACAATGACAAGGATGATAGGCACGTGAGTGAACTTATGCACACACCCTCTACTGACCTCTTAAATATGATGTAAGGTCCACAGAAGTCAATTTGTGACTGAAACTGTGAAAATTTGTAGCTGAAACAACTGAATCAGGTTGAGCATTTCAGACTTTGACAACTCTATTACAGAAATCGTATTTTTACAGTCAAGTTTAGAACAATTTACATTGAGTTTAAAGCAGTTGTTAGCACACGTATTATTGCGATTAAAACATAAAAAGTCATTTATCTATTTTGTATTTATTTATATCTCACTTTTATTGATTTTATAAATAACTGAAGACAGCAAACATACTTACTCTTCCTATTTTACCCACAATAACAACCCTGTGTCTTGAGTTGGATTGAGAGACAATGACTGGCCCAAAGTCACCTAGCCAGCTTTCATATCTAAAGCAAGACTAGAATTCACATTCTCCTGGTTTCTAGGCCAGCACCTTAACCACTACAACAAACTGGCTCTATTAAGTCTATTAACCATTAATTTAAAATATGACTCAAATAATAATGGAATGACATCAAATTGATTAATAATATTTTTCCATGATAAGAAAAGTTCTCCTGGAAAGAATATTCTCAATATGTAGCAAATTAATCAGCATATTATTTTATTATCAAATATTTATTTTAAACTTGTCACTAAATCATAATGTATTTGCTTTGATTTGACATCAGCCAATCATGGGTATCCACCAAGTAGCCCAAAAAAGGTAAGATGGTGATTGTAACTGTTGAATGGATGCTTTGTCCCTTTTTAAAAATGCAATGTATGTATAACATCATCTTTACTTTTTTGATCTACTCCTGCAGATGCCTCTCGGCCAAGAAAAACAGAGAACTAGTGGAAAATCTGTATATTACATAAGATATAAGTAAAATAAAAGATTTTTGTTTTCACATGCAACTACATGGTTCCAGGAGTGAAAAATAAAATCCAAGTAATCCAAAATTATTGCACACTTCAAAAAAGGTGCAATTCTGCATGGTAGTAGTTGCCATTATGACCCCTTTATCCCAGACATCCATGTAATCAATTGTAAAAATTCATAAACTATGGTTTAATGATATATAAAATTACATAAAGATTATGCAAATGAATCTAAGATTTTATGTGGAGTCCTTGGTTGCTTTCTAATAGATATTTCATTATCCAAACTAGGAACATCATCAGTGTTTCTGATTTTAGGTTAAATTTTCTTGATTTTAAAAATCATGTTTCTCTTGAATTAATTTCATCTTCTTAAAATAAAATTATTTTGTATTTATCTCATCAGATGTTGATAAAGATTGGCATTTTTGGTGGTATCCCAGTCTGTAATTATTTCTAACTTTGCATTTATCGTATACATTTAACTTAGTCATTTTTATTTACTAATAAGAAGAAATAAATTTTGCTGAAATCCAGTTAGTATCTGGTCCTCTCATAATATGTGCATCTATGTACTGTTTGCTAGAGAATAAGAAAGAGGAACATATGAGATATGTTGTTTGGATTTCAGTTCTCAAAATTTTCTGTTAGAGTCCTTATTAACAAAAACTTTGCAAGCTGAATTTTTCCATATTAATTAGTCTGCTGCTACTTTCTCCAAGTAAGTAGGTACTTACTTACTTACTTATTGACCAATAGGTATTGAGGTAAAAGAATTGCTGATAAACACTTTGAATTCTTAAAAAAAATATACATTTAATTAAAATGGTTTCATGTATGAACTTAACCCTGTGCCTGTCTACTATAAAACTGAGCTCAATCTGTTAACAAAACTTTATTTTTTATTTCAAATATCTGCATAGCATGGAACATACTAGACATTACTAGATGAT
Source organism: Ahaetulla prasina (assembly GCF_028640845.1). Taxonomy (NCBI): domain Eukaryota; kingdom Metazoa; phylum Chordata; class Lepidosauria; order Squamata; family Colubridae; genus Ahaetulla; species Ahaetulla prasina. The sequence goes on along the minus strand of NC_080542.1, from coordinate 38,359,742 downwards.
ACTGATCTTGAAATTTCTCTCAAGAAGCTTCACATATAAGGATTTTTATATGTGAAAAGGATTTTTACAATTTTTATTAATCTGTATCTTTATTATTTGAAAATGTATGACCACTTTCTCACCTCTCCAGTGAATGATGCCTCCTTTTCTCACAACATTTCTAGTTCTATGGGACTGAATGCAACTGAACAAAGAGTGCCATTTCAGGTGCGTATCCAGTTATACAATAATTTCCAGGTCAATTATTTCAGTGATGCAGTGACTCTTGTCTGGTCTGAGAGCCAGCTGAATCCTCCTATAATCTGATGATTTACTGCAATTAAGACTCTGAAAACATTTATAGTCAGCCCCAGATTCAAAGTACCAGCCCTTGTCATTGAACCAAGTGTACATTCATTGCCAGGATAGATACACCATGTGTCAACAAAAAGTAAAAGGGTGGATTTATTATGGAAAGATTCTAGTGGAGGAAAACAGCTATAGTTTGCTTCAAAAATGTTTTGCAAGAATAGTGGATTGGGCATAACACAATGTAGAATTCAATGTTATGTCCACACTTTTTTAATGCTATTTTTATTCTAATAAAGCAAATAATCTTCCAAAACGTAGCCCGGAAATATTCCCAGAGAGATATGAAATATATCTTTTGAAAAAAACAGCCCATTTTCTAATGTTTTAGGCTGATTCTTGGCTTCAGCTCTAAACAGTTGACATCTCAGTTCTTTGCGATGATTCGTGAGTTAATTTATGCTTAATCACCAAATGAATCAATCAGCAAAAGAGATAACCATTGCTCTTTCTTAAGAGCGAAGTATCTCCCACTGGCTATTTTTGTTGCACTTGGAAGGTAAAATCATACCCCTGTGGAAGATGCTGAATTAAGAAGAAGATATTCCCACCTGAATCCTTTATGAAGAATTGGCTGTCACTGAGCTCACTGACAATTCCTACCTGCGATACAAAGTCAAATGCCAAGGACATGTACTGATGCTAAAGCCTCCAACTCATCTCTATATTACCCTTGAGGCAGGCTGAAATCTAAGTTGTCCCATCATTCATATAAGTAGGCATCTTCTGTGTTACAACAATTGAAAGTCACTAGATCATAAATTTGCTTTTATCGGTGGACCAATTACAGGCCTTTCCCCTCCCATCTAGTCATTGGGTTCTCTGCCTCCAAAACCATTTTTTCTGGGTTTGCCAAAGGGGTTGAATAGGCCACTTTAATTATTTTTTTCCCAAAGTTCTACCCTTAGGAATATGAGAAGTCAATATTCTTCTGGAGCTTTAAAAAAGTGAATGATTTTCAATCCTGGCTCAAAATTAAAGTGCTACAACTTGGTATGTCCAGAGCTGCACAAAATGTGAGGTTTGCTACAAATGTCTCTAGCGAAGTATCTAGTCTTTAGCTAGAGTAGAGATAGAACAGATCCTAAGCTATCAGAAGGAAAAGAAAAGTATTACACCTGGTTTGAATCAGCAGATGAGGAGGTAACCTTGGATTACTCTTACCCTGATGAATAAACAGGTGTATGACCTTATAGGAAGAGATTCTCCTTACAAGACAAACAATGGCTTGAGAGGAAAAGGTTTTAAGGGACAAAAGCAAGAAGCAGGAAAAAAAAGAAGGGGGTGGGACAAGCAATTTTTATTTAACAGAGTGCTATGAGAATCATTCACAGTGACACTAACAGAATTGGTCAAACTGGCAGTCAAACTACTTCAAATTCAGGACAAAGGACAAGTAAATAGCAGTTGTGGTTGGGGGGAGAAGGATGGCTGGAAAGCTGCCTAATTGCTGACTTGAAAGTACTATTTTAAAGTCTCCAGTAGTTCCTCACAATCAAAAAGGCTAGATTCTCACTGAGCCTAATTAGCCAAATATATGAAAAAGAAAAAAGGGTTTAGATTACAGAATTTTGGGAAATGAATGTATACTTTAACATACTTTTTCATAATGTTATTAAGTATGGATTTTTGATCCTTTTGCTAACTACCAGATGTTCTGATCTATTAATATTTTGCAAATCATCATTCTTTTTTCCCAGACTTTGAGAAGTGTGTTACATTTGCATTAATGTAAGGAAAGCATGCTATCACTGTTATATACTGTAGTTGAGTCCACAATAGATAAGGTACAAGACAACATGTAATTCCCCATAAGTTTTACATTAGGGTTATTTCCATTCCATGTACTCATTATTATCAGTTCTACAATCATCTGAAACATTCGTGTAACAATTTAGCAGTTGTCCTACCTGGACCTTCTAGGTCAGGGGTAGTCAACCTTTTTATACCTACCGCCCACTTTTGTATCTCTGTTAGTAGTAAAATTTTCTAACCGCCCACTGGTTCCACAATAATGTGCCATGTATCATCGTCTGTACATGCCTCTCGCGCATCATGGATTGGGTTGGGGGGGGCACTGGCTACCAGCTCTGCTTGTCTCTTACAGCTGGGTAATGTGTGGGGAGATGTGTGAGCTATTCTGGTACGAGGCTCTTTTGTTTGCGGTCGCACTATAGTGCCATTTAGTTTCATTTACGTAACATGCGCGGGCGATACAAATAGCATATTTTCAGAAATTTAAATTTTCACAGGGAATTTTATGAAAACCTAATGAAAATGTTTTTAAATAATGCTATGAATTTTTTTAAAAAAGTCAAATTAAAAAAAAAAGGAAAGTGCTTCAGTATCGGACAAAACCCCTATCGCCCACTATGAAAGCTGGAATGACCACTAGTGGGCGGTAGGGACCAGGTTGACTACCACTGTTCTAGGTGCTCTAGACTAGCCCACCAATTCTCTCTCAGTTGAGCAATTAGAGAGAACAAAATCAATGTACAAGTGATATTCTATGTGAGATTATAATGTTACCATGGGAAGTCCAGAAGTGATATATGTGTATGTCTGTGTTGTTATAAAGAAACAATACAATTATGGTTGGGGGTTTTTTAGTTAATTTTTTTGTTATGTTCACAGCCCAGAGTTTCTTCAACAGATGAGTGACTATATTTATTGAACTGATAAATAAATAAACCCTCTCCCTATCCTTCCTGTACTGCATTTGGGGTGGGTGAAGGAAACAAATAAACAAACAAATAAAAACATCCTTCTCTTCTACTGAGATGAATAGAATAGAATAGAATAGAATAGAATAGAATAGAATAGAATAGAATAGAATTTTTTATTGGCCAATTGTGATTGGACACACAAGGAATTTGTCTTGGTGCATATGCTCTCAGTGTGCATAAAAGAAAAGATACGTTCATCAAGGTACAACATTTACAACACAATTGATGGTCAATATATCAATATAAATCATAAGGATTGCCAGCAACAAGTTATAGTCATACAGTCATAAGTGGAAAGAGATTGGTGATGGGAACGATGAGAAGATTAATAGTAGTGCAGATTTAGTAAATAGTTTGACAGTGTTGAGGGAATTATTTGTTTAGCAGAGTGATGGCCTTCGGGAAAAAACTGTTCTTGTGTCTAGTTGTTCTGGTGTGCAGTGCTCTATAGCGTCGTTTTGAGGGTAGGAGTTGAAACAGTTTATGTCCTGGATGTGAGGGATCTGTAAATATTTTCACGGCCCTCTTCTTGATTCGTGCAGTATACAGATCCTCAATGGAAGGCAGGTTGGTAGCAATTATTTTTTCTGCAGTTCTAATTATCCTCTGAAGTCTGTGTCTTTCTTGTAGGGTTGCAGAACCGAACCAGACAGTTATAGAGGTGCAAATGACAGACTCAATAATTCCTCTGTAGAACTGAATCAGCAGCTCCTTGGGCAGTTTGAGCTTACTGAGTTGGCGCAGAAAGAGCATTCTTTGTTGTCCTTTTTTGATGAAGTTTTTGATGTTAGCTGTCCATTTTAGATCTTGCGATACGATAGAACCTAGAAATTTAAAGGTTTCTATTGTTGAAACTGTGTTTCTAGTATTGTGAGAGGTAGAAGTATGGAAGGGTTTCTCCTAAAGTCTACCACCATTTCTACGGTTTTGAGTGTGTTCAGTTCCAGATTGTTTCTGTCGCATCACAAGGCTAGTCGTTCGACCTCTCGTCTATATGCGGATTCGTCATTGTCTCAAATGAGACCAATCACTGTTGTGTCATCTGTGAACTTCAGTAGTTTAACAGATGGATCATTGGCGATGCAGTCATTGGTATACAGAGAGAAGAGAAATGGGGACAGCACACAGCCTTGGGGGGGCCCTGTGCTAATTGTACAGGTATTTGATGTGATCTTGCTTAGCTTCACCTGCTGCTTCCTGTTTGTTAGGAAGCTTGTGATCTACTTACAAGTCTGTTCCGGTACCTGTAGCTGGTTTAGCTTAATTAGAAGAATGTCTGGAATGGTGGTATTGAATGCTGAACTAAAATCTACAAAGACGACCCTTGCATAGGTCTTTGGAGACTCAAGATGTTGTAGGATGTAGTGCAGAGCCATATTAACAGCATCATCTGTTGATCTATTTGCTCGGTATACAAATTGCAAGGGGTCTAACAGCGGATCTGTGACGGTTTTCAAGTAGGAAAGCAGTAGCCTTTCAAAGGCTTTCATGACTACAGATGTTAAAGAAACTGGTCTGTAGTCATTCAGTTCCTTGATGGTGGGCTTCTTCGGCACTGGGATGATGGTAGAGCGTTTGAAGCAAGAAGGAACATAGCACATCTCTAGTGATTTATTGAAAATATGGGTGAAGATGGGGGCCAATTGGTCAGCACAGACTTTTAAGCAAGAAGGAATTATCTTGTCTGGGCCTAGAGCTTTTCCTGGCTTTTGTCTGTGAAATAGGTCCTGCACTTCCTTTTCTATGATCACTAGTTGTGAACCCAATGGGATGGGGTCAGTTGTAGGAGGCTTGGCTGTTGTTGGTGTGTCTGAGATGGGGGTTGTGGAGATAGGTGGCTGTAATTTCCTTTCAAACCTGCAGTAAAACTCATTCAGGTCATCTATCAGTTGTTGATTACCTTCAGCCTGGGAAGGAGGTTTGCCATAGCCGGTGATATTTTTAAGAGTTTTCCACATGTTTGCTGGTTCATTTGCTGAAAACTGATTCTTTAGCTTTTCAGAGTAGCTTCTTTTTGCTGCTCTGATCTCCATAGTGTTATAATAAACATCATGATTTTACAACTGCAGGATTGAAGGATTGCTAAGGAGATCGGAACCATCATTCCCATCTGTGCAAAGATGACCTGTCCCACTGTACTCCAGTCCTGAAAAGCTGAATCTTTGCCATTTGATCTGCAGGTAAGATAGAAATAAATTTGCTCAGTTGCCCAACACTGTTGATGGCATAAAACCAGAGAGATGAAACACTAGTCCAGATATTAAGTGAAGCTCCTTTGGGCTCATTCACATATTCTACTTGCTTAACATGCTTGTTCACATGTGCAATTTGCTTAACATGAAGATTGAGGACATGAATCCACAATTGCATTCTCAAACCATACCAACTTCCACTAATTTTTTTCTTGCCTTACTTCTAAATGCCATTTTTCAACTTCTGCTTGGTATAATCCATGGCAAGTGCTTATTGGTAATCTGAGGCAAATCATTTAAGGGTATAAACTTTCCTTTTCTTCATCAAGACTTGACACAATTTGGGGTATGTTTCTCAGTTTCTGGCAACCTGTGGATAGCTGGAAAAGTATTTCTGATTCATAGCAATGCTGTCTCATAAACATGGCAATTAAAATTCAGAATACTGAAGGATATACAATAGGTGTCCCTCTGTTTATTAGAAGGACCCTACTTCATAGGCATACAAAAAAGTATGTTCAAATCCAGTTAGACACTTAAGTCTAACTCAGATTCAACTCAGATGAATCTTAGCTTTCTAGGCCCATTTGATGTCTGAGCTGCATGTTAAAGAGGATTCCTGGGAACAGTATTTTTTGGGGGGAAGGTCCTATGTTAATTACCCATACACTTTTATACAATATAGTTCCAGAATTCCCCATCAAAAGGGGAAAATGTTCAACCCAATACTAGCCTGTTTTGACATAGTCATGGTGGGTGACCCGTTCTTAAACTCTGCCTTGCAGAATAGCCCCAAGGAAGTTGGAAAAAAATTATTATTGGATCAGCTTCCTACCCTCTGGAAAGGGAGAGGTCAAAGCCTGGCAGTTCTGTAGGTGTGGTCAAATTTATAGTAACAAGCATATATTGAGGAATGTATCTGTTCTCGCCTTTAGGGATAGGTGTGTGAGGGGAGGGGGGGAAGGTTTTTTTCAGCTCTGGCACCTTTCTTTTTTGTAAATATTAACTGTCAGATAAAGAATCTCTTCCCTATTTTTCCAGTAGAACTGGGAGGTATAACCCTTTAAAGGCCCTTTTTCTTTTCTCTGGAGTTTTTGAATAGTGCTGGTATTTTTCCAGCTGGAAAAATCTCTGCCTGCTCACTTGCTTCAATTCCATTACTTTTTCCTTGATAGAGAGCTGCTTTGCCTCTTCAAGGTAACTAACTCTGCTTGGGAAAAATAGCAGAAGACCACTCATGTTGCCTAGTAGTGATTTATTTCCAGACAAGCAATTTGAAATTTACAACTTTTTCTTCACCCCTCTATTAAAATGCAAAATTAATCTTTAGATCAGGTTTTCTTCCCAAACTTGGCATTTTTAAAATGTGTGGATTTCAACTCCCAGAATTCCCTAGTTAACATGGAAAGTAAAAATTGAAGGTATACCGGCTAGAGAATTCTGAGAGTCAAAGTCCACATACCTTAATGTTGCCAAATTTGATAAAAAAAAACACTATATGATACGTTAGATATGTATATCCTTTTTACAAAAAAAAAAACACCAAAAACATTTGTGATATGCTCATGCACAGCTTCCATTTCTCTTGGACCTGCATAGAAAAACTTCCTATGTGGGAAAGGGAGCAAATCCATGTTTAACTATATTCAGTGGAGTCTTCACAGCCTCAAGTCAGCAGCTGTTACATATTACAAAGTGTGGATAGGAAATGCCATTTTCTGGGTGCTCAGTAAAATTATTAATGAAAAATAATGGGTATTTTTCCATTGGGTATTTTTATTTGTGTGGGTATTTTTATTTGAATGTGAAATACTTTGAAAATATCAGCTTTTTGATTAGTGGCATAACTGAATCTTTAAAAGCATTTGATGTAGCCTTATCATTCTTGGGAGCTGTTTTATAAATCAAACATGATTATAGACTACGGTTTATAAATCCAGCCCATTTTAGTTTATTCAATAAACTATGATTAAACAAAGCATTATTTAGTGTGATATAACTCTGCTGTGACCCCTGATAAACATCATAAATGTAAAATTCTGTGTTGTTTTTGGCTGTTTTAATGACCTGTTGAACAATAAACTAGCAACCACAATTTAGTCTCAGTGGTGTGGTTTATGGTTCATTGTATTGTCTGAAGCAAGTAATTGGATTAATTCTATAAACAATTATTTAACCATTGACAAATACGTCACACAAATACAACATTTGTGTGTATGCAGAGCAAAGAAAAAGAATCTGTTGCTGTCTCGATGTTGCTAAACCGCACTTTCCAGCAGGCAAGGTTTGCATTTACAGTTCAGCAACACAGAGAAAGGCGTAAGAATCCCCGTCATCACAACATTGTGTATTTTCCTTGACAGTTCTATAAAATGCCATGCATGCAATCAGTCTGAATCCCTTGTACCTGGCTGGTCTCACCGCCTTAGTGAAATTAGGTCTTTGTCATCTTTCCACTGCAAGTCATGTACGTACCAGCCCTATAGCTTTGGGACAGGCTAGAACCTGTGGGGGAGAGGAAGTCTGTAAAGAGAAAAAGGGAAGACACTTTACCCTGCCTTTTCTTTGAAGGTAGATCAAAGTTTCTTAGTAGCACTGTCATTGAGACATTATGAGAAGGCAAGGTTATCTATAAAGCCATCTTGCTACTGCTCTGGATGTTAAGACTTACACCCCAACCCAACTCATTCCAGACCAGAAATGAAATGAGAAGAACATATCCTACTCATGAGATTCATTTCTGTATAAATGATCTTCCTGAATCAACTTTTGATGGTTAAATACTGGAGTAGCCAACCACTGACCCCTACCTTCTCAAAATGCTCCCTTCCATCCTAGCTTATCTTTGTTCTTTTTTTGGGGGGGGGGCAGACGAGATGACTTAAAGCATAGAGCTGCAGTAACCTTATTATTTCCTAAAATAATTATTAGGCCTATATGAGATCCAGAGGCATTCTTGTAAATAAATATTAGAGGCTGGTGCTTTGCTTATTAGCAGGTAGCTTCCCATTTCTAAAAAATAAAATCAGAGTGAATAAGGAGACCGGGAGATACCAAGGACATGGATACAAATATGCTCTTAGGGGCTTCTCTGATCAAATGGTATTTTATATGATATAAGATATAAAAGATATAATAAGAACACACATATACAAATTGACAGATAAAATAAATCATCTTAAATACTTAGGACTGGCACAAAAATACCTGCAATGCAATTCTACCTCTTTTGCAGTCCAATCAATCACTTTCTCCTTTCCTCCCCCATTCGACTTTCTCTTTTGATCAAATTCCTTTTCCAGCTCAACTTTTTATGATTGCTGAACATGTTCTGTCTTCCCTTTGCTGTTGTTGTTTTTTCCTCTACTGAGATTTCCTCTTAAAAGGCAATTTGAAGTGTTTTGGCAAAATTGGAACTTCATTAAGCAAGTTGCAATTATCCTTTTGCTTCTTTGTGGGAACAAAGGCACTCAGCAACCAAATTGGCTGCCTTGGCTTCCAGAACCTTCTACAGAAATGGCCTACACTCAATTTGGTATTTTGGGTTTTATTTGGGAGTACTCTTTTATAGTATCGTAAATTGCACCTGTGATAAATGAGGAAAAAAGTCTTTATGTTGTCCCTACGTCTGTCTAACTTGTGGTGCATTTTAGTAAAATCTGGTTCTGACTTCAAGAGACACAAAGGGAAATTCTCACCTCCCTTGTTTTTCTCAGTAAAATGTGGCTTAGATAGAAGCAAGGTTCTCCTATCCTATGCATTTCTTAATAAATCTTTTGTTTCAAATTCATTGATAGTTGGCCAAAAACCATGCTCAGCTTCCAAGAAAACTATATTATTTCCTTAGGCACTGGAAGCCAGCTGGGTGACTTTGGATCTGTCATTGTCTCTCAACTCAACCCACTCCATAGAGATGTTGTGTGGCAACAGGACACAGGAGCATTATCTATATATATATAGTACTTTGATTAGATTGAAAATAATATAGGAAAAAATACTTAAGCAAAAAAATAAATAGCTAGCCTTTTCTGTTTGAATGAGACTTGCTACCATTTAATTATTAGATTCTCTTTTAGTATTCAATTCAGTATTCAATTCAAGCATGTATCATTTTTCGTAGGACCAGGTTATCTGAAGAACCATCTCTCTCCAATTACATCTACCTCCCCGCTAGGTCCAGAAGAAGAAGCATGTTCTAGGTTTGGACATTATCACATGATGGGGCCCCAAAGGAGAATCTTTTCTATGGTGATGTTCTATCTTCAAAACTTTATCTGCCTGAGTATCAGGTTGACCTTAACCCCAATGGCCTTCTGGAAGGTTTTGAAGATATAGTTTTGCCATTATGCTTGGCTATCCAACTGTGATATGGAGACTGTTTTAATGGCTTAATTGATAGTTAAAAACTATAGCTCTGCCACTGGCTATGATTTCAATATGTGTTTTAATAATTTTATATGATTTCATTGTCCTATTTGTATTTTATTTGGATTTTTGTTTTGCTGTTGTTTTTAATTGTTGTGAGCTGTCCAGAGTCACATACATGAGATGGATGGCTGTATCAATTGAATGAATAATATAAACCTGAAATTATACGATTCCTAGGATTACCTCAGTCTGTCCATCCTTCTCCCCACACAGAAAGGTGAGTCTTTCAAAGCTAGCAGTTACCGCCACCTACTGGGGTAGGAAATTATTACAGTAGTCTCAGCTTCCAGCCACCTCAAAGGTAACTGGCCAAGGGCAGGTAGAAGGTTTGGAAACATTTCCTTTCAGAAATGTATAGATGAAATTAACCATCGGGGCCAAAACATTTTCTCAATATTCAGAGAGCACAGTACAGCCAGAGGATCACATCATCATCCTATCCCTCCAATCCTTATGTGGGGAATAAAGGTATGCTAGAATAAATTGCACAGTCCCAACTGTCGAGGCCTATCGTTATGCAACGAGGCCAGTGAGTAATATTTTCCTGACAGTTTTAATGTGAGACCAGGAAAATGATTGTTCGATTCTACCAGCTTATAAGGGGGGGGGGGAAATCACCAGTTGTTCTTCTTAAGGTAACATGAAGTGGAATACAGTGGGAGCTTGAAGTAAAGAATTGATATACCTTTTATTTTTCACAGGAGGCAGTGGTCCCTTTGGGGCATGAAGACAACTTTGCAACATGTATTGAGAAGGGCTGAGGCTTATGTCATAATTCCATGAAGCTGCTTCTAACAATCAAATTTTCTTTGTCTCCTTTTGGAGACCTCTGAGAAGAGGAGCTGCAAGAAGCCTCATGGCACACTCCCTTCTGTTTCAAGCCATGCCCCTTTCCAAGTCTGTAACCCATCCATTAAACTGTTGGGCATAGAGAATGGGCAGGGAGTATTGAGCTGTCTTCAAAAAGCTTACAAGGCAACAGCAGTGCGAGAGATGCCACTGGAAGCAGGCATTATAAGGGGTTCATTTGGTGTTAGAAAAGGAAGCCAAGACCAGATGTGGAATCATTGGAGAAAGCATTTTTAAAAGACTCCTTAACTGGCTTGCTCTAGATCTGCCTGGGAATTTACTTGCATAATTTACAAGATTATGGTTTGACCCCTGACTAGTATTAACAATACTTTTCTGAAATCTGTGTAGTTCTCATTTCTTTGGGTATGCCAGCTATATTGGTATTGACAGTGGACAATGCTGACCAAATGCACTTCACTGGCAGTAGAATGGCCAGTAGATGAGGAAAGGTGCCTTTCAGAAGGCTGAGTAATGAAAACAATAAAAACTAATACATCAACAATGTGAAAGGAAATAGAATTCTACGCCATGACCAATTATATCCATTTTGTCCTATTCACACAGGTATCTTGTCAGTCAAAGGTAGATCAATATCACTTTGGAGGGAAAGGCAGGCTATACATTTAAAATGAGTGTTTCCTTTGGTCTTCTTCACCTACTTTACATCAATTGATCTCCTTTGTGGATCCCTCTCTCCTCTCTAATTAATACACAAAGGAGTTGGATATCTTTCTGAGTTCTCTAAAGTTTTCAGGAGAAATGTCCTTATTTTTAAAATGTTAAAATGAAAAAAAAATAAGCATTTTTTAAAAAACTTAGAATATAATCCCAAATTCTTGTCATTATTCCTGCTTTTTGCTTTTGGATAGATACATTGATGTACCGTGCCATAATCTGGACTTCTAGTAATATATATTTAATGGTATTTTGAAACTCATTGGTTAAATAATGATTCAAACTGGACTTTCTTACAGATTGGGTAAAATTGGCACCAGATAAGGGTCAACAGAATTGAAAAGAGATTGGACTTGGACCATTTGTAGCAATGTAACGGTTCTTAGCGGTTGACACCCTTAACTCCCACACACACACAACTGTGTCCTTTGGCACATGTTGTGATATGTTCCATAATGTCTGTATAAAAGCAGCTGAATATTTTCTAGAAATTGTACAACTGCCTTCTGTAGCTACGTGAATTTGTTTTAATGAGTTGTAACTTAACAGTTGCTACACTGTGCCTCTGCATGCTCTGAGCTTTTGCCTTTGAATCCATGGACTAGCCTCAATACATATTTTCCAAATGGACTTCAGTTTCAGAAGAGCAACTACATGTCCTCAAGGGACAAACACAATTATCTTTGTTTCCTGTTTGTTCCACACATACATGCGTACACATGGACATACACGTGGGTAATTGTTGTCATCAAGATTTTTCTAAAAGAGGATTTCCAATATCCCTCATTATAATGATCCTCTGTCACAATAGGAATTATAGTTCAGTAACACTTTAAAAGTCACAAGATCTCCATCCTTAACTTACAGTTGGCTAAATCGTAGAAGAAGCAAAAATGCAGTATTCAAATAGGATTAACTTTGCCTCAGCAAGGAACCATAGTTCCCTCTTTATGGAAAATAGATTCCTTCAACCCAAGTCATTTTTGTAGCATTCATTCTACAGGCTGCATTCCAAAACTTAGGTCTAGCTTTGATAGTCAAATGCTAAGCTCAAATTCATGATCTCAAACTACCAATAGTAATTTAAATAATAATACCATTAGTAAATGTCAAAGAGAATCTACACAATTTTAAGAGACTATTTATTTATTCTTCAAGTATTTGGCGCCCTCTAGAGGTATAAAACATCAATTACATGGAATAGATAGGATGTCAATCTAGGTCATTCTAAACACAATTTGTACTCAGGAAAGTTATCATATGCCTTCCTAATGAACTCCTGTAACTCCTATACATTAGTATATGTGAGCAACATCTTTTGCTTAAAATATCAGAATCTATCTCCTCAAAGTTCAAAAATAAGTAATTGGGACTTTGGAAACAAAGGTATTTTTTTAAAAAAACACCCCAAAATAAAGGCCAGGGACATTTCAAAAAGTTATCTTATGCACAACCTTTTTAATGAATGAAGACTATGGAAAAGAAACCTGTAACCCTATTCATTTTAATGACCTCCGCATTGGGGAATATCCTTTTGGAATATTCTCTTATTTTTAAGTTGCTATTTATAATGTAAAATAGCAGCTTGTCTCTTGAATTAACTTTGGCTATTGAGGACAGCCACTAGTATGTAAAGAAAAGTGCACTAAACTGTTTGAAGTTGATGGATTTAAACATATTTAAATCAATGCTGCTTGTAACTAACAAAATAGCTAACAAATATTTGTTCCTGAATTAGAGCAATTCTATCTCCTTGCTTTTCCAATTACTGGATTTTTCACACTATAAGGCACACTTCTCCCCACCCCCAAAAGTGGGTAAAAATGTCTGTGCATCTTATAGAGTGAATGTTCCTGAATCCCCGTCTACCTGTGGGCCCCCACCCTTTGGCCTCTACCTCCCAGCAATTTGCCTCCTTGCAGCAAACAGCCTGGTCAGCTTCAGCGCAGCCTGATTTAGCACGAGCAGCTGATTGGCGGTTGGATCTGCCTCCCAGGATACCACCAAACAGCTATTCCAGACTGGGGGGATCACGCCACCCATCACCGCTGCTACCTATTGCTGCCTCCAAACACCCAATTTTCAGCCTCTGTGCGTCCCATTTTCTGCCTGTTCCAGGTGCCGGGGATAGGCGGCGATCCCTGCCTCCTGGAATGGGCCAAAATCAGGATGCGCAGAGGCCGAAAATGGGGCACAGAGAGGTGACAATAAGTGGTAGTGGCACTGCTGGTGATGGGTGGCACTGCTGGCGAACTCTGCAGCCTGGAACTGATGATCAGTGGTATTCCGGGAGGCAGATCCAACCGCCAATCAGCTGCTTGTGCTAAATCTTGTGCTAAAGCAGTGGTTCTCAACCTTTATAGTGCTGTGACCCCTTTAATACAATTTCCCACGATGTGGCGACCCCAACTGTAAAATTATTTTCGTTTTGAATTTATCGTGCCTGAAGCCGTATTGGCTAGTGATCTGAACTGCTTGCGATTGCCTTGAGGACGGAGGCATTAAAGTGGAGACTCCTCCCCTATTAAGTTTATCGCGCCTGAAGCCAGATTAAGCTAGCGATTGGGAGTGATTGCAGCTGGCTTGAGAGGGAGACATCAGAGCAAAGATTTCTTTTTTTATTCATCGCGCCTGAAGCCAAATTCGGCTAGCGATTTGAAGAGCCTGCAGCTGGCTTGTGGAGTCAACCATTGGAGCGCGATTCTTCGACTCGCAAGTATACTTCCTATATTTCCGATGGTCTTAGGTGACCCCTGGAAAATCGTCATTCGACCCCCAACGGGGTCCCGACCCACAGGTTGAGAACCGCTGTGCTAAAGGGTCCTTGAGTGGCTCAGACTGCTAAGACAGTCTGTTATTAACAGCAGCTGCTTGCAATTACTGCAGGTTCAAGCCCCACCAGGCCCAAGGTTGACTCAGCCTTCCATCCTTTATAAGGTAGGTAAAATGAGGACCCAGATTGTTGGGGGCAATAAGTTGACTTTGTATATAATATACAAATGGATGAAGACTATTGCTTGACATAGTGTAAGCCGCCCTGAGTCTTCGGAGAAGGGCGGGATATAAATGCAAATAAAAAAAAAATCAGGCTGTGCTGAAGCTGACTAGGCTGTTTGGTGTTTGCAAGGAGGCAAATTGCTGGAAGGCAGATGCAGATATTTGTTTTCCTCCCCAAAAGCTAGGTGCATCTTATAGTCAGAAAAATACAGTAATTACAGCTTCTTTTTATGAATCTGCAGTGGTTAAAGGCATCAGGCTAGAAATTGGAATATGGGGAGTTTTAATTCTGTCTTCAACACAAAGCCAGCTGGGTGATCTTGGATGAGTCACTTTCAGCTCTAGGAAGGAGACAATGGCAAATTACTTCTGAAAAACCTTGCCAACAAAACTGCACGGACTTCTCCATGTATTCTCTGAGAATTGGGTATCATTGAAGAAAAAAATGGAATTAGTTTTTGCTAGCCGATTTATATAATACAAGGATTTACATCAATGGCAAGTAGATTCTTTTAATCATAAGTGGCTAATAAAACAAATGCATTCTTATATGGAAGATAAAAGTAAATGTGTAAGACCAATACAGATTTTGTAGGATGATCCTTGAAGACAATCCAGAAATTAGAGCCATGGAGAATGTGGCAATATGGATGAATGGTGATTGATACCTCTCTGAAGTCTTTCATTATCCCATTTTGAAAAATTCTCCTCCAGAGCTATTCTGCATAGTCACTGTTAAGTTCGGGTATTGACGAGGCAGGAGACCAGGTTAGTGACAACAGCTCTTTAATATAGTGTGACCCAGCAAAACTCTGGAGAAAAACCTCTCCTTATATACACTTCAGCCTGAGGCTGCAACCAATCAGGAACGAGATATTTCCCGCCTAAAACTCCCGCCAAAACTTACAGTAATACATTACACTCCTTCCCTCCCAGAAGGCACTTTGCCAATATTTGCATATTACTTCTCTACGTAGTCCTGCAGGTACGTGGGGCGTCTCCTGACTCTCCCGGACCTGCGCAGTTCACTTTCTGGAGTTGAGTCGAGCTTGCCGGAGGGACTTTTCGTTCCTCTGAGCTCCTCCTCCCGGCCATCCGGCCCTGGATTATTCGCCGGCTCGGACCTGCTGTCCTCTAGAGGGACCGGAGGGTGTCGCTGGACCTCGCCTGACTCAGATAAGTCTCTGTTTGGTTCTATGCTTTCTGTTTGTTCTCGGTTCCAGTCAGCTGTGGGGTTAATTAAATCATAGTCAGGGCTGGTCTCGCCTAATTCTGCCTTATCGCTCAATCTGTTTCTTAATTGATCTATGTGGCGCCTCCAAACTCTGCCATCGTCTATTTCCACTAGATAAGATTTGGGGCCCGTTTGTCTATGACTATCCCCTCTTCCAGTTTGGGCCGTCGCTGTAATTATGTGCCCACACTGAGTCTCCTATGTTTAATTCCCGGATTCTATCTGGTTTTGTTTTGAACCCGTCCTGCACGTAGTTCGGTGTAGCCGGTCTAGCGGGCACCTTAGCTTCCGCCCATTAATAGCTCGGCTGGGCTGCGGCGGTGGCCACACAGGGGGTCCTGTGTTGGACGGTTAGGAATGCGTCGATTTGTGCCTGCCAGTCTCCGGGGCTGCTTCGTGATAGCGCTTCTTTCGCACTCCGAACAAAACGTTCAGCAAGGCCGTTCGACGCAGGGTGGAACGGCGCTGAGAGGGCATGTCGGATGCCCTCTTCAGCCAGGTACCCTTCAAATAATGCTGCGGTGAACTGTGGGCCGTTATCGGACACGAGGGTGTCCGGTAGCCCGTGCGTGGCGAATAGGTGTTTTAGTGCTGAAATGACGGCTCCCGCGGTTGTGGATTTCATTAGGATGATCTCCAGCCATTTGGAGAATGCATCCACCACAATTAGAAATGTTTGGCCGTGGAAGGGCGGCAAAATCAATGTGAATGCGGGACCAAGGGCCTTGGGGTTTCTCCCACTCCAACACTGGGGCCGTGGGTGGTAGTGGTCTGGATTCCTGACATACCTGGCATCGGCCAACCCTGTCACTGATTTCCCTGTCCATTAGGGGCCACCAGACATAGCTCCTGGCTAGCCCTTCATCCTTACAATTCCTGGGTGACCCTCATGCAGTAGTTCCAGGACTTTTTCCTCAGCTTCTCTGGAACTACCACCCTATCCCCCAGAGCAGGCACCCCTTGCACAGACAATTCCCTCTTTTCTTTACAAATTCTCTAAACGGTCGCCCGGTAGCTGGCCATCCCTTTGAACCCAACCGATTACAGTTCTTAAAACAACGTCCGGTAGGAGGCCCGAGCCACTTCCTGCGATGTGACTGGCCCAGAGTCCCAAGAGTCAATTAGTAGAGCAGGGGTGCCGGAGTAGGGTCCTCGATTTCCCGGCAATGGGCATCTGCTCAGTGCGTCCGCATGCCCCAGCTCTTTCCAGGTCGATGCTGTAGTTTGTAAGAGTAGGCGGCCAAAAAGCTAGTCCATCTGGTCAGCCGGGGTGATAGTGCCACTGGCGTTGGGCGGTCGCCAGCCAGTAAGCCCAATAGTGGTCTGTGGTCAGTGATAATGTCAAAGTCTCTCCCGAAAACGATTCGTGGAATTTTTTCACCCTGACACTATTAGAGCCTCCCTATCTAGCTGGCTGTAATTCTCTCAGCCGGGACATCGTTCGTGAATAGAACGCTATAGGGCTTCAGTGCCGTTTGGGAGTCTGTGGCTAAGTACAGCTCCTACTCCATAGGGGACGATCACAAACCAATACTAACGGCAGTCTGTTGTTGTATTGTATTAACAGGCTATCGCTTGATAGCAAACTTTTTACTGCCTCAAATGCCCTATTCTCTGACTTCCCCCACGACCAAACTGTGTTTTTTCCAAGCAATTTATGCAACGGTTCAGCAACGGTTGCCTTGTCTTTTAAAAACACGGCGTAAAGTTTACCAGACCCAGGAAAGCCTGGAGTTCTGTCTTGTTTTTGGGTGCTGGGGCTCTCTTTATCGCCTTGACTTTGCTCTCAGTGGGGTGAATCCCTTTTTGTCTATTCTATAGCCCAAAATTCAACAGATTCGACCCCTATCTGACACTTGCTTGCTTTAACTTTTAATCCTGCCGTCCTAAAAATGGCCAAAACTTTCCTTAATCGCTTCCCTAGTTCTCTTAAATCTTCCCCTGATACCAACACATCATCGAAATAGGGCACGACTCCCGGTAACCCTTGTAGGAGTCGCTCCATCAAATTTTGGAATAGCCCCGGGGCCACACTCACCCCAAACTGTAACCGGTGCACTTAAAGGCACCCGGTGCGTTACAATGGTCTGGGCTTCAGCTGTGCTAGCATCTACGGGTAGCTGTTGGTACGCTTGTGCCAAGTCTAATTTGGCGAAAACTTGTCCGTGCCCTAGTGAGTGCAATAAGTGTTGCACTACTGGAACTGGGTAGGCGCTCTTTTGCAATGCTTTGTTCAAGGTAGCCTTGTAATCAGCGCAAATTCTTATGGACCCGTCTGGTTTTATAGGGGTGACGATTGGCGTCTCCCATTTGGCATGGTCAACTGGCACTAGTATTCCCTGGCTGACTAATTTATCTAACTCTTTGTCGATTTTAGGTTTGAGTGCAAAAGGAACTCTCCTTGCCTTTAACCTAATGGGAGCTATTTGGGGGTCTAAATTGAAGGAGATAGGGGTCCCCTTGTACTTGCCTAAACGGTCCTCGAATACGTCTGCGAATTCCTCCATTAGGGCGTTTTGCAGGTTGCATCCGCTCCGGTGGACGCCAGTCACCCCCATTCCCAACGCCCGGAACCAATCTAGCCCCAGCAAACTTGGCAATGATCCCTCGACTAACGTGATGGGCAGGGTCTTTTCGTATGTCCCGTACTTGACCTCGACGGTCGTTGTCCCTCGAACAGGGATGCGGTTGCCCTGGTAATCCTGCACCCGGAGCCGTTGTTTCTGTAGCTTGCGCTTTGCGATGTGCGGCAAGGCTTTCACAAAAGTGTCCCAGGACATGATTGTGATGGCTGATCCTGTGTCTACTTCCAGTTGGCACGGTACGCCTTCAATTGTCGGGTTTGTGAAGATCTTTTCTTCGATGCGGGTAGCTGCGTGGTCTATGGTAACAGTCATTCGGTTTGACTTCGCGCCCTTTCTTTCCTGGCCAATCGCGGGTCGCCTCGCCGATCTCGCGCTCTGATTGGCTGGTTTGAAATTTCGGCGGGAATGTGGGGTTTGCATCTCTGACTCAGAGCCGCTCTGATTGGCCGATTTGAATTTTCGGAAGGTTGGGGTGCTCGGCAGACTTGAGCCAGGTGCCCTTCCTTTCACACCGCCGCAAATGGCGCCCTGAACTTACATCTTTGGCGCTGATGTCGCCCGCAACTTCCGCATTCCTCCGGGTCTTCCTTGTCGATTTTCCGTGTAGTGGACTTCTTCCTCCTCTTCGCTGGTTGACTCACGATAGGTTTCTTCGTGGTGGACTGTGCTCGGCTTTGCGCCCGCCATCGGCGTGAGTCGCTTTTGCAAGGTGTCTGCTGCATGGTTGGACATCTCATGGGCTCTGGCTTCGTCCAGAGCGTTTGCCAATGTCAGGTTGCTCTTGGCTAGCAACCGTCTCCTCAAACGGATGTCCCTGACCCCCCGTATAAGTTGTTCCAGCAGCTCTTCGTCCAGATCGCGGTACTCGCAATGCTTGGAGGCTTGTCTCAGGGCTGCCATGTAGTCGCTGATAGACTCGCCTTCTTGTTGCCTGCGCTCCCCAAACTCGTACCGTCGAACGTATTTGGACGGGGCCGGTGCGAAGTGATTCTTCAGGAGGGTCTGAAGGGTCTGCCACGACACGGAGTGTAGCGGTGTTGGCTCCGCCAGAGCTTCTGCGACGGCGATGACTGCGGACCCACAGTGGCTTATGAAGTAAGCCCGTTTGCGGTTGTCGGAGACTCCCTGTAACTCGTTTGCCTCCAGGAAACTTTCGAAACGGGTCATGTATATTCCCCATGTTTCCTGAGCAGGGTCAAACGGAGTGGGTGGCGTGTAGCCGGTCATCGCTGCATTCGCTATCACCTTGCTGGGTTTGATTCTCGTAGTGAGTTCAGCTCTGTTCTGGTGCTCTGCCTCAAGATCCCACCTTCGTCGCCAATGTTAAGTTCGGGTATTGACGAGGCAGGAGACCAGGTTAGTGACAACAGCTCTTTAATATAGTGTGACCCAGCAAAACTCTGGAGAAAAACCTCTCCTTATATACACTTCAGCCTGAGGCTGCAACCAATCAGGAACGAGATATTTCCCGCCTAAAACTCCCGCCAAAACTTACAGTAATACATTACAGTCACAGTGATGTTTAAACTGTGAAGTTTAAAGTCTTACATATGTATTCTTATGGGAAGACCTATTTGTATATAGTCTTTACATCTTATCTCATCAATGAAGCATTTTTAATGAGGCTCATACCAAAGATGTTGGCATCCAATGTAGCTTTCTCAATTATGGGATTCATTTTATGGGATAAATTTCCTATGGAATTGAGGCAAGCACATCCTTAAATTTGGGCCTCAAAATGTATTTTCTCAGTTCTTGCAATGCTCACTGTCTTAGCTGTAATGTTATGTTTTGTTTTAATTTTAATTATTTTTAACAGGTACCTTGGCTGCATTTTTTAAGCTATTCATTGTCATTAATGGAGCAAGTTGCAGACATAGAATATAAATAACAAGAGATTTTCTACTTCCCTGTTACAGTCATTACAATATGAGAACCCAGATTGTTGGGGGCAATATGCTGCCCCCGTAAACCGCTTAGAGAGGGCTGTAAAGCGATATATAAGCCTAAAGTACCTTGATGAACGTATCTTTTCTTTTATGTACACTGAGAGCATATGCACCAAGACAAATTCCTTGTGTGTCCAATCACACTTGGCCAATAAAATTCTATTCTATTCTATTCTATTCTAAAGTGCTATTGCTATTATGCTTATGACAACCAGTTGAAATGTCAAATAACCGTTACTGATTGGATACCACGGCAATAAAACTTAAGTATTTATTAAATTGTGTCTCCCATGGCTATCTCCAAATTTAAAAAAAGGCATGCCAATTAGATATACATTTTGCATATTTGTCAAATAATACGTTTTTCTCTTGTTCAGAAAAAAATATGAAGGTTCCACGGGCAAACGGAGAAAGATGTGGGTTTCACAGGTTAAAAGGTTGCACGTTCAGCTCCAGCCTCGTTACCTCGCAAGGGTCCTCGGCGCGCTCTAACTGCTACGCTTTCTGACCACACCGCCCCATCTAAGAAGAGATTCCCTGAACAGCGCAGATGTTGGTTCTAAATCCCGCATCCTAGAACCAGGGCTGCATAACCTGGAGAACGAAGACAACAAACAGAGGGAAGTCTGGCCCGCTGCTGCCCCCCAGCGGTCTTCCGGGATTTGCAGTACAAGGTTGGACAGCGCTACCTAAATCCAAACACCAGCAATAACAAAAAGAAAAAAGAAAAAATTTCCCCTTATGGCGTATGTGAGTGTGCGTGCTTGCTATTGGTTTCTCGGGAAATTATTTTTGCTTGACCAATGAAAGTTCTCTGCGAAAGAATCCCACCCCTTTTACTGAGCTCTGTATTTCTGTTTGTTTTTCCTCTTCTTCTCCCAGGTCCTTGCCTATCAATCAATTATAAGCGTGACACTACCCTGAACATCAATTGGTGAGGATTCAAGTCAATTTGTGATTCCGTCCAAGCGATTGGACTTTCCATTGACGTCCGTCATTGTCAAACCCGTTCTTTTACATGGGCTAAACTTGGACGTTTCAGTAGGCAGGAAAGATTGGTAAGAACGGATGCCAATCATTTGGAGGCGGTTATCTGAACGAACAACGTGAATTTTGATTGATCAAACGTTGTAATCCTTGAACAGCGATTGGTCACATCTCGGTGCGAGAGGCGGGGATTACAGGGCGGTGCCCGGTCTGCTGAGGATGAAAATGGCGCCTTGAGGGGGGTCCGTACCGCTGCCGATTCCTTTCTAGCAGGTGAGCGAGCTCGAAGAAGCGAGTTCGTGCTCGGGGAGAAATGGGAGGAGAAATCAAGAAATGAAGTGGGGTGATAAATGGAGGAAGAGGTGGGATCTGTAACGCGAGTAGGGGGCCTTTGTTGGGAGGGGCCCCCCCGAGCGCGCGAACAGGGCTGAAGCAACTGGGACCGGAAGGGGGCGGGGCTAAGGTGAGAGCCCGCCTCCGGGGACCCATAAGAAAAACAGGCATGGGTGACGGGGGAGAATGTCCATTCATTATTCTCCTTCTCAAGAGGGCGGGAGGCGGGAAACGGCGGGATACATATTTTGACAGCTTGGCGTTGTTGCTCCGGTTTTTTTAAATTATTAATCGCGGTATTCCTGTACTTTCTAACTGTAACCTGACAGCAAACAAGTGGACCTTTGTGTAATATTGTTGCTTCAAATATATCTTGACTTGTGTTTTTTTTCCCCTGATGCCAGGCTGTTTTGAAAGGTGCGGGGTTATGAACGCCTGTAGATTAAGAAAATGGTATAAGAACGGAGAAGAGCTGGAGGATGGACAGTGACAGTCCTGTCAATTGCAGTAGAGAATGTGTGCACGAAAAGAGTTGAGATAGTCATCTAACCCAGAGGACAGTGAGAATAAGTGGTTTTAGGGCACTGGGACAAGCCTGAGAGCCATGCAGAATCAGAATGGTGGGTGCTTGGGAACCAGGGAAGAGAAAGAGATGGGTGGGGGATTTTAAAGAGAAGAAAAAATGGATTGAGATAATTCTGCCTCTACCCATGGGACAGATGTTCAGCATAAAGATACAGGGCAGAGGGAGAAAGAGAGAGATGTAGTAGATGACTAAGTGATGGAGGAAATTCACAAGACTATCAGGTTAAGTCAGGCTTAGCATTTCAAACCTTTGGACAAGTAACAGGCAAGTTTCCTCAAGTATCTACTATATTCAGATGTACTGAGAATAAAATATAATTGGTGGGGGTACAAGGAATGATAACACAATCCCTTGCTGTGATTTAGATTGCTTGCTGCAATAGCCAATGATTTTTTTAAAATTAACACAGGCTTAGTTTACAAGCACATAGAAGTCTAAACTACCAGTTTAGAACCCCCTCGATTTAACTGACCTTAGTTTAGTTGACTTTGAATGCAGTGAACAGATTCGATTCATATACTGTACTGTGCATGTGTAAAATCCCAATCACTATTGTATGCATGTTTCAGATATGTAAAATATGTATATAAAATCCCGTTCCAAATTTGATTATTCTGCTTTAACTTTGTTTATATGGTAATACAATCAGGTTGCTCACACAACACTTTAAAACACAAGTTAGCCAATTGTAGTTTAGAGCAGTGTGTTCTGCAGACCTAACCAGTGGAATTGAAAAATAAATTGTGGTCCATAGGATCTTAAAGAACAACCAGAAGAAGACATCTTCCATTGAAGATGTAGCACAGATCATGGGGCTAAATGCTTGGTATGTTGAATCAGAAGGCTTCAGAGATCAATACTATGCAGTCAGTTAAAAAGTCTAAACAATCTGGCATCAAGGCATGTTTTATTTATTGTACTGTGTGATTGTTATTGCGATTATTGGATATGATTATGATTTGCAGTGGTGACTAACCTTTAAGTAAATCCTAAATGTATTATATTGGATCCCATCATTAAAATATTTTTTCTTACATTTTTCTGAATTATTTTAAGGATAAGATTAAATAAATAACTGTAGAGACAATAAAAAATACAAATTACAGACAAAAGAAAAAGAAAGGAGAATAAGGAAGTGTGCACAATATAGAGAATCAACATTAAATAAACACACACATAAACCTTTAAAAATATTTTTGGTGAAATTATTTAATTTGTGAGCTGGGCTGAGAGAGTGAGTGGCTTGAAGTGACACAGTTCTCTAAGAGTGATTGACCCAAAGTGATGCAACTGGCCTAAGGGAAGCTTAAAAACTGAAATTTCCTGATTTTTACTCAACATCTTATTTACTATTCCAAATTGGTTGTAGGTCCTAAATCACATAAAAGACTTAAAAGAAAGTTTTGACTCAAAGAAAAAAACCCCAGCCACAAGTAACTCAAGTATTTTTAATGTCAATTTTAAGTTTTAAAATCGACCTTAAAATTTTATATTTTATGCTAAAGTCCCTACTTTTTAGGGAAAGAGGGGAAAATTGTGGAAAAAGCAGAATAAGATTTACCAGTGATGGAGTGGGGCTAATAGAAAGTTAAATATTTAAAAAAAAGAATGGATACTCTGGAAGGGTTTAGTGATAATCCTACCCTCCTTAAAATGCATACCCATGTACTCTTGTGTATTTTAATCTGGCAAAGTGTTAATGAAAAATTACTCACCTGATTATATACTCTGATTATTTATCTACGTCTCTCTGCTGATGTGACTATCCAAATTTTAGGGAGAAAAATGGTGACTACGAGGCCATAGCTCTTTTTAAGAAAATGAGTTCAACAGCCCAAAATAGTGCTTTCTAGGATTATATAATAATGATTCCTCAAATTAAAAAGTAGGGACTTTAGCATACAATATAAATAAAATATTTTAAGTTTCAAAAATGACATTAAAAGTTGGTTACTTGTAGCTAAGATTTTTTGTGGCTGAGGTTTTTTTCTCTGAGTCAAAACCTACTTTGAAGTCTTTGAATCCTTCCTCACTGGTTGAGTGATATTTAACCTTGATCTTGCAAATAAGAATTTGCTATAAAGGTATTCCTTCACTTACAACAGTTCATTTAGTGACTGTTTGAATTTACAACGACTAAAAAAGTCCTATTACAGCATCCCTGTGGTCTCATGATCAAAGTTGAGACATGGCAACTGACTATATATACTGACTATATTATGGTTGCACTGTCACAGTCATGTGACCCTGGCCTTTTATGGACAAGCAAAGTCAATGGGGAAATCAGATTCATTCAACAAACTTAATAATTGCAGTAAATTCACTTAAACGTGGCAAGATAGGTCATAAAATACAGCAAAATTCACTTAGCAAAGAAATTTTGGGCTATTGTCATAACTCAAGGACTACCTATATTAGAGCTTCTGGTGTGGGCTTTCAGCACACCATGTTTAATCTAAACAAAGCCATCATGCGCGATGAATGTAAAAGTTAGAACATAGAAAAAATCCTGTCAAAACAAGTAAGTCATATAATTTTCTTATTCCATTATCCTTTTGAAAGCCTATGAACCAGGGGTGGGTTCTACTTACCTTTATTACCGGTTCGCAATGGGACTGCGCAGAAGCTTCCTGATGATGTCCGGGTCGGTGGACTCTCTTGCGAACCAGTCCAAACCGGGGCAATCCACCACTGCTATGAACCATCCTTTCAATTTATGTCACATGAACATTGACATAACATGAACATTATTGCTGTTGTAAGATGCCCAGAGTTGTTTAAAAAGGACAGCCATACAAATTTTATGATTTAAATAAATATATCTAGAAACCGAATTGTCTGTTAAAAGTAATGCTCAGAGTGGGATATTTTTCTCATCCTCTTTCACAAAACCTTATTTCATTTTGCCTAATGTTATGTAGTTGACAGAACGAGTCATAGTTATCAGTTATATATTTGCTTCCATTGAAAAGGTAACAATTGTTGATGAAGAACTATGCAAAGAAATGTGATCATTTAGATTTGCCATCTAGGATGTCTGTGCCTATTATAGGAACTGATTGTAATTTTGGTTGTATTTCTTATAAACATGCTTCTCTTATGGATGTAGGAAACATTGGTGAGCCATATTATATTTATAGTCTACTTGGATCGATATTGAGCCTTCTACTTGTGACTCTGCTAATTGATCAACATATCACTCTTTGATATGTTGAACTACTTTTTTGAAGAACTAAATGGGTATTGGGTAGGCTACTACTTGATATGGACAAATATAGTATTATTAGGATGGTGGAAAAGAAGAGATAATTCCAAATGCACAGGGACATTTGTATTATACAATACAAATTTGGTGGCAAATTTTTAACCTGTACCTTTTTCTAGACTTTAAAAGATATGTTCAGTTGAGAAGATGTTGGCAGATATAATGTACTCGCATACATGCTTTGAATGAGCATGTATCTCTTTTTTCTTTGGAATTTTAGTCATATGACTGCAGGATGCATAAAGCAATGTTTAGAAGGCTGCAAGTTATTTTTTGTTATCTTTTTTTCCCGGTTTCCTGCCTTTTGTTAATAATCATTTCTACATTTTCAAATTTATCTCCACAACTGTAAAATCTATAAATTTGCTTTTGGAATATTTCCCATATACATGAATTCCATGAATCAGTTGTCATAATTAGAATAGAATTGCTGCTTAGAAATTTAAAATAGATATTTCGAAGATACATCAAAGCCAGGACCATTTTTTAAAGCTTATTACATGCTACAAATGTGTAAGCACCATAAAACAATGCATATACTGTAGTTTTGTATTGATGCTCATAATTTGTAAAAACTTTTGCTTAAATTATGTCTTGCAGTTATTTGGCTGATTGTTTCTATTATGATGAGGTAGCAGAAGGTCAAAACATATTTTTTTTCTTTCCAGATGTGATAAATATGCCCAAAAGCAGTCCTAAATATTGATGGCATCACTGCCAAATTCAAATATATTGCATTTTTTCCATTCTAATAGTTTTTACACTACCTTTATAATCCAACCTTCTTTTTATTGTTCTGATATCTGTCAGCTCCACTAGCAAAAAGATGCTTAAGATAGATTTAAATAAATACTTTAGTTGTGGGTACAATTCTGTACTCCAGTTTTATACTGTGAATAATTTTAACTGAGATTGCTATATTATGAGAAATTCCGTATCAATATCTCTTTCTTGCACACACTATAAATCTTACTGTCAATACTGAAAAACAGTTTAGATTATTAATTGATTAACCATACTTTTTTTTTCCAGATTTAGAGACAGTATGGCTGCCACTGCTGCAGTTAGCCCCAGTGATTACTTACAGCCTGCTGCTTCAGCAGCTCAGGTGGGTTGTTTCTGTTGATGGCGTGGCTGCATTAAAAAAATATAAATGTTTAACCTAGACTCTTGCAATATGGCAAATTCTCTGATGAAAGTGTTAACTGTAGAGAAGAATTAGTTTACCTAAAAGTTCAGGGATTATTGCACATAATGCTATTGTATTTCAAATTCCAGTGCTGTTCTTGAATGTAACTATATTATAATACTGTGTAAGATGTTTGCATGCTATAGTCAGTGTTTTAGGTTCTTGTGTTTATATTCTAGTATGGATTATTAGGCATTATACTATTTCATATACATATGTAACATTCATATTTGGAACAACATGTCGTGATACTTGCCAATTAGTTAAAAACTTTGTCTAGAAATGGTTTGGTGGACTAAGCAATTTCTTGATTTTTAAAAAGATTTCTTGCAAGTGAAAATATATTTAATTTGGCAGAGCAAGTGACAAAGTACATGTGGCGGAAGTAGAAAAAAATAAGAGAACAGTTTGAGTTTTTTACCATGTGTTATATTCACAAGTGGCAGCATCCACTAAAAAAAAAAAGTTTAGAATTAGTTAATACATAAACGGTGTCCATCAGATGTTCCTAGGGCTGTAGGTTAAACTACAAAGTTAAAAAAAATATCCCAAAAGAAGACAGTGACAAACCATTTCTCTTTTCACGTTCAAGAAAACTATTCTTGGCATGTCCAAAGATTCAACTGGGATTGCCCTCAACCCAACTATATAATTTAGGACCAATTAAAGATGTATAATTCACCAGTAGTATAGATGATTTAAA
The DNA here is from genome assembly GCF_028640845.1 of Ahaetulla prasina. Classification (NCBI taxonomy): domain Eukaryota; kingdom Metazoa; phylum Chordata; class Lepidosauria; order Squamata; family Colubridae; genus Ahaetulla; species Ahaetulla prasina. Next base: position 38,332,693 of record NC_080542.1, on the reverse strand, counting down.
TATTTGCTGGAGAATAACATAGATAAAAATTTATGGCTACTAATCAGTGTATTTATAAATGGAATTTTCAGAGAAATAACTGGTAGGAGTGTGCATGCTTTCAAAATGATCTGAAAGATACACTTCCAAATGTGCTGGAGCATGAATTCAGTATCTCTTTGAAGTAGCTGTGTCTTTTTTGGCTTCCATGAGAGCTTGAAAAGAGGCACAACTGCTTTAAAGACTGCACTTTTAATGCAATTCCTTAAAGTAGCCACATTTGTTTTCAAGCTTGAGCAGAAGTCTGAAAGTTTAAAGAGATGCTATACTACCCAACCTGAAGCACATCTTCAATATCATTTTTGAAGCAAGAAGTATGCACAGTTTTAATTATTAACAATCATTGAAAATACTCAGAAGGATTCACAAGGTCAGTGCAATAATTTCTCTTAGGAACATAGAAAATATGAGATTATGAACTCTCATAATAACATAAAACTCTCTGTTCTACAAAGAATCAAGTTAATAAAGCATTGTAGTGAAAAATGTTTCTTTGCTTTCTCCCCATAAAAGAAAGTTATTTTAACTGGAAAACTCATTAATAAACTATATTATTTATTTTGAATTTCATTTTACTAGGACACTAACTCATTTATTAATCTTCCAGAGGTCAACTATATGTGAAAGCATGTTGGCTACAAAATTTGGTAGAAACTAAAAGTATTTTCTTTTGTATATGCTATTGGCTACCAGATAAGAGAAGCAGAAAATACATGTGAAATAAGTACTGGACTATAAAAAAAGAAGGGGAGATCCCACCTTCAGCCTTTGCCAAGCATCTAAGAAACTCTGGGTTCCATTAAAAACCTTGGAATGCTATTTAATCCAAGTTTCATTAAACACCATGTAATATTTAGGTATAGCCTTCCTCTTCCTGGTTGACATAGTGGAAGTATGTACATTTCTGCTAGATATGAGTTGTGTCCTCTTCTATCTTCCTTTTGGATTAGAAAGATAGTAAGATAATCAAATGGAGAAATGGGAATTGCTTATGTTTTTGGAGTGATATTTCTTTAGTTTACTTTCTTAGAGATAGTAGGACTCTAAATTCTGTATTTTGAAATATAGATGTATTAAGAAATGACGGCATCATAATGAAAAGTTTGTTGGAGTGGTAGCGTGTGTGTGTGTGTGTGTGTGTGTGTGTATTTCTTATACTGTATGCTTGCCCTTTCATCTATTTCCATCATGGTAAACATTATTATTCAAAGCAAGGAAAGGAAGTAACAAATAGCCAAATATATTTAAGTCATGAGATTGTTCTTTGGTTTTTATTCTTTAAAATCCTCACTTTTTAAAGACCTCATCAACTGCAACCAGCCCCAGTTTCTCAGGATTTCTCTTCTATGCAGTTGCTTCATTATTACTTCATATATTTGCTATGTAAATCAGTTCCAATTTGTCCAGGAACAAACTACCAGAATGTATTTTTTGTACTTGTCACTCATTTTTGTACCCAGCCTTTACTCATTCATCACCCAATAATTTCTGACCCTATTTTGTTTCACAATAATATTCTGTATTTGCCCTGCATTCAAGTTACTTTTTATTCTGACATATCAGCCTTTTATTTTCATAAACCAAGCTGAGCAGAAACGAAGTCCGAGACACAGATATGTTTCTTCTTTCTACAATTCTCCTGATAATAGATTACCTGTTACCTTCCTACTAACATTTGTATCTCCTAACAATTTCACTGTCCATTTTCTAATCTTTTGTAATTATTCTACCAAACTACATGAATTCATCAATTTGCTCCAGTTTTTTTGGCATTTGAATATAATTAGCTATTAATCATTCCATTTTCCCTGTCAGATACAATTGCTTTGATCTTCATTATATTGATATTCAGATCTATTTTTTTTACTGCAATATGCCATCTAATATTTGCTAATGCATTCCTTGTCCATTTATTCATAAATACATTAAACAACTAAGAGAACATCATTTATTCCTTTCTTATTCAAGGTTGAACCATTTGCTATGTATTCCATTTATTCTCATGCAGGGAAATAAAGCAGCAGATCACTTTATAGAGGGAATAGTAAGACATTTTTCCACTCATCAGGCACAGATGGAGTCTCAGTCACTCTCTACACACACATGGACAACACACACTATTGCAAAGCTACTCCTTAAATAATTGCAACCTTAGATTTGAGCATAGGCACGGCATTTATGGCATCTCTCTCTCTCTCTCTCTCTCTCTCTCTCTTTTTTGAATACTAGCATTTAGCATTCTTTTTTTTAATTTGAATTTATATCCCGCTCTTCTCCGAAGACTCAGGGCAGCTTACATTGTGTTAAGCAATAGTCTCATCCATTTGTATATTATATACAAATTGCAACTTGCAAATTGCAAATTGCAACTCCTTGATATACCAGTGCCAGCCCCATATATATCTCTAAAGGCATCCTCCAGCATTCTCTCACTGGTTTCACTTTATGCATGTTTAGACTTCTTCACTTCCTTTCAGAACCACTCTATATTTCCTGTGCTTCTTAATCTTAACCAGACCTTATTTTCTTTGACTTACCTTCTTAACAGCTATAAACAGCTGATTGGTCATTGGATCGGCCTCCTGGAATACCGCCTATCAGCTGTTCCAGGTGTCAGACCTGGAAGCCAACTTTTAAAGTTAGTTTTGAGGAACTTCAAGCCTTGGAGTTTGATTTCATTGGGGGTGTTACTTGGAACCCTGACACCAGGCTGCGAGGATCGCCACCCATTGCTGTTGCTACATATCACCGCCTTTGTGTGCCCCATTTTCGGCCTCTGTGTGTCCTGTTTTTGGCCCATTCAGGCGGCGGGGATAGGCGGCAGTGGCAGTAATCCCCACCACCTGGAACAAGCCAAAAATGGGATGTACAGAGGCCAAAAATGGAGCGCATGGAAGCTGAAAACGGGATGCACAGAAGCCGAAAAGGGGGTGTGCGAGGCAGCAGTGACGGGCAGTGACGATCCCCGCAACCTGGAACAGCTGATAGGCGGTATTCCGGGAGGCCGATCCAACCACCAATCAGCTGCTTGTGCTAAATCAGGCTGTGCTGAAGCTGACCAGGCTCTTTGCTGTTTGCTGCAAGGAGGTAAATTGCTGGGAGGCAGAGGCAGATTTTTTCCCCTTGTTTTCCTCCCTAAAAGCTAAGTGCATCTTATACTTCAGAGCATCTTATAGTCTGAAAAATATGGTATATAAAGTGGCTAATGAATCAGATTTTAACTCTTCTCTGGAAGGTCATCAAAGGAAAGCAATTAATGCTGAGCTCAGTGTCATTTCATCATACCTCCTGATAGGGCAGGACCTCCGTCAGGCATTCCCTATTCTCCTGGATTGAACAGATGGTCTGTCCATCCAAAACATAAGTCTGTAAAAAACTAAACAGAAAGAAACCAAAATTCATGTGATAGGAGAAATAATAAAAGAAGGATCAAATTTTTTAAAAATGAGCCCTATCTGGCTTGGGGCTGCAGAAAGGAAGTTTATATCCTTTAAGCTTGTTGGAGAGGCAGTTGGGCAGCAAGTAAGAACACTGCTGATTGCTCTGTTCTAAGTTCTTATTCCTTCTGATCATGTGACCCAGAGGAGAACACGTACAGCCTGCAAACAGATGCGATGAAAAGGAAAAGCACAAAACTGCATACAAAACAGAACATAAAAGAAAATATAGATGCTTTCTTCTGATAAAGGATTTGTAAACAAAATAATTAAGAACCCTTCATCAACATGCTTTCTTTAACTTATTTTATCATCTACATTCTGTATTCCCTTCATTTTTCCACTAAGCATCATTTACATACTTCCAGTGGGAAACTTAACGAAATTCTGCAATATTTTGTCACATAAGTCTAGTTCCTTATATCCATTTGACTGTAATTTTTTTCTTTATGGCAGAATTGAATAAAACTTACAGAGCTTTAGGAGAGGTCACAGTGTAACTGTAAAATACAGCAGCATACAGCAGGCCAGGTCTCAGTAAAAAAGATTTGATCTACTTTCAAGTTAGGAGAGGACTGCCTTATCTCTTTTCCTATATTATAGGTTAAAAAAAAGAGATCCTCCATCCTTGCAACAAAAGAAGTGGACAATGTTAGGAGAAGTCTGCTTCTTATTTACTTCATGTAAATTAATGGTGTTTTTTGTCTTTCTGATAAAAATCGGGTTCAAATCATTAGTTTCTTTAGAGAACTAATGGACTATCTTCTAAATAATTCTGTTCTCTCTTGGCACCCAAGCTCCATTCTCCATTCAAGCTCCATTCAAAGTCAGTGAATGACCATCATTGTGTATGATACTGATATAAGTTCTTATTGTGTATGAGTCTAATAGAGAGTACTAATTTTTGTTTATAAAATATTTATCATGGATATTCAGTTTGAGGTGTTGATTGCTGAAAATTGTAAAAGTATTAAATTCAGAATGAATAAGAAAATAACAATAAATAATGATAGCTTTTAAAGTATTTGGGAATGCTTCATTTCTTCCATGTATGGGTGTTATATACAGAATATTTTGGATCTCTCAAACTATCATATATATTTATTATTCATATTTTGAATACACGTTAGCTAGAATTTTTGCTGAACTTAAATTTAGTGGAATAGATGCTAAACTAGTCAAGTTTTAGTTCTTTGCACTTGATGAGCCTATAGCACTTCTGAATCCAATTCTATTGATACTTGTGGTTATAAGAATACGATGTGCTATTTTAATACAAAGACCAAATTCTGTATTATAAAAATCTGGGTTTTCTCATTCTTCAGCTGACTTGTACTATATCTGAAACAAAGTATTTGCGTCTACTGCCTTTGACCCAAGCCTTTTCTCTTCCATTCCTGTAGGATTCTCAGCCATCTCCATTAGCCCTACTTGCAGCCACATGTAGCAAAATTGGTCCTCCAGCTGTAGAAGCAGCAATTACTTCTCCTGCTCCTCCTCAGCCTACTCCTCGGAAATTGGTTCCTATTAAACCTGCTCCACTCCCATTAAGTTCTAATAAGAACAGCATTGGAATCCTATCATCAAAAGGAAATCTGTTTCAAATCCAAGGTTCCCAATTGGGGACATCATATCCTGGTGGACAGCTAGTATTTACAATCCAGAACCCAACTGTAATCAGCAAAGGAACCCGTTCTCCTGCCAATATCCAGTATCAGACAGTACCACAGATCCAAACAGCATCAGGACAGACGATTCAGGTGCAGCAAAATTTGGGCAATCAAATACAGATTATTCCCAGCAATATCACCCCTTCTTCCTCCTCATCATCATCGTCCTCTTCTTCAGCTCATAAGCCTGTGCCAATAAAGCCAGCTCCAGCTCATAAGTCATCAGCATCCAGTCTCCACAACACAAGTAGTGTTGTCAAGTTAACTGGCACCAGTGGCAATGTTACACTTACTCTTCCAGTGAGCAATCTTGTAACTGCTGGGGAGACTAGTTCTCAAACTCAAGTTGTGCCCGACAGCCCCTCCAAACCAAGCAGAAAATCCCGAAAGAAAATGGTGTCACAAGCTCAGACAACTGCAATGGCTATGGCAGAGCAAGTGGAAACAGTCTTAATAGAGACTACAGCTGACAACATCATCCAGGCAGGGAACAATCTGTTGATTGTGCAGAGTCCTGGGTCTGGGCAGCCAGCTGTGGTCCAGCAGGTGCAAGTAGTTCAGCCCAAACAAGAGCAACAAGTAGTTCAGATACCACAGCAAGCCCTACGGGTAGTCCAAGCAGCCTCAGCCACACTCCCTACAGTTCCCCAAAAGTCCCAACAAAACTTCCAGATCCAGACAACGGAGCCAGTTCCCACTCAGGTATTTCACTGAAAGTTCTCCCCCACTTTTTTTTTTTACTTTTTAAAAAATATTTTTATTAATTAAAACTAACCCTCAATTTGGAGTTATCAACTAATACATAATTACTAGAATTCTTGGGGGCAAACAGGCTAGAGGTTCTTCTAATAGGAAAAACAATTTGCCCAATTACTTCCCCCACCCCTAAAAATATGTTATTTAAGTGTTAGTTTCCTATAAAAGCATTCAAGAGATAAAAAACAATTTGGCATGCATTTGTTTTGGTACAGTGATTTGTAATCTATCAGAACTTGGGGGAGGGGGAAGGCTGGGAAGTTTCACTTGGAGGTCAAGTTCTATATTCCTTCCATGCACAGGTGCATCCTGTGATTCACTTTTGTGTCATTTTTTTAGGTCTATTTTAAGACGCCTTCTGGTGAGCTACAGACAATACTACTCCAAGACGCCTCAGGAGGGGGCCTAACTATGGCCCCTCCCCCTGCGGTCTCCTCAGCCACAACCTGCAGCAGCCCTGTACCCCGCAGTTCCCAGTCAGGGGGGAGTACCAAAAAGACGGGGGCTCGTAAAGAGCGTGCTCTGCCAAAGATTGCCCCTGCTGGAGGCATCATCAGCCTCAATGCTGCCCAGCTCGCTGCGGCTGCCCAGGCAATGCAAACTATCAGCATCAATGGTGTGCAGGTTCAAGGTGTTCCTGTTACCATCACCAATACCGGAGGTGGGAAATATGATGTAACAAACCTGTGATGTGCAATATTTCAATTTGTGATACAATAATACTCCCCAAAGACTGATTTCCTCTTGCTACATTCTAATAATAGGGGACATGCCCAAATACAATGGCAGATTATATCACTATATAATGATGTATATCACACATCATTACTAGGAAATGCTTTGCTTATTTTCTGAGTAATTGTAATTTGTAATCATAAACATTACATTCTTTCTGTTCTGTATATTATTGGTTGCTGGGGAGATGGCAGTGAAGGATTCTACAGTTTCTATCTTTCTGAGGGTGGAAAAGGTATGAAAACCCCTCAAAATGTGGCGAGTTTGAAAATGTGTATTGGAGTGGGATAGCAATATTGTAAAGAGAAGTAAACACAAGGAATAATATAAATGTTAATAATTTGGGAGGAGAAGTTGGGCTTCTGGATCCAGGCAGGAATGAAATGTTGGAACCTTGAACTGGGTTTTATTTCAAGCCTTGTGCAATTCTGACATCCAAAAAGGCAAGAAGAGAAAATGGAACTCATATTACATGGTATTTTAGTCCGAGTTTGCCTAGAGGTTTCCTGGAATAATTGAGTCTCCATATTTTAACAGTGGAAATTCCCAAGCCATAATTTCTTCATCCTTCTTTCTGCAGGCCAACAGCAGTTAACAGTACAGAATGTTTCAGGCAACAATCTAACCATCAGTGGCCTGAACCCTACCCAAATCCAATTGCAAATGGAACAAGCACTCTTGGGGGACCTGCAGCCTGGAGAAAAAAGACGGCGGATGGCTTGTACCTGTCCGAATTGCAAGGATGGGGAAAAAAGGTAATGTGTGGGATTAGGAGCAAAAAGGAATGTTAAATCCCAAAGGGTGCCAACTTCAGTTCCTGCTTTATATAATTATTTAATTCTTCCCCTCTTGCTGTCAATAAATAGTATTCAGTCCCTTATAACAACTAAAGCAGCATTTTAAACAGTTAAACATGGATAACCCCTACTGAACAAACCAATTTATTTAGTAGAAGCCTTGCTTGCTTTTTATTTGAGATTAAGGAAATTTTATTTATTTATTTATTTATTTATTTATTTATTTGATTTTTATACCGCCCTTCTCCCGAAGGACTCAGGGCGGTGTACAGGCAAGATAAAACCAACAATGCAATATACAGGTTAAAATACAATTTAAAAAACTTATTTAAATTAGCCTGAAGATTAAAATTTGCCATACTAAAAAACCCCATTTAAAAATTAGTAAATTTAACCATATTAAAATTTGCCATACTAAAAACCCCGTTTAAAAATTTAATTCCAATTTAAGCCAGCCCCGCGCGGATAAAAAGATGTGTCTTCAGTTCGCGACGGAATGTCCGAAGGTCAGGTATTTGGCGTAAACCCGGGGGAAGCTCGTTCCAGAGTGTGGGAGCCCCCACAGAGAAGGCCCTTCCCCTGGGGGCCGCCAGCCGACATTGTTTGGTGGACGGCACCCTGAGAAGTCCCTCTCTATGGGAGCGTACGGGTCGGTGGGAGGCTTCTTAAGGCGTGTGGTAACAGGACAGGCGATCCAGACATGCTCTGCGGCTGCCTGGCTCGTGGGAGACTTGCACGGCGGCACCAGCAGTAGGCAGAGGCATGAGGGATGGGAGAGGCAGGTGATCCCAAAGCCATGCCTGGGTGACTGCTTGGCGCAGCTGCAGGCAAGCCGAGAGACAGTGGTACGGAGTGGGTGGCGCGTTAGGATCGCCTCTACCTCTGCCTGGCTTTGCTGCACACTTTTTGCCCAGAGGGAAACGAAGCTTTGTGTGCTTGCAAAGGGGACACAATTTGCTTTCTTCCCAAGCACCCCACAGGCAACCAAACATTTTTCACTAGACGGAGAAATGGTGGAGACTCAAAGCTTTGTGTGCTTGCAAAGGGGACAGTTTGAAACAGAGCGATTAGCTGCATTTCAAAGCGTCTCCTTTGCAAGCACACAAAGCTTTGTCTCTCTCTAGGCGAAAAGTGCTTGGGCAACTACCACTGCCACCGCCCTTTCCATCCCACTGTTTGCTTGCCCGTATCCTCAATTGAGGCCAAGCTGTTGGCATGCCCCAGCCTCCATTCGCCCTGCCAGTAGGGCAAAGAGCCCTTGCGAGGCCAGCAGCAGCACAGGCAGCTGCTTGGCGACCAGCATGGGCAGCTGCCATGGCAAAGAAGTGTCCCGGCAGAAGTTGGGCCAGCAGTCAGGGTGGGTGGAGGCCAAGGCATGCCGAGAGCGTGGGATGGAGAGGGCGGGGCCATCAATAGCTATGCTCCCACTCCTATCGGGCCCCACGCTCACCACCTTCTGCACTTTAAAAAAAAAAAAAGGCCTTCCCAAAATAAGACCAAGTGTTGATTTTCAAGCTCCAAAGCTCGGATTTTATTTTCAGGAAAACATGATAGTAAGATTTTGAACTGTGAAATCAGAATTTTAAAATACCAAGATAAAGTGTCATAAGAATGCTTTCTGATTCCCTCTTAGATATAAACATTTTAAAAATAGATATTATTAGTGCATATCTTCCTGTTCCATTAGTTGCCTATAAAAACTGCATAGTTTTGAGCATAGCTTGGGGTAAAGTCATTGATATGTAGGTAATGAAAAAATCAATTTTCTATCAAGCCGGACACAAATCATTAAGTATGAAAGTTATTCTATAATAATGGTATTCTGTTGTCTAGTAGTTAAAATATGATCTGGGAAAAGCTGTTCAGAAGAAAGGGTGTTCTTGTTTTTTTGTCCAGAAATTCTTTGGCATCGTATAATGTCTTCAGTCTTTTAGAAATATAGCTCCAATAATTGAATATGTGTACGTTGTCCCCTATAATACTTTTTGCAGGTTTTTTTATGTTGAATAAAATAACTGCATGAAAAAGAGACAGGGTTGTTCCCAAGTTGCTTATCTCTGAAAAAATTGAAATAGTATTGAATTGTTTCCTGGAACAGTACAGAAATATTCATCTTAATGGATGGGCTTAATAATGGATCTGTTTTTGTATTGAACAGAAATACTTGGAGTTTTATGTGCTTTCTTTCAGAACCAAGCTGATCAGCTTATTAAAAAGGATCAGTTCAGTGACAGAAAACCAATAGTTTCTTTCATATTGGACTTGATGACTATCTTCTGCAGGTTGAATTGAAGGGAATAAACCTGCCTTCTGAAATTCTGTGATTCTGTCTGTGGGTGATGTTTGAATTGATGTAAACTTGCATCCATATGCACGTGTGTAAAACTAACAGTTGATGTGATCTCAGAGCTGAAAAGGTTGTACCTTCCATGCTAAATTGGGAGGCAGGTCTGGAATTATTGAAAGGTTAATGTATTGGGGTTGACTTATTCAAGCAGTCTTGCATCTTTACTTGGAAGACTGAAGTGAATTCTTGGTAAATGCTAGAATAGCCAATGTATTTTTATAAAAAGTACTTGTGAATCATTGTTGGATCCTTTTACAGAAATCATATAGGATAATCAATATAAAATTAGTTTGATGTTTTCAACAGTTTTGAATAGTTCTGCTTCTTAAGTCATCATTGCAGGATACAATAACTGATCTGATCTCTGAGATCCCACCACAGTAAATCCAGCAAAGATATCCATACCTTTATTAATCTAAATTAAGAACACCCTTTTTCTGTTTTTCTTTCTTTGTAGGTTGGGAGATCAAGGGAAGAAGAGGCACATCTGCCATGTGCCTGAATGTGGAAAGACCTTCCGCAAGACTTCCCTTCTGCGGGCCCACGTACGTCTACACACAGGCGAGAGGCCTTTTGTCTGCAACTGGGTCTTTTGTGGAAAAAGATTTACACGCAGTGATGAACTACAACGGCATGCCAGAACGCACACAGGTCTGTCAAATCATTTCTCTGCCTCTCTCTTCCGTTGTATCCCAGCTCTTGTTCTACCCATATAATGGATGGGGCAGGGTGGGGGAGGAATATAAATACTAAACATTTAAAGGGTATTTCATCTTAACTTGGTTACCTTTATAATAAAGATGTGCTGGTTTGATTTAATGTTGAAAGACTTGATTTCAAAAAAGAAAGAAATCAGTTAAATTAATTTAGATAAGTCATAAATTAAATATGGCCATTTTCCTCTAAAACAGTGATTCTGGATGGGTAACAGAATTGAAAGCACAATAAGAAAACCAGTCATCATCATTGTGTGTGTGTGTGTGTGTGTGTGTGTGTGTGTTTTCGTAGGTTTGTAGGTCTTGGCGTGTTCGGGTCTTTTCCCGTGTAAGGTTGAGAGCATCTTGGCGACGTTTCAACAAGGTCTCACTTGTTATCTTCAGGCTGGAGCTTTCGGCTTTGTGCTTGTGCGAGCAAAGCATGGTCGGAGCTGCCATTTCTCTATAAATACTAATGGGGAGGTGGGGAATGTGGGCTGTGTTGCTGTAAGCAGGTTGGTTGGCTGTGTGGTTGCATCTTGATTGGTAGATGGAGTGGGTGTTCGCTGATTAGTCGGCTGTTCGTAGCATCCTATGTGGGTGTGGTCCTAGTTGTGTGCCCATTGTAACGACCTGGGTAATGGGCTGTGTGGAAATGTCCTGAGTTCTGGGAATGTGACCTCCTGTAGTGGTAATGGGTTGTGTGGAAATGTCCTGAGTTCTGGGAATGTGACCTCCTGAGTCTTGTGCTGTAATATCCTGGGTGGTAGGTTGTGTTGCAATGTCCTGAGCTTTGGTATTGTCGCCTGCTGGGTTCTGTGATGTAATGTCCTGAGCAGATGGCTGTGATGCAGCATCCCGGGTTTTGGTTTGGCTCCAAGTTTGAGGTCTTATCATGTGTTCATGGCATGTGTCAGTTTGCTTTGTGTGGGGATCGGAGGGAGGGTGCAGCATCTGGTGGTGCTAGCATGGTCTGGCTTCTGGATGGTGGTTGTGTTTCGTCTGTGGGATGGGTTTGGGTTTGAATCTGGTAAGGATGATTGGTGATGGCATCATGTGTTATCCTGGGTCCAGTGTCAATTTTCATGGCTGGGGCTCGTTTGTGGACTAGGGCTAGTTTCCAGATGTCTGATAGGCAGGAGGTATCGTCACGTTTGTTCATATAATATGTAAATGTATATAAATACACACAAACACACGATAGATAGATAGATAGATAGATAGATAGATAGATAGATAGATAGATAGATAGATAGATAGATAGATAGATAGATAGATGGTATAATGTTTTAATTTTAGTTCTGGATTTAGTTTTATCATGAACCTATTTTTTTTGAAAAGCAATCTGTATAAGCTATTTGTGCATTAGCTTTTTATTATATGGCCGTTGTCATGTGTGCTCATTGTTGTTCTTGTTCCTTTCTCTGACCAGGTGACAAACGTTTTGAGTGTGCCCAGTGCCAAAAGCGCTTCATTAGGAGTGATCATCTGACAAAGCATTATAAAACCCACTTGGTCACCAAGAACTTGTAGGTTGGGATGCAAGCAGGAAAAGTAAGGAAGCGGAATGGTGATGAGCAACTTTTCACCCCTCATCATGAAAGATGGTCTCTGCAAAGGACAGGAAAAAAACCACCCAAATAATTGTCCTGACTATGTGACAGCTTTTCCAGCCACATCTGCCCAAGGAAAAATAGAATGGCTGCTGCTGCTTCAATCAGACTGCCTTCAGACTGGCATACTCCTTTGGAACTTCTTGATGAATGCATCAAACTTCAAAGCTTGAACCTGAGATGGGGGAGCAATGCCATTTCCAAATATGCTCAAATCAGCCAGCACAAGCCCAGTGGCAGACCTGGAAAAGCAAGGCAAAACCCATTTATGCACCTTCCTCAGGAGCTTGCAGAGCCAGGGCCCTCCTCTGCTGCACCAAAGGAACTTCTTATGGGTTTGAGAGTAGCACCAGCGAAACTGTACCCCACTTGTAATTGGGTTCCTCTTCCCATTCACTCCCATGTGCTTGTGAAGCTTTTGAATGAGAGGCAGGGAAACCATCCAAAATGGGACTCAGTCCCCCTAGCACATTCCTACTTTATATTTAAAAATATAAATATATATAAATATATATATCTCTATATATATACACATATAAAATAACCTCCTTAGGAAGCTTCATGTCTTTTCTACGGAGAATGTTGCCTTATATTTTACCCCAGGTTCAAATTATGTATTGTGAGCATTTTTTAATTTAATGATTTCTTTATAAACAAAACAATCCTTTGCCTAACAGTGCTGGCAAAGGCTAAAGTCCCTGTCAAAATGCAGAGTCTGTGATCTGATCATGGTCTATAAACTAGATATGCCCTGTATTTCGAACAGGGATTTCTAGGGTATGTGTAGCAGCAGCAGCAGCAGCACTTTGTTCAAGGAAGAAAGGGGATCTCCCATGTATATATGAAGCAGATCTATGGGACTGTGGCCCACAAGCTCTGGTGTAGATAGTAAAAAGTGCAGGCAAAAGCTATGTATGAGCCATATGGAAAATCTAGGGCAATCTGTTTGCTATTCTGCATTGCTTGGTTACATAAATAGAGTTAAAAGTCCAGTGCATATTTGCACTGTCAAGCTCTATTAGATATTATTAATGATTTGGCAGGTGAAATGAAAAAATACTTTTCAACAATAGAATAGTCTGTTTTTCCCTTTTTTTATTTTGTTTACTTCACTGGATTCCCCCTGCCTCTTTTTTTAAATATCCAATGCAGCTCTTTTCGTGTACTATAGTGTATATTGTATCATAAGCTATATATTGCGTTTTAAGTGTTCATTTGTTTTAAAAATATACCATTTGTTATTTTTGACCTTTTAAATTAAAACGAAAATCCATTTTATTTTTTAGTTGTAACTGCTTGACGTATGTTTCTTTAAGAGACAAATCATTCTTGTTTTCAATTAATGGTGTAACTTGGCAGAGCTGCATGTAGCTCGCCTAAAAGGGAGTGCTAGGCTGGGGGAGAACCATGCATTTCTTGATGAACTGAAATGTTAGATTCTCACACTGAACCATTATTTGGGAACAAAAGATTATTTTTCTTAAGAGGAAAGAATGGAAAAATGGGTTGTTTAGGTGGCTTGTTGACAATAAAAATGTAAGAGAGAGGTATTTTTACTCCTTAAGGACTGCTCAAAGGTGTTTTCATGCTCCGATTGTTTTGTCATGCAGATATAAAAAGTTGGTCAGAATGTTTTGATTTTATTATGTCTCTTTCATTATCCTCTCCTTCCATAAAGAAGTAACAACTTTCAAAAATACACTTGCAAACTTTGTATATGAAAATGATCTTTGACCTGTTATATTCATTTCATAACAGCATGCAATGCTGTTAGGTTTATAATGGTGATCATTATGCTTCTGTCATGCTTAATCCATAGTGAGAGTGAATCGTAGTGGAATGCAAGGAAAGTTGCCTTGTTCTAGAACACGGATGTCAAACTTGCCGCGCCATGTTGTCGTCACGTGACTTTAGTGATGTTTTCTCCATTCACAAAGTTGGGGTGGGCGTGGCCTGCACATGATGCATTAAGAACACCCTTTTTCTGTTTTTCTTTCTTTGTAGGTTGGGGGAATCAAGGGAAGAAGAGGCACATCCTGTTTGATACCCTGTTCTATAAAGTAAAGGCTTTATCAAGGATTTGTAGTACCATCCAGCAAAAAGTTTTCCCCTATTGAAATGCTCATACATTTTACCTTTTTCCCATCTTGGGGGGAAAGGCAATGATTTAAGTAGTAGGCAGGCAGGCAAGAAAGAAAAATAAATCCATATCATTATATTCCAGTTTTGAAACTAATATTATGTATAAGCAATCCCATATTAAAAGCTGAAGTCCTGAAATGGTAAAAAGTATAGTGTTTGGTGGCTGTATTAATTTGTAAGAAAGCAGGCCTGAAGAATGTACTTGTTAACATATCTTGTTCAGTTCTGACACTCAAGGTAGCTAACATCCAAATAAAATTACCACATAAATATCACAATAATACCATGATAAGAAAAAGGTAAAGAACATAGCAAGAGTTAGAGAGATAATTTATGTTGCAGATATTGCTCTCAAATACTTTATAAAGGAGCAATGCTGCCTAAAATCAGGCGTATGGAACCCACACAGATTTCAGAAGCCAGCATGTTGCACAGGGATATGGCAGATAAGATCTGTTACTGGGTCCATTATCATTTGTTGAGACAGAATACCTGGATCATACTTTTCCTGGATTGATCAAACTTTACAAGGTGATAAGTGAGATGTTGAGTAAATCCTCTGAGTGAGGGATTTTGCCATACTTAATCATTTCAGTATCAATCATCACTTAAATCCTTTAGATGATTTACATGTATAAGCCTTTTGACCAAGTGAGTTTTCTCACTTGAACTATTATTATGAAAGGACCAAGAGAATAGGGACTTTCCTGTCTCTTTTCAAAGAAAGCTTTCCTATCATAGGTATTCTTAATAAATCCAGTTTTACCTCGGGTATAAGGAAAGTATAACAGATCAGATTATTCCTCAAGCCCAATATTTATTGATTTGTGACTGGCAGTAGCTCCACAAGATCTTTCTCAGCACCTGCACCTGTTGAAAAGTGAATCTGGGATTTCTACAACATAAGAGTCTGATTTGGAACTTCAAGCATAGCTACTGTATATTCTTGTCCAAAGAACAATATAGATCTTGAGCAGATACACGAGTTGTGAGAGAGGAAAGGGATAGTCAACTGGATCAACTGGCAATTCATTGGGAGACAGATGTCACAGATCATCCTCATACACAAACACAATCTTAACCATCTCATTATACTAGCTCTTCTCAGAATGTACTCATAAACTTCTGTCTCTGTAGCTATCATGGAACATATATGACTGTCCTTGGTACTAATTACTATAACTAGAAAATGTAAATTCATCTGATCAAGTTAAACTCTCCTGGACAGAGGAAAAGGTAGATATTTTATGTCTTGCTAATTAAGCCCTAATTATCAAAATAACCTTGGAATATTCCATTGCAAGTTTGCAAATTACCACCTGATACAAATGGTTAATACTGTGATCTAAACTCATCATAATACTGTTAATGAATTATTTTTACTTGCTTCAGCCTGGCTTCAGTTCTGCACTGTGAGAGTTCAGCATGGTAGAGCAAACCACATTTCCAACCCATTTGTTCCCCATTTTTCCATTTATTTCAAATTTCATGTTATTGTTATTGACTTTAAAGACTCGCAGCCTGCCTCATCTCCAAAGATAGTCAGCAATGTCATCATAAGAATGTCTCTAAGGAAAGAACATAATAAGACCACAGATACAAAATCATAAAGGGACACGAATGAAATCCTTGAATTTAGCTTATTATCTAAGTCCATCCATGTTATCAAAAAGCAGTTGCTGTAATTTATGTATGCTTTGTTGGAGCAAATAATCCACATTACAATTTTTATGTGGTGAGGTAGTTTGGCAGCATGCTAAAATAATAGTTCGGATCCCACAGTCCAGAACAATAAATTATCCAATCCCTTTTAGGTGAGTCTAGTTATATGAAGCCAATCATGGCTAATCTTCTGGGCAAAAGGAATAGTATGGGATTTCTGGCACAATGGATGCTTTTTACAGAAGCCATTGCTCACTAGAGCAACTTAAATTCTGCCTCTAGAGATGATACCAGAATTTAGAAAGACATTCTTGTTGAGTGAGGCCAACATTTTTTCTCAGAAAAACTTCTGAACAATCCTTGTGGAACAAATCTCCAGCTATGGAAGAAATAATAGGAAAGAATAATAATATTTTACTTCATCATCCAGGCAACAGAAAGCAATAAGTTACTATTTTTCTTTCACTGGCTGACGGTTAGGGCTATTCTGCCAATTTCAGTGCATTACAGGTAATCCTAATTGATGGACTACTCATTCAGCAATTGTTCAAAGTTGCAACCCATTGAACAAAAATACATATGATAGTCCTCATAGTTATAACTTTCATGTGTTCACAATTTGCGTACTTGGCAACCAGTCACAATTACAATGGTAACAGCACTTCACAATCATGTGATCACCATTTGCAACTTTCGTTGCTGCAGTCTGAAAAGCAAAATCTATGGAGAAGCTGGCAAGAGTTGCAAATCATGATGTCATGTGATGTCATGCTCAATGATTGTATGGGATTCACTTAATGGCAACAACCTGAACATCTGCAAATACTATTGTAAGTTGGCATGATCACAGACATCACATTTTACCATCTTGTTACTTAGAAACAGAGATGCTAATCCCAGTTGTTGATAAAACAAGAACTATCTGTATAGTGATTCTGGGATCAAGGGATTTGGGTTTCAAGACCTCATATAACACATTATCCCAGGAATGCAATAAAATATAAACGAAATGGCATTCAATAGTTATGGATTTGGTAGCTCTAAAAATTGCCCTCTTCAAAGAATTGACAGAAAACAGGGACACATACATCCAGATTATATCCATGAACAAGGAGGACCCAGAAGAAAGGCAGGAAAAGAAAGAAGCAGTAAGTTTAAGTTTTGACCAGCAATGTAAGCAAGACATCTCATACATCTAAACCAGCAATTAATGGAAATGGCTTTACCAGAAAAAGCTTGGTAAATTCATAAAATCCACGAAGGGAAAGGTGGCAAAAATCAGGATGAGACCAAGATGATTTGTTGTCTAAGCCAGAGGAAATGAAATTTTCCACTTGCCCTAGGCAAGGTTCACAGTACTGTATACAAAGACAACCTAAATATTTTTTTTGGCACAAGGCAGAAAATTGTATCTTTTTTTCTTCTATTGCTGTCAGTAAAAATACAGTAAAAATTAAAATCTAAAATCTCCCTGCAAATTCAGGATATTTGGTATTGTCTAACTATCAGCCACCTCTCTAAATAATGGTAGAACAAGCTCTGAACTGAATGTTTGCTATATGATGGGCTTAATGCAGTATGGTAGCATTTGAAAAGCAGAGTGCTGTACTGCTTTTTTTTCTGGACTAAGGAGAGTATTTAACTTGTCGGTTTTTTTTAAGGTTAAGCTTATTTTGGAACTTTCTGAATGTTTATCTCAAAATACCAAAAACTGTGCCACTATTCCTCAGCATTTACATCTCAGATGTAATTCTGAATCCTGCAAAAATGAGCTTGTAACCTTGAGTCCCCATCACTAGCTTTGTGGATGGCATTACCAAGCTTACTGAGATAGTTGCTAGTCAATGGCAGATTTATTCAGAAATGAGTTTAACCCTGTCTATTCATACTCACATCAAGAGCAGCAAAATTCTGAGGTATCTTCATCTTGTCCTGAATAGCTGATGAGATGGCAGCATCCTTGTTATTATGCATCAAGATAAATTGTCCAGTAACTCATCCTGTGGGATAAGGTTTTCACTGGAAAGCTGCTCAATTTCTGGAAATAGAACAGTATAGAGGGAGGAGGAAGCAAACAAGCAAGCCTCTTAGGTCACTAGAAATAAGCAACCAAATAGAAAATGACATTTGGTTCATTTGCAGATAGAAGCCCTTGTTACCAATAACAGACGTACATTTTATTTAGTGCTTCAATAAATCAGAACAGAGCTGAAGCGACCTTGGAGGTCTTCTAATCCAACTCCCTGCTTAAGCAGAAGATTCTATCCCATTTCAGACAATGGGTGTCTGTCCAGTCTTTTCTTAAAAACCTCCAGTGATAAAGCACCCACAATTTCTGAAGGCAAACTGTTCCCCGGGTTAATTGTTCTCACTGTTAAGAAGTTTTTACTTAATTCCAGGTTGCTTCTCTCCTTGATTAGTTTCCATCCATTGTTTCTTCCCTTCCCTTCTGGTGCTTTGGAAAATAAGTTGACCCCCTCATCTTTGTGGGAGCCCCTCAAATACTGGAATACTGCTATCATGTTACCCCTAGTCCTTCTTTTCTCCAGACTAGCCATATCCACTTTCTGCAACCGTTCTTCATATGTTATAGTCTCCAGATTTTTAACCACCTTAGTTTTTTTTTTATTTGCATTTATATCCCGCCCTTCTCCGAAGACTCAGGGCGGCTTACACTATGTCAAGCAATAGTCTTCATCCATTTGTATATTATATACAAAGTCAACTTATTGCCCCCAACAATCTGGGTCCTCATTTTACCTACCTTATAAAGGATGGAAGGCTGAGTCAATCTTGGGCCTGATGGGGCTTGAACCTGCAGTAATTGCAAGCAGCTGCTGTTAATAACAGACTGTCTTACCAGTCTGAGCCACCAGAGGCCACCAGAGTTGCTCTTCTCTGCATTTTTTCCGAAGTTTCAACATCTTTTTTTGAAATGTGATGATCAAAATTGGATGCAGTATTCCAGGTGTGATCTTACTAAGATTTTATAAAGGAGTACTAATATTTCACCTGATTTTGATTCTGTGCCTCTGTTTACACAACCAAGGATTGCATTAACTTTTTTGGCTGCTGTTGCACACTGCTGGCTCATATTTAAATGATTGTCCACTAGGACTCCTACTTATTTTCCTCAGAAGTTGGCTGTGGTCTGGGTTCATAAAAAATCTGCATGCACAGTGTGCTAATACAAGCAATCCTCACTTAGTGACCACAATTGGGACCAGAAACTCCATTGCTAAAATCATAACAAAAAAAATCACATGATCCCAATGGATTTATGACTTTACTTCTACTTGTTTATTAATTGAAGCAGTTGTTAAGCAAAACTTCATGTGTCTGATGATTTTACTTCTACGAACTCTATTTAATTCAGCTTGCTACAACCCAATTGCCAAATGCACAAATGAGGATCACATGACTGTGGGACACTACAATGGTTGTAAATGCATGGTGGCTGCAAAGCACAGGAACAGCAATCATGCAACCACAGACTACTACAAGGTATTGTAAATGTGGAGATTGGTAACAAAGCTATTTTTATACACTGTTGCAAATATGACCAGTCACTAAATGAGGTAATTGTTAAAACAGGACAATCTGCATGCAACCTACATTTCAAATCAATCAAAAGTCATCTTGATAAATAATGAAATATAGTTTATTAAATTAATAATTTAATTTTCTTAATAAAATATTATAAAGGGTTTTTTTTACTGAATGGTATGTTTTTAACAGAAAAGTATAAACTCATTAATTGCTAAATACAGAAGGTTTATTAGGGGCAGGAAAGGATGTTAATTTACAAGCATGCAAAGCCATTACAAAACCAATTCAACTGTAAGAAATACAATTTAAAAATTATTTTTCCTGTTTATCATCAAATTCCAGACCTTTTAAATGGCCAGTTCTTTGATGGACCCATGCATTCCTCATTTTTAAAACTATGCGTTCCAAGCGGGATATACGCTGCTCCAAATCTTTCACTGTAAAAAACACCATAGAGATTACTTTTAGTAGCCAGAACTATTTTCAGAGAGGCATTCATTCAGCCAATTTACTCAGCATAAAATTATAGTGCAATCTTATATTTTTATTCCAGAAATAAATCAACCTATGTAGTATGATGCTTTTTCTGTAGGAGATGACCAGGCAGAGGCTGAACTAAAGGTAGGTTCAAATGTATCATCAGTTTGGAGTCTATGCTAAAATGATGCTCCCAAAAGAGATCTAAGTTCCAGACTTCTGTGAATTCAGTTGGCTCTTATCTAATGCCAATTTGCTTTGACTGTTAGTAGATCAGGTTCTTGCGTACAGGTAGGGACATGTAACAAACTTATAGTGCTTCTTTTCCTCAGAAGCTGGCCTTTATCTGGGTTTATCAAAAATTTGTATGTACAAATACAAGTACACAGTGTAGTAATACACTTAGCAACCACAATTGGGATAGAAACTCCACCACTAAGAGCATAGCAGAAAATAACATGCTCCCAAATCCACATGCTGGATTTATGACTTGACTTTCCACTTGTACATTAAGTGAAGCAATTGTTAAGCAAAACTTCATGTGACTTGATTTTATTTCTGCCAACTCCTGTTCCTGATTATTTTTGCCTGATATTTTTATGGCACAGTGGTAAGATAAAAAGATTGAAGTTTTAACCTTTTTTAATGGTTTAAACTAGAGTGTCACTTTATCAGAAGCATTCTAAATTGACAAGACATAGATATCTGTGAGCTGAAAGTTTACAAGAAATGAGGGAGAAATGAAATGTATTTATACAAGTTGTCATACTCATATAGAAGTCAACATGTCTGCAAAATTACAATTGTTAATAAAGCAGTGTTAAAGTTATTACCAATACACTACTATTGGTAAATTAATATGTCAACTGGAATAAGTTTAATTATTTCAGATCAGACTTAGTGTAATAATTTCTTGAAGATTGGTATTCAGATTTGTTCCCTTTTGAAACTTCTTTGTTCAACATTAAAGTCAGCTCATTTTCCTGTTCAAAACATCTTATGAAGATTCTAGGCCAGATGAATTCATACTCTACTACAGGGGTCTCCAACCCTGGCAACTTTAAGACTTGTAGACTTCAACTCCCAGAATTCCTCAGCCAGCAAAGCCAGCAAAGGAGTCCACAAGTCTTAAAGTTGCCACGGTTGGAGACCCCTGCTCTACTATATTTAAACTAGCTGATCTCCCAACTTCAGAATCCACTAAAGTTGGGTGGCCAATAAATTTGAAATAATAATAATAACTGCAATAATACCAGCAGAACTGCAAAAAACTGTGCTACTTGGAACATCGTACATCTTAAGAAGGTACTTCTTAGCTGATACCTAGGACGCTGCCAGCAACCCGTATCAACCATTAGCACCAGTCAATGCTATTTGTGATGTATTTTTGAATGTTCAGTTGACTGAGTTTCATTTTTAGTGAATAAAGTAAACAACAACAACAACAATAATAATAATATATCAAGTTTTTAAGTTACAGTAGTCCTCAACCTATGATCACAATCGGGACAAGAATTTCTATTGCTAACAAGACAGTTGTTGAATTGCACCCAATTTTACAATCTTTTTACCATAGTTGTTAAGCACATTACTGGAGTTGTTAATTGAATCATGATGTTTGCTAGCTTCCCCCATTCACTTTACTTGTCAGAAGGCAGTTTGGGAAGGTCACAAATGGCAATTACATGAGCTTGGGTTGCTGCAACTATAGTTAAATATATTTATTTGTTTAATTAATTCATATGTTGCCCATCTGTCAAGCACCCATATTTTGATCATGTGACCATGGGGATGCTGTGATGGCCATAAGTGCAAGCATGAATCATAAGTCACTTTTTTATGCCTTTAGTATAAATTTAATGATTGCTAAATGAACAGCTGTAAGTGAATGACTATCTGTATTACAATATGGCCTTAGCATATTTACTATAGCTGATTTCACAGAGGACTGAAGTGCACAGGTAGGAAACAAAAAAAGATCAATACAGAATAAAAATTTAATTAAAAATCATTTCCCCCCAATCCTGCTTCAACGATGTTTGCCCTTAACTTTTTGATCAAATCATTTAAAAAATATTTTTGCTTACTTGTGCAATCCAAGGTTATCTGGATGTTCTGCAGCCCAACTTGGATTTCATCCAAAGTAACCTTCATTGGAGATCTACTGAAATAGCGTGGATTGGTTTGTGTCCCTATCTCTTTTGCTCCAAAATCATTGTTGGTTGTGGAGAGTGGGTATTCAATACCATCATCTTCCAAGGGAGGAAAAATTAATAGCAGAGTAATTAATTTCTCCTAGAAGAAATGGATTATTTAGACCTCTATCAATGGGGATTTAGGTCTGGTTTCAGGACTAGACACACAGTGATTATACTGTTTGATGAAATCCAGTGAAACTGGATTGCAGAATGCAACCTCCCCCCTCCCCAATCTTGCTGGATCTGCTAAAGGCTTTTGATATCATTGCCATTGGAATTTTTCTGCACAACCTTTCTTCTACATTGACAATGCTACTGCTGGGATGATCGATGAAGAAAAATGGTTGTGGAAGTATGTGTATACAGGTAGTCCTCAGTTAACAACCATTTGTTCAGTGACTATTTCAAGTCACCACAGTGCTGAATGAGAATTATGGTCAGTTCTTGAAGTTGTGGCAGTGGTAGGATTGTGATTCAGGTGCTTTTCAACCAGCTGACAATTATGACAACAGCAGGATTTCTTATACAACCAAAGAATTGCCATTTGTGAGCTTCATTGCCAATTTCCAACAAGCAAACTAAATGGGGCAGAAGGCACAAGTCATGGTAATATGATGTCACACTTAATGACTGTATGGGATTCACTTAACAACCAGAACTGGAACTGCTGTTGTAAGGCAGTGTGGTCATGTGATATTGTGCTTTACAACTGCATGGTTTGGCAACAGAGTTGCTGGTCTTAATTACTGTTGTTAGCCAAGGACTATTTGTATGCAGACAAACAGGACAAATCTTTGAAGTAGTCACGTTCATCCTTCTACACTTGGGTTCTTTTATCAGTTCAAGAGAACTGCTTAGTTTGGGCCAAAGCAAGGCTTCTTTTCAAATGTTTTCCTTGCAGAAAATTCTGGTATACATTATTGGAGAGCTTGGAACCTCGAAAGGCTGTTCCTTAATACCTTCTAAAAAGATATTTCACTATATGCAGTAATCAAACAAAGAACATCCTCCCAAATTATTCAAGCAGCCAAATCTTTTCTTCAAGACTGCATGGTTGTTTCAGAAGCTGCTCTGATCCTTATTAGTAACTTGTATGCACTTCCTTAGTGGAGAGAACAGGATAGCTTCTAAGATAAGAAGAAGTACTTTGTATATGCTTTCTTGTGTTGTAAGAGAACCCTTCAAAGAATTTTTAGAGACCTAAGATCTATCCACATTCACTGGCTTGGTTCATCTATTACAGTACAATGTAGTTGGTGGGGGTGGGGGTGTTTCAGAGGTGGGTTTCAGCAGGATCTGACAGTTCTGGAGAACCGGTAGCGGAAATTTTGAGTAGTTCGGAGAACCGGTAGTAAAAATTCTGACTGGCCCCACTCCCATCTATTCTCTGCCTCCCAAGTCCCAGCTGATTGGGACGAAATGAAGATTCTACAGTATTCTTCCCCCAGAGTGGGGTGGGAATGGAGATTTTACAGTATCCTTCCCCTGCCACGCCCACCAAGCCACACCCACTAAGCCATACCACACCCACCAAGCCATACCCACAGAACCGGTAGTAAAAAAATTTGGAACCCACTACTAGGGTGTTTGGCTTAAATTTATATATGATCTTAGGCATTGGGGCTTGTAAATCATGGTTTATAGGTAAACGTATTGTATGAATTCAGCCACAACAAATTAGCTGGTTGTACTTTGTTGCTGTCTGATAAAACAGTATTCAGTGCATAATATTCTTAATAATTCATGGCAATAACAAAAATGCAATGCTGATTGTAAAGCCATGCATAGTATAAAGATCCCAAAGGAAACCTTTACATATATTGGTATGGAAATCAAGCGGTAATGTAATTTCTTGCTCAGTGCAGGAATCTAGCATCTATGGACACATCTACATGTTCTTTAATTTCAGCTTTGTTAACCATTCCTTAAGGGCACAACTGCATAATACACCCTTCCTCTCATCCTCAGCTATATTTTAAGTCTATAATGGAAGTAGTATTTTAGAACTGCAGAAAAAATAATTGCTACCAACCTGCCTTTCATTGAGGACCTGTATACTGCACGAATCAAGAAGAGGGCCGTGAAAATATTTACAGATCCCTCACATCCAGGACATAAACTGTTTCAACTCCTACCCTCAAAACGACGCTATAGAGCACTGCACAACAGAACAACTAGACACAAGAACAGTTTTTTCCCGAAGGCCATCACTCTGCTAAACCAATAATTCCCTCAACACTGTAAACTATTTACTAAATCTGCACTACTATTAATCTTCTCATTGTTTCCATCACCAATCTCTTTCCACTTATGACTGTATGACTGTAACTTTGTTGCTGGTAATCCTTATGATTTATATTGATATCCTGACCATCATTTGTGTTGTAAATGATGTACCTTGATGAACGTATCTTTTCTTTTATGTATTCCGAGAGCGAATGCACCAAGACAAATTCCTTGTGTGTCCAATCACACTTGGCCAATAAAAAATTCTATTCTATTCTATTTTCCATCTTTCCCTAATATAAATAACATGGGACATTACAGCAATGGCTGAGAAGATGATGTGGCAGAGCTGGATTCTACCCAATTCCTGTTGGCTGATAATCAGCTAGTATGGGGGCCTCCATGGCATTCATGTTGGACGGACCAAACAGGATTGATATGAATTGTGATAAAAGCAGCACCAACAATAACATTAGAAAAAGCTCCAAGCACTTTTTTGGTACTGCTATTATTAGAATAGATAGACTGGGATCTTTCAAAGTAGAGTTGTCCCAGTCTCCTACTTTGTCTAGTAATACCAAAAAGCTATAGAAAGTGGTAGAGATTCTCATCCATCATTTTTTCTAACCATACAGATACTGATATGGACTATTGATGTCAGAGAAACTGATAATGCAGCACCTCTGAAAAACAAATCTTAATGATTTCAACAGAATGTTGAGCCTGCCACTCTATGACTGGCCAAAGCTTGCTTCCCCATTCCCTGAAGCAACGTTAGGGCCGCGGTGTGGCTCGGGCTGTAAGAAGCCTGTTATTAAAACACAGCTGCCTGCAATTACTGCAGGTTCTAGTCCCACCAGGTCCAAGGTTGACTCAGCCTTCCATCCTTTATAAGGTAGGTAAAATGAGGACCCAGATTGTTGGCGGGGCAATAAGTTGACTTTGTAAATATACAAATAGAATGAGACTATTGACTTACACATTGTAAGCCGCTCTGAGTCTTTGGAGAAGGGCGGGATATAAATGTAAACAAACAAACAACAACAACAAAACGTTAGGAGCAACTGACTGACATTTTTTCAGATGGTTGAGATATCAAGGAAAATACTGCAGCTCATCAGGCCCTGCTTTCCTGTACTATGGAGATGGCTAGGTGGAAGGCCATTTACAACTACCTAACAACTACCTAATCAATATTTTTTTTTATTCATTTGTATCCCATCCTCATAATTTTTACAAATAACTCAAGGCGGTGAACATACATTCTCCTCCTATTTTCTCAAGGCGGTGAACAGCAGCCCCTTGGAGGGAGTAGGGATGAGACAGAGTGACACATTTTTCCTTGAAAGAATCTATTTTTCCACAATACATAATTAGATATAGCAACTGGGGAATATTGAGTCCTTCCATGGCATTCACAGAACTGGCCCTTTTGCATAGCTTGACAATTGAATTATTAAATCTGAGTGACAAACTGCTATGGTTGAACTGATGATAATGAAACGTGCCATCTCTTGGCCAACACATTTAGCAAAGAAAGGCAACTAAATTTTGTGCAATTGCCATTGTTATTAGGAGATTGACAGTTTAGAGTTCTTTTTGCTACCGTATATTATATATCTTGATGTTTATCTTTCCTATGCCATCGTAACATTAAACAATTTAAATTTTTTAACTTAAACTATTTCCTTTTACTAGCTACTTATGTTCTTGAATTTTCCTTTACCTTTCCCATTTTTAGCTCAATCTTTTGTCTTATTTTGGAATTTATACAACTCTTATTATTTGGCCTTTGACTATAAATAAAACTATATTATTATTGTCACTGTTATCATATATCTTCTAGTAAATGTTAGGGTAGTACCACTCCCAGTCACATTTCTAAGGCAAGTATAGATTAGCTATGCAGAAAAATAAATATCACCTCACGGACAGGAAGAAAGCATGTTAAACCTCCTTTCTGAATGTATTTTATAATATCAAAAGCAAAGGATGATTCACCATCCAGTTAAATACTTCCCATAAAGTATTCAACCCATTCTTTGTTTCTAAATAACTTCCACACAATTTTTTTTATCCTAATAATTGGCTGAAATCTGCTTTCCTGCAATTTATGTTCTAGTTCTGATGTGTGAACTATTACAAAATAACAATAACAATAAAGTCTTTTATTAAAAGCTCAAGAGAAACATAAAGCTCAAGAAAAAATTACAGCACCTTATTTTGCCTCATATACATTAACTGCATAAACCAATAATCTGAATTTTTCTCATTACCTTTGATTTAACCCTTTTTCAACCTACAGATATCAGGGTTTGCATCCCAGTTTTATTCAATGAAAAGTATGTGTTCTTCATTCAACCACAGACCTATCTTCATGGTAAAGGAAATCCATGGATGCAATACTGCCCTCAGTCTGGTCTTAACCAATCTAGCTGATTGGAGCATTGTTGCATGACAGAACAGAACACTGCCTATAGACACCTCTGCTTTCAGAATAGTTCCAACGGAATTTCTTATTGTTGTATTATTGATCTATGGTGCTGGAATAGGTATTTCATTGGTAGAGGTAGGATATTTTAATATACAAAACTTTACACAGTAACTGTTTCGTTGATTTGGGGTACCTACCTTGACCGGATGATCCTGGCTGTTCTTGGTCATCGTCTTCCTCATGTCGAAATATGTAGGCAACTGCCCAAAACAGCAAGGATAATTGAATAAGTCACCTGTCCTACTTTCTATTGAACATATCAAACTATATAGGACCACGTCATTATGCATACAAAGATAGCATTTGTGAAATAAGTAATTAAGTCTTATAAAACGGTGATGAGCAACCTATAAAACGTAGCCTGAAAACTCTCTGGAAGTGATAAATTCAGGCCTCTGGCAAAAGGGAGCCCTCCTTGCATCCCATAAAGTGGAGAGAGAAAGGAAAGAAAGGGGATGAGAAAATAGGGCTGATTCTACATAGTTTTTATTCTCATTCTGCCCACAGCTGGCATGTGCCTTCAGTGGATATAGTTGGCTGGATCTCTGTGACATATCAGTACAATAGTACATGTGTGAACTAAAGCTTTACATTGTCCATATAGGTAAAAATTGTACATATAGGTAAGCTTTCTAAACAATGTACTATCCAATTTGTCTGCTGCATTATAGTTACTTGATGTCACTCAGTTTCCCCCTGAGTGAATCATGTGAACAGACATAGGTGCAGAACAAAAATTGCGATGTGATTCCTATTTATTTTGATTTGGCCTCAGTCATAAACCCTTCTCTGGGCAGGTGTTCTGTCTCACATTTTCCCACAGGATAGGCCAGAAAGTTTATTCATCATCTCTTCCCACCATTGACTAAAATGGGTTTTGGGTTCCATTTTGAGTGGGACATGACACATATGAAAATTATGAAAAAGATAATTTTATTTACAAACTGTTCTCTGAGAAATCCTATGACATAATTCAAACTCATGAAATGCTTTCGGGTGAGATATATCAAGATTATAGTACAAGGATGCAAAAAATCCACAGATCCTTGTACCACTGCATTTGGTGTCAACAAAGAAAAATCCTACAAGGATTTCAGCATTCAGCAAGTAATGGATATCCTAGCTCAGTGTTGGCAAATCTTTTTGGTGTTGAAACAGAACCATGTGTGGGGGAGCCCTGAAAACCGGAAGGACAGCTCCCTGGTGCGCATGTGCGGGAGTGCCAGAAGCCGGAAGAAGAGTTACCCAGCGCACATGCATGCCAGGGAGCTGCTCTTCCGGTTTTCTGTGCTCCTCGCACGTAAAGACCAGCTAAGTACAGTGTCCGGGTTCATATAACAAGCCCAGATTTAATGTGGTTTATTTGCTTGTGGCTTAGTGTACAGTGTGAACCCATTCACTGGGGTTAAAGTTTGGGGTCCTGCATCACCCTAGCTAACCATGGCATGTTCTATAAGCCATGTTCAAGCATATCATGGTTTAGCCAGCATTCTACTTCAAGTGCAGGGAGAAAAATGATGTTTGTACCTGGGACTTCTAAACGATTTTGTCTGGGAGATGGTCTTCTTTCTTCCACTTTTGGACGTTGAGGTTCTGAGAGTTCATCCTTGCAGCAAGTCCAGGACATATCCGTATGTTCCCAGTCCTTCAGAGATAAGTCCTTATTTTCTGACCAGAAAAGAACCCCTTTGGTCTTCTGATAAGGAGCTATCGTCTAGGGAAAAATCACTAACTCCCAACCCCAGGGGAGGGTTCCTGGAAACTACTGCTTCACACTTCTTCTGGATAGCCTGGACATTCTTACTGTGAATGGGGATATGCAGCTTTTCCAGCCTAGAACAGAGTATGGAGAAGTGAGACACAGGGCAGCTAGTGACTCCCAATTCTAGAGAGTGCATTCCCCTTAAGCCTCCCATGAAGCAAACATTGCTTGAGAAGCAAATGCTAGAAAACTCAATTCTTTCTCCAAAGAATATATTGCTTTCTCAGAGATCAATGTTTCCTGCCTATATCGCCCCTAAACAGTTGCTTTATTTAGTACAGTATTTCTCAATTTTGGTACCTTTTAAGTTCTGTGGACTTCAATTCTTAGAATTCTCTAGTCACATGAAATCCACATATCTTAAAGGCATTGAAGTTGAGAAACATTGATTCAGGCTCTGTTCATTTTATTTATTTTTATTTATTTTATTTTGTCACAACAATATATGTAGGTATCATACAAAAATAATATATAGTATATAAATACATATATGAGTAAATATAAGGAGGTATAAGCATATTATTATTATTTTATTATTATTATTATTATTTATTAGATTTCTATACCGCCCTTCTCCCGAAGGACTCAGGGCGGTGTACAGCCAAAATAAAAACGAACAATTCAATATACAATTAAAACAAGAGTTAAAAAAAAACAACTTATTACACAATTGGCCTAAAACTTTAAAAACGTTTAAAATTCTAAAAACCCATTAAAATTCATAATATAAATTTAAAAACCAACAAAATTTAAGCCAGCCCCACGCGAATAAATAAATGTGTTTTCAGTTCACGGCGGAAGGTCCGAAGGTCAGATATTTGACGCAAACTAGGGGGAAGTTCGTTCCAGAGCGTAGGAGCTCCCACAGAGAAGGATCTTCCCCTGGGGGCCGCCAGCCGACATTATTTGGCGGACGGCACCCTGAGAAGTCCCTCTCTGTGTGAGCGTACGGGTCGGTGGGAGGCATGGGGTAACAGTAGGCGGTCCCGTAAGTACCCAGGCCCTAAGCCATGGAGCACTTTAAAGGTAGTAACCAGAACCTTGAAGTGCACCCGAAAGACCACAGGCAGCCAGTGCAGTCTGCGCAGGAGTGGTGTTACATGGGAGCTACGTGGAGCTCCCTCTATCACCCGTGCAGCTGCATTCTGGACTAGCTGAAGCCTCCGGGTGCACCTCAAGGGGAGCCCCATGTAGAGAGCATTACAATAATCCAAGCGAGAGGTAACGAGAGCATGAGTGACTGTGCACAAGGCATCCCGATCAAGGAAGGGACGCAACTGGCAAACCAGGCGAACCTGGTGAAAGGCCCTCCTGGAGATGGCCGTCAGATGATCTTCAAATGACAGCCTTTCATCCAGGAGAACACCCAAGTTGCGCACCCTTTCCTTTGGGGCCAATAACTCGCCACCAACAGTCAGCCACGGCTGCAGCTGACTGAATTGGGGTGCCGGCATCCACAGCCACTCCTTCTTGGAGGGATTCAGCTTGAGCCTGTTCCTCCCCATCCAGACCCGTACGGCTTCCAAACACCGGGACAGCACTTCAACAGCTTCGTTGGGGTGGCCCGGGGTGGAAAAGTACAGCTGAGTGTCATCCGCGTACAGCTGATATCTCACCCCAAAGCCATTGATGATCTCACCCAGCGGCTTCATATAGATGTTGAACAGGAGGGGCGAGAGAATCGACACCTGCGGCACCCCACAAGTGAGGCGTCTCGCGGCCGACCTCTGCCCCCCTGTCAACACCGTCTGCGACCGGTCAGAGAAATAGGAGGAGAACCACCGATAAACGGTGCCTCCCACTCCCAATCCCCCCAACTGGCGCAGCAAGATACCCTGGTCGATGGTATCAAAAGCCGCTGAGAGATCTAATAGGACCAGGGCAGAGGAATAACCCCTGTCTCTGGCCCTCCAGAGATCATCCACCAATGCGACCAAAGCTGTCTCCGTGCTGTATCTGGGTCGGAAGCTGGACTGGAACGGGTCTAGATAGACAGCTTCATCCAGGTATTGGGGTAGCTGCCGCGCCACAGCACTCTCTACAACCTTCACAACAAAGCGAAGGTTGGAGACCGGATGATAATTACCCAAAATAGCTGGATCCAGGGAGGGCTTCTTGAGGAGGGGTCTCACCACCGCCTCTTTCAAGGCGGCAGGGAAAACCCCTTCCCACAAGGAAGCATTGATAATCCCCTGGAGACAGCCTCGTGTCACCTCCTGAGTGGCCAGCACCAACCAGGAAGGGCACGGGTCCAGTAAACATGTAGTGGCGTGGAGCCCCCCCAACAACCTGTCCACATCCTCGGGAGTCACAGGATCAAACTCATCCCAAACAATCTCAACAAGACGTGACTCCTCCCTCTCGCTTGGATCATCCCAATTTCAGTCCAGACCGTCCCGGAGCTGAGCGATTTTATCGTATAGATAACCACTAAACTCCTCAGCACGTCCCTGCAACGGGTCATGCCGCACCTCCTGATGAAGGAGAGAGCGGGTCACCCGGAACAGGGCGGCCGGGCGGTTATCTGCCGACGCAATGAGGGTGGAGGCGTAGGAACGCTTCGCCTCCCTCATTGCCACTAGGTAGGTCTTAGAATAAGACCTAACTAGTGTCCGATCAGCCTCAGAACGACTGGACTTCCAAGTACTCTCTAGGCGTCTTCTCCGGCGTTTCATCTCCCTCAGCCCCTCGAAGAACCAAGGGGCCAGCTGAGATCTATGCCGGGTCAGAGGCCGCAAAGGCACAACATGGTCCAAGGCTCCAGCCGCGGCCTGTTCCCAGGCCGCAACTAGTTCTTCAGCCGTGCCGTGGGCCAGATCCTCAGGAAATGGCCCAAGCTCCGTCAGGAACCTCTCAGGGTCCATCAGGCGCCTGGGACGGAACCAACGTATTGATTCCGTCTCCCTACGATGGTGGGTGGTGGTTTGAAGGTCCAGGTGAAGGAGAAAATGATCTGACCATGACACCGGTTCTGTTGCTAAATCATCTAATTCCAGATCATTTAGCCACTGTCCAGAGATATAAATTAGATCCAGCGTGCCTCCTCCCATGTGCGTAGGGTATCATTTACTCGAATCAGGTCCAAGGCTGTCATGGAAGCCTGGAACTCCCGAGCTGCAGTCGATGACAAGCCGGTCGATGGCAGGTTGAAATCCCCCATGACGATAAGTCTGGGGGTCTCAACCGCCACCCCGGCAAGTACCTCCAACAACTCGGGTAGGGCTGTAGTCATGCAGCAGGAGCCAGGTACGTGATCAACAAACCCAACTGATTCCTATCGCCCCACCTCACAAAGAGGGATTCACAGCCGGCAATCTGAGGAACAGTGGCTTCCCTCGGCTCTAGATCTTCCTTAATAACAACCGCCAACCCCCAACCCCTACCTTGGGCCCTCAGTTGATGAAATGCTCGGAAACCCGGAGGGCACAGCTCAACAAGGGGGACCCCCCCCTCTGGGCCCAAACAGGTCTCCGTAATGCCCATAAGGTCTGCGGACTCCCCCTGAATAAGATCACAAATCAGGGAAGCTTTATTAACCACGGACCGAGCATTGCATAACATCAACTGAAGACCCAAGCTCTGAGGATCATGGCCGCCCGAGGAACAGGTAGTGTTGTGTCTTGTCCGCTCTCACCGCAGCCGGGGTCTGCTTATCTGCTCCTGAACACGGAGGAATGTATGCCTCCCGGCCCTAGTCCTGGCTCCATGCCCAGACAAGCTGCAGAGGAGGGGGCACCTCCCGGTCCCAGCCCTGGCTCCATGCCCAAGCAGGCTGCAGAGGAGGAGCATCCTGCCCCAGCCCTGGCTCCATGCCCAGGCAAACGGAGCAGCTAGACCCCTCCCCCTCCTCCACAGCATGTGAGCCTGAGGAAAGTTTACTTCCAACAGCTGATTGGAGTGACCCTCGCATCAGAAGATTGGATAGGCGGAGGCAACAGAAGGAAGGGAGGGGCAGGCCTTAATGAGTGCTGAGTCATGGAGCCACACCCCATGGCCTATATAAAGGATCTGCTTTCTGGCAGTCTCTGAGTCAGGCAAAGTCGAACTTATCTTGCTGAAGTCACTTACTGGTCTCCTGCCTGCTCTGAGGACTTTGCTAGGACTTTGGGCAGAGCTGCAGAGGCAAGCCTGATTCGGATTTCCCTGACCCGGCCGTCAGCGGAGGAGTGGGACACGACATCTTGCCTGACTCCCCACACATCTACAAGATGGATCAGCAACAGCTGGCGCAGATTGTGCAGCAGCTACAAGCAGATAACCAGCAACTGCAACAGCAAGTCGCCCAGCTGACTGCTCAACTGGCTGCTGGGAATGCCCCAGCAGTCCAACCTCCTCCTCCTCAGCGCCACAGCCCGGTACCGGTGCCGGAGAAGTTCTCAGGACGGATGGAGATGTTCCTGGCCTTCATGGCCCAGTGCCAGACCTACATGGCAATGCGGCCGGGGGACTTTCCAGATGACCGGGCCAGGGTGGCCTTTGTGATGAACCTGTTGTCTGGCCAGGCTGCGCAGTGGGCCACGCCTTTGGTGCTCAGGGAGAGCCCCTTGCTGGCGGACTACCAGGGGTTCTGGGGGCAACTGCGCCTGATGTATGAAGACCCCGTGCGGGCCCAGACAGCTGCCTGGCGCCTCAGAGAGATCCAACAAGGGCCCCGCCCCCTCCGGGAATACATCGTGGAATTCCGGTTGCTGTGCCATGATTCGGACTGGAACGACACGGCACTAGCGGACGCGTTCAAGAGGGGCCTTTCGGAAGAGCTCCAGGACGAGCTGGCTCGGGTGGAGGCGCCGCGGACCCTCGTTGACCTGGTGCCCCTCTGCCTGCGCCTCGACACCCGTCTCCAGCAACGCCCGTCCTGTCGCCGCCAGCAACCGTCAAAGACCGTCGCCCTCCCTCGACCCGTGCCGACCCCGTCCCGGGCCGCCCCGCGCTTCGTGGCCGCCGCCGAGGAGCCCATGGAGTTAGGAGCGGCCAGGCCTCACCTGACGGCCCAGGAGCGGAGCCGGAGGCGCCAAGGGGAGCTGTGCTTGTACTGTGGGGAGCCCGGCCATTTCGCCGCCGCATGCCCCAGGAAGCGCGGCGGAGCACGTATGCCCGTCCCCGAATCCCGGCCTGGCCAGTCGGGAAGCGGGCAGGCCCGCCCAGGGAAACCCTAGGTCGGGCATGGACCAAGCCCCGCCAGACATGGCGGCGTGGACCCCGGGCCCCTCGGCACCTGATTTTGGACACCGGGTGTGGGTGGGTGACCGGCGGAAGGATCCCGGCGCACGCTGGTGGATTCGGGGCCACCACGAACTTTATGGACCGGGCCTTCGTGGACCATTTTGGTGTCCCCTTGGTTCCGGTAGACCCTCCGATGAGCGTCGAGACCATCGACGGGAGGGAGCTGGTGGCCGGACCCATTAACTTCGCCACGCAGCCCTTGCGCCTCGCCATCAGGGACCACGAGGAGGCGATTCGCTTCTACGTGACGGCGGACCTCCACTTCCCAGTGATCCTCGGACTGGCCTGGCTGCGGACTCACGACCCTCAGGTGGCCTGGTCGCGGAACGCCATCTCGTTTCCCAGCCTGCAGTGTGTCGACCACATCCGCCACACCTGCGCCGGCCAGGACGTCTTCACCCCAGCCGTCGCCGTGCCCCCTGAGCTGCAGGACTTTGCTGACGTCTTCAGCGAAAAGGAGGCGGACCGCTTACCCCCGCACCGGCCCTACGACTGCCCTGTGGACCTGCAACCCAGCGCCCCGCTGCCAACGGGACGCCTGTATTCCATGTCCGACCCCGAGTTGGCGCCTCAGGGACTTTCTGGACAAAAATCTGGCCCGAGGGCTCATCCGCCTTCAAGTCCCTCTGTCGGCCCCGGTCCTCTTCGTAAAAAAGAAGACGGGGGATTTGCGCCTGTGTTGCGACTACCACCGGCTGAACGCCATCACGGTGCGGAATCGCTACCCCCTGCCGCTCATCCCGGAGCTGATGGACCGGCTGCGGAGGCCTCCATCTTTACCAAGCTCGACCTCTGGGGGCCTACAACCGGGTGTGGGTGGGTGACCGGCCGGAAGGGATCCCGGCGCACCCGCTGGTGGATTCGGGGGCCACCACGAACTTTATGGACCGGGCCTTCGTGGACCATTTTGGTGTCCCCTTGGTTCCGGTAGACCCTCCGATGAGCGTCGAGACATCGACGGGAGGGAGCTGGTGGTCGGACTCATTAACTTCACCACGCAGCCCTTGCGCCTCGCCATCGGGGACCACGAGGAGGCGATTCGCTTCTACATGACGGCGGACCTCCACTTCCCAGTGATCCTCGGACTGGCCTGGCTGCGGACTCACGACCCTCAGGTGGCCTGGTCGCGGAACGCCATCTCGTTTCCCAGCCTGCAGTGTGTCGACCACATCCGCCACACCTGCGTCGGCCAGGACGTCTTCACCCCGTCCGTCGCCGTGCCCCCTGAGCTGCAGGACTTCGCTGACGTCTTCAGCGAAAAGGAGGCGGACCGCTTACCCCCGCACCGGCCCTACGACTGCCCCGTGGACCTGCAACCCGGCGCCCCGCTGCCAACGGGACGCCTGTATTCCATGTCCGAGCCCGAGTTGGCCGCCCTCAGGGACTTTCTGGACAAAAATCTGGCCCGAGGGCTCATCCGGCCTTCCAAGTCCCCTCTGTCGGCCCCGGTCCTCTTCGTAAAAAAGAAGACGGGGGATTTGCGCCTGTGTTGCGACTACCACCGGCTGAACGCCATCACGGTGCGGAATCGCTACCCCCTGCCGCTCATCCCGGAGCTGATGGACCGGCTGCGGGAGGCCTCCATCTTTACCAAGCTCGACCTCTGGGGGGCCTACAACCTGGTGCGGATGCGTGAAGGGGACGAATGGAAGACAGTGTTCGGCACCCGGTACGGACACTACTCGCGGAAGCTCAACCCTTCCAAGCGCAACTATACCATCTGGGAAAAGGAGTTGCTGGCTATCAAGGCCGCGTTCAAAGCATGGCGGCACCACCTGGAGGGGGCCCGGCATCAGGTGGAGGTCCGAACGGACCATCGGACCTCAAACATCTCACCACGGCTCGGAAGTTGAACCAGCGGCAGATCCGGTGGTCGCTGTTCTTTGCCCGGTTCAACTTCCGCGTCACCTATATCCCCAGCAGACACAACCGGAGGGCGGACGCCCTGTCCCGTAAGCCGGAGTACCTGAGCGCCCAAGACCCTCTTCCTCCACGGACCGTACTGTCGGCGGAAGCCTTGGCCGCCGCCCAGGAACCGGTGGACTTACGGGCCCGGGTGTGAGAGGCGCAGCGCCAAGACGCCTGGTCTCAGCAGCGGCGAGCAGAGGCAGGCCCCACGTCTCCGTGGACATTGGAAGACGACGTACTCAAGTTCTGGGGGCGGTTGTATGTGCCCACGGGACCGCTCCGGTCCCTTGTCCTGGCCCAGTGCCACGACAACCCTGCCGCGGGCCATTTCGGGTTTTTCAAGACTCTCAACCTGGTGACGCAGACCTTCTGGTGGCCCTGGGTGCGGCATGATGTCCATGCCTATGTGACATCCTGCGTGCCGTGCCGGCAAGCCAAGGCCGCCACGGGGGCCCCTCCCAGTCTCCTCCAGCCCTTGCCGACTCCTGACAGACCCTGGGGGGCGATTTCCATGGACTTCCTGACGGACCTGCCGCTGTCCTCGGGGTTCACCACGGTGCTGGTGGTGGTGGATATGCTCACCAAGATGGCACACTTCATCCCGTGCCGCGGGCTGCCCACCGCCACCAAGACAGCCTGTCTCTTCTTGCAGCACGTCTTCCGCCTCCATGGTCTGCCGGACAGGGTGGTGTCGGACCGTGGGGTGCAGTTCACGGCTCGCTTTTGGAAGAGCCTGATGGCCGCATTGGAGGTGCAGGTGTGCCTGTCGTCGGCGCACCATCCGGAGACCGACGGCGGGACGGAGAAGGTCATTGGCGTCCTGAAGCAGTACCTCCGGTGCTTCGTGAACCAACAGCAGGACAACTGGGCCGATTACCTGTCCCTGGCGTAGTTCGCATTCAACAACTCCCAACACACCTCCATCCAGACCACCCCGTTCCTGGCCAACTTGGGGTACCATCCGCGGCTCTTCTCTCTGGCGCCCCCGGACTCCCCGGTTCCCGAGACACAGTCCTTTCTCTCCGAGTTGCATGCGGTCCAGCAGATGGTGCGTCGGCAGCTGAATCGGGCAAAGGAGGACTACAAGCGGGTCGCCGATCGTTCCCGACGGGCAACACCCCCACTGGTGGTCGGAGACCGCGTGTGGCTCTCCACAAAGCATCTCCCGTCCGACCGGCCGGCGAAGAAACTGGACCACCGGTTCATCGGTCCGTTCCCCGTCGAGGCGGTCATCAATCCGGTGGCCTACCGGCTGACCCTGCCGCGTTCCATGCGGATCCATCCCGTCTTCCACCGGTCCTTGCTGGTCCCTGAGGCCCCACCGTGTCCTCTCCGGCGCCCGGCGCCGCCCGGCGCTGTCGACGAGGACGGGGTGGAGGAGTACGAGGTGCACAGCATACGTGACTCCCGCTGGCTGAAGGGGCGTTTCCAATACCTGGTTGCGTGGCAAGGGTACGGGACCGAGTTCACCTGGGTCAACGCCTCCGACGTCCACGCCCCGGACCTGGTGCGGGCCTTCCACGAGCAGAACCCGGCCCGACCGCATCCCGATCGTCAGCCCCGGGGGAAGGGCCCTGCGGTGAGGGATAGTGTTGTGTCTTGTCCGCTCTCACCGCAGCCGGGGTCTGCTTATCTGCTCCCGAACACGGAGGAATGTATGCCTCCCGGCCCCAGTCCTGGCTCCATGCCCAGACAAGCTGCAGAGGAGGGGGCACCTCCCGGTCCCAGCCCTGGCTCCATGCCCAAGCAGGCTGCAGAGGAGGGAGCATCCCCCGGCCCCAGCCCTGGCTCCATGCCCAGGCAAACGGAGCAGCTAGACCCCTCCCCCTCCTCCACAGCATGTGAGCCTGAGGAAAGTTTACTTCCAACAGCTGATTGGAGTGACCCTCGCATCAGAAGATTGGATAGGCGGAGGCAACAGAAGGAAGGGAGGGGCAGGCCTTAATGAGTGCTGAGTCATGGAGCCACATCCCATAGCCTATATAAAGGATCTGCTTTCTGGCAGTCTCTGAGTCAGGCAAAGTCGAACTTATCTTGCTGAAGTCACTTACTGGTCTC
Source organism: Ahaetulla prasina (assembly GCF_028640845.1). Taxonomy (NCBI): domain Eukaryota; kingdom Metazoa; phylum Chordata; class Lepidosauria; order Squamata; family Colubridae; genus Ahaetulla; species Ahaetulla prasina. The sequence continues at coordinate 38,294,905 of NC_080542.1, read as the reverse complement.
CTGCCTGTTCTGAGGACTTTGCTAGGACGTTGGGCAGAGCTGCAGAGGCTAGCCTGATTCGGATTTCCCTGACCCAGCCGTCAGCGGAGGAGTGGGACCCGACAGGTAGGGACTGAGGGGCCGGAGCACGTGATCGCTTTCAAACAGCGAGCACGTGCTCCCAACACTCGATACGCCCCCCCCTCCGCCATATCTGCCTCTCCCACTTACCGTACAGATTGCACGACCCTCTGATCCCGGAACAAACCCCTCCCCCCCGCCTTCAGACCAGATGCCATAGTGCCGCGAACTAGCACTGGGGCTGGATCCCTCCCCGACGGGTGTTTCCCCCCACCCGTCATATCCCTCCCCCCCCTTAAAAAACCCTTATTTAAAAATCTATTTAAAAATCCCCACAAGTTCTTCTTAGCCGCATGCCACCTCTCTGGGTCCCAAGACCCTTCGTTAAGGTAGGCCCTCAATAGCTTGGAGGGCCATTCCTGCGAGGCGGGGGAACCTCGTAGTCGTAATAGTTCGGCAGACGAATATCTCATAGAAGAGTAAGATAAAACAGTAGAAGATATATATTATTAACAAACCCAAACTCTGGCTCAGATATGTAGACGACACCTTCATAATCTGGCCACACGGGAAAGAAAAACTTGACAACTTCCTCACACACCTCAATAGCCTACACCCCAAAATACAGTTCACCATGGAAACAGAAGTTAATAACCAACTTCCCTTCCTGGATGTCTTAGTCTACAGAAAACCCAATGGCTCCCTAGGACACACCATCTACCAGAAGAAAACACACACAAACCGCTATCTGCACGCACTCTCACACCACCACCCAGCACAGATCAACTCCGTAGCCAAGACACTCATCTCCAGAACAAAATGCTTAGCTGATGAACAACACCTAAAACCCGAACTAGACACTCTCACTAACGTACTAACATCCAATGGATTCCAAACAAATAAGATTACCAAGCTAATCCAAAAGAACCCCCCACTAAAATCCAAGACAGAGAACAAGAAAACGGCACAGCCCTCCTCCCATATATAAAAGGCACCACAGACAGAATCAGCAAGATCCTCCACAAACACAACATCAAGACAGCATTCTGCACAAACAGAAAAATATCCACCATCCTAAGAAACCCCAAAGACAAAATTGAGTTAGAAAATCAAGGGTATATGAAATCCCATGCACCGCCTGCCCCACCACATACATTGGACAAACCAACAGAAGAATAAGTGCGCATTGAAGAACACAAGAACTCATTCAAAAAGAGGAACCAACTTCTTCCCTGGTCCAACACTTTAAAGTCACAGGACATGATATTGACTTTAAAAGACCAGAACTATCGCCAAAACTGAACACTTTAACAACAGAATAATCAGAGAAGCCATTGAGATAGAAAACGCCCACACAGCATGAACAAGCGAGATGACACCTCCGCCTACCAGCCATTTGGAAACCCGCCCTTATTGACAAACGAGTCCCTAACACGAGGAATGACACCAGACCCACACTCACGAGGTCCACACAGGATGTCACCACCACATCCACCCAGAAAGCAGACCCAAACCCACACTGATCATGAAGCACGACCAAGGACCAGAAGCCAGACCGCAGCTGCAACATTAGCCATTTCAAACCCCTCCAATCCATACATGCAGCAGACTGACACCCACTATGAAGATGTAGCACGACCACAAAGCCAAACAACAGCTATGCAGCTCACCAGCTCAAAAAACCTGCAGCACAGACTAGACTGAGCACAACCAAGCCCCCACCAACACAGGACACACCCCAGCCAATCAGAGCACAGAAAACCCCATCCAATCAGAGCACAGCCAAGCTCCCACCCAATCAGTTCAAATCCCCACTAGCAGTTAAAAGGAAGAAACAGCTGCGATCACACATTGCTCCCAGAAGCACGAAGCTGAAGCCTGAAGATGACGAATGAGACTTCGTCGAAACGTCGCCAAGACACTTCCAATTTTACACGGGAGAAAACCCGAACAACCAAAGACCTATATATATAAGAATATATATGTTCCAAGCACTGATGATTCTGTTACAGAAGTCATATTTTCTGCAATCTAGATTAAAGCGGTTGACATTAAATTTAAATCTATTAGTTCATCCAACACACTGAGCCCCAAACTAGGCAACCATATTTTAGCCCAACATATTATGTAATCACTCAGTCTGCATGATTATTTTAGAATTCAAGGTGTCATGCAAACTCCAAAAAGGAGGTTCATTTAACACACACTGTGAAAATAGTACACAAACACAGCCAAAATCTTTCTCAGCTGCATGGCAAAGGGGCCTAGTTCTATACTTAAGGAAAATATTCGTTTGAGAAAACTGTAAAGGTTGTTGAAACTAAAAAATGGTGGTGGTGGTGAGAAATGATAAAAGTATTCCATTTTATCCTCACAATTTCTTCTGAGGTAGGCTGAGCTGAGATGGAACAAGCTAAGGAACATTATTAGGTGGGAAATACAAACCAGAATCTCCCTATCCAAATCCAAAATTTTAAATATTACTAGAGAAGTTGGGCTCAATGGTGGGCTGGTTTCACAGAGCAGAGAGTATTACAGAGAGTAAATAAAGAACTAGAATTCAAAAGTTTATATAAAATCCAGCTTACACCCCCAAATTTGTAATGTTGCTTCCTTCCTTTCCGTGCTCTCATTTGCTTTCTTCCTTTCTTCCAGAAAGAGTCTGCTGATATCTTCACTTGGACCTGGATAAGGTGAGAAAACAAGGTGAAATAAAATAATAAAACAGGCTTTAAGAGTGAGAAGCAGGTAAAATACTTGTGTACTAAGACAAATGTGAATTGTATGTTATTTCAGATTATTTTAAAACACTGAATAGAGTTTCAAAGATATGTCGGAGAGAAGAAATCACAACTGCCTTTGTTAGCGAGAATTTCTGTGATTAAAATGAATGTTTTGCCTAGAATGTTATTTTGGTTTCAGATAACACTTGTTTTATCTGAAATGATGCATATTTAACAATAGCAGAAAGATATACTGTATCCAAATTTGTATGGTGGAGGAGGAAACACCTCCTTAAGTATTACAAAACATGAAGGAGAAAACATTGTGTTTACGTGATATGAAATTGTACACTATGGCTTGTTGCTTGGTTTAGAATGAGTTTTGCTGAGTTAGAAGAACCTCAGATTTTGGTGGCAGTAATTGTTGGTACAATTAAATTAAATTATGTTAGATACACTATATTGAGAATATGAAATAGATACAAAGTTTCCATGTTTTTTCCAAGCAATTACGGTATCCAAAGTCTGATGCTTAGTCAAGAATAAAAATAGTTTGACAATGATTAATACATCTGTGTAAATTATGCTTCTTAGTCTTGCATTATGAAATCACAGACCAAAATTACTTCCAGAACAATTAATACATAATGAAGTTAGGCTCCAAGAATACCATCACTGGAAATCGGTAACACAGAAGACAAAAATATCAAATACTTACTTCCTGAAAGGAGCTCTGACTATCTGACTTATGAACCAGCAGGGAAAAGTATCACAATGGAGGCCATGTCACTGTTACCTTAGCAACCTGTCTCATCTATAAGCATTTTTATGGCTTTTAATTCTTTCAGCCTATTTTATTTACCCACTTGCTTGTGAGCTGGGCTAGAATTGCTTGGCTGCTCAGTGTTCAGTTTATAGAACTGGGAGGTCATGCCATATAATGGGATGGGTTCCATAAAATAATATATGACAATGCCAGTACACCAAGAAAAACCAATGTGCTGCTTTTGTATCATCAAGTTCTTTTTTTTTTTTGTTTACATTTATACCCCGCCCTTCTCCGAAGACTCAGGGCGGCTTACAATGTATAAGGCAATAGTCTCATTCTATTTGTATATTTTTTACAAAGTCAACTTTTTATATGTGATAACAACACATATCTTTCTAGGCAAGGTTATATGTATGCATAAACGTTTGGAAATTTTACTCTTGTGCTACAGTGCTCTAGTTATTACTGATTTGGAGACCCTGCTCTGTCAGATATTATACAAAAGCTTCATAGTTTGATATGGTATATCACTACAGGAGCCAACTCAATGCATGTTCAGGAATGGGCTGCAAAATTATAGCCCCCTTCCATTGTTGCTTCTATCAACCAGTATTTAAAGCACACTGCCTATAATATAGAAAGTAGCTAATAGCTAATGATAGCCTTATCATCCCTAAAGCTGTGCCACTGTTGCTGACAATAAATTCCAAATTAGTATTTTCTTCTGTTGGTCCTCTATCTCCCTGCACTTAGTTTCAAAGAGCATCATTAGGAACAACCTAATTCCACATGGAAGACTCCCTTGTTCTTAGCCCTTGATAAGAGTATAACATTTGAATTGTGAAAGGGAAAATAGAATTAAACACAGTCATCTCCACAGTTAACCCACTTGAGTTGCCACAGCAAAATGCAGGATTCAGTACTCTCGCAATCCATATATGTTCTCAAAAGAGTTTAGTCATAGGATCCCTGGCACAGAATATACAGCAAATGCAAAGGAGAATTTGAATAAAAAGTGTGAATTGCACAAAAGAAGCACTTTATATAAACTGCCTGTCTCCAGAATTTCCAACCTTTTACAGAATGCTTTAATATATAGCAGTATTTCTCAGTATGCTGGCTGGGAAGTTCTGGGAGTTGAAAGCCAGGCATCTTAAAATTGCCAAGAGTGAGATACATGGATAAAAATGTCTAGCTGGCCTTTTTTTCACTTGAAAGAGCTTCAGTTTAACAATCCAATTTTATTTTATTTTTAGACATGTGGAAGTAAGAACTGTTTACTTTTAGTCAGCAAAACTTTTGCAAAATCCTTAATATAACCTAATACAAGTTATCTACTTTATGGGTCCACTATATACACCTGCAGTTACTTTTCATGATTCCAGCATTTAAATGCATACATAGGAGTTACATCCCCCCCACTTTTTTTTTGTGGTCACTGTGCTACTGATTGGAGAAATCTGAAAGCGGTAAATCTTCAGTTCACTTAATGTGGACCCATGAATCCGAATAGGCTGCTAACACTATGGGAGGTCTAGACCTGTACATGGCAGATTAGAGTTTTGTGTTACCAATTCTAATTCAATAATTTAAATTTATTAACTCCTTAAACAACTAGAGTTCACCTCTTTTCTTTGCCAGACTTGGTATAAATTCGTTGCTAACCTTCCAGACAATACCTAACTAGGTGGCTCAGTGGCTAAGACACTGAGCTTGTCGATCATAAAGGTAGGCGGTTTGAATCCCTAGTACAGATCTCCTCCATGAGCAGGGGGTTGGACTAGATGACCTCCAAGGTCCCTTCCAACTCTATCAACTGTTTACGTAGTTTTTACCCCGCCCTTTTGCTGTTTCTAAATTTCTCGAATTCTCCTTTTAGAAATTTCGGGTTGTATTCTTATTGGTTGAGAGTCAATATTTCAGACAGCGCAAGACTTTAAACCTTCTTGCATCGTTCGATTACAACTTTCAGAATAATAATAATAATTAAAAATGCTCGCTTTTCATTGGGTTCACGGACCCCGCCTTCTGTCTTCCTATTCGCAATGTTGTAGTTCTTTTCTTTAATTAGCCGTGATGAGAGAAAGCAGATGAGAGAGAGACTGAATGCTGCACCAATATTTCTGATTGGAATTTAGACGTTTTTCCCCGCCCTTGAATTTCTGACGAGCGAAGGTATAGACAATTCTGAATGTTAAGAGTCTGGCCGCGTCCCTTCTGTTCGCGCATGCGCTCTGTTCGCGAAATGTGACCTTAATGTTTAAGTTCAGGGGTCTTCTGTGGCTTCGGGCTTCGAATTCAATCATCCCTCGTAGTTCGGGTCAAGTTCAAAAATCTTCTCATGCCATGGATTTAGGATCTCTTCGGAAAAACTACAGGGGGGATGAAGAGGTGAGACATCTCAATGTATTTCAAGGATTCCGCATAGGGAGAATGTTAGCAAGGGATTGGCGACAGCTCTGAATTTGTGCAAAGTGCGCGGCGTTATTTGCAGTAGTAATCTTGGGATCTGATCTCGGGACCGATGTTTTGTTCTGCCAAAAATAACAACGGGATTCTAAAGATGATGTTTTACAGAGAACCCTTTTCTTCAGTGGGAGATCGAATCTCGGGAATGCTTCTGCTGTATAAATGGGTCTCGGGCGCAGGATTTCAGGATCGCATACAACCATTTTATAGTTTTGCAATAGTAAAATAAACAATGAAATGAAATAATTAAAGCAAATGCCGTGTGTCAAATTAAAATGGCTGAGAAAATATGTATCTTTCAATTGTTTGGATAGGAGGTAGCTCCTAAAATTAACTACTGAAGGTTTGCTTTTTATTTAAAATAAGAGTGTGATGGTTGGGTCTCAAATGTGTAGAGATCGAACAGGAATGTGTAAGTGGAAATTTATTTATTTTATTTATTTATTTATTTTGTCACAACAGTATATATAAGCATAAGCATGAAAATAACTATATAATATATAAGCATATATATAAGCATAAGTATGTAATAACTATATTAATTGGATATAATGAAAGGAAACAATAGGACAGGAACAGTAGGCACGTTTGTGCTCTTATGCCATGTTTAAGAACAGTTATAACCCAAAAAAGGCAGCAATGGAATAACAGCAGGTTGTGATAAGAAAAGCTAAAAAGGGAGCAGTGGTGCTGCTAGATAATTTTAGATCTGGGACTGAATAACTTACAGGAAAGGAGTCTTTAAACCACTTTGTGCATTTTTTTTTCTGTTATGAAGGATTCAGTTCCCCTTTTCCTTTGAACCACTTGGCTTGTCGCTTTACAAATTACATCTATGTTTCCCTTAGTCAACAACAACAAATTTATGTTGCTTAGATTTTTATCACAGCTTTTTTCATATACAACTCAAGGTGACAAACTTACCAATAATCTGTTTTCCTCTTATTTGCCCAACAACAAGTTTATGAGATGAGTTTTACTGAGAGAGAATGGCTGACTCAAAGTTGTCCAGCTTGTTTTTCATGCCTAAAGCAAGAATAATTAGTCTCTTAGATTCTAGCCAACACCTTAACTACTACAAGCAAAGTCTCGTTTTCTTATAGAAGGTAATTTTCTTATAGAAAATTATAGAAACCTGTCAATTGTAACGGGAGGGGGGAGCTGTTTAGATTTTTGATTTGTCGACATCACTGGAAAGCATGTACTGCATCAAAATAGAAGATGCAATGGGAATGGATGAAAGAAGATGGATCAACCTCATTTCAAGGAAAAGGAAATTGGTACTTGAGATTGAAAGGGATTGCTAAACACACTTGCTTTCTACTTTCACCCTTCTAGGCTTTTGAGGAGAAACATCTCACATCCCTAAATCCCATTAAACAATTCTCTGCATGGTTTGAAGAGGCCATGAAGTGTCCATCTATTGGAGAAGTCAATGCTATGTGTTTAGCCACTTGTACCAGGTAAAGTTTGCATCCTCATAGCTTGTTTTTCTGCTGCTTTGTTATCTTTCTGTGTTTTATCTTTCTTTCTGTTATCTGATTTTTACCTCTTCTCAGGGAGGGGAGACCTTCTGCTAGGATGCTGCTTTTGAAAGGATTTAACCAGGAAGGCTTTCTTTTCTTTACCAACCATGAGAGCCGGAAAGGAAGGGAACTGGTGAGTGTTGCCTCATGAAGAATAATTATTGGCAAAAGACTGAAGCTGATATGCTGAAAGTCTTAGTTATGTATAAAAATGATCTATGCATTGCGGACAGAGATGAGAAAGGGAAGCAACAAATTAGTCAGAATTTTATTCCAGTTCAAGAAAAAGTGAAAACTTTGCTTCTTTTGCATATTTCTGCTTTTGTTAGTCATGATTCCATAAAGAATATGAATGTTCAACCTTTTGACTAGCCTGGGCCACATTGACTGAAGAGGAATTCCCTTGGATCGTATATAAAATATATAATATAATTAATATATATAAATAAGAGCGGCATCATGGCCTAGTGGTGAAGATGCTCGCCTTCCAATTGGAAGGCTGAGAGTTCAATCCTAGGTAGGGGTAGATGTTTTTCTCCTAGGGCACAAAAAAAAAAATCTGCTGTGAACTCCATGTAAGCGTCAGGAACAGCATCTGGCCAGTAAATGCTGAGCTCCATCCAGTTTCCATGACTCTATCCTAAATAGGGACTACAGGATCTTAAAAAGGGAGTTTTAATGTATATAAATTACATAATAATGTTAGAAGTTTATGATCTTATGAGGCTGCATTACTAGCCATCCAGGGTCTCATGAGGTCTGTGGGCCATGGGTTGAATACACCTTTTCTAGAACCTGGATGGTAATGGTCTTACCAGAGCTTCCCCTGTTTGTTATTACTGAAGTTGTGAGATTTATTTAACTTACTTCTATAGTTTTAGATTCTACATATGTTATAGCAGCCTTTCTGCGGCATGCCGGGCTACAGATGCATTGGACCACAGTTCTTGCGATTTCAAGCTTGGCTGGTCATAATGGGAATTGTCCAATTTACTTGAATAACACACAGTGGGGAGCTGTGTTCTGAATAGACGCTTACAATGTTAAGAATTTAAATCACTTCTATGGATGTTTGCTCTAGTTTCACAATGCTAAACTTACTTAAGATGTGTGACAGAAACATTTAAGCATAATAAAATGAGCACGGATGTACTGGCTGGCCAGTGGCCTTTAACAATTGTTGAAAGAAAATTTCCTGTGTTCGTTCCCAGCTAGGAAACAGTCACCAATGCTGAGAAGAAATAGACATGGAAGCAGCTGCCAGAAAAGGGATCCTTTAATTCAGGAAGGCAAGAAAAGTAGTGACACAGCTTGAGCGTTCCTGGCTTGCAAGCAAACTTGGAAGTGTGACTCTGAGCCTTTTATTCTTAATTCCCCTTTGAAGCACCATAAGTCTCAGTTAATTTCAGATGAGGGAAGGCAGAAATCTTAACAAACATATCACATGGTTGCATGGAAGACAGAGAGGAAGAGAGAAATTAACAAACAAAGAAAAACTCCAACATTCCTATATATGATCTAATTTCTTTCGGTGTTTTAAAATCAAAAATACCATCTTCTGGCCAAAGTTGCTGCCCTGTCCTGTCCTTAATCTGAGCCCATTCCTTGCCAATTACCTTTGCTCTACTCTTTTTTTATACTGACAAGGACAGGCACTAGCCTCTCATGCCATGCCATGAGCAGATTACCTAATGGGGATCCAAGTTTGTCCCTCGAGTTACAGCTTCCCAAGTCCACTTCAGATGTGGGGTTCACTTTGACTTAGCTGGGCTCTACCTGTTGCAACTGCTGCTGCCTCGGTCTATCAGTTTTTGGACATTCCGGTCCGGGGAGGACTTTGCGGTAAGGGCAGTTCCTCTCTCTTGGCTTACCAGTTTCCGGACTCTTTGGTCCAGGAAGATTCTGCTTTTCCCTTCAGCAGAGTAAGGGCACTTCCTGAAATGGGCTCTAGCTAATCAGTTTAACCAGGGCTTCTGTCGTGTCCCACTCCTCTTCTGACGGCCGGGTCTGGGAAGTCTGTATCAAGCGTGGCCACGAAGCCTCTGCAGCTTTGCCAAATTCCTGTCAGAATTCTCAGGGCAGGCAGGAATCCAAGGTGTGACTTCAGCAACCAGATGAGACTTTGCCTGACTCAAGGAATGCCAAAAAGCAGATCCTTTATATAGGCCATGAGGTGTGGCTCCATGACTCAGCACTTATCCAGGCCTGCCCCTCCCTTCCTTTTGCTGACGTCGCCTCTCCATTCTCCGGAAGCGGGGATCTGTCCACTGTGTCTTTTCGTCCTCCTGCTCAGCTGCCGGCAATTCTAGCTCGTGGCTGGTTTCATGCTCACACGCTGTAGGGAGGTTTGTTTGCTCAGTCTGTCCGGGCATGGTGCTGGGGCTGGAGGCATGCCAGGCCATTCTTCTTCACTATCAGTCTCTGGCTCAGATAGCAGGAGATGGGAGGGGCCCGGCTGAGGAGAGGAGGGCGGGCGAGGCACAACAGCTTCCTTTCTCTTTCACATCATTCTGCCATTACCCACTCGGCTTCCTTTCTCTTCTTGCAGAAGGTCCCATGCTTCGGTCCTCCCCCTTATTTTCCCGGGTCCTGCCGGTCACTGCTTTGACAAGCTAGCAGCAGGCCAGGGGCGGCTAGAGAGAACACGAAGGGAATGGGATCCAGCTGTTACCAGAGGAGGAAGCCCCATACACACACACACTCACACACACTTTCATTCACTAGGTTACTAAATTTAAAGAGACAGTACTTACCCTCTTTTTGACAGCTGTTGAGCACAAGACTCAGAATCTCCCTTAGCTCCAGGCAGGGTCCATGGGCTTCTACTCTCAGACAAATGGTCTGTGCTAGGTAGTGAACCTTCAGGCCTTGTCTGGGAGCTGGCTGTGAGTCCCTTCGTGGTCGCCAAATTGTTGGAAGAAAATTTCCTGTGTTGGTTCCCAGCTGGGAAGTAGTCACCAGTGCCAAGAAGAAATAGACATGGAAGCAGCTGCCAGAAAAAGGATCTTTTAATTCAGGAAGGCAAGAAAAGTAGTGACACAGCTCGAGTGTTCCTACCTCCAAGCAGACTTGGAAGTGTAGTTCTGAGTCTTTTATTTTTAATTCCCCTTTGAAGTTGTTGTTGTTGTTGTTGTTGTTGTTATTATTATTATTATTATTATTATTATTATTATTATTATTATTATTATTATTATTATTATTATTAATTCGATTTTTATACCGCCCTTCTTCCGAAGGACTCAGGGCGGTGTACAGCCAGGGTAAAACAAACGGTACAATATACAATTAAAATACAGATTAAAAAACTTATTATATAGTTGGCCTAAAAACTTTAAAATATATAAAACTAAAAACCCCTTAAAATTAATAATAAAAATTTAAAACCAATAAAATTTAAGCCAGCCCCGCGCGAATAAATAGATGTGTTTTCAATTCGCGGCGGAAGGTCCGAAGGTCAGGTATTTGGCGTAAACCCGGGGGAAGTTCGTTCCAGAGGGTGGGAGCCCCCACAGAGAAGGATCTTCCCCTGGGGGCCGCCAGCCGACATTGCTTGGCGGACGGCACCCTGAGAAGTCCCTCTCTGTGAGAGCGTACGGGTCAGTGGGAGGCATGAGGTAACAGCAGGCGGTCCCGTAAGTACCCAGGCCCTAAGCCATGGAGCGCTTTAAAGGTAGTAACCAAAACCTTAAAGTGGACCCGAAAGGCCACAGGTAGCCAGTGCAGTCTGCGCAGGAGCGGTGTTACACGGGAGCTATGCGAAGCTCCCTCTATCACCCGCGCAGCTGCATTCTGGACTAACTGAAGCCTCCGGGTGCACCTCAAGGGGAGCCCCATGTAGAGAGCATTACAATAATCCAAGCGAGAGGTAACGAGTGCATGAGTGACCGTGCACAAGGCATCCCGATCAAGGAAGGGGCGCAACTGCCGAACCAGGCGAACCTGGTGGAAGGCCCTCCTGGAGACGGCCGTCAAATGATCTTCAAACGACAGCCGTTCATCCAGGAGAACACCTAAGTTGCGCACCCTATCCTTTGGGGCCAATAACTCGCCTCCAACAGTCAGCTGCGGCTGCAGCTGACTGAATCGGGGTGCCGGCATCCACAGCCACTCCGTCTTGGAGGGATTCAGCTTGAGCCTGTTCCTCCCCATCCAGACCTGTACGGCTTCCAAACACCGGGACAGCACTTCAACAGCTTCATTGGGGTGGCCCGGGGTGGAAAAGTAAAGCTAAGTATCATCAGCGTATAGCTGGTATCTCACCCCAAAGCCACTGATGATCTCACCCAACAGCTTCATATAGATGTTGAACAGAAGGGGCGAGAGAATCGACCCTTGCGGCACCCCACAAGTGAGGCACCTCGCGGCCGACCTCTGCCCCCCCTGTCAACACCGTCTGCGACCGGTCGGAGAAATAGGAGGAGAACCACCGATAAACGGTGCCTCCCACTCCCAAACTCCCTAACGGGTGCAGCAGGATACCATGGTCGATGGTATCAAAAGCCGCTGAGAGGTCTAATAGGACCAGGGCAGAGGAATAACCCCTGGCCCTGGCCCTCCAGAGATCATCCACCAACGCGACCAAAGCTGTCTCCGTGCTGTATCCGGGTCGGAAGCCAGACTGGAACGGGTCTAGATAGACAGCTTCATCCAGGTATTGGGGTAGCTGCCGTGCCACAGCACTCTCTACAACCTTCGCAACAAAGCGAAGGTTGGAGACCGGACGATAATTACCCAAAATAGCTGGGTCCAGGGAGGGCTTCTTGAGGAGGGGTCTCACCACCGCCTCTTTCAAGGCAGCAGGGAAAACCCCTTCCAACAAAGAAGCGTTGATAATCCCCTGGAGCCAGCCTCGTGTCACCTCCTGAGTGGCCAGTACCAGCCAGGAAGGACACGGGTCCAGTAAACATGTGGTGGTGTGGAGCCTCCCCAACAACCTGTCCACGTCCTCGGGAGCCACAGGGTCAAACTCATCCCAAACAGACTCAACAAGACGGGCCTCCTCTTCCTCGCTTGGATCATCCCAATTTCGGTCCAGACCATCCCGGAGCTGAGCGATTTTATCGTATAGATAACCACTAAACTCCTCGGCACGTCCATGCAAAGGGTCATCCCGCACCTCCTGATGAAGGAGGGAGCGGGTCACCCGAAACAGGGCGGCCGGGCGGTTATCTGCCGACGCAATGAGGGTGGAAGCGTAGGAACGCCTCGCCTCCCTCATTGCCACTAGGTAGGTCCTAGAATAGGACCTAACTAGTGTCCGATCAGCTTCGGAACGACTGGACCTCCAAGTACTCTCTAGGCGTCTTCTCCGGCGTTTCATCTCCCTAAGCCCTTTGGAGAACCAAGGGGCCGGGCGAGATCTGCGCCGGGTCAGAGGCCGCAAAGGCACGACACGGTCCAAGGCCCCAGCCGCGGCCTGTTCCCAGGCCATAACTAGTTCCTCAGTCGAGCCGTGGGCCAGATCCTCAGGGAATGGCCCAAGCTCCGTCAGGAACCTCTCAGGGTCCATCAGGCGCCTGGGACGGAACCAACGTATAGTTCCTGCAGCTTGATGGGTTTATTTGTATGCCTCTAGTTAAAGTGGTTGCCTGTTCCTGAGGCTTTGTCTTTCCCATCCTGGAAGTTAATTCTGCCAGGAAAGAGGAAAAAGGGAGTTTCAGGTGAGTTATTTTTAGCCTGATTCCCCTTATCTTAATAGCTCTACTTAAGTATTTCTATTGTCAGCTCTGTAGCAGGGCTGCTCTGTGTTTTCCTTTCAGTTGGTGCTGCTTGGTTTTCTTAAAGGGGGAAGGATTGGCTTGAGTTTCTTGGCACTGTTTTCTAAAGTTTCTGGCACTGTCCTTTTGCGGTATACTTCCCAAACTATAAATTGCTAAAAGGAAAGAGGCTTCAATGAATTGACATGCCCACATCAGTGCTGAGTTCAGGTCCAACATCTCTGTCTCTTTCTGGGTTTGTAAACACCAGAAACAAAGAGGCTGCAGAGCTAATGGAGAAACCATTTCAGTCTTTTGAATCCTTGCACTTTATAATATGTTCTAGGTATCCCTAAGCTAAATAGAGCTGACCAAAGATGATATTATTTCCTAACAGCAAGGATTTTCCTATTAGTGCAAAATAAGCAGTTCAGGCAACAAGGAGCAACTGAAGAAAGGCAGATACTGAAGATTATATTCTCTCTTTCTTCTTATATTTATTAGCACAAACCCTCCATCAAAAAAAGAAAAAAAAATCAATTATCATTTTCTCAGTCTCACTTTTAGAGATTTCAGAGGTGTTTTTTATTCAAAGGCAATAATAGTTTCCCCTCCCAATTGTTTTGTATTGCTCTTTTCCACATTATTTACAGGATTCCAATCCATTTGCTTCAATGGTCTTCTATTGGGAGCCTCTCAATCGCCAGGTAAAGTGTGTATTCTTTTATTTTAATATAGACAGCTGGGGAGAGAGAAGACTCTGGTAGTCACACTTGAACTTTTTGGAAGCTAAGACTTCAGGAAAGGTTATCACAGATTGTCCTTTCAATCTTACCTTTGTAGTTTCACTCTATAAAGTGAAGACTTGAGCCGATGGTTAAATCTTGCTGCAGCCAGTATTTGCTTCCCTCTGATTTATTCAATGTGGAAAGTTGACTCCTAATCTTATTAGAGAATTGCTTTTGTGTTTCCAGACCTGGGGATGGTGATGAGTCTGAGGTATTGATACTTCAGATTGTTTCAGAATTTCTTAGCTTGGTGCCAATGAAATCATCATTTAAGAGAAATGTGGGAAGAAACTTCTTCTTACTCTTCTTTATCTGATTGGGGGAACCTGAAAATAGAGTAGTGGTTCTGCTGACTGGATCTAATGTTAATCTTCAGAAAGTGTATGGGGACTAAAGAACTTTTTATTTTATCTTCCTTTGGCCTGAAAACATAACAAGCCAAGAGATAGTATCCATAATTGATAGGCTGGAGCTTTGGAGTATTGTTAGTTCATTTTGGAGTATTTTAGGGAATCAATTTAGAAACAATGTGGCAAAACGAATAGTCCTTGAGTTACAACCATTTGTTCAGCAACAGTTAAAAGTTATGGTGCTGCTGAATGTATGGTACTTAGCCTGGTCCCTGAAATTATGGAAATTGCAGTGGTTGTGTGATCAAACTTTGGGCACCTGGCCATCTGCCTTCACTTATGACCTCAGGGATGTTCCTTCTGCACCCTTCTTTCCATGCTGACTTAGTGTACCTGACCGGGCCTGCTTTTGTGAAGCAGCTGCTGGCCCCTTCATATGTGGCAGTTTCCTCACAATGACTGGGAAGAAGGCTTCACATAGCCAGGAGCTTCCTCGCTGAGGGCCTCGTTCTTCATCAGCAGTGGTAGAAGGAAGACAACAAAAGTCATGGGGCTGCAGAGCATAAGAGTGCTGGGACTGGGAATTTGCATCAAACTGTTGGGCTAGGGTAGCTGAGGGTCCACATTAACAGCTGGGCTGAGCTTGGAGGGGAGGCTGCAGCTTCTTGGGGCAGCTTTGGCTCAAAAGCGTCTTGCAGCCCCAAAAACCAGATAGACTGAGAATCCCCTGAACTGGCAGTGTGGCAAGCAGTACCAGAGCCATGGTTTTCTGTGGCTGCATTCCATCCTGCAAAACAGGATCCATGTGACCAGAAGGCCAGAGATGATTAGGGGGAATAGGCAGTTTACAGGGGTTGAAGTAAGGGATGTAGTTCCTTATTTGGGAAGAAAAGATTGAGGCTGGGAAGGATCAAGTGAGAAATGGTCCGGATTGGGAAGAGTCTTCAACTAATGACCAATGGGATTTAGGTAACAATGGCAACAGGGATTCTGCTGTTGCTAAATGATATGCTCATGTGGCATCAACCTTTATGAGTACAGTGATTATTGATGGAAATTCTGGTGACATTACCATTGTAATTTAAGGACTATAAAGATTAAAGTTTGATCTCAATGGGTTTTCCTACTTAATTACTTAAGCTCTGGTGTTCCCTTTTCTTTTAATTTGCAGTAGTGAGAAAACTTGAGGTGAGCTATAATTTTAACCATATAAAAATCTCCCTGTCCTGTAACAGAAGCACATCCTTATTTGCTTCTCTTTCATTCCTTGAACTATACATCTTGCAGGTACGGATTGAAGGCTCTGTAGAAAGGCTTCCAGAGCAGGAATCAGAGAAATACTTCCATTCGCGTCCAAAAAGTAGTCAGATTGGGGCTGTGGTGAGCCATCAAAGTACAGTGATTGCAGACAGAGAGGTGAGGAATGGTAGTGCTCTGTTTTTCAGTTACATATTTTTGAGAAAAAAAGGGACAACCAACATTGAAACATTTCTGCCTTCACATGTAGATTATATTGCATTTTCCCCAATCACATATTCAGTCAGTCTCCTTGAATTTGTATGCCATGATTCTTTTCATTATAAAACATTTATAATAAGAGCCAATTTCATGTAGTGGTGAAGCTGTTGGCTTACAAACCATGAGACTAAATTCTAGGTCTCCCATAGGCATTGAAAGCCAGCTGGCTTACTTTTTTTTTTTTATTTGCATTTATATCCCACCCTTCTCCGAAGATTCAGGGCGGCTTACACTATGTCAACTTTGGGCAAGTTATTCTTCCTCCTCTTGGCCCAGAGAGTTGATGCTGTGGGAATATAGGAGGAAGAAGTATGGATTTAAAAATGAGATAAAAGCTAATTATAATAAGCTTGAAGAATTGAGATAATCCCAAAACCAAACTGGGTGGACATCAAATGGATATAAATGTTGAGTTGTTCAGAGTGAATATTCTTTATCAGAACAATTGAATTACATTTTAAACATCAGTCTATGGAAAAAATGATGAAATCTGAATCACTTTGTGCTACAGAAGGACTAGGGGAGACATGATAGCAGTGTTCCAATATCTCAGGGGTTGCCACAAAGAAGAGGAAGTTGGGCTGTTCTCCAAAGCACCTGAGGGTAGAACAAGAAGCAATGGGTGGAAACTGATCAAGGAAAGAAGCAACTTAGAACTAAGGAGAAATTTCCTGACAGTTAGAACAATTAATAAGTGGAACGACTTGCCTGCAGAAGTTGTGAATGCTCCAACACTGGAAATTTTTAAGAAAATGTTGGATAACCATCTGACTGAGATGGTGTAGGGTTTCCTGCCTGGGCAGGGGCTTGGACTAGAAAGCCTCCAAGGTCCCTTCCAACTCTGTTATTATATTATATTATATTATATTATATTATATTATATTATATTATATTATATTATATTATATTATATTATATTATATTATATTTTATTATATTATATTATATTATATTATATTATATTATATTATATTATATTATATTTTATTATATTATATTATATTATATTATATTATATTATATTATATTATATTATATTATATTATATTATATTATATTATATTACAGTTGGTAATCTGACACCTTTCAGATGTTATAACCTAAATAGTCCTTTGTTCGTTGGGTGCGATGAGAGTTATATCCAAAACATTGATGATAGGTTGCCTATCTGTGCTTGTGTAGATAGTCACTGTAACTCTGTTATAGGTAATGTGTGGAACATTAGAAAGACAGACTAACCATGAAACCCGCCACAAACCACTGAGAGATATAATTTTTCATGTATATGACTCTCCCTGCCAAATTAGAAAGCTCAGAATGTTGAATTTAATGTAAACACATTTAATGCATGTTAGTCAGCCTTTCAAAAGTTAAAAATATACTAAGATCTGTTGATTAGCACAACATGCTTGCTCATCATCAGTGGCCAGGAAATCCATGTAAAAGAATGAGCACATATAGGTGAAACTCAAAAAATTAGAATATCGTGCAAAAGTTCATTTATTTCAGTAATGCAACTTAAAAGATGAAACTAATATATGAGATAGACTTATTAAATGCAAAGTGAGATAGTTCAAGCCTTGATTTGTCATAATTTTGATGATTATGGCTTACATCTCATGAAAACCCCAAATTCACAATCTTAGAAAATTAGAATATTACATGAAATCAATAAAACAAGGATTGTACATAGAACAATATCGGACCTCTAAAAAGAATAAGTATGCATATGTATTCAGTACTTGGTTTGGGCCCCTTTTGCATAAATTACTGCCTCAATGCGGCGTGGCATGGATGCTATCAGCCTGTGGCACTGCTGAGGTGTTATGGAAGACCAGGATGCTTCAATAGTGGCCTTCAGCTCTTCTGCATTGTTCGGTCTCATGTCTCTCAACTTTCTCTTGGCAATGACCCATAGATTCTCTGTGGGGTTCAGGTCAGGCGAGTTTGCTGGCCAATCAAGCGCAGTAATCCCATGGGCATTGAACCAGGTTTTGGTACTTTTGGCAGTGTGGGCAGGTTCCAAGTCCTGCTGGAAAATGAAGTCAGCATCCCCATAAAGCTCGTCTGCAGAAGAAAGCATGCTTCAAAATCTCCTGGTAGACGGCTGCATTGACCCTGGACTTAATGAAGCACAGTGGACCAACACCAGCAGATGACATGGCTCCCCAAATCAACACAGACTGCGGAAACTTCACATTGGACTTCAAGCATTTTGCAGTGTGTGCCTCTCCATTCTTCTTCCAGACTCTGGGTCCTTGGTTTCCAAATGAGATGCAAAAGTTGCTCTCATCAAAAAAGAAGACTTTGGACTTTTTTTCTTCAGGTAAGACGCTTCTGCCATTGTTTGTTGTTCAGGAGCGGCTTGAAGCCCATGTCCAGGATCCGTCTGTGTGTGGTGGCTCTTGATGCATTGACTCCAGCCTCACTTCACTCCTTGTGAAAGTCCCCAACACTTTTGAATGGCCTTTCCTGACAATCCTGACCAGGCTGTGGTCATCCCTGCTGCTTGTGCGCCTTTTTCTTCCACACTTTTCCCTTCCACATAACTTTCCATTAATGTGCTTTGATACAGCACTTTGGGAACATCCAACTTTTCTTTTGCAATTACCTTTTGAGGCTTTCCCTCCTTATGGAGGGTGTCAATGATGGTTTTCTGCACAACTGTCAGGTCAGCAATCTTTCCCATAATTGTGATTCCTACTGAACCAGACTGGGAGATCATTTAAAGACTCAGGAACGCTTTGCAGGTGTTATGGCTTAATTAGCTGATTAGAGTAGGAAACTTTGAGCCTAGACTATTGAACCTTTTCACAATATTCTAATTTTCTGAGATTGTGAATTTGGGGTTTTCATGAGCTGTAAGCCATAATCATCAAAGTTATGACAAATCGAGGCTTGAACTATCTTGATTTGCATGTAATGAGTCTATCTCATATACTAGTTTCACCTTCTAAGTTGCATTACTGAAATAAATGAACTTTTGCACGATATTCTAATTTTTTGAGTTTCCCCTCTATATGCTTTTGCAGAGTAGGTATAAGTTCCTCTATGATGGACAAAAGTCTTGAAAAATAGCGTAAATCTGCACCTTGGTAATCTATGAGAGTATATGTAGAAGGCTCCATTAGCAACTTAAATATAATACCAGACTTGTTCGTTTTTGCTTGTTGTGATGATCTGCTTGAGGACTTCATAGAACTGTCCCTTCTGTTAGTATTTAAGGAAGAAGAATGCAGAACTAGAGGAGAAATATCGAGATGCCCAAGTGCCTAAGCCATCGTACTGGTGAGTTGGACCTTCATGTGCATTTTGGCAATGTGTGTTTCTACTCTGAATTCATCATTAATTCACTGTCAGCAAGAATTCATTGTGGTCTTTGAAACCTGAATGGTTACAGGTAGTTACAACTATTTGTTTAGCGACTGTTTAGTTACAACTGCACTGAAAAAAATGACGTACGATTTATAACTTCATACTTACAACCAGTTCCCATAATCAAATGATAAAAATTTCGGTGCTTGGCAACTGGCATGCATTTTTAAATATTGCAGTATTGTGAGTCATATGGTTTCCATTTACAGCCTTTCCTTCCAACAAGTCAATGGAGGAAAGTCTGATTCTCTTAATGTGTGCATGACTCATTTAAGAGCTGCAGTGATTAGTTTAACAACCTTGGCAGAAAAGGTCATAAAATTGGACATGACTCACTTAAACAATCTCCTTGCTTAGCAACAGAAATTGTGATCCCACTGTGGTCAAGGACTACTTTATAACAATGGATAGCTGGCAACTTTAGCCTGTGACAAGACAAGTGTGGAGTGAAACAAACTGAAATGGCTTTCCATTGTTAACCCCGCTCATGTATCTCTTTTGATATTAAGCTAACATGAAATTTTTTTCTATAGCCATTCTCTTGGATTGTCATTTGGGTATATGTGTACTTCCTAGATAGAGTCCTCAACTCCATATTTTTACAATTCAGATTCTACTTCAGAGGAAGCTACAAACTTTTATAATTATGTCAAATTAACAAAGCTTATTTATATAACTCCGTCATTTTGGTTTTGCATAATTTTATGTTAGCCATAAGAGGAGTATAAAAACAAATTCTAACTTATTCTAATTCATATTTAAGCATGGCACTGACCGTCATCTCTTCCAGTTTTTTTTTCACTACAGGGACCAGAAAACTATTTTATTTCAAAATAGGAATTTGAGGTTAATGGATAACTGAGTTCTAGGCTTAGTGCAATATTCTGTGTCCAACAATACAGTGATTCTTGGATAGATACTAAGTTTTTCTCCAGGGTTCATTATTGTCATTGACAAGTGTTTTTGTGAGCCATGCCTCTAGTTCTGGGTTAATGATGAGTGAGAAAGTAATATTGTCCTGGCTTGCTTTTATTAAGTTAAGACTGACTATCTTATGAGACTTGCCCTTTATGCCACGGACAATCTGCTGACTGAGTGCAGCCTTTGGACTTTTTTTATGGTTCTCCCTCCTTCTACATTCTTTTCCTTGCTACTTTAGCTATTATAGTTACGCTGCATAAGAGACTACAAAATATTTTCCTTAGGATTGCCAAGAGGGGTAATGCTGAAATATCTATACATGTCCAGAGATCCTGATAAGATGGCCATTTCCTCCCTGCTTATGTCCCACCTCTTGGCCCATCTCTGTTAAAAGGAGATAAGTTCCCCCTACTTGAATGGAGGATGCCTTTGTGGGGATGTTTATTTTGTCTTCAACCCATTGCCTTATTGGCTGTAACCTTCTGGCCTGAATTGTTCAGCCTAGTCTGGACTTATAGCTTGTAGATCAATCTAACTTTTAATGTCCAGCAACTTGCTGTGGTCCTCTTTTTTCCAGGGGAGGATACATCTTAAAGCCAGACGTCATAGAGTTCTGGCAGGGCCAGACCAACCGCTTGCATGATCGCATCGTCTTCCGATATCTCCAGGACAGCAGCACATCCTTGGATCCTATGACTCACAGAGGGGAGGGCAACTGGGTATATGAAAGACTCTCTCCTTAAGCAGCATGCAGGATTTGTCTTTAAATATACACGGCAACATCTCTGATCCCAACCCTACCCAAGACAGAGAAGATGAAGAACCAAGAGAATAAAATCCTGGGTCTGCAGTAAGATGACCTGTATTCAGATTTCTGCCAACCATAAGTAATTTTGGACTAGCCCTTAACTATCCACCTATTTCATGTCACAGTTTTTGTGAGGACAAATTGAGGGTTTCTTCAGTGCAAACTTATTGGGGCTAGCCTAAAAATGTAGTTTTAATGGGGTTTTAGTTTTATTACTATTGTTAGCTTTTTAGTATTTCGGCCACTAATTATATTAATGTTATTGTGTTTTTAATTTTTTTTAATTTACATTTATATCCCGCCCTTCTCTGAAGACTCAGGGCGGCTTATAGTGTGTAAGGCAATAGTCTCATTCTATTTGTATATTTACAAAGTCAACTTATTGCCCCCCCAACAATCTGGGTCCTCATTTTACCTACCTTCTAAAGGATGGAAGGCTGAGTCAACCTTGGGCCTGGTGGGACTAGAACCTGCAGTAATTGCAGGCACCTGTGTTTTAATAACAGGCTATCTTACAGCCTGAGCCACCACGGCCCTAATAAATAAATAAATAATTTGTATTTATTATGTCTTTTAAACTGGCTGTTAACCGCCCTGAGTCCTTTGGGAGAAGAGCGGTATACAAATTTAATAAATAAATAAACAAACAAACAAACAAGCAAACAAACAAACTATCCTGAGGATATGTAAGAATGGGGGAATCTTAATGAAAAGGATTTAATTCTCAACAACCATAACCCCCACCCCCCCCAAATACTTTCCAGAGATGGGGAGTAGCACTGGTGGGCAGTAGTGAAATCTGAACTGGTTTACTACCAGTTCGCTGGTTGCACATGCACATTGCATGCACGCATGTGCTGTGCACACCAAATGTACACCAAATGTGAGGTGCACGCAGTGCATGCCAAAAGGACGCATGGGGTAAGTAGAAGAGTGCGGGGGAGGGTGATCAGCTGTGGCATGCAATTTTTTTTTTACTTTTAAAAGCATTTTTTACAACCTATTCTGCCAAATAAGTTGTAAAAAATGCTTTTAAAAGTAAAAGAAAGGCTCTGACGATCGCACAACTCAGCTGTGATCATCAGAGCCTTTTTTTAACCTTTTAAAAGCATTTTTTTACAACCTATTCTGCCAAATAGGTTGTAAAAAGGTGCTTTTAAAAGTAAAAAAAGGGTTCTGACGATCAGGCAGCTCAGCTATGATCGTCAGAGCCTTTTTTTATCCTTTTAAAAGCATTTTTTTACAACCTATTCAGCTGAATAGGTTGTAAAAAATGCTTTTAAAACTAAAAGGCAATCTGACAATCACGCGGCTCAGCTGTGATCGTCAGCCTTTTTCTTTTACATTTAAAAGCATTTTTTACAACCTATTTAGCCGAATAGGTTGTAAAAAAATGCTTTTAAAAGTAAAAAAAAGGCTCTTGACTATCAGGCAGCTCAGCTGTGATTGACAGAGCTTTTTTTAAATCTTTTAAAAGATCTTTTAAAAGAAGCGGTAAGTGGGTGGGGGATTGGGTGGGCATGGGCGGGGGGCCCCAGGGATTTTTACCAGTTCTCCGAACCACCCACCACCATCGGTATCGGATTGGCCGATCCAACCTAAACTGGAAGGATTTCCCCCTTGCTGGTGGGTGAACATAACAGAGTGGCCTAGTTTTGTAGTTTATATTTTGTAGTTAAATCAATAAAATTCTGCATTCAGTGATAATAAATAGATTGGATTTGGTTTTCAAAAACTTCATTACATTATCTAGGATAGTTAAAGCATCCTGTACTAGAGAGGCAGTTTGATGTAGTGGTTAAAGTGGTTTCTGAGCCAGAAACTAGGAGAAACTAGTGGGTGACTTGGTGCTAGTCACTCTTACTCAGTCCTAGGAAGAAAGCAGTGAAAAAACTATTTCTGAAAATGTTGCCAAGAAAAATGCATAGACTTATCCAGCCAATCCCTGGAAGTCAGGACTTACTGGAAGGTATTAAAGGGGAAGAAAAAAACATTTCTATAGCCCCTGCACAAAATGTGCCTTTTGACTCAATCCAGCAGTTAAGATGCATTGCGAGCAATGTGGACTCTGGAGCCATAATTAGAACTAATAGAAAAACAAGATCAGATCATCTGTGCCAAATGCAACAATTGGTATTTATAAAATAAACAAGACTATATAACTAGCTGTAAACTTAAGAATATCAGGGATGGGAATAACAACTGAAAGGTCAGTCTTTTTGCTCTGATCTTTCACTGCCTATGTTTTTAAACTTTTCAACCTGTAAAATGAGATGGTTGAGGTAATCAAATCCCTTCTCACTGGAATTGCTGAAGATTGGTCACAGTTTCCTACCAGTCTGAATTAAGAAATATATACACATACAATAATATAAATTCAAAATAGGTATAGCATACTTTTTAAAAGACAAATCTTCTCAAACCTAGAAAAAGCAGGAATTTCCAACTTTGGCAATATATGTGGCATGTTTGTGTGTTTTGCCTCATTAGCCTGCCACCCATAGTTTTCAGTTTTATTAGAGGTAGCTGTTGGCCATTGACAATTTATTCAGCTGACTATGCTTTAGAAGATGCTTTCTTAAAAAATAGAGGCATTGAAAAGTGAAAGTGGATATCCAATTTCTATAATTTCTAGTTGTTCCTTGGAAACAATATGCAAAGATAGAATTTGCATCTCTACTTGCATCATGGGAGAAATAATGTGTCCCATCTGATTCTATCTGAAAATCACCATACAGTAGTTCTTGACTTGCGACCGTTCCGAGGCTGACTGGACACTAGTTAGGTCCTATAGTAGGACTTACCTAGTGGCACTGAGGGAAGCGAAGAGTTCTTACGTTTCCTCCCTCATTGCGTCGGCAGAAAACCGCCCGGTGGCCCTGTTTCGGGTGACCCGCTCCCTCCTTCATCAGGAGGTGCGGGATGACTCCTTACAGGGCCGTGCCGAGGAGTTTAGTGGTTATCTATACAATAAAATTGTTCAGCTTCGGGACGGATTGGATCAACAGTGGATAGATCCAGGTGAGGGGCTGGAGACACGTCTTGTTGAGACTATTTGGGATGGATTTGACCCTGTGACTCCCGAGGACATGGACAGATTGTTGGGGCGGTTGAATGCCACCACATGTTTATTGGACCCGTGCCCCTCCTGGTTGGTGCTGGCCACACAGAAGGTGACACGAGGCTGGCTCCAGGGAATTATAAATGCTTCTTTGATGGAGGGTGTTTTCCCTGCTGCCTTGAAAGAGGCGGTGGTGAGGCCCCTCCTCAAGAAGCCCTCCCTGGACCCGGCTGTTTTAGGAAATTATCATCCTGTCTCCAACCTTCGCTTTGTGGCGAAGGTTGTTGAGAGTGTGGTGGCACGTCAATTACCCCAATACCTGGATGAATCTGTCTATCTAGACGCGTTCCAGTCTGGCTTCCGACCCAGGTACAGTACGGAGACGGCTTTGGTCGCGTTGGTGGATGATCTCTGGAGGGCCAGTGACAGGGGTTGTTCCTCTGCCCTGGTCCTATTAGATCTCTCAGTGGCTTTTGATACCATCGACCATGGTATCCTGCTGCACCGGTTAGGGAGTTTGGGAGTGGGAGGCACCGTTTACCGGTGGTTCTCCTCCTATCTCTCTGACCGGTCGCAGATGGTGTTGGCAGGAGATATCGACCACGAGGCCCCTCACATGTGGGGTGCTGCAGGGATCGATTCTCTCGCCTCTCCTGTTCAACATCTATATGAAGCCGCTGGGCGAGATCATCAATGGCTTTGGGGTGAGGTACCAACTGTACGCTGACGATACGCAGCTGTACTTTTCCACCCCAGGCCATCCCAACGAAGCCATCGAAGTACTGCCCCAGTGTTTGGAAGCTGTATGAGTCTGGATTGGGAGAAACAGGCTCAAACTCAATCCCTCCAAGACGGAGTGGCTGTGGATGCCGGCACCCCGGTACAGTCAGCTGCAGCCGCGGCTGACTGTTGGGGGCGAATCATTGGCCCCAGTGGAAAGGGTGGGCAACTTGGGCGCCCTCCCTGGACCTGGATGTTTTAGGAAATTATCGTCCTGTCTCCAACCTTCGCTTTGTGGCGAAGATTGTTGAGAGTGTGGTGGCACGTCGATTACCCCAATACCTGGATGAATCTGTCTATCTAGACCCGTTCCAGTCTGGCTTCCGACCCGGGTACAGTACGGAGACGGCTTTGGTCGCGTTGGTTGATGATCTCTGGAGGGCCAGGGACAGGGGTTGTTCCTCTGCCCTGGTCCTATTAGATCTCTCAGCGGCTTTTGATACCATCGACCATGGTATCCTGCTGCACCGGTTAGGGAGTTTGGGAGTGGGAGGCACCGTTTACCGGTGGTTCTCCTCCTATCTCTCTGACCGGTCGCAGACGGTGTTGGCAGGAGATATCGACCACGAGGCCCCTCACATGTGGGGTGCTGCAGGGATCGATTCTCTCGCCTCTCCTGTTCAACATCTATATGAAGCCGCTGGGTGAGATCATCAATGGCTTTGGGGTGAGGTACCAACTGTACGCTGACGATACGCAGCTGTACTTTTCCACCCCAGGCCATCCCAACGAAGCCATCGAAGTACTGCCCCAGTGTTTGGAAGCTGTACGAGTCTGGATTGGGAGAAACAGGCTCAAACTCAATCCCTCCAAGACGGAGTGGCTGTGGATGCTGGCACCCCACTGACTGTTGGGGGCGAATCATTGGCCCCAGTGGAAAGGGTGCGCAACTTGGGCGTCCTCCTGGATGGACGGTTGTCTTTCAAAGATCATTTGACGACCGTCGCCAGGAGGGCTTTTTACCACGTTCGCCTCGTCTGCCAGTTGCACCCCTTCCTTGACCGGGAAGCCTTATGCACGGTCACTCATGCTCTGGTTACCTCTCGCTTGGACTACTGTAATGCTCTCTACATGGGGCTCCCCTTGAAGAGTACCCGGAGGTTCCAGTTGGTTCAGAATGCAGCTGCGTGGGTGATAGTGGGAGCCACACGTTGCTCCCATGTAACACCTCTCCTGCACAGTCTGCACTGGCTACCTGTGGTCTTTCGGGTGCACTTCAAGGTGTTGGTGACTACCTATAAAGCGCTCCATGGCTTAGGGCCAGGGTACTTACGGGACCGCCTGCTGTTACCGAATACCTCCCACCAACCTGTACGCTCGCACAGAGAGGGACTCCTTAGGGTGCCGTCCGCCAAGCAATGTCGGCTGGCAGCCCTCAGGGGGAGGGCCTTCTCTGTGGGGGCTCCCACCCTTTGGAACGAACTTCCCCCTGGACTCCGACAACTGCCGGACCTTTGGACTTTCCGCCGCGAGCTGAAGACCTATTTGTTTGTTCACGCCGGACTGGCATAGGATTTTAATAGGATTTTAATTAGTTTTAATGTTTTAATATTTTATAATTCGGGGTTTTATTTTTAATGTTTTAATTCGGCCATTTGTATAATAAGTTTTTTAATTATGGTTTTATGTGTATATTGCTGTTGTTTTATTATGGCTGTAAACCGCCCTGAGTCCTTCGGGAGAAGGGCGGTATAAAAATTTAATAAATAAAATAAAATAAATAAAATAAAACAATGTTTCAAAATTATGACAACCTTAAAAAAAAAGACTTATGATCTGTACTTGCACTTAACTACCATCCCACCACTGCCAAGTCAAATAATTGCAATTCAGAGTCTTGGCAACCAGTTCACATTTAAGACTGGTTTCAACATCCTGTGGTCACAATTGCAATTTGTGCTCTTATCCCCACCCCCACCCCCGCAATTTCTGATAAAATACACTCATTGGAGAAGCTGGATTCTGTTAATGACTTACAAAAAAATTCCTGCCCCAAGTGTAGTTGTAAATTGAGGACTACTTGTGTTGCATCACTCAGAATACTTTCCAAGCCCAAGAGTTTTTCAGTGATGTTGGAAATTACAACAAGAAAGGTGAGCCTGGAGAGCCTCATTTTCTGAACAGTTGTGTTCAATTTGCATAGGAAAATCAGAATCACAATCACTGAAGCCAGGTTGTAGTAATAGTTAACAAGGAAATCTGCTGCCTTTGTCTCCAGATACTTTTGTCTCGGCTATGATAAGCATAAGTGTATGCTTTTGTTTTCAGAAATGTGATTCTTTCCTGCTAGAACTTGATGTGCAGGTTCTACATCAGTAAGCCATTATTGTGGATCAGAAACGGGGTTGTGTGCACTTTGTGTTAATGTTATTTGTAAAAAAATATTTAAGTGGTGTCATTACCTTAATAATTGTTGTTCTGTCTGACTGACCTATCTTTGTGCTGTTGTGTACTTAATTGATTCTGTGACTATGTACATTTGGACAATAAAAGTTAGCGAATGATAGTTGAAGGTGAGCATAGTTTAATATTAACTTTGTCCTGTTTTATTGCTTTCTGAATTTTCTCAGTACAGTAGGATGTCTCTTCTATATTTCATATGCTCTAAGATGGATTTGGACATTTTATGGTCCATAGATCACATCCTTCCCTTTCACTGAAGGAGGGGAGGCAGAAGCAGCCCTTCACAACCTGTTTCTCATGTGGCCTCTTGGGAAAATTAATTGCCTACCTCTGCTCTAAGACTTTACATCAGCCATACTCCCAACTAAACTCAGCTGGATCAGTTACTATTAACAATATTTTTTTTGTTTCCCTTCTTATAATAGATCAATATTTCTAAACCTTGGAATCTTTAAGATGTGTGGACTTCAACTTCCAGAATTTCCCAGCCGACAAACTAGAGTATCAGATTCATACTTTTAGATATCCATATTCTAAAAACATTTGCCTTTCTTACATTTTTAACTAGTATCATTTTTATACAACTTTCTCCAGAGAAAGGCTCAAAGGTAAGGTGTCTTGTCCATAGAATGCCCCAAATTTTGGGTGAAATCCAATCCCAGATTTCCTTCAAGAAAAGATGACATAGAAGCTAGTGAAACTAATACTCCTATTACAGAGTTCTGGAAAAATGCTGCTAGTAAGAATAAGACAACATTAGAGCAGAAGGATAAATGTTTTTACCTAATATAAGTAAGCTATTTATATTCTAAAGCAGGGGTATCAAACTCATGTCCTCACAGCAGCATCACGTGATATATTGTGACTTTTTCCCCCTTTGCTAAACTGGGCGTGGGCATGGCCAGCATGTGATGCATCCAGCCGGTAAGCTGGGAGTTTAATAGCCCTGTTCTAAAGAGACCGATCTATCCATTGATCTATCTACTAAGGAGTAGTCTCAGAATCTTGGCAACACAATAGTTCTAAAATGTCAGGCAGCTGATAGAAATTAGCAGTTTTAACTTCTGGAGGATGGAGCCACCTCTCCCACAGTTATGGAAACCTATTTGGCAAAGTACAGCATGAAGGGCAAAAATCAAGTTGTTATTTCTAGCTCTTTAAATTGTCTTCTAAGATACACAGATGTCTAGAATTTGGGATTTGGAACTTGAGAAGGGCAAAAGAATGGAACAACTACAATGCTTTCGTGTTTTTGCAGAATGTTCTGAAATCGAGATCCAAAAAGAAAAATATAGAAAATGGTTATTTTAAGACAGATAGTCCTTGACTTACAACAGTTCATTTAATGACTGCTCAAAGTTACAGCACACTGAAAAAAAGTGACATGACCATTTTTCAAAGTTACGCCCTTTGCAGCATTCCCATGATCATGTAATCAAAATTCAGATGTTGACAACTGGTTCATACTTATGACCATTGCTGTATCCCAAGGTTATGTGATCATCTTTTGCAACCTGACAAAGTCAATGGGGAAGCCAGAATTAACAACCAGATTATTAACTTATCAATTGCAGTGATTTATTTAACATTGGTGACAAGAAAGGTCGTAAAATGGGGCAAAATTCACTTAACAAATATCTCATTTAGCAACAGAAATTTTGGGCTCAGTTGTGGTCGTAAGTCGACGACTATCTGTAACATCTTCCTTAGAGAAAAGGGTAAAAGAATGCTTTTAATTTGCTTTCCACCAGGAGGCGCTAGAAGGAGATTTCTAGGGACTGTTCAAGTATCGGTTCTCTTGGGTTGCATCCCAGTGAAACTGCAGCTGTGATAACCTTTTGCCCTTGCTGAGCTTCCGGAATGTATTTGCCTTCTGAGTCACTGCTCTTTTGTTTTCTAATCACAAGTGAGGATCTCTTGCAGTAAGTTATTTGAATGATGGGATTCCCTAAAGGCCAGGTGAGTCCCCTGCTTTGTGGAATGTTCCCTGGATACCTACTTTCCTTTTTAAGCCTGTGGCTTCTTGGCTTGTATTCAGAGTAATGAAGGAAACTCTGCCTCTGCCCATGTGCAGAACAATTAAGCAGCTGAGCAATTGGAAGCAGTTCTCACCTCCTTCATTATATACTGTGGATTGCAAAAGAGGCCCCTGTCTGGCTTCCAACTTGAGTTAGTGCTATTGATTTTAGAAAGGAACATATTGGCTGTACTCCTACAGGTAGGAACACAAACAAACCAATCACTTGTTAGTCTAGTTGTGCAAACGCCTGTGGGTTGGTTTGTGGTTTACAGAGGGGTGCGAACCTTGAGTCATTTGCTGTGATGCTAGCTTTTCCACTGATCAACCTTTTTTCTTGCACTAAGTATATCAGAAGCTTAGCAGGGAACCTTTTTCAAGTTTGAGACCCCAAAAATTGGGCTACAACAATTTTTTTTGTCTTTTCCAGCACTGTCAAATTAAGGGATTATCATAGTGATAAAGAGATATTGACTTCCCTAATCTGATAATCTTCATCTCCACATCTTGAGAGTTGTAGTTCAGCATTTTCCATCTCAGAGTCTTTAAGAGGTGTGGACTTCAACTCCCAGAATTCCCCAACTAATCTGCTTCCCCAATATGGTGATCTTCCTCTTGGAATTTTGAGAACTGTGGTTCCTCTATACCAGGGGTGACAAACTCGCATCATCATGGTGTCATCACATATCATGATTTTCCCCCCCCTTCGCTAAACGGGCGTGGGCATAGCCAGCGCATGATGCATCTAGGCCGCGGGCCATGAGTTTGACACCCCTGTTGTGGGTGATATCATGATTCTCAATCTCAGAGACTTTAAGAATAGAATAACATTTAGTTTATTCAAGAAAAGTTAAAATACAAAACACCAAAAGAAAAAAGAAAAAAACACAATAAACATTTAAAGAGTCTTGAAAAAAAAAGATTAACATATATACACATAATATCCTCCCTAACTGAATGCCGATTAATATAATACAATATTAATCTCCCACCACTTACAAAACAGACCAAAAAAATTTAAAACTACCCAACTATTAAATCTGTTTACAAATTGTTAGCCTATATCAATAACAAAGTAATTAAAAGGAAAAGCAATAGTAATGATATATAAAAATAATAAACATTATTAATAATAATGAAAAAAGACAATTTAAAATTCCAAAACTCTGTTAACAAACTGTCAATATAATCAACTTGTAGAAAATTTACCATGTTCTTCAATCTAAAATCATCCCAAAAAAATTAAACCTAATTGGTCCTGGATCAAATACCCGCATTTCTTCATGCTATTTCTTTTCAATTGCTGATTGATTAAATGCAATAAATCCAATTTCCAAAGCCAATCTATCTGCCCCCCCTCAAAAAAACCCAGATAAGATTTCCCCCCAATTAAATGTAATAGGTTTCCCCACTCTCTTTTGAATCCCTTTAAAAAAACAATTTTATCACTTATCCACCCAAATCCCAGAGCCTCTGGTTGTGTGGACTTCAACTCCCAGAATGGTTAGCTGTGGAATCCTGGGAGATGAAGTCCATACCTCAGCTCTATACCAAGTGAGTCCTATTTTGGAAAGAAAGATTTCAGTTATGGGTTGGGAGATGGTATTACATTTTGAGCAAGGATGTAGAATAATTGAATGGAATGAATGGGCTCTTCAAACTGGATTCTATAACTTGGGGTATTTAATGCCCCCCCATGTTCTTGATAGTTGATGGGATTAAATGCAATTCAAAAGAAAAAGCAATCTTTAAAAGCCCAACGAATGACCTTCAGCCCTACTGTCATGAAATTTGACAAGATTTTTTTAAAAAAATATTTTGATGGGGAGGAGGAATCTTGTTCTAATTTATGCCACTTGGAAATTCAATCTGTTTCAGATCTTGACTGTAGGATTCTTCATCACAAATGTTTGCTTAACAAGACAACTTTGGAGTGAAACTAACCTTTACAAGATTAGGTTTAAACTGTAAAATCACAGTTAAAAAACAATGACATGTGCTATAAAGATCACATTTGCCCTTGAGTTATTGTATCCCTGTGTAACTGGATCTATGAAGCAGAAACACAGGTGGCATTTTACATCTGAGTGGGAGATTTTTAATCAGGTCAGGTGTCTTGAATATAAGCGACTGAATCAATTGCAAAGGACAATAATACACTTTAGATTCGTAAAGGATTCATAACTATGTCTTGTTATGAATAGAAAGAAAGATTACTCTAAATTTAATTGAAGACAGTTCTTCCCACTCCTTGAAAAAGAAAAGCAAAAAAGCTAATCTATTGGGCAAATCTGTGTGTAATGTATCAGACAATACAAGAATTTTAGGAGTAAATGGCCAGGCAGTAGTGGGTAGATTGGGGACTCTATGCATTTCCTTTCAAGTAAATACATGGTTGAACATAGTTGTCAGACCTTGGGGTAGTGGCTTGATTCTAACTGAGGGATTGGTGGCTTTTGTTTTTCTTTCTAAGAAAACCTTCCAGAAGCTTAATAGCTGTCTTCCCTTAGGATAAGAAATGGATGTGAAATAAGTTTGCCTAAACCATTGTCTTCGGTAAATGAACAAGAAAAAATGTCATAATCCTTATCCAACGTGACCATTGAAAAGCATCATATTGCTGATAGCCTAGATGCTTTTTGATCAAAATAGAGAAGGGAAATAAGTAGGAAGATAATTTCATATGCAAGTGAACAGGTTTCTTTATAAGCGCTGATCCAAAACAGAATAGTTACATAAAGAATCTATTTTTAAACACCTCAGTGCATCAATTTCTGAAATGAACGAGCAATAAAGCAGGGATATTTCAGTATGAAGAAAGACTACATTGTATGAACTTTTGTTTTTTACTGGATCCAGGTTTGCCCCAAGGGAAATGTATTTCCTTTATTTCCCATTCTCCTTCTTATCTTTTACCAAAATAAGAGATTCTTTGTCCTAGAATGAGCCCATCCTCATTCTTTACTGCCTGGAAATGTAGCTTCTTTTGGTTAGAGTAGAGTGAGTGAACAAATTAAAACATATTTTACAAAGAATAAGAAAGGACTGGAGCTTGGGTACCCAGTGCCTCCTGTATTCTAGTGACACAGAATTAGTGCCAGCAGGTCATTGCTTAAAAGGGAAGGTTCCTAGATTGTGCTAAACTATAAACCATGCTCCTAAAAACAGTTGGCTTAATCTGTTGCATCAAATTTTGGCAGATTTGTGAAAGTTAGATTATAATTATGCTTAGGGTGACCATAACTGGGCTGTCAAAATCTAGACAATCACCAGAATGTAGTAAAGTCTACAGAATATCTTTGCTGCCATCTGTTTGTCATACAATCCATTTAAGAGTAACAGAGTTGGAAGGGACCATGGAGGTCATCTGGTCCAACCCCCTGCTCACACAGGAAACCTGGACCAGGGATTGCTGAACTGCTGGCCTTTCTGATCAACAAGCTCAGTGTCTTAGCCACTGAGCATTTTTTCAGCATCGGCACTATCCCTCCATGCCATACCACACCCTGCCAACTCCTGTAAAAAACAGTCCTCGCTATTTCTCATTGGAAAAATTCTGAAAAATTCAGACAGAAATGTGAGACCTGTGTTCACAGAAAAACACTATACATTCTGAATTAGACTGACATTTTCTTCCCTTTCATTGTTATAAGAATCAAACCAGTTGTATTGCTATCACAGGATATGATTCCCTTGCCCTCTTCCAGGAATTATTTCACACTTCAATTTCCCTACAGCCTAGGATTAGGATTTCCTGGCAATATCCTGTTGAAATCACAACCATGCAAAACCTGGCTTAATTTTTTGACATCAGGTAAGTTTGCGTAAGTATTGCCACCTGTAGATAAATGCAATATTGATATGTGGGGTATAATTTAAAGCAGGACTTGATATTAAGTGCAGACATCTTTGACTATGTTTCCCTTCCTTCTCCTCTTATGGTTGTCCCACTCAATGCAGAGTCTATTTGTTTGTACCACAGTTGCTCAGTTTGTACAAGGTCATCAATACCTGATGAACATTGTAGGTGTTTCGTTTTTCAGCCAGTTTGTCATAGCCAGCCCCTGTTTAGGGCTGAGAGAAGTGACTGGCCAAGGTCACCACCCTGGCTTTTTGAGAGGATTAAAATTGGGTTTCTCCAGTTCTAATCCAGCACCTTAACAACCACATCAAAGGCCTTTCGTACTGAGTCTCTTCATATAATTTTTTAAAAATTTAAAGTAGTTCCTCAGGGAAATCATGATCATTCTAGACCAAGCCAAGTCCAAAAACATTAGAGAATTCCTGGAAGCCTGGCATTCTGGAAATTGAATCATCAACAGACTTCCATAACATCTATGTGCTGTGCGAAAGGCATAATCAACAGGCCAAAAAAAGGAGCAAAAAGACCAAAATACATCCCCAAAGCAATTGAGAGCTAGATGGCAATAGATTAACACTAAGATTAGCATCAGATCAACAGTCAAGAAGTGAACAATATCCCACTCAAAGAATTACCAAACAAGCCAACAGCAAACAACCCACCACCACAAACCCACCAATGGTTGGCAGGGCAAGTCAGTAGAATATAAACTGAGAGCACACCCCACTCCTTACTAGCACTGATAATGTTATGGTTTGGTAATGAAATATCTGCAAGAAAACAACCAAGCTCAGAGAGCACCAAGGACCTCTCATTTCAACCCTGAGGTACAAACATTCCCTTTTATTGGAAAAACAGCTGAAATAGGTCACTTTTTAATTGTTTGCTTAATAAATCCATTTAGGACAATTGGAATAAGTTACATAGCAGGTGATTTTTGCCAGATCACAAGAGAAACTGTTACAGAGTTCAACAAAACTGCTGTTCAAAGTTTATCAAAATTGTAATTTTTACAAGTGCAAAATGAGGTTGATGGATGAGTTATTAATGTACCAGTAGTTCTTGGCAGCTAAAGTTCATGTGGCTTGCTAGACAAATTTGAAAGGAAATAGCCTGAAGGTTATTGCAGTAAATGTGGGAAAAGAACAACCTTGAACTGAACATATGTAGCAAGCAAATATTTTAAAGGCATTTCTGCTGATTTAGTAGATCAGAATTACAAAATCAGAGGTAAATTAATGTTTGCCATTATTGAAAGGACTCGTAGGGAATGGAATTTCAGATGTGAATATGGAATAAAAATAAAGCTTGAGGCTGAATTTATAAATGCATGGGAAAATGTCTAAATCTTCTTTTCAAATATTATTCTTGCTGATACCTAACAAGAGATATTGGGGAAATTCTAAAGAAGTTATTCTAAGTAGTGTTAAAGAGTTCTGAGTTACAGATTGAGAGAGACAAAATAGAGGTTCTTTCTCTGAGCCTGGGGTTAGTTTCCAAACATTTCATTACCAGATTATATGACATCTTCAGCAGAGTTTATGGGATTCCCTAAATTTCACTAAAAATGTTACCTAGCCTGGT
Source organism: Ahaetulla prasina (assembly GCF_028640845.1). Taxonomy (NCBI): domain Eukaryota; kingdom Metazoa; phylum Chordata; class Lepidosauria; order Squamata; family Colubridae; genus Ahaetulla; species Ahaetulla prasina. Next base: position 38,260,195 of record NC_080542.1, on the reverse strand, counting down.
AACGAAACATTTGGAAACCAATCCATAAGCTCAGAGAAAGAACCTCCACCTTCATCCTAACCCAAGTTACAGATATTCATCACCAAAAGTAAATGCCGGTTTTCAGCAAAATTATCAAAAAATGTAATTATATGACTCTAAGATTCTGGAAACATAAATGGAGCCAAGTTGTTGAGCACCCAAAGTTCTATCACATGATTGTTGGAACTTTGAATCCAGGTCGTACATAGCCCTGAGATAAGTCCATTATAACTTTGAATGATCACTAAGCAACTGATCATAAGTCAAGGGCAACCTGTACCTTATTATGTTTTCTGGTACATGAGCTGCCTAAGTGTGAAGTCCACAAACCCAGCTGTTCAGTCCATACTGTGCACTGCAATGTATATTCAATGCTATTTATGTTTTGTATCCCTAGCAAAAAAGAGGGATACTGATTTTAATGCAGGCCGACAAATAAATAATGTCATGGGGATACTGGTTCCCAAAATACATAAACTTGCACTCAAATAAAATGGGGTGAAACTGTGGCCACATTTTTATGTACCCTAAGGCCAGTACTTTTGTAGGATAAAATGACAGCTTGCCTCAGACAATAGCCAGGTTTCGTATAATGCACTAAGTGATGTGATTGTTTGATGGTGTTTTAACACAATGTCTGAACTGAGACACAGTAACTTATAAATCATGTTTATAGTACCAAATCAACCAATAGGGGTTTATTCAATAACTATGGCTTAATGTAATTTATGAACCCAATCACTATGAAATTGAGATTAGTAGTAGTATCTCTTAAGAGGGCAGATATATGGTTTCATTTTATTTATTAATCACATTTACAGAGAAATGAGATACCGCTTTGGGATTCCACTAAACTTATCTGCTGTCCTATATTAGGATGAAATTTGCTATTCTTCCTCCAACTTTGAAGTAAAAAATTTAATTGTAAAACCTGTTGGATCTAGTCTATAAACTGGGAAGAGAAGGCTCTTGTGCTCTGCATCAGATGGCAAAAATGCTGGATTTGTCCTCCAGAATTACATGGATCAGATACCATCTTGATATCAATGGACAAATAAAATTCATCTTCAAGCTGTATTAGCTTCTTATATTATTTTTTTATTCAGACAATACTTTATATTGGAACAGATCCAAATGTGATTTAACAGATTATCAGGGATTTGTATCAACACATGAAAAAAAGCCAACTAAAGAGGGAACTGTAATAGGTGAATTGGTGCCCTATTCAAATTCCCCTAACTTTGATTACAAAGTCACCTTTTATGATCTTCAGTTTTCTTCTAGTGCAGCACTACATTATTTTCAGCTGTTAAAATATTCCATTGTTTTAACATCTCTGATTTGCTGGCTGGGGAATTCTTGGAGTTGAAGTCCACTAAACACTGGTATATAGCAAGGTTTCTTGAAACAGTTCCCCTCCAGCTCAAACTGAACAGTAATCTCTATGTAAAAAGATTTCCTCCTCCTCTAAAGTATAATGTATTTTATTAGCTTCATCAAAGACTACTTTTGGAAATCTTTCCTCATTTTTTACCACAGTATGTCCAAGGTTGAATAGCTTGTGGGTTTTTTTTTTCCTGATGTGGCAGTGAAAATTCTGAGATGAGGAGGTTGGTGTTGGACTGGCTGTTCTTCTCAGAAGAATTATACAGAAAGTTAATAGGAACTTTATATTGTAATTCATTTGCTATATTCCAGAAAGGGTGTTGTTAAATATAAGGAAACAAAAATAGCTTATTCCTTTGTTTCTCGTTTACTTCTGGATTTTTGTAAAACTGGACCTATTGATTTATTTAATGACCATGATGCTTGTTTAATGATTGCCACAAAAAAAAATTGTAAATTTGTATTGGTTATATGATCAACCCGCTAAATGACTGTCATAACTTACGACCATTATGAACAGGCTTCATTATATAGTATGTCATAAGTCGAAGACGATACTCAAAATCACTAGAAGAATCTCCTTTGCTTTTTGGTAAATTGGTAAAGTGATGCTGTCAACGTAACGTTCAAGAGTCATACTATGGTAGGTGCTATTAAGCCAACAGGTTCCAGTCCATTGTTCCAATTATAGATGATTTTCTTTAATCTTCATCTGATAGATCATTTATCTAATCTTCACCTGAACGCATCCAACAAAGGGGAAGCACTACTTCTCTGAGTAATGGTTGCTCTGTCAAACAGCACTTATAATTCAGAAGTAATTTTTCCTCTCATACATATTCAATCAGAATCTCTGTTCCTGTAATTTAAATCCATTATTCAGTGCCCTATTTAATGTTATATCCTGTCAAGTATTTGAAAAACATGCCCATAGCTCTTGTTGGTCTCTTTAATCCAGTGTTTTTCAAATTTGGCAACTTCGTGATGTATGGACTTCAACTCCCAGAATTCGCAAATATGCCAAGTCCATTCTGAGAGCTGAAGTCTACATATCTAATAGTTTGAAAATCACTGATTATATCTCTCTTCCCAGACACCTGTTACCCTCATTGCTATACTTTAAAATGTTAGATTTTATATATTTTCAAGTAAGCCTTGAAAATATTTACAGATCCCTCACATCTAGGACATAAACTGTTTCAACTCCTACCCTCAAAACGACGCTATAGAGCACTGCACAACAGAACAACTAGACACAAGAACAGTTTTTCCCCGAAGGCCATCACTCTGCTAAACAAATAATTCCCTCAACACTGTCAAACTATTTACTAAATCTGCACTACTATTAATCTTCTCATCGTTCCCATCACCAATCTCTTTCCACTTATGACTGTATGACTGTAACTTTGTTGCTGGTAATCCTTATGATTTATATTGATATTGATTGTTCCTGATTGCTTATTTGTACCCTATGCTTATCATTAAGTGTTGTATCATTAAGTGTTAAATTGTACCCTATGACCATCATTTGTGTTGTAAATGTTGTACCTTGATGAAGGTATCTTTTCTTTTATGTACACTGAGAGCCTATGCACCAAGACAAATTCCTTATGTGTCCAACCACACTTGGCCAATAAAAAATTCTATTCTATTCTATTCTATTCTATATAGAATTGGCATATCAAATGCAGAACAAAGTGCAAGTAGAATTTTTATTTAAAAGCTGTATTTCTTTATATGCTACCTAAAATTATATTTGCCTTTTGCTTTTTCCCCCCTCAAGCATATCACATTATTCAGTTTACAATTTATTGGTACTGTAATTTGTCCATAGAATTTTTGCTTCCTTAGAAAATAATTTTGCAATCATCTCTATTAAATAATATTGATATTTTTATCCCATTTCTTTTATAAAAACTACTAAATTTTATTTCTGTTCTGAAAGATATTCTATCCAGTTTTATATCATTAGCAAATCCAGGAAAACATTCCCTTCGTCTCTTTATCCAAGTAATAAATGATGTTTCAGAATTTAGGACCTAGGATATTCCCCCTACCCACATGGTACTATAGGAAGCCCTCCCTCCCCAAATTAAAATATTCTTTATTCTTAATATTAAAAAGAGGCAGAATATTATATTTCCTAAATGAAGAAATTCAGAAAAAAAATATTGACCAAGGCAGAAAATAGCTTCAGTTTTTCTTAATAGTCTCAAGCAGAAGCCTTAAGTCTTTAGAGATGGATATTTTGTACCTATTAAGAAAGACTGAGCCGATCTAGTCATAAACAAAACACCTTCTGCCCTTACAGCTGATGGGATTAAGAATTTACATCCCCCATCCAAATTCTAAAGACAGAAGATGACCTTTATATTAACCCTCCACCATTAGAATATCAAACCCCCTAGGCTAGGGGGTTTGCACAAACCCCCTAGCCTAGAGCATCTTAATCACAAAATCCCAGAACCCTATAAAGATCCATCCATTCACCCAGCCAAGGGGTTGGCCAACCCAGAAACATTGCTTTTTCACTGAAGTTTCTGGAAACCAAATAAACCTTCCTTCCTTGCAGCCAATTAGCCTCCATTTTATTTCCAGCGCCATTCTCCTGGCTTAGAACCAGATTGGATTTTTCTTCCTACAATACCTTATTCCAATTTTATAAGGAACCACCTATTAGTACTCTGAGCTCAATTTTTGAGTCAGGTATGCAGCCACCCATCCTACTCACACTCAAGTAGCATGCTAAGCAGAATATGGGCTGTTTTGTAAAGTGCTTTTCTGAAATTAAGCTAAATTACATCTCCAGCATTCCCTCAATCTAAGGATTCTATCCAAACAAAAATGTTGTTTAAGTTCATTTGGCAAGATCTGTTTTTGACAGGTCATGCTGATTTCTGGTAATTATCAGATTGTTTTCAAGTTTCTTAAAAATGAAGATGTGTATGAACTGCTGTAGAATTTTTGCATGTACAGACATCGGATTGATTGGCCTTAGTTATTGATATTTAAAAGACCACCAAAGCTTACCCATAAGAAGCAACTTAATCGATAAAAAACATTTCCCATCTAAATTTTCTATCGTGATGTAGAATAAAAAGGTGAATGTTCGGATAATTTTCAGTGATGGTCAGATTCAACTGCTGTTGTGAGAAAGCTTACAGCAGGGAGGAGGGTAGGAAGTCGAAAGCAGGCGCCAGTACCAATGAGGCCTATCCCAGCAGCTGCCTCAAGTGTGTCAAGAGCTGGGTAGGCCTGAGTGGTAAAACAAACATTTTCTATTTACTCCGATTAGAAGGTTAACAAAGTAGCTAAGGAGGGGTAATTGATCTGAATTCAGCAGTACTGTGTATGTTCCCTGTACTGTGCTCTATCTCTCAATTTTCCTTTCTCATTTATAAGTCCTTCATAAGCTTTTGTTTAATGCAAATCTTGCATTGTTTATTTCTTAAATTAAAAAAAGAGGAAAACAAAATAAACATAATGTTCATCCATTGGGGAAACTTCACATGAAAATCAGGGACCGATCCTAGAGTTTCAGATGGCTCCCTCGTTAACTTCATTAGCAAATGTAATGAACCTGATCTGTCAATACCAGTTTCTCTTCATCTGAGAAATGTCCTCAAAAAAGGGCTTATGAAAAGTATCTCCTTCACTTGGCCATTATTTATCATCCCGTTCTCCATCAGAAAAGAAATTGGGGTTTTCGGGCAAAGTAGCCCTGATTTTCTTCTTTTCTTTGAAGCGTCCAGAATTGGAAACTTTGACATGTTTCCCTTTGGTGCTTTTGTCCACAATTTTCTCTAGCCGAGCATTGAATTCCTGCTCATTGCGGCTTCCACTGCTCCCATCTGCTGGCATGCCCTCTTGTAGACTCTCATCATTGGCCACTCCGTAAATATCTGGACTTTCATACAATACCTTTGGAGTTGATTTTTTCTTTCGGAGGAAGGTTAACTTCCACCAACTATAATTATTTTCTGCCATGGAGCCAACAGGGAGGATCAGTCGCCCTTGGGAAAGGGAAAAAAAAGCACATATCTGTTATAATCTTATGACATTGGCTAATTCTTCTTCCCCCCATAAATGGTCAATAAGACCATATTTAGAATTCTGAGCTTCATATTCTTTATGTACACATCATAAACACCTCACCCGAAATCCCTATTTTCATTCCAAAAATAAATTATGCAAGTGAATAGAATAGAATAGAATTAATATCTGCGCCCGCTGGGTCTAACGCTGATGCGCCATTTCTGAAACGTCTAGTGCGCATGCGCAGTTACAAGTCAGATTTCTATTCGTTTGTTATCACCTTCTTAGTGCTCGCATAAGTTTTTGTTTGTTGGGCTAACTTAATAGTGTGGTGGTTAAGTTACTTTTCAAAAGCTATTTTTCTGATCACCCTAAAATGGACAAATTCTTATTAAACTTGAATAATCAAGATAGTGCTAAATTTATAGACGAAGTTCCACAAACTAGTGGCAAGGGTTCCGAGAAGCGAAAACGTCGTAAATATGACGACAGTTACTTGGATTTTGGCTTTACATCAATAAACGAAAATGATAAAGAGAGACCACAGTGTGTATTGTGCATGAAAGTTTTGGCACCGGAGTAAGTTAAAACGACATTTAGAAACCAACCATTCTAACTTTGTTGGTAAACCTCACAACTTTTTTAAAAGAAAGTTAATGGAATTAAAACAACAAAAAGGCAGCATTTATAAACATATGTCAATACCAAATAATGCTTTGCTAGCATCATACAAAGTTGCATATAGAGTTGCTAAGTGTAAAAAGCCCCATACTATTGCTGAGCAACTCATTCTACCGGCTGCTTTAGTGAACATTATGATTGGTGAGTCGGCGGGGAAACTACTTTCAAATGTCCCTTTGTCTAACAATACAATCAGTCGCAGAATTCAGCACATGGTGGAGGATCTCAATGCACAATTAATTGAAAAATTAAAAGGAAGTGAATATGGACTGCAACTCGATGAGGCCACAGACAATAATAAGGACGCACACTTGATTTGTTACGTACGGTTCTTAGATGGTAATTCAATCGTTGAGGACCTTCTCTTTTGTAAAAGTATTACTGGAAGTACAAAGGCTCAGGATTTGTTCGAGATCCTGAATATATTTATGGTTGAAAATAATTTAGACTGGACAAAGTGCGTTGGCGTCTGTACTGACGGTGGTTGTTCGATGTCCGGCTCTTATGGAGGATTGCAGGCGCTTATTCGAAACAAAGCTCCAGATTCAGTTTGGACCCATTGCATCATTCACAAAGAAGCACTTGCATCAAAGTATATAAGTCCTCCACTAAATATAGTTTTAGAACGTGTGGTAAATATAGTAAACTATATAAAACACGGCCACTAAAAGCAAGATTTTTAAAAGAATGTGTGAAGATATGGGAGGTGAATACACATCTTTGTTGTACTACTGCCACTCACGATGGCTTTCTCAAGGTGTATTGTCTCGACGTTCCAATTATGGCAAGAAATATACACTTTCCTTGAAGAAGAAAAACATGAGTATGCCAAACACTTTGTAGAAACAGACTTTTTGATTAAACTCGCATACCTATGTGATATCTTTGAAAAGTTGAATGTGTTGAATCTCTCTTTACAAGGAGGCAATATGCACATTTTAAAGTTAACAGAAAAGATTTCAGCTTTCAGAAAAAAATTACAGCTATGGAAACTATAAATTAATGAAGATGATCTTAATGATTGCTTTCCCTTGTTGCACCAGTTTTTAACCTCCAATGAAATCAGTTTGTCTTGCAATTTAAAATCTCTTTTTGAAGATCATTTATCTCAGCTTATCAAATGGTTCGAAAAATACTTTGAAGCAGATAACATTGAAAAATTTACTTGGATTCAAGACCCATTTAGAGCCAAAGCTCCATCAGAATTTACCTCTACAGAAGAAGAATCTCTTATTGAGTTGTCTTGCGACACAACATTGAAGTTAAAATTTGTTAGCATGGAACTTTCTGATTTTTGGATATCAGTAAAAGAGGAATACCCACTGCTTAGTTGCAAAGCCCTAAGAATATTAATTCCTTTTGCAACGTCCTATTTGTGCGAAGCTGGGTTTTCGGCAGTTGCGGTAATAAAAAGTAAATATCGCTCAAAAATTAACGTCGAGCAAGAAATGAGAGTCGCTATTTCCAATTTTATTCCAAGATTTGAGAAGTTGTGCAGCGAACAACAAGCCCATCCATCCCATTAATAATTTTAAATCATTAAACGATGTTCAATAAATTGTGAATTTAAAGCTCGTATTTAATTTATTTTTCAATTAACCTAACTTTAACGATCTAAAAAGTAGATTTCCAAATCCTTAAAAAGACAAAAATTAAAAAAAAAATTGGATGTACCTATTAAGGGAGCCGCGGAAAAAATCCGAAGTGTTATGGGAGCCGCAAACCAAAAAAGATTGGGAACCTCTGAATTAGATGGATAACATAAGCAAGAAACTAAGAAACTCTTGATCTGTGCCTAGGCCCTTAGTGCATTAGAGAAGAAAATGTGTAATATAGATGATGAGGACAAAATCAAATTACATGTATGTAGGAAAGATTTATTTTTGATGTTTAAGGTGCAGGTGTTGAAGCTTCAATTGGAAGGGAGAGACTGAAATTGAGACTAGTTTCTTTACCAGGGCTACCTGTAGAGAATGGAAACTCCTGGGCAACTTTAAAAGTCAACTTTAAAGACAACTTTATAAAGCCCACAACCACCACAGTGCTAACATATATTCCTTGCAAGTACCTGAAATGATGAGATGCTGCTTAAAAGATTACTTGATTTGAATGTCCCTCCCATTTCCCCCCCCCCCCAAATGTTAGAAAAACCAAATACTGCATTTAAGCTTTCCCTTTAGAACATGGAGCATCTTATCTTTTTCCCCCTTTGATTGTTTTCAGTTGCTTCACACCCTAGTTTTGTTTATCCCCTGCTGATGGTGGCAGAGACACAGTATACATACTGTTAAAAGTATCAATATTAAATCAGGAAAACATTGGATGAAGCTTATCTTATTTGTATACGTCTGAATGATCTTAGGTCAGTCAATTCATCTGTGCCTAAATTCTTCCATCTTTTCCTGAACTTATTGATATCATTCTGAAAAAAATTAGATGCACTATATAAATGCTGCATTGTGGGTAGAGCAAAGCTCATTCTGGTGCTTAGGAACTGCCGAATGTGCTTCTGAGAATCCTGTTCTTGGATCCATGCATTTTACTAAACCACATTTATTTTTACTTAGTTTGAGAACAATTTACAGTATTCCCAAGAACCATGCTGATTGAATTCATGGATTATGCCAAGCTAAACAACTCAAGCCAGTTGTAATGGGCAAAAGGAATAACCTTGAGGAATAATTTATTTATTTATTTATTTATTTATTTTGTCATAACAATATATGTAAGTATGATATAAAAAGATTATATAGTATATAAACACATATATGAGTAAATATAGGAGGTATAAGCATATATATATATATATATAGGAAGAAGAAAAGAAAAACAATATGACAGGAACGGTAGGCACGATTGTGCGCTTATGCACGCCCCTTATGGTCCTCTTAGGAATGGGGTGAGGTCAATAGTAGAAAGTTTTTGGTTAAAGCTTTTAGGATTATGAGAAAAGACCAGAGTCAGGTAAAGTATTCCAAGCACTGATGATTCTGTTACAGAAGTCATATTTTCTGCAATCTAGATTAAAGCGGTTGGCATTAAGTTTAAATCTATTAGTTGCTCTAGTATTATTGCAATTAAAGCTGACGTAGTCTTTGACAGGAAGGACATAACAATAGATGATTCTGTGAGTTAAACTTAGGTCTTGTCGAAGGCGACAGAGTTCCAAGCCTAGGATTTCAAGTCTGGTGGGATAAGGTATTTTATTGTTTTCAGAGGAATGGAGAACTCTTCTTGTAAAATATTTCTGGACACGTTCAATTTTATTGATGTCAGAGATGTGGTGAGGGTTCCAAACAGGTGAGCTGTATTCTAGAATTGGTCTAGCAAATGTTTTATATGCTCTGGTTAGTAGTGTGGTGTTTTTGGAAAAGAAGCTACGCAAGATTAGGTTTACAACTCTTAGAGCTTTTTTTGCTATGTAGTTGCAGTCAGATAAAAGAAATCTGAGGCTCTGTCAGAATTGAGAAATCATCTCAAGATAAGAATCTTCTGAATTCTCACAATAATAAGGGGGTGAGGACATTCAGACTTGCAATATTCTGTTTCTATAACCAATAAAAGTAGTGTCGGCATACATGACTTCGGTTTCCTAATCTTGAAGTACCTTGAAGTGCTAACACCAGTGTGTTTTATGAGTCCTTTTAAATGATCCACATCGGTCAGCCTTGGATAAGAGGAAAATGGACTATAGTTATATCTTCTTGCGGAATAAAAATTGTCCATAAAGAACTACAATAATTTTTATTTTTTTCATCTAGGTGGCAACTTGAAAAACTAAGTAGCATTACAATTGGTTAGCATTTGGAGACCACCAAGATACTTTAAGGCTAGACTGTGGAATATTGAAAAGAATCCTTAAAAAGGCAATAGGAAAGAAAACTGCATGGGATGCTTATTAAGGCAGCAGGAGAACTCAACTTGGAAGAGTATCTTTAAATTATTATTACGCATTGATTATTATTTTTCGACTTCTAGTTCATCTCAGGATTTTATATTTGCTCAAGGTGTAACTTCTTGTTTTGAATCTATTCGGATCAAGAGCAAGGGCAGGAACTATATGTAAGTGAATTGTTTATTCTAAATTAAAACATTTGTTTCCTGTATGAACTAAGGATACTGTAGCTTGAGATACCATGTTAATCGTTTACAAATAGACAATACCTCACTGAAAAACAGACAACCCTCTGTTTGAAGCCTGTCTATTTCGGGAGCCAAGCAAAAATGAGAGAGGCAGCCTCTCTCCCATCCCATGTATGTCCTATATTGGAGCCCATTCACTGTGTCCATAGATTTCTGTGGGAGCTATTAAAATCCAACCTTATCTTCCAGCTCAGAAGTGGAACCAGAGAGATATTAGAAACATAGATGAATGGTAATCTCTAGTCTAACAACAGTTATATCACTCAGTACCAGCATTCTTCAACCAAGTATCCTCCAGATGCATTACATTATTTTTAAGCTTGGTCACTATGTTACAGATTCAAATATGCTGTCTCCAAAACCATGCTTAAACTTTATTTTAAGACACGTGATGTTTCTCTGAAGCACATGGTCTACTGCATTCCCCCCACCCTTTTTTGGGGATTCACGTTCTCTTTGTCCATCAACCTGGAAATGTCCCCCTCAATGTGTTAGACATCAATGCTGGCTCAGAATTATGGGAGTTGTTCCAACTAGGGTAGCAGGTTGGGGAAGGAAGAAAGGAGGGGTCCATGACCCATCTTTTATTGGGAATCATAGATAACTAGATAAACTATCTACCATGTCCTCACGCTACATATTAGCTATTTCCATAGAGTGGAGATAAAGGCAGAGACCCTGTAAATCAGAGTTCTTTGATTGGGAGCGGTCTGCAACATATATTGCTTGCCTGACTGAGTGGAATGAAGCTGGGTCTTTAGGCAGTCTGGTTCTATTCGGCGTAGGGCTTTATAGGTAAGCACCATTTTGAATCGAAGCAAACTGGCACCCAATACAGTTCGTGGAGTAGAGTGTTAGATGTGCCCTTTGAGTGCCCAATTTAGCATTTGATTTCATCCATCCTTGAGAGGAATCTAATAGGTTGGGAGCAAGGCAGTTTTAAGACATTAGAAACTGAAATATTCTGCACAGATTTATTTTTTTATTTTCTCCTTCCTCTTCTCCAGATAGAGAAAAAGGAGAATTCATTTGCCAGAAGAAAAAACCCTTTTACTGGAATGGCATAATATTTGACTCTAATTCAATGTTTTACATGGATAACAGAAAGCAGAGCATTTTTAAAACTCACAAATTGATGAACACTTTTGAAATAGGCAGTAAAATAAATAAATGTATCAAGACATCCATTTCTTACGTCTCCCAATTCTTAGAACAGAATTGAGCAAACTGATGTTCTTCTCATGTTTTGGACTACAGTTCTTATAATCCCTTATAATTTGCTATTTTGGTTGGAGGTGAATGAGAACTGAAATTCAAAATTTTACCAACTTGGCTGACCTCTGAGCTAAAGAATTAGACCCTATCTCTGTTAAACAGGTTTGCAAAAGTGAAATATGCAAAACAGACAGCTACTCAGTGAGTCTGAGATTTCTTTTCCCCCTATCCTATTTGAAAACCAAATAAAGTTGTTCCTTCTTATTCTATGCTTACAACAATCTTGCAAAAGATTACAGCAAGAAATTGTATCTTGGTCTGGGATAATCCAGAAATTAGAAGTAAGTATGGATAAAAACATGTGTTTGCCCCATTTAAATTCAAAACTCTGCCCACTGAAGTTCTACACGTTTTATCTTTACATCTGCTGCGATGATCAATTAAACATTTGTGAAGACTACAAAACACAGCATTCCCAGGTGTGAAGTGAGTTTCTTTCCCCTCTTCCCTTAAAAGTGCCATTAACAACATACCTGCTTTGTCTGATGTCTGATTTGTCCGTCACTGAATTCTTGTGGGCAAAGACCAATATGGAGAAGACGTGAGGTAGAACAAGACACTGAGCTAGACGTTGAGTTACTTTTGTGCAAAACAGGCAGAGATGGCTTTGGCAACCAGTAAAAATGTGATTCTCACATCTCAGGTGTGTGGAGGTGCCACATACCTACTTGTGCTTCAATTCTCTCTCCCTCCCTCTGTATGTCAAGGTTAACCAGGGACTGAGCCACTCCTGCCTAAAGTAAACAGGAGCGAACAGTGGCTGAGCAGGGACAGATTTGAATATTCATGATGAAGGAAATCTAAGCTGAGAACTTTAGCTGCCTTAGACCAATTCCATTTGACTTTACCTGCGGAGAAGGAGGAGATGGAATTTAAGTAGGGGGAGTTAAATTCCAGAATTTCAGCCCATTGGATGTTGGGAATGTATCTATGAAGCCTTAAAGGTTTATTTACTGAGTCAAAGTTTTAAAAAGATAAACACTTTACTTCCTTAGGTGGATTATGTTGATAACCACTGGCAATAAATGCATTACTGAATGCACATAGCCACAGAGGCTGAGACTATATAATCCAAACTGAGTTAACAAGGCAAAATTTAAAACACCTAGATTGTAAAGAATTACACCCTGATAAGTGACTGGTCCTGCAGGGTGCAAATTCTCACACGAGGACACTGTTATTCTGCAAGATGTAAAACCCATTTTCATTCATAATACTGTACGCTGTCAATTTGTTGAAGATAATTTCCCTCAGTCAATTTTTGATCTGGCTAGTTTTATTTTTTTTCCTGCCGGAATCAAATGTGGGAATCAACCACTTAAAAACATGTCAACTATAAAGTTAACTGAAAATTCACAAAAATTCTTCTATGAGTTTTAATCCTCAGAGTCACATATACTATACACATAATTTTATATCACAGTAATGAAACGATAAATGATGTGTGAACTGGTGTTTTATAAATACTTGTTTTGTGACTTCTAGTTTCAGTTACTGTATTTATAATTGGACAATTTTATCCTTCTATTCACCCAGCAATATAGGTAGGCAAGTAAATGAAAGATAATATGTTAGGTATTTATAGTCGCAGCATAAACCTCTTATTGGTCATGTTTTATTACAATAAGCAAAATGTTTGAGGGCAAAAATTAGAGATTACATAGTTCTATTCATGAATTGGTGGAGTAAGAAATATCTTTGAAAACTTGCCTTGAATATTTTGGGTATTCCAAAAACTGAAGTTTTAAGCTTTTGTAATAAAGGCTTCAAGGTAGACGGGAAGGGTCTAATTTTATATTAATTCATTTTTAAATAAATATTAAACTGATTTGATCACATGAAAAGCTTCTTCTTAAAATAATTTTATCATCTGCAGATTTTAAGAAAGGGGAAAAAAATTCCCTTCCAGAGATATATCTGGATTGCCAAGTGCTCTGCTTCAGTTCATGGTGGGGCTTGGCCTCTGTAACACTGGGCAAGGTTAACTTGAGGTTTTTTTAAAAAAAAAAATAATAACGAAATAGTCTTGCCTACTACTATCATGATGTTTGCAAGTTTTCAACGATTGTGACTATTTGTTATTTATACAGTGTCTCAAAGATACTGGTGGAACAGTATAAATATACAAATAAAAAATATAGATTTGAGTTTCCAAAGTGTTTCCAGTCTAAACTGGATAACAGAAAAAAACCCCAATCCTTTTCTGGCTAAAATTTCCAGGACAGATAAGCCCAGTAAAAAGTCCTGGTAAATGGGTACCAATTTATTCATCTATGTAATCCTCCAAACCCAATTTTGTGGGATACAAAATATAAATTTTCTAGATGTCAAAGCAATATGGGGACAGCAGAATGCGTACCTACTGAAAAACTAGGAGCCACTAATTCTCAGGTTAATCCATTTTACAAAGAACTCCTTGTTAAAATAAAACAAAATGTTTGAGGGCAAAAATTAGAGATTACATAGTTCTATTCATGAATTGGTGGAGTAAGAAATATCTTTGAAAACTTGCCTTGAATATTTCGGGTATTCCAAAAACTGAAGTTTTAAGCTTTTGTAATAAAGGCTTCAAGGTAGACGGGAAGGGTCTAATTTTATATTAATTCATTTTTAAATAAATATTAAACTGATTTGATCACATGAAAAGCTTCTTCTTAAAATAATTTTATCATCTGCAGATTTTAAGAAGGGGGAAAAAAATTCCCTTCCAGAGATATATCTGGATTGCCAAGTGCTCTGCTTCAGTTCATGGTGGGGCTTGGCCTCTGTAACACTGGGCAAGGTTAACTTGAGGTTTTTTAAAAAAAAATAATAATAACGAAATAGTCTTGCCTACTACTATCATGATGTTTGAAAGTTTTCAACGATTGTGACTATTTGTTATTTATACAGTGTCTCAAAGATACTGGTGGAACAGTATAAATATACAAATAAAAAATATAGATTTGAGTTTCCAAAGTGTTTCCAGTCTAAACTGGATAACAGAAAAAAACCCCAATCCTTTTCTGGCTAAAATTTCCAGGACAGATAAGCCCAGTAAAAAGTCCTGGTAAATGGGTACCAATTTATTCATCTATGTAATCCTCCAAACCCAATTTTGTGGGATACAAAATATAAATTTTCTAGATGTCAAAGCAATATGGGGACAGCAGAATGCGTACCTACTGAAAAACTAGGAGCCACTAATTCTCAGGTTAATCCATTTTACAAAGAACTCCTTGTTAAAATAAAACAAAATAACTCTTAAAGTGACATTTAATTTGATATGAACAGGTGGAACTTCCTGGTTCCAGTTTTTACCAGTGCCAAACAATCTTCTAATGGCTATTTTTTTATCCTTCATTGAAACCAAAGGGTTAACATCTCTAGTTCTTACTAGTTTGGTTCTTTTACATCTATTCTTTTTTTTTTGGAGGATTAGTCAGACTAGACTCTGGCTCAGGCACTCATCAGACCGGTTTAGACTTCTTTTCTTTTCTTTTTCTTTCTGTGTTGGGGTGAAGGGGAATAATTTGTTCCTTTTCCTGTTCAACTGCCAACAGTTTCCAGTAATCCAGATTAGAGCTCATTCAGTTGTTTTCCCAGGCAAATCATTATCCCAAAACAGCAAATCTTTCCAAGAGATGACCATTATACAATATTTAGAGTGAAAAAGAATCTGTAATTGTAATTGTTCAGAATTGAATCTATTTCCCATAATTCAAGTTTATATCAGTGCACCATTTGGGGACTGAGTCTTCATGAAATTTCAAACTCACTTGGTTACCCATTCCTAATCATAATGAAATCATGACCCTTGTAATTTCTAAAAGGAGAGACAGGACAAAGGTAATGTGAAAATGGTTGGACTTCCTTCACTCATCTATAACCCAAATACTAATTTACTATTTATTTCCAGGTTGGATTTAAGCATTCTTAAATTTGTGCAACACTTGAATCTACCCTCCTTTCAGATAAATTTAACTCCATTTATGTTCCATTCAAAAAATTGAGGTTTTAATTAAATATAATATAACCAAAATTCACTGCACCCTGGACAGTAAATATGTTTAATGGGTTAAATCCAGTGGTGGGATTCAGCCAGTTCGCACCACTTCGGGAGAACCGGTTGTTAACTTTCTGAGCAGTTTGGCAAACTGGTTCTTGGAAGAAATCATTAGGGCAGAGAACCGGTTGTTAAATTACTTGAATCCCACCACTGGTTAAATCCAAACCTTTTAGAGAGGCCTTTCCAAATAAAAAAAGTTCCACTGATTTTAAGATCTATTTTCTAGGCATGTCTAAGTCCAAACTCAACACCAACCATCTGGAATATATCAATAATAGTTGGCAAAATGTTTTTGTTGCTGTAAATTTGTTTTCCACAATCTGATGCCCTAGATTAGAGCTTTTAAGAGGCAAAGATTCTATAATCTAATAAATATATAATCTATGAGGAAGCATGACTGGAGAAAACTGACATATAATATAAGGGACATCCATCTTCTCATCATCTGCCTGGAAGTTATAAATAATAGTGAGATTGGAAACTATCTAGAATGTGAAAACGTACTTAATTCTCAAATCATTCAGACTCTAGAATATAAAACAATTGCTTATAACAAAATTTCTTGTATGTAAGCCATTTATGAAAGATTTATGATCTTCGCTGTAAGCAAACACATGGACTGAATGCCAAGCTCTGTAATTTCACCTTTTTATCAAAGGCAGTCTCATCTTAAAAATAGTATTACTAAAACCAAAGCTGAAAATACTTACAATTCAAAAATACTTGGAAATTTATTATACACTTTTGGTGCCAAATATTCTACCATGTATATAAAACATTAGAATTGCTGGACAATTTGACTTGGAGAATAGATGTTTTTGCATTGTTTTATATTACTATTATTATTACTAGGTTATGCAACTCCAACATTAGCTCCTGGTTGGAAGAAATGGCTAATTTTGAAAAACAAAAATACTAGAAGTTATTTTCCAATGTGACAGGACCTTACAGTCCTGTTATCCTTTAATTTACTTGAAGGCAGTCTCATTGTGTAATCATTTCTCAGCATCCATGTAATAAATAGCTGATGCAATGGGCAGCCTTGACTTGGATTATTATACAACAAGAAGGAAGAAGGAATTAAGACTACCGTTTTACCTCCAGCTGTCGAATTTCTGAATACTGTACTATTCTCTGACAGGTTTTCTAGGCAGGAATAAAGATAATTGTTTAGTGTTAGAGAATTTGCGGACTGACTTAAACCTTTCGTCTGCAGATAATCCTTTTACCACTGGTCATGTCCTTAGCTGAAACGGTGTAGCATTTCCGACTCATCTACATTAGGGTTCAAATTTGCACGTGCACAATTCGCTCATACAAAAGTAGCCTCGTCAAAGAATCCGAACCTCTGTGCAAATTTTGAGCACCATCTGCCGACCACTATCGTTTCCTAACACCTTTTCTCTGCCCTCACTCGCTCCGCCCCCCGCCCCCCTCCAGCCCCGCCGCTTCTGCTGCAAGAGTATTTTTCACGGTTGAGTTTCTGCTGGCCAATAACAGAAATGATGCGTGGCCTTGTACAGCACCCTCCTTTCACTTCCCACAGAAGGCGGGCTCTGTTTATTGGAACTGGCATTCGTTATTGGCTACGGCGGAAGAACTCCGTCCTGCGTCTGCTTCGATTGGTTGTCGAGGCGGAAGAGTAGCATTGCGAAGAGAAGCGAGTTCTTTTGGCGGCGGAGGCAATAGAAATTATGCAGGTGGGAAAGGACGTGTTAATGATAAGCGGGAGTCGGTGGGAAACAGCACGTGGGTTATTGGGGCGGGGGTAACCACCTGGTCCTGAGATGGCTTCGCAATCACTGTTTCTGGGCTTGAGAATAACATAGTTGGAAGGGACCTTAGAGGTCCTCTAGTCTAACTCTCTATTCATGCAGGACACCCTATTTTGCACCTACATTAAACTCCCCTTTTTTAATTCTAAAACAAATGCCACGTACTTTCCTTCGTTAATTCTTCTAATTCTACTTTCCTGGATGCAGTTATCAAGAGTGAATATAACACTTTAGGAAACACTGACTCATAAGACAAATCTTTCAGAAAGTCTAAAGAAGGCTCTCGCTCAAGCGAAGTATTACCTCTGATTTCATTCAAGGTTTTTTATCTGTAGAGGGAGTCCTCCACTTCGAGGCTCCAAAGCCTTTCCTGTTTCTGTTTCAAAGCCACTTTATCTTTTAAAATTGCTATTTTATCACCCATCTAGCATCACCCATCTCTTTCCGCTTATGACTGTATGACTGTAACTTTGTTGCTTGTATCCTTACGATTTATATTGATAATGATTGTTTCCTGATTGCTTATTTGTTCTCTATAACTATCATTAAATGTTGTACCTTATGATTCTTGATGAAGGTATCTTTTATGTACACTGAGAGCAAATGCACCTTGTGTGTCCAATCACACTTGGCCAATAAAAATTCTATTCTCTATTCTATTATTGTCTGTGAGAGAGGCATCTTGCTTTTATTTATTTTAAAATACTGTACCCTGGAAGCTGCAGATTCTTGAAGATTTTATTCACATTTGTGTAATACAGTGTTTGTCATCCAAAGCCTCTTTAAAATGTGTGAACTTCAATTCCCCAAATTGCTGTCTAGGAGGGAATTCTGACTGGGAAA
The DNA here is from genome assembly GCF_028640845.1 of Ahaetulla prasina. Taxonomy (NCBI): domain Eukaryota; kingdom Metazoa; phylum Chordata; class Lepidosauria; order Squamata; family Colubridae; genus Ahaetulla; species Ahaetulla prasina. The sequence goes on along the minus strand of NC_080542.1, from coordinate 38,241,988 downwards.
TTCTGAGAGTTCAAATCCACACAACTTAAAAATTGCTGAGGTTGAGAGACACTGTTGTAAGCATGCAGGTTGTTAACACGATCACAGAAATCTTAGACAATTGGGGGAAAGACAGATAATCTACGCAGTGGGTGTAAATTACAACCTTCTTTAGCACATATGAATTTCAAGATATTAAAAATCTACGTATACAGCTATTTAGCTAAAGATGTTTCTGTCATAAACTTTGAAGGCGTAATTTAGGGTGTTGATTTTGACAAATTAAGCAGAGAACTGAAGAGTTAGGCATGATTTTGCTAAATTTACTTTTATTACTGCATCCTATAGCAATGACTTAACTCCATCAAAGTGTTGTTTAAAATATTTCAGATTTTCTATACATAATGTAAAATCTTTAATCATCAATAGAGTTCACATGTTGTTTTAAACCATATGAGGTTGTTTTGGTTTAGCACAAAGCGGTGAACCATGGTATGTTTTGTAACTCATGAGTGTAGGTTGTGTGTCGTATAAGTCCAACTAATTGTAACCTACTGAAGTCAACATTGCTAAAAAAAACCACCAGGCATATTGTGATTTGTAAAACCAGTAATTGTAATTGGAACAAAAATTAAGCATGAAATGGTCATTTTGGTTCAATACATTTTAGTATTTTAATAGACTAATATGTTATTTCCTTTAGATCTTCACTGAGTTAATATGTTGGGGGTTTATCATATTATTGACATAGTAATTTCACTGAGTTAAATCTCTTTGAGACCCTTGTTAAATCACTTTGTTTCTGTTTCAATAGGACTATCAGAACTTGCCAATTGACATACAGACCAGCAAGTTGCTTGGTAGGTCTCTTTTTTGTTCTTTATTTGCCCTGTTGAAACAAGTCACTGCTTTAAAAGTACTACATGCATAAATATGACTTGGAATAGATATGTGATTTTTCTGGTTTTTCTTTTGATGTGTATTTTTTCTTTTTAAGATTGGCTGGTGGATAGGCGACACTGCAGCCTGAAATGGCAGGCTCAGGTCCGCATCATCCGTGAAAAAATTGCTTTGGCTATCCAGGACATGCCAGAAAATGAAGAAATCAAATGTCTTCTGTCTGGTGCCTGTGAGTATTTATGAAAGTTGTTAAATGAATGTATAATTAAAAATATGGTATTTAGAATATATAATTAACCTTAAATAATAAGCTTGGGATTTTTTGCTGTTTATTTTTTAAAAGAAAAATTAGAGATTTACAGAATAAAATGTATTTAATCAAAATCTCACAGTCCTTCTGTCTCTGATTCCAGATATTCACTATTTTCATTGCCTCAGAATTGTGGAAATCCTCAAAAGGACAGAAGCCTCTTCTAAAAACATATTTGGTCGCTATTCTTCACAGCGAATGAAGGTGAGTGAACCAGAGGAGGAGAACAGCATATTTGGCATTCCACATTGCTCAATAAACTCCACATTTTCCAAGAATTGGCTATTCCCCTCTATATTACTTATGCAAACCTATACCCATGAATTACAAAACATTAAAGTTTAATTAATTAAAGTTCACTTCTTTGTGCTAAACCAAAACAACCTCATATAGTTTAACGTGACATATGAACTCTATTGATTGTTAAAGTTCCTTCAATACATGAGCAATTTTACTAATCCTTGGATTTTTCAACAGTTGAATCAAGAATACCAGATTTCCATGTCCTTATCCACAAAAGTATTGGTTAAATTTGAATCAGAGATGAAAGGCATAGTAATCCAATAAATCTAGATAGAAACACACTGTGGAATACTGTCCAAGAAGTAGTATACCAAAATATAACATCTTCTAAAAGATATCTTTCAGAACACAATGTGGAGAACATTTGCATCTGAAATATTATTTATACAGGATTTATTATTAAGGAAACTTCTATGGTTCAGCTATCTACTTTGATAAAAATAATAAGAAACGCAATAACATTAGAACAAAAAACAGCACAACACTGAGACACAAGTAAAACTTGCATTCATTAACCACAATAGCCTGGCCCATCAAATCTTGGATCCAGTATCAAGGGTAAAAGCCAGGTTTTCTTTGATTTTCTGAAGACCAAGAGATTGGAGCCAACTGTATCTCTGCAGAAGGTTATTTCATGAGGCATGTGCCATGTCAGAGAAAACGTGCTTTCCAGGTAACACCAAGGGGTCTCGGAGCATGTCAACCCTCACAGATCTGATGTGATAGGCAGAAACCGCTGGGGATAAAAACTAGCCTGGCTTCATCTCATGTAAGGCTTTAAAGGTGATGATCAACTCCTTGAATTGCATCTGGAAGCTTAATGGGAGCCATTGCTGTTCATTCAGCAGTTACGTGGATATGCTGTAATGTGCTCACTATTGCTTATGTCAGGGGTCCCCAACCCCCGGGCCATGGCCTGTTCAGAATCTTGCTGCACAAGAGGCAGACTATGTGCACATGTGTGTGTGAGCTGCTCCACTCAAGCAAGCAGTGCCCCAAAGGCTTCTCTTGCATTGCATGCATACATGCCAACCTGCCACTCACGCGGCCCATTTCCCCACTTCACCACTTCCCAGGCCACCATGCTGCCTGCTCTCAATGCTCCCAAAGTGAACCAGTGAGAGCAGAGGCTGAGTGAGATGAGCGTACCCTACTCAGCTTTGCTGACTCAATTGAGGCTGCCTGTGCAGAATACCCAATCCGCTTTTGGAGTATCAGGCAGCCTTGGTGATCTGAAGAAGCAGGAAACCATGCCTCCAAAGGCTTCTGCGCACCAAAAGCTTTTCCAAATGGCCGAAAAGCTTCAGGGAAGTGATTTCATGCTGCTTCAGGCCTTCCACCCCTTTGTAAAAGCTTTTGGCACAGAGAAGCCTGAAGGAACATGAAACTGTGCCCGAAAGGCTTCTTTCTTGCTTGAGTGGACCTGTACATGCTTCTGTGGCCTGGTTCCCCTTTCTTTCCCCCTCTTCCAGGCCACCAAGCCACAAAGGTTGGGGATCACTGGTCTATAGATGCAGTTTTCGAAGATCTTGAACGATCCATGTATAGCTAGTCCTCGATTCATTTAGTTACAACAGCACTGGAAAGAGTGACTTATGACCATTTTTCATCTGGACATCTCCATGGTCATGTAATCAGAATTCAGTTGCTTGACAACTTATATATTATGTGATGGTTGCAGTATCCTGGTCTCGTGATCACTTTTTACAAGCTTCTGTCAAGTAAAGTCAGCAGAAACCCAGATTCTCTTAACTGTGTTATTAACAACTGCAGCGATTCACTTAACTGTAGCAAGAAAGGTTATAAAATGGGGCAAAACTCAATAACCTCCTTGCTTAACAATGAAAAATTTGGGCTCAGTTGTGGCTGTACGTCGAGGACCACTTGTAGAGCAAGTTGGGTTAGATGAATCCATAGGTGACTGAGCAGTACCTCCCAAGCAAGAAGGGGCAACAGACCCTCAGAGTGTATTTGTGCAAAAGCCTCTAACCTCAAGGGCAAAGTGCAAGAGATGCTGTAGTATCTATACTTTCTCATCTCTGAGAGACGGCATTCTGGCCCTTACAATGGTTGGAAAATGGGTTGCAGACTGTATATCACAGCAGTAGTCTCCCCCTTTCATTGTCTTTTCTGCTCCTCTTTTACAGGATTGGCAAGAAATTGTAACACTATATGAAAAGGATAACACTTACTTGGGTAAGGCAAAAGGCAGCCTTCCTGCATTGCACAGAAATTTACAGAAGTCTCATAATGAGTCTAAGTCAACTCCTTTCTTTAGCCTGCTATATAAATTCAGTATTTACACTGCTTGCCTACCAGCAATTAAAATCCCTTTTCCTCCTCTCAGAAACACCTTCAGAGATTAGAAGGCTTAACATTTGAAGATCGCTCTAATTTAAGAAAAGTGTTCCATATTCATATTGTCCTTTCTTAATCTAGAGTATATTCTCTCACTCGGTAGTGTTTTCTCAGTGTCTGCAGTCCCTAAGCACAAAGGAGTTTGAGGCTTCAAAAAGATACAAGGGTTTTAGAGCAGCTCTTCCCAATCTAGGTGCCTGTATTAAACTTTAGCTCTCCAAACCATCTCCTACATCCACCCTAAATAGGGAATCTATATATAAGAGCTGTGATGGCGCAGCGCTTAGAATGCAGTATTGCCAGCTAATTCTGCTGACTGTCGATTGCCAGCAGTTCGGCAGTTCAAATCTCACTGGTTTAAGGTTGACTCAACCTTCCGTCCTTCTGAGATTGGTAAAATGAGGACACAGATTGTTGGGGGCAATATGCTGACTCTGTAAACCTCTTAGAGAGGCCTGTTAAGCGCTGTGAAGTGTTATATAAGTCTAAGTGCTGTTGCTATGTGGTAGAATCCCAGACTAGAGAAGGCTGTTCTAGAGTCACTGGCAAGAGTCTTTCTACCCTACCTGAAACTTTCACTGCTTGAGTTTTAGCTTTTTATCGTCTGTTATTTTATATCAGCCTATCAATTTCCTTTCCAGGCTCAATATTTATTTGCAGATCTTATATGCCTTGTTAGTGACCAATCCCAAGTGGTTTTTGTAGGTTCCTAGCCAGAAATAAAATATATCTTCAATAGAAATAACTAGATACTTATAATTTTGCAAATCTGCACATTTCCAGAATATTTTCATTAGCTTCAAGCCTCTGATTCTTGTTACTAAAGTTCTGCATCAGAGTAGGAAAATTCTGGGCATTCTTTATGTTACTGAATATATATTTAAATTCCTTCAACATCTTTCCTCCAACACTGGAAGTTTTTAAGAAGAGATTGGACAGCCATTTGTCTGAAATGATATAGTGCTTCCTATCGGAGCATGGGGTTAGACTAGAAGGCCCCCAAGCTCCCTTCCAACTCTGTCATTCTGTCATTTCTTCACTATTTTTGTCTTTTATCTGGGGTTTGGCTCCTACAGGTTTGTGCAGTTTACATATGAATGATTGTTTCTCCATAGGGAATATAAACCCTGATTGGTATTTCCTATGGAGTACTAACTATAGTATTACAATTGTATTAACTATTAATTACATTATTAACTAATAATAAACGTAGTATCAGAATAGTACTAACTATTCTGTTACTTAGCTGAATCATTGTCGCATGGATTCTTTTGATTTTTGAGAAAATTTCCCCCAGTGTGGTGCTCCCTAGATATATTGGATCATCTGGAACATTTTGTTCAAGTCAGCCATATTGAACAATCAAGTACAATTTATTATTACAGTCTTAGACCAGAACAACCATATTGAACAAGAACTGAGGATCGTTCCAATATGTCTGGGGGACAGCAGTTCAAAAGGGCTGGAGATTTTGTAAGCAGCACTATATGTCGCTGAAGACATATTTTAATTAATATGGAAAGATTTATAAATGATAAGCCCTATATGAGAAATTGCAGTTGACAATTCAATCCGGGTTATGGAGGGTGGTAAATATATAGAAGATTCTCATTTCCCTTTGTCAGTCCTTTGGGTCCCCTTCTCATTGATTGGCTCTACATGTTCCCCTTCAACATCCGAAATAATCTACTTATTTAGGATAAGGAGACCAACTTGCATAGTCATCAAAGCCAACCTCTATTCTTTCATTGTCCTTTGCATTATATGTCATAAAGTATGGGGGGATGTTGGTCAAGAGGTGTAAATTATTATAATGGGAGTGAAGAAGGTAATTCTGATGTTAAATTCACCAGGAAGGATTAATTTAGAATTTGAGTGTCTTGACAACAAATCCAGAATCTAATCCTTAAAGATATCCCAGTTGCCGTTGATATGCCTCTTCTGAGTTGAAAACTCACTACAGTCCCCAAATTTTAAATAAGATTTATTTTCTTATTACTGTATTAATTCTACATGCATACTAGCAAAAAACCATTGTCCATACTCCGTGTTTGGCAGGTAAACCCTTTTAATATTTTTATATACTGAGGAAGCCGTTATTTTATTTTTGAGTCAGATAGGCCTAAGGAAAGCAAAATTGGACATTAATTATTCCAGAACTAAAATTGTTGTTCCTGATTCTGTTCCAAGGATAACTGTAGACATAATTATAAAATAACTGAATCAGTATTGAATGAATAAACAATTCAAATCTTTGGAGTTATCTTCCAATCTTCCTTAATATTTGAAGAACCAAATGAAATAGAATAGAATAGAATTAAAAAATAGAAAAAATTTTAATTGGCCAAGTAGACACACAAGGAATTTGTTTTAGGTATATATTTTCTCAGTGTACATAAGAATAGAATAGAATAGAATAGAATAGAATAGAATAGAATAGAATAGAATAGAATAGAATAGAATAGAATAGAATAGAATAATAGCATATATTCTTCAAGAATAAAAAGATGCAACACTTAGTGATAGTCAAGGTTACTAATAAGCTATTAAACTGTACTAGGAAACAATAAATAAAAACAATATAATTGAAAGATACAAGCAACATGGTTATAGTAATAAGTGGGAAGAGTTAGATACTAGTAAGCAAGAGAAGTATAAAAGTAATACAGTCTTAGTAAATTATTTGACAGTGTTGTGGGAATTAGTTGTTAAGCAGAGTGATGGCATTCGGGGAAAAACACTCCTTGTGTCTAGTTGTTTTGGTGTGTAATGCCCTATAGCGTCTTTTTGGGGGTAGAAGTTGTAACAATTTATGTCTAGGATGTGAGGGGTCTGTAGATATTTTCTCAGCCCTCTTTGACTCGTGCAGTATACAGATCCTCAATGGAAGGCAGGTTGAATGAAAGATTCATTCAAGCCTCAGAAATATCCAATGCTTTGCAGAGATATTAATTTTCTCCCTGCAGCAACAAAATTCTTTAAGGCCAAAGTACTGAGCCTTTGATTTATATCAAATAGTTGTGTGTGTTCAAGGATTTAAAAGCCTTAGAAACAACTCAATGTAAATTTACGAAAGCTGTATTTTGTGTATCTTACCCATGAGTCAGCTACTGCTCGAGTTTAGAAGGTGACTTTTCCTTTCTAGAAATATATTTGGGAATTTTAACATACTGGTTAAAAGTAATCTTCATGGCTTATCTCCCCCCTCCCCAAATTCTCATTAACAAGTTTGTTTCTTCAAAGAAGAAAAAATAGGCATACTTAAATGAACCCACCTCAATTCTTTTTCTAGTATGCTTGTCATGGAAGTTAAAGCAGCATCTGTTTTATTCTTACCAAATGGCTAGTTCTGTATTCAGTTGTTTATATTAACCAACTGTCGTGGGTAGGAGGTTCAAATTACCAGTACCGAAAAGTATGACTCCCTTGAAGATTAGTCTTTGCTTGGCAGGGGATGATTATGCTGTAAATTTGAATTTCTTGCGTACCATATGGACAGAGCTTTTCTCCCTGTTTTTTCTCCCAGCCCAGTTATGCTTCCCTTGCTTCACCTCCATTCCTACAATCTCTTTTCTTTCCTGTCTCAATGCAACTATCCATTCTTTTTATTGTTCCTTTATACTAGAAGGTGCTTGTGCATAGCCATGTGAGTAGACTATGAGAGTAGGTTGTTATATACAGATGGAGATCAATTAATTCTATACAGGGAGCGTATTATTTATAGGCAATTAATTTTAATTGGTAGTTATTAATTCATGTGTGTGGGAGGGTACTTGTATGTTGGTCCAGCTTTGCCCATTTTTGGGGCATGGCTTCTGGAATGTTCACGCATTTATAAATATCTATATACAAATATACACTTTTCCCTTGATTAGGAATCTCTAATATTAGTTGCATTTAGCTTTGGCAATCTAGTTTTGACAAGTTAGGGAAACTGTACTTTTTTCTGTTTATCGTTTTTTTTCCCTATACTCTTCATATTTTGGAATAATGATGAACTTAACATCAAAGTGGTCTTCCTTTCTGGTAAGTCAATATAACTGCACTCTAGGTGCTATGGCCTTCAGCTGAAAAACATGGTACTTTTCATACGTATATTTCCTGGTCAATGAAAAGTTGCCTGTTCCTTTTCTATATTGCTTTTATTGGGTGTGTACAGTTTGTGTACCATAATGTTTATTTTATTTATTTATTATTATTAAATTTTTATACCGCCCTTCTCCCAAAGGACTCAGGGCGGTGTACAGCCAAAAGATAAAAAACACAAAAATATACAATTAAAACGACAATTTAAAACCGAACATATTAGAAAAAATGGCCAACATTTAAAAATTTAAAATTTAAAATTATAAACCATAAAATAATAAAACCCCAGTTAAGATTTAAAATATTAAAAAATATTAAAAATATTATGCCAGTCCCGCTTGAATAAATAAGTGCGTTTTTAGCTCACGGCGAAAGGTCCGAAGATCAGGCACTTGACGTAGTCCAGGAGGAAGTTCGTTCCAGAGCGTAGGAGCTCCCACAGAGAAGGCCCTGCCCCTGGGGGCCGCCAGCCGACATTGTTTGGTGGACGGCACCCTGAGAAGACCCTCTCTGTGAGAGCGTACTTATTTCAGTGGGAGGCATAAGGTAACAGCAGGCGGTCCCGTAAGTACCCGGGCCCTAAGCCATGGAGCGCTTTGAAGGTGGTGACCAAAATCTTAAAGCGCACCCGAAAGACCACAGGAAGCCAGTACAAGCCGCGCAGGATTGGTGTTACATGGGAGCAACGAGTTGTCATCAAGCATTTACTCATATGCAGAAGCAAGGGAAAAACACTATCTCTTTTTTATTTTCTCATGCAGTGGAACTGGCCAGCCTTCTGATGCGAAATGTCAACTATGAGATCCCCTCTCTCAAGAAACAGATCAGCAAATGTCAACAAATGCAACAAGAATACATGCGGAAGGAGGAAGAGTGTCAGATGGCAGCAGCTGAAATGAGGGAGCGTTTCTGTGGCTCCTGCAAGCAGTACGGAATTTCGGTATAAAGGGATGCTTTCCCTCAATCCAAGACTTCTTGTCTATCTTGAACATTTTGGCAGAAGATGGAGGCTTCTTAAGACCTTGAAAGTTTATCCCCAGTTCAACTAATTTGTTGACTTGCTGTGATTGTCTTTCTGCAATAGAAAAAAAAATGGCTCTTGATGGATTTTTAAATTTGATTGCATCCTCTTCTTGTGATGTGTCTGGGTGTGTTGAAGGTGGCACATATTATATATTTTTTAAAAATAAGTAAATTATATTTAGAATATAGGGCTGATTGGACACTCTGGATTCCCTGCAGACATGTGCCATGATCTCACAGTCACTTTCTTCAGGTTCCCTTGCCATTAAAGAATTGGAGATAAGGCAAAAAGTTCAGGGATCACATTTATTTCTCATGAGTGAATAATGCTCAGGGGATTAATTATCACAGCTTCAAAATTAAGTTCCTAAACCCATGGGGCCTTGGCAAACCTTCTTTTGAACATTGTCCATTTGTTTTTATATGTTCCATTTCTATCAGGGGGATGATATACATCAAGAGCTCCTAGCTTTAGTGAAAGACTTGCCATCACAACTGGAAGAGATTGGAGCTGGTGCCAACGGACTTTCGGAAGCCATCAACCTATACCAGGCCTGTGTACAATTTGTTTGTGATGGGTAGGTGCTTGTAATTTGAAAAGGTTAGAATAATTTTGGGAGAAGTAGACAGTCTTCTTCACTATTTAAAATCTGATTATGAACTGGAAAGGGACAGTAACTCTATGCCAAAACACGAGGTGCCAAAAGTGGGCCTCCATGTAAAAAAAGAGAAAAATCTGAATTACGAGGTCTGCAAAAGATCTCCGGCTTGAAGAGGCTGGCTAGAAAAGACTGCATAGATTTAGGTAACCCAGTGGTCCAATAAAGAATGGTCATGTTGTATGATGTAATATATGTAGTTAAAGAAAGAGGCTGAACTTCGGAAGAATAATATATATATCTTCAAACTGAGCTAGAAAAGCTCTTTTCAGAAATCCTGGGAAATATTGACATGGTGAATGATTTAGTAATTAGTCGGATAAACATGGATTAGTTAGAGATTTTCCCCCCCTTAAAGCTGCTCCATTTATTTGAGCCCTGTAATGAATCCCAGTGATCCTGGGATGAAGTTTGCAAGCACCCCACAACTCACACATAGAGTTCTTTTTACAGCTACTTCAATTTGTAAATTTCCAAGGGGGTGAAGATCATCTTTGCTTCTACAAACTCTAGCAAAGTGCAAACCGAGGCTTCTTTTGTGCATTCTAGTTCTACAGAACAAGTAGTCCCATTGCTCAGACATGTGCAGGCTCATGGCAACACCACTGTGTATGAGTGGAGGCGAGGAGTCAAACCAATATTGGTGGAACGGCCAAAGACAGAGGAAGTGAAAGAAATGGTCGTGGAGGAGGCGGTATGTACAAAGGGGACTAAAGGAACATGATAACAGATATTGAATCTATCTGAAAAACACCATTTTCTCTCTCCACAAAATATTACATTATGATAATAGAACCTTACAATTCTTTTCTGTCCATTTTGAGGGTCTGCCTTAAATTCAGAATTTTCTTTTTCACTAAATACACTGTATGAAATACAAAAATGTGTTTTGTTCCATTGACAAAATAAATCTATTAGGGCTCAGAAGTATGGCCAGAGAATTCTAAGTGGGGATTGCAGTCTGATCAAAGTTAAACCCAAAACATCTTTGTTTCTCTGGGTATTGGTGATAATAAATCCTTCAAGGCTTGAACACCTCGGCCCTTGCTCCTCCTTCTCCTCTTTCACATGACCTCCATCTCTTCATTTACCATACTGCTGTTAGATGTTGAATGCGCCATTGGCCATCCAATTCTTTCTGTGTCTCTTCAGCTGCCATTTCTATTGACCTGCCCTTTTACCTGGTGTCCCAGTCCTTCAGTGCCTACATGTTTCAGCTCTGTGCTTAGATTAAATGTGAATGCAAACTTTTGCACATTTTTATTGATTTATGTACGTCTGCTAATGGGAAAAAGAAGACGAATTCAGGATTTCAGCCCAGCCTTGCTTACATATGATATGGCCAGCCATGCAGTTCCAGGCACTATTAAATATTAAAATATGTTTTGCACAAAAAAGGTATTTATACTAACTGTTACATAATTTAAAATGTCCTAAAACTGATGTAGCATTAAAGAGCTTAAAATACATTAAAATATGCAAACAATATAAATCAGTAGTTATGACTAACAGAGGATTACCATCATGAGGTATCAGATGCGGAAATGAATAAAAATATGTGCCAGAATTGTAATAAAAATGGTAGAGGGTTTAATCTCTGAGGAAACGGTATTTCACAAAGAAGAATCCTTACTGTAACAGAAATGCAGCATCTGTAGAAATAATTATCCTAAAATAGTCCCATGTTGTCCTCATATATCTGAAATTCGTCTCATTTTATTGGCCAGATGGGTGCCCAGATAATCAACATTCTAAGTGGCCAGCGCAGAAAGTCCCAAGCTTTCAAATGTTAAGGGATGCATTTTCTACTTTCACGTTCTGTAAACAAGAATAAGGACCGTGAAATTCATGACCATGTAACTGTGTTTAGGAATTTTAAAAAAAGACACGTAAGAGTTTAAAGCATAGGAGTTGATCTGAAAGGGAAAAAACACAAAATCATGAGATATCTCCCAAATTATTTAGTGACAGATCCTGTGCTTTATTTTCTCGTTGCAGATTGACTGGGGAGACTTTGGAACAGAAGAAACAGTATCTATCTCTGAGGCAACAGATTATGGTATCTCAGTTGAAGGAGGAAGTGAGGAGATAGATTGGGGAATTTCTTGGGAGCCAGAAGCTCAAGTGGGTGTCTTCCATATCTGCCTGCTTGTATATTAAGTCTGTATTTGTGCAAGTTTCAGAAGTACTGTGTCAAAACATGTTGACTGTACATTATATGTAGATGATGTTGGTGCATAGCCACACAATTTTAAGTGGGAATGTATTCAAATATAGCACTAGACTGGGATTTATTTTAACCATGTTTATTAAATAAGCTGCAAATATCCTTTGGGACAGTCGAGGATTGGGATTGCTAGTATATTTATGGGTGAAATAACAAGCCAGAATTAAGATAGAATATAATATACTTAAGCCAGGTGTCAAATTGATTTCATTGAGGTCCGCATCAGGGTTGTTTGACCTGGGGGGGGGGATGGGATGGGCCTGGCCAGGTTGGGCATGGTCAGCTCAATGTCACTCGTGTTGGGGGCACCAGTGGTGGCAAAGCGCTCTGCCAGTGAAAATGGGCTCCTGAGCTCCGTTTTCAGCTGGGACAGTCTCCTGCAACCCTCTGCCAGTGGCCGGCCCTCCCGAGCTCCATTTTCATTGACAGAAGCACAATGGGCCAGTCCTTTGCTGTTTCCAAGAAGGCCTCATGGGCCAGATCTATGCACCCTAGGGCCGGATCGGGCCCCCAGGCCTTGAGTTTGACACTTCTCACCTAAGCCATACTTCAAACTGGATCAAGATTTGTAACGGACAATAGATTTAAATTGCAGTCATGGAAGACTTAATCTTTTGATGAACCAAATTCACACTTTTTGTATAGTTAAAGTTAAATTTCTGACAGAGACCTTGTTTCTACATACAAACCAGCCCATATTCCATGCAGGCATTATGTGCATCCATATAGTAATGCCAGGAATGCAGGCTAACATTTTTGATCATGAATCTGTTAGCTTTGTGTATTGTTGCCACATGTCACCATTACCTGCTTGTGCCAGATCCTTTGCAGAACCAGAGTCACTGAAATAGTCTATGCCTTCCTTCCCATAGGAGAGCAGCTCTTCAGGCATTGACTGGGGAGATATGAAGGATGATATGGCTCAAATGTTAAGTGAGGGTAAGTGTCTGTTTTGTTAGGAGGAGAGCAATATGTGTTCATAAGTTGAAAAATTTTATTTATTTATTTATTTTGTCACAATAGTATATATAAGCATAAGCATGAAAGTAACTATACAACATATGAGCATATATATATAAGCATAAGCATGCAATAACTATATTAATTGGATATAATGAAAGAAAACAATAGGACAGGAACGGTAGGCACATTTGTGCTCTTATGCACGCCCCTTACCTTATCTTCCCCCTTATCTTCCCCTTCCAAAAACTGGCCTCAATGAGGAAACTAGATAATGACAACCATTTCCTTGGACTATTTATCCTTTCTTGCTAGACTTCAGCTTTCACAGGAAAGCTGTTCCTCCAAATATATCATGAAGTTTTATCCCGGCTGTAATTGAAGAGGGCCTGATGTGAAAGAGAGGTGAAAACGTTAGACACAAGAGGGCGGTATTGGATATGTGATTCTTGTTCCTGTTGTGGAATCCTTATCCAAAGATCAGGCTTTCCGTACTTACCCCTTTTTGGATTACTTCTATTTGTTTTCAAATTGTGCTGTTTGTTCCTTGCTTTATCCATTGGTGATACATAGATGTAATTATCAATGCTAGAATTCTTGCTGGTGGTTTTGAAATTGCAGGTGGTAACACTTTGACTCGTCAAAATGGATTTAGCCAGCATATGAACTAGAAACATCTAATTGAGTTGTTTGGAGGCTGCTTCTTTCAGTGCTGGATTCATTACATGAAGCCATCATTATAATATACAAGGCTATGATATAGTTCCACTTGTCTTTGACTATGATGGTTAGGGATGATAGATTCAAACACATCTGGAGGTCACCAGGTGGAGATAGCTGATTGGTTAAGAACAGGGTAGGTTCCCAGTCATACGTAGATTGATTAATCTGCTAATTCGCTATTAATCTGCTAATTTGCCTCTTAAGACAGCAACCTGAGAAATAAATCTGAATTCAAATGAATCTGAAAACAAGATCAAATAGGGGTCAGAGTTCCTTATACTAGCTAATTTGCAATCACAGAAGACTTGCCAAAAATGCAAACCTTTATATTGAGATATTGGTTTTCTCCTCCCCCTTGAAGATGTGGAAGGTAGGCTTGAGCCTACTACTTGAAGTGAATTGATTTGGTATTGATGTTTTCTCACAATTTGAGAATGGAACACTTTTTCTAGGTTAGAATTTGGCAGATGGACTGTTGACATAAGCAATGTTGGAGGAAGGGAGAAAAGGTTGGTTGGTAGGTTGGAAATGACCACAGAAAATTTATTGGTATTACTTAGGGGGCTGAAGGCTAAAACATATGAAGAATGATAACAGGAACTCGGTATGTCTAGTTTAATGAAAAGAAGGACTAGGGGTAGCATGATAGCAGTATTCCAACATCTAAAGTACTGCCAGAAAGAAGAGACGGTCAGCCTATTCTCCAAAGCACCTGAGGGCAGGACAAGAAGCAATAGATGGAAACTAATCAAGGAGAGAAGCAACCTAGAACTAAAGGGAAAAAAATCCTAACATTTAGAACAATCACTGGAATGACTTTCTTCCAGAAGTTGTGGATGCTCAAAACTGGAAGCTTTTAAAAAGATACTAGACAGCCACTTGTCTGAAATGTATGGGCTTTGCTATTTGAGCACTGGGGGTTGGACTAGAACACCTTGAAGGTCCCTATCAACTCTGTTATTCTGTTATTCACTTCTGATATCCATTATCCAATTATACAAGTTTCTGTCTGAATTAATAACTGGTTTTATTTACTTTTCTAGATTTTTATCCCACTTTTATTATTCTATAAGTAACTCAAGATGGTGAACATGCATAATATTCCTTCCTTATAATAATAATCCTGTAAAATGGATTTGATTGACAAGGAGTGACTGGCCCGAAGTTACCCAGCTAGCTTTCATGCAATGTTTGCAGAGAAAATCTTAAAATCTATACAAAATCCTTCCCAGTTACTATGTAGAAATTGGATTTCCTTGTGCTTTCTTTTTATGACAATCAAAAATTATGGTCTTATACAGTACATAATATTATGTTAATTCAGGCCCCACACCAAGAAAGCTGGAATCCACAATCATTATGGTACAGAATTAAGTAAATGTTATAGATTGTTACATTTGTTTTTGCTCATGTGAATGGAAAAAGCTTCATAACCCACTTCATTTAGTTTCTAATATTCACTAGAACTGTGATGGCGAATCTATGGCACGCATGCCCTCTCTCTGGGCACGGGCACTGTCACCAGCTGCTCTCCCGGGTTCCGTCACATGCATGTGTGCTGGACAACTGGTCCGGTGCATGCGACAGGCCAGCTGCTCTCTGCTGGGTTCCGGTGCACGTGCTCCAGTTCGGGCAGTTGGTGCCGAAAAGCTTAACTGTCATTGTACTAGTGGGCTTTAAACAGATGTATATGAATTTCATGAGAATTAGACATTAGGCAGTAAGCTCAGACAGGATAATTCTGCACTCATATTAGTTCCCATCTTTGTACAGCACTTGCTGTCTGCAACTTCCATTGGCGATTTAGAGGGGCATGGAGCTAGGTAAAAGACTGAAATTGCTCGGGACCTTTTAGAATGAATTTATTTGATTGTTGGAAATGGACAGAGAAGGAAACGAAGCCTTTGTCTCATAGCTTTTGGAATTTTATATATAAAAACAACAACAAATGGTATTTTCCTCTTCTACCTATGTCCCTTGTTATTTCTATCTAGACCTTGAGGGAGTTGCACGAGGTCCTGATGCTTTCACCCTTTTGGAAATGCCAGAGACTCGTAATCAGTTCATTGATGAACTCATGGAGGTAATGATGGATACATTTAGTTTATTTCTTTTGCTTCCAGTCTTTAATGTTGTAAAGCCGTCTTTGTCTCACTTTCCTAGTTTCTTAGATTTCCTTGCCTTTCAAGATAAGTGATGTCCAAGATGCCCTAAGATAAATATATCTGGGATTCAAATTTATTTTTTAAAATAGCTGCAATTTCATAGTATTGCCAAATCATGTGAAATCTATGGCATTCATATAAATCACAGTAGATTTTTTTTAAAGAAGTCACATAGGTTATGAAAAGTTAAAATGTTAGATGATTGTTTTCTTGCAGGATTTCACCTATTGGAATATTTTGATTCACTGTGTATCAAAGTTGAGGGTATCTGAAAATGTTGTTAATCTTTCGGTAAAGCAAGGAGCATAAAGGACCCTTTTTGTTCATTATTCTGAAGGAAATTCAAGAATCTTTCTTCCCAATTCCTTCTGTATCAACCTCTGAAAAACCCTTTTGTTCTTTCTTATTTTAATGTTCTCATAGCATAGTTTTCAGTGAAATGAAAACCTGTGTTTCATCTAATGCAGAAGAACATTTGTTTTTGGATCAACAGTGATTTATGCAGTTATGTTTTTTCTTGCAAGTCATGTGAATGAAGACTTAGGAATCGGTGCATAAAATCCTGACTTTAAAGTCAAAAATGATTTGAACATGCAGTCAGGTACTTGACATCTCTAGTTGACTTTCCAGTTTTCTGGTGGTAGGTGAACTGACAAAATTAAAGGTTAATAGGTTAATAAAAGGTTACCTTTTCCCTTTTCCATCACTCTTTCTGAGATTGTGTGCACTGGTTCAATTCTTTTGAACAAAGCAGTGCCCACCCCCAAGATCATAGAACAGAATTTGAGAATGGCAACTTAAGGCAAGCAATGTGCTTCCTTAATATCAGATGCAGATATTGTTCAAATGTCTGGCAAGAGCATTTTTTTTTCTCCACCATGGAGAAAAAAAATGCATGCAGCAGAGAAAGAAAATGTCATCTTCCACAACTGTCCACCTCCATCACACTGTATTCGTGGTGGGTTGCTACCAGTTTGCCTTGGATCGGACGAACCGGTAGCGGCGGCAGGAAGCTCCGCCCACCCACCCGGATGCTTCTGCGCATGCGCAAATGCTTCTGCGCATGTGCAGAAGCATTGTGCGAGTGCGTGTGCATGAGTGAACTGGTAGCAAACTAAATTGAAACCCACTATGCACTGTATGCTTTATTTCCAAGAATTGAACCAAATGTGAAAAGCTTCTTATAATAGCACTGTCTTTTTAAAAAAAATTCTTACTTTTCTCTTGCTTTCCCAGCTGGAGATCTTCCTTTCCCAGCGCATTGCTGAGATGAATGAGGAGGCAGATATTCTATCTGTGAGTCAGTTCCAGCGAGCGCCACCTATCTTGCAAGATCAGACCAAAGAGAGGTTAGAAGCCATGATGGCAGTCATCCAGAATCTAATAGGACAGCTGACAAACCTGAGAATGCAACATCTTTTTATGATCCTTGCTTCTCCAAGGTAGGTAAACTAATGATAATAAGGGTTGGTAAAATTAACTGTGCTTAATGTTCTCACAGTTAAACTTTGGTTGAGATAATAGCTAAATGCAGATCAGCTATTTCTATAATCTGGAATTTAGATTTCAGTAGAAGTGCTGGTATCATGGGGGTGGGGGGAAACAACGTTCTGATATGCATTGATATTGTTGGGGAAAAAATACAAGGTTACTTAGGAGAGTCCTGTGTGTTATGGAACTGAATTGTGATTTATATGGTTTTGTGCTCCTGACTCAAATTTTTTTAAAGTCTGTTTTATGGCAAGGGGATTTTTTTCTGATACAAGTGGTATAGGGAGTCCTCAGTTTATAACCACAATTGGGACTAGAACTTCTAAGTAAGATGGTTGTTAAGTGAATTATCTCCATTTTAATGACATTTTTTAATGACATTATTAAGTGAATCACCCCAGTTATTAATTGAATCAGATAATCATTAAGCAAATCTGGCTTCCTCATTGGCTTTGTTTATCAGAAGCCCACTGGGAAGATCGCAAATGGAGATCACGTAATCCAGGTTGCTGCAACACTCATAAATATATGCAAGTTGCAAGTAGTTGGATTTTGATCATGTGACCATGGGGATGCTAAGATAATCATAAGTAAGTCACTTTTTTCAGCGCTGTTGTAACATTGAACAGTAGCTAAACAAATAGTTGTAAATTAAAAACTACCTGTACACCAAAATACCTCTCAGACAAATAAAGCATTGGTAAACAGTGTGCCACAATCTCCTACTTGTGTGCATTGCTGTGTATTTTGTTTGGGATAACAAATTGCAGTGCATATGTGACAATCCGTTAACCATATGTACTCTTGTTTTCTTGGAAGAGCGGACGGCATCTTGAGTTTCTGCCAAGTCATGAACTGGAAACAACCTGTGCTGCCAGTTATTCAGCATTAACATATACTTGGCTTGAAATTCATTCTGGTGAACCAAGTAGATCTTATATTGGTGTAAACATCTTTATGGTCAAGGTATTAGTTCATTGGATTATTTCAATGAATAGATTAAAATGTTCCAAATACTAAATCAACATTTTACACATTTCCTCTCTTTCTCCTTCGTTCTCATAGCTACTTCAAAAGAAATTAATCTAGAATAAGTTACTTCTCTAAGACCATGACCTGCCTTTTTTCAGCTATCAAGTTATTTATTTTATCACTTCTATGAAACAAAACAAAAACATGACATGGTTTCCACACTTAAATTGAATGCTCTGATGTCTACTGATAGTTTTAGGGCGAGACTGATCAGCCAGACTTGTCAAATACTCTGATTCTGAGATATCACTATGATACAATAGAACTTTGATTTATTGGGTGGGTGGTTGTCTTCTACTACTACTGAATGTATTTATTTATCAAAGATATATAGCCACCTATCTCACCAGACATGACTCTGGGCAGCATACAACAGTGCAATAAAATGATATAAAAACAGTATAAAAATATGAACAATTGTTATTAAACATTAAAATATTATTTAAAAATAAAAGTATGTAAATCATAAATAAAAAGAGTAAATATATCAACTACACCATCCTCAATAGGGGAGACACTTCAGAGTGTTGCTAATTCCCTGGGACTCCCAAGTCTGATGACATAATCAGGCCTTGAGGGACTTTATAAACACTAAAAGGGATGGAACTTTGGGGAGGTGGGGTGAATGAATAAGGCAAGGATGTCCATTAATTACACATTGGGTCAATGCAGTATTTTATGTTTTGTATGTGATGTCATTATATGTATATTGTGTTAAAATAAAAATAATGCAAATATAAGCTTTCAGACCATTTCAAATAAAAAATTGTCTATAATTTTGATGACATCAGAACAGACCAGGGGTGAAATGCTACCGGTTCGCACCAACTTGGGCAAACCGGTAGTAAAAAAATGCTACCAGTTTGGATGAACCGATATTTCCGATGATCAGCTGTGCTGCGCGATTTACATTTGCTAGAAAGCAGGAAATCCTAAATCACACGGCACAGCTGCCCACCCCCCACTGTCATACTTACCTTCTTAAACCTCCTTTTTCCACGCGAAGCATGTATTTGGCATGCACCACGCATGCGCGCACAGCGAATTGGTGGCAAACCTCGGAGGATTTCACTACTGGAACAGACATTTGGCCCATTGAATCCAAAGTCTGGTAAATGGAGGTCCATTAAATTGAGATTTCATTCTATAAGTGGTTAGGCAAATAGCAGATAAGAATCGGTTTGTAGGTATTACATGGATGCCATTATGATTCAGGTATGTGGACCGAGTGACTGAGCTCCTCCACCAAAAATTGAAGCAAGCAAATCTATTGCTCCTGAAGAAGGAGGCAATGGTGCAGAAGCAGAAGGAGGCACTGGAAGAGCAGGCTAACTTGGAGCCAAAACTTGACTTACTTGTGGAGAAAACCAGAGATTTGCAGAAACTGGTGAGTACCCAGGAAGTTATTTGCACAGTTTTTCATGTGATAAGATCTTTAGATCATTTCTGTTTTTGTGTATTTCAGCATACAGTTTATTTCTTGATTTAGTATATCTTACATTTATGTCGTAAATTGCATCTTCCTCCTGTGTCATAATATCCCTGAAAAATGTGAAAGAAAATATAAATCAACATCACCTGACATTTTTAAGAAAGCTTTGCAAACAGAAGGTATTCTATTAGACCATGAAGAACAGAAATTTGAAATGCAGTAAGTGAGGATGTTAGTATGTGACTAAATGTGTATGTATAAATGTGAAGCTGAGAATCTGGGATGTGAAATGCCAGTGTCAGAGCAGTTTTGCCTTCAATATGAAAGATTAAATACTTGGGCTGAAATGACATTTAAAAAAAATAAAAATTCCTTTATGTTTTCTGAAAAAATTATTGGGGTAGTTTGAATTAGAATTTGAATTAACCCTGCCTCATCATTTATTTGTTTATTTATGCACTTATTTATTACTGAAAATTGGCCCTCTCTTATGCTGTTGCCTCTGGAGAAAATATATTTAATCATGATTAACGAATTGATGGCAGGCTGCAAGACCACATGTTCCTTTACTCCTTTGATCTGCTCTTTCACACTCAAGTTCTGCCAGATATTTTTATGACCCTTGCTTGTAACAAATATTTGTTTTCCCTTCAGCAGAGGAGGGGAAGGACAAATTTGGGAGGGGGGAGGTATGTGAAAATCTTTAGGCTGAATTCAGTTTTCCAACTATTACTTTTTTTAGAAATTACAATTGAATTATTGTACCACCGTGAATAATTTAGACCATTAATCTGACCAGCTTCTTCTGGGTCTGTTAAATATACAAACTTGATATAATAAAAGTTTATATTAGTAATATGTCTGAGAGTTATTGATGTATATTTGTGCTAATCTATTTTCCACAAAAATAAGAATGTATATAAGTTGTCATTTAGATATTCATTCTTATGTTGCTTTTTTCCCTTTCCTGAGTTTTATTCAATATGTATCTTAATTATAGTGATGCTCAAGGCTCCACTAAGACAGCTAGTATTTTCTTTCTCTGTATAGGTTTTGCTGATTTTTATTATATAAATATCCATTATTGCTGAAGATCATTATTAATACAGGTAGCCCTTGACTTTCAACAGTTTGCTTAGGGACCATTGAAATTACAACAGCATTGAAAAAAGGAACTTATGAGCGTTTTTCACACTTATGACCATGATCCCCATGGTTATGTGATTTACATTCGGATGCTTGACAGCTGAGACTCATTTATGATGGTTGCAGCATCCCAGTGTCATGTGATCCCTTTTACAACCTTCTGATAAGAAAAGTCAATGAGGTAATCAGATTCACTTAACAACTGTGTTACTAATTTAACAACTCCAGTGATTCACTTAACAAATGTGGCAAGAAAAGCCATAAAATGGATCAATTAACAAATTTTCCACATAGCAACAATTGTGCTCGTAAGTTGAGGACTACCCGTATATACGTAGGCTCATTAGGGCAGGGCAGTGTTTGAATTTGACTTATAAGAGGTGAATCAGAATATGTGGGAGTATTAAGGCAGTTCCACTTTGAGACCCATTAAAAACAACCATGTCATTTTCTAGGATTGTGCCACTGCAGGAAGCTTTGTTCCAATTCGGAAGCTCGCCTTCCAGAGTGAATCCAAACCACTGCATAGTTCTGCTTGCCAAATCTAACCTCATATGTCCCTCATGATTATTTGAGTTTGAGAGCAGTGTTGCACGATTGAAAGGAAGGGTGGGACATACAGATCGGAGCCTGAGAGATGGCAATTGGTTAACTATAGCAGCCATAATTTTATGAAAGATTGTACCTTTTTAATTCAGTAGAAATAGGTATGCAATTTGTATGTTTAAAATCTAAGATATTTTATAATTGATAGAAGACTTGTTTCAGATAAAAGCTGACGTCTCTAAGCGGTATAACGGTCGACCTGTGAACTTGATGGGTGCCTGCCTTTGATTCTTCCTTCTCAAACATGCCAGCGACAGCCTTCCAAGCAGCAAAGTGTTAAGCATCATCTCAAACAGAAGAAGATAATTGAGAAAAAAGACAAGTATCAAAAAGTGTAATAATTGAGGGCAAGGGGTACCACTGACCAAGCTCCAGGAGTTTGGAACCTGTAATGGAAAAGATGCTATGACTCCATTTTGTATCAGCTAGAAACTGATAATTTTAATCTTAATAATTTCTAATGAGTCAATAAAGTTGATGTTTCAATACTAAATTTCTTGTTTATCTTATGTATTCTCTGGTTGAGGAAGATAAAAACTATCTCCCTGTTATTGTTTCTCTGGAGTATTAATTGCATTTTTAATTTTTCCTTGCTTTCTGGGGAAATTTTCTGTACCCACTATTTGGCAGCAGGAATATTCTGTGAATGCCAATAAGTGATTAGTTTTTTTGCTTGATCAAAGAACTGAGGGAAATACTCTACCCATTGTTATCAAGTCATCTGCTATTTCTCTTGCTTAATATCTTTAACAAATAAGTTTGCCAGTCTCTATTTGTGTGATATTTATTCAACTTTCAGTTAGCCAAGGAAGAAACTTCTGTGAGTAATATCACTGTCATGGTCCTCTATACTTTTATACTGCCATTTATTTCAGTGTCTTCACATAAAGTATGAAGGAGCGTGTATCTATGGAAATTCTCCAATCATCCAGGTCATGGTTCTCCCAAAGGTGCTTTTTCCAAAAGGCAACTGGATTGTTTTTGGTTTTTAAAAAAACAAAAAAAAAATCACTTCTTATCTAAGAAGCTTTTTCAGTTCTTATTAAGAACTGAGGAAGCTTCTTGGATGAGAAACGAAACATTATCCAAAAAAAAACCCCTAAACAAATCCAAGAAGGTCCAGTTGTCCTTTTGAAAAAGCACCTTTGGGACTACGAAGGAACTTGCATTCAACTACTTTCAGCTATACATTCTTAATTTTATGGTTCCAGTTTTGATTATAGAAAAGAATTTAGCTGTTATTCAAGTTACTTCCACTTTTCAAGAGACTTCCATTTCTGCACAGGAAGCAAATGCATTTTGGGTTGCTACATTTATACTTCATGATCCCAGGTGCACACCTAATTCCAAATAGCATCAGTTCATATCATATGTACAATGCATCTGGAATACAGGGTGTGCCCTAAACTGTGAGACAAAGCCCTAGGTATATACCTTCTATTTCTGCTGTTTCTCTGAAATATTTGCATCAAGTGAAGAGATCAACAGATGTTTTTCTGTCAAGTTTCTGTCATTTCCTTGTTGTCCATCTGTGATTCAGCTTTGAACGATAACTAAATGATACAGAAACCAGTCACATAGTGAATCAGCCCTTCCCATTTTTCCGTTCAAAGTTGGCACCCTGGAAGAAGCTAAATCAAGTCATCCCTGAGCTGTGGATAGACAGCAATGCCAGCAAGTCACTGTGTGAGTGGCCTCAAGTCTGTGCCCATTGTCTTTTCCCCTAGCAGATGATAAGAGAAGAGTACCAGTACCACCCCTTTTTCCCTCTTATTTGTTGGGGGTGGGGATGAAGAGAGTGAGATCGTTTTGGGGTGTGTGGGGGGGAGGTGATTCGATTTTAATTTCATAGGAGAGCAGTTGATTCATTGCTCTTTGTCGGTGGTGTTGACTCTCGTAATGACTTCCCATCAAAATGAAAAGTGGAATGACAGCGTTCATTATTCCTGCTGCTTGTTATCTCAGCAGTGGGGGGAGGGCTACCCCCTCCCCCCCACGCAGCCTTTCAGCCATCCTGGACAGTGAGTGATGGGCCCTATTAATCACCGACCCTGCGGACTCTGGTGGACACACGCTACCCGGCAGAGAAGGAGAGAGAGATAAGGCACCAACAGCCGCTACAATCCATTAACGTCAAGTGGGACTCTGGCCCCTCCTTCATTCTTTGCTTTCACCCTCTTATGGCTATAGATGTGGTTGTCTTGGGATGGGGTGGGGTGGGGAGGAGCGAGAGAGGAAAATCAAACAGGCTCTATCCTTTTGGACCATCGTAGCCTTCTGGGTTGTTTAGAGCCAAACCTTGTAATTGGATCACCATTGCTATGGCTATCCAAAAGGAAAAGTTTCTGTTTTGCCATCTTATTTGCCACCTCCAAGCCCTCTTTTTGTTGACATACCTCTCTTAAACTCATTGCCAACTGCAAACACATTCTAACTCCTGGTGATTGCACCCCTTGGTTGATGCCTTTCATTTGTGCCCAATCTGGTGATTTTCAAACATATTTGGCAGAATCCTCAACATTTGCAGCTAAAAATGAATTTCTTGGATAATGTGGAATGATTCCTGTATCAAGGTATGAGTATATACTGTATTTAAGGTAAAAGCCAACTGAACACAATGTGACATTGGTTTGCAATTGGTTAGGCCTATGTGCTTTTATTTTACCCATATTCCTTCAGAAAATTTGCTGGACTTTTACTTTATGCTGTTGGAATTTAATTGACTATATTTTGGGGATTTGTCACATTTGTCATTAGCTTAATGCTTTGATGCAGAGAGGCAAGGAATAATATGTGTAAAAATTGTTTAACAGGTGGTGGTTATTAATATAGACAACCAAACGTGACCCTAAATACATCCCTCAAAAATCTTAGATTAAGGGACATAAAATTCATGGTTTAACATTTTACTGAGTTAAAAAATATTGTAAAATACAAAAGTAAATAGAAAAGCAGTGGGTAGGAAAAGGGGGAAGAGAAGTGAGGAAGGATAAGAAAAAGAGGGAAAAATTGACTTCCGACTGTCTTTTGCAGTAAATTAAGGCATGAACATCAAATCACAAGTTTTTGCTTTTTCATAATAATACGAACAAGCAATTTCTGTAAAGATCTATCCATCTACTCAGTAAAACCCAAAATCAAAGTTTCATTCTTTTTCTGAACAAGCGGTCTCCAACTGGAAACAAAAGTACTTATGTTCTTTTCTTTAATCAAAGTAGTCAATTTTGCCATTTTAGCCAACTCCCCTCAACTACTGCAGCTATTTGTCCATAGTAGGAATTGAAGTGTCTTTCCATTTTTCTGCATACAATTGTTGTGACCCAGGCCCAAGTAGGTAGTAGGAAATTCAGTCCGTGAAAAACAAACAAACTTAATTCGAACAGCTGAAAATTACTTCATTCCCAGTGTCATTTAACTCAAATTAAAACAAATGCCTCCCAACACAAATTCCTCAGTCCTATAGTAAACCTTGGTCCAATTAGGCAAACTGCCAAACGTCTTTCTTGGCAAACGTTCAGAAGTCACAAAAATAAATGCAAGACATAGACGAAGCAGAAGATGAAGCAGAAGACAAAGCTACCAACGTTGTTTTCCGGCAAAGCTTAAATGCCGGTGCTGGTCTGTTTTAAGCCTTATGGGAGGGGCCAGTCAACTCTTGGCCCTACTCCCGAGTTGTCCTTTTTGCTTGAGCTACTCTTGCCTTCTGGCAGCTCTTCTCATGCGTGCATTAGGAACAGAATCCTCCTGTTCCTCTGCCTCACTACTATCAGGCTCTGGAGGCTCTGGAGTCCGCACCTTCCCGATGGCCCTGGCCTCACCTCAGCCTCATCGCTGTCCGACTCCGTTGCCAGTTCCATAGGCTGCTGATGGACCACAACAACAATAGTCTTCTTATTGTCAACATATATAATAACTAAGTTCCAATTCCCTCCCCCCCCCAGTTTTTTCCACTAGGCCCAAAAGGAGAAGTTCGGGTTCCATTTTTATCTCCATTTTCAAAATTTTCTGTATTAAAATATGAATCATACTCCAAAATTCTTTTGCTTTATTGCATGCCCACCAGAGATGGTAAAACATCCCTTTTTTTACTTTTACACTTCCAACAATTTTGATATACCTTTATACATCTTAAATAACTTAACTAGTGTTAAATAGAATAGAATAGAATTTTTTATTGGCCAAGTGTGATTGGACACACAAGGAATTTGTCTTGGTTCATTTGCTCTCTGTGTACATAAAAGAAAAGATACCAACAATACATCAGCTTATATAAATTTACTTTTAGATTATAATTTAATGTAAATTTACCCTTGGTCCACATATTTTCCCATTGTTGAAGCATCACATTATATCCAAAATTCCTTGCCCACTGAATCATACAATGATTTACATGTTCATTTTGGGAGAGACACTAAAATTGCATCATTCAGTAATTGCAGTTTTAATGGAGTACATTGAAATTAATTTTAATGTAGTAGATACAGAAAGAAAACTAATATATAATAACACCAACAATGTACAATTGCACTTATTGTTGGATTCATATTGTTATAATTTCTTTTGTGTTGCAGTCCAGCAAAAAGCACCTTACTAGCTGTTATTAAAATAAAAAAACTTTGTTATATTTTTGGATATTACATTTAATGTCGGGTCTAATTTGGTGCTAAAATTCCACCATTATAAAAATAAAGACTTTGGCCAGCAGCAGATTTACAAGTCCAAACAGGACTTGTAATTTAAGATTTTATAAATTTAAGACTTAATAAAAATACCTGTTTTTTAAGAGTTTAAGTAGAGATAGAAAACCCCTTTCAATTCCACAAAACTCCAAAATTTAAATTGTATCACCAATAAGATCTTGCCACTGTAATGTGGCAGCTGACTTTAAACATGACACCATTTGAAATGTCTCATTATTACAATTCAAGTTTATATTTTTAACCAAGATTTAAGAAAATCTTCTCTGGTATCACAAATACTATTATTCAAGTTCTGTTTCTACAAATTGTTACTTTGTGGAATACAAAAAAATAATAATTCCAAACATTAATCAGTAATCCTTTCATTTCTGAACTGTTCCATTAGTACTCTTAACTTTCACCAGCTGTATTAATTTATTAGTATTTATCTTGTAATTCGTCTTAGTTCTGGTCTAGAATGCTTTCTTTTAACGAATAGTAGGAAGCATTTTAAAATTCTTGATTTTCCTCCCTCTTTTGACCAGTTGCATGCCATCCCTATTTTTACTTCTAAATCTCTCAAAAACTAATCTGTGTTAATCTTCATGTGTGCCAGTCTTGAAATGTTGAGAAAATCAAGAGATAATCACTGTTCTCTTCAATTGATCAATAGGAATATGCAAAGAACGGCTTTCAGTTAGTGCTTTGCTAATTATTATTATTATTATTTATTTGATTTTTATACCGCCCTTCTCCCGAAGGACTCAGGGCAACAATAAAATACAAACACCACAGTATACAATTTAAAATGCAAGTTAAAAAACTTATTATAATTAGCCTAGAACTTTAAAATTTATAAAACCAAACCCCATTTAAAATTAGTAGAAAATTTAAAATCGATAAAATTTATATAATTTAAAATTTAAAATTTAAAATTTAAGCCAGCCCCGCGCGAATAAAAAGGTATGTCTTCAGTTCGCGGCGGAAAGTCCGAAGTTCAGGTATTTGACGTAAGCCTGGGGAAGCTCGTTCCAGTGTGGAGCCCCACAGAGAAGGCCCTTCCTGGGGCCGCCAGCCGACATTGTTTGGCGGACGGCACCCTGAGAAGTCCCTCTGTGAGAGCGCACGGGTCGGTGGGAGGCATGTGGTAACAGCAGGCGGTCCTGTAAGTACCCAGGCCTAAGCCATGGAGCGCTTTAAAGGTCGTAACCAACACCTTAAAGTGCACTCGGAAGGCCACAGGTAGCCAGTGCAGTCTGCGCAGGAGCGGTGTTACGTGGGAGCTACGCGAAGCTCCTTCTATCACCCGCGCAGCTGCATTCTGGACTAACTGAAGCCTCCGAGTGCACTTCAAGGGGAGCCCCATATAGAGAGCATTACAATAATCCAAGCGAGAGGTAACGAGCGCGTGAGTGACTGTGCACAAGGCATCCCGATCAAGGAAGGGGCGCAACTGCCGAACCAGGCGAACCTGGTGGAAGGCCCTCCTGGAGACGGCCGTCAAATGATCTTCAAACGACAGCCGATCATCCAGGAGGACACCTAAGTTGCGCACCCTGTCCTTTGGGGCCAATAACTTGCCTCCAACAGTCAACCGCAGCTGCAGTTGACTGAATCGGGATGCCGGCATCCACAGCCACTCCGTCTTGGAGGGATTAAGCTTGAGCCTGTTTCTCCCCATCCAGACCCGTACGGCTTCCAAACACCGGGACAGCACTTCAACAACTTCATTGGGGTGGCCCGGGGTGGAAAAGTACAGCTGGGTGTCATCAGCGTACTGTTGGTATCTCACCCCGAAGCCACTGATGATCTCACCCAACGGCTGAGATGAACAACTGCCAGTTCCAAAGTAAAGAAACTTCTCTTATACACATTTCACACAAAAGTAAAAGATAATACATTGTTTTCTCCACATTTTTGTTCATATCCTATGCACTTCTCTGGTTATACACAGAGGATCAGAGCAGTTACAAGAGCACAAGTAATGATCCCCCAAAACTATTCAATTCAATTCAAATTCAATTCAAGTCTTTATTGTCAGTGTACAACATATGTACAATGAGATTGGTTGAGCTCCCTCAGTGCACCACCCCCAGACAAAATACAACTCACAATGAAGACAGAAAATCCCTACCCAATATCATATTAACAACCACCCAGTCCTATTGCACCAGTGTGGACATGTTTCACATTGCGCCGGCCCTGCAAGTCCATCGTACTACATAGTTATGATGTTATTTCACATTCAATAGTCTGTCAGCCCACGGATAAAAACTGTTCTTCAGCCTGTTTGTGTGGCTGGCTATGCTTCTATATCTCCTTTCCAATGGTAGGAAGATAAAGAAGTGGTGACCAGGGTGTGAGTCATCCCTGAGGATTTTCTTCATTCTTCTAAGGCAGTGAGCTGTAGCGATCTCATCTAGTGTATCAGGGGACAGCCCACAATGTTTTGTGCTATGCTCACCACCCTCTGTAATGTTTTTCTATCCGTGGCTGTCAAGCCGGCATGCCATACCGTGATGCAATAAGTGAGGACACTTTGTATTGTGGACTGGTAAAAGGAGGACATCAGTTAATGTTCCACCCTGTTTTTACGCAACACCTGGATTGTGTTGTTTTTCCAGGTGAGGTCTTCGCTGAGATGGACTCCCAGGAAACTATCTCTACACAGCCCCCCTCGATGTAAAGTGGGGCAGGTTCCTCTCTCTTCGCCGGAAATCCAACACCATCTCCTTGGTGCAGGTTGTTTTTTAAAAACCATGTGGATAGTTTTTGAACCTCACCAGCACCCCGTACCCTGTTTCATCTCCACCTATGTTGCATTAAAAAGACTTTGTGAAATAGAGTCAGGAGATGACTGCGGTAAGATTTCCCACCAATGCAGAAACAACCTACTCATCAGTTTTATAAATTTTTATAAATGTAAATATAAAGATGTTTGCTGTGCCAACAAATGTTTGTGCTTGTATGGATACAGCTAATGTTAACTTATATGGGTTCAGAGCTTATTCTAAATGGACGTGGAGATTTCAAATGAAACTACCTTTACCTGAAAATTTACATAGCAACTGTTTTCTTTTCTAAAATAGATCATAATAACAATAGCACTTAGACTTATATACCACTTCTCAGTGCTTTACAGCCCTCTATAAGCGGTTTACAGAGTCAGCATATTGCCTCCAACAGTCTGGGTCCTCAGTTTACCCACCTCAGAAGGATGGAAAGCTGAGTCAACCTTGAGCTGATGAGAACTGAACTGCCAAACTGCTGGCAATCGGCAGTCAGCAGAAGTAGCTTTCAGTACTGCATTCTAAACACTGCGCCACCACAGCTCATAATACTCTGACTTTAATCCTGTTACTGTATTTAGTACATATTTCCGTAATCAGGCAGAATTAGCTGTTCCTTCTTTTGACTAAACTGTAAACCCAGACTTTTAGTACACCAGTAATAATTTTATAAACATATATTACTTATCAAATGCAAAGTGATCTGAAAGGAAAGTCAAGGGAAAACCTTGATAAATGGTTGTGCTGAAAAACCAGATCAATTGTGATAATTGCTTGATGTTTTGTATATTTTATATCACACTTTCAGGGTATTTCACAATGTCTTACATTTCTTTTGACAACTTTTAAATTAGGTCATAATTACTGTGCGCTAGAGTGACATTGTCCCTCTGCAGAGGGAATAAAGCAATTTAAAATAGTCCAACACATAGTCGTGACTCCAGAATTCTGATAGTTTTCCAAGATTGGGAAGGTGTTTTTTATGGCCATTATCTAAGGCTCTTTTCAGATTTCAGAATCCTAGATGGAAAAAAATGTGCATACTTTTTCACTGAATAGAATCTGTATGGATCATCAGCAGCATTTGCTGAAGTACTGGAGATGAATGAAGTGGGTAGTTAGAGCAATAGCTAGTACACTAGTGGAAAGAGTTATGAGCTAAATGCCTATTTAGCATTTATAATTTCCAAGTTTCTGTTCATAGCTTAAGAAAATAATAGTCTCTGTTAGCTTACAATAAAAGTAAATTTAGATCCTTCCTTCCTTCCTTCCTTCCTTCCTTCCTTCCTTCCTTCCTTCCTTCCTTCCTTCCTCCCTCCCTCCCTCCCTCCCTCCCTCCCTCCCTCCCTCCTTCCCATGATATCCACATAAAATGCATGAAAGGATATTGTTTTACATGGTAGGTATAGCAGTTTTCTTTAACTCCTAGCCATGGACAAATTTAGTTCCAGAATCTTTTCTTGGGGGGAGGAGGAAGGAGGGAACGTGTGAGATGAGCTGCAATTAAACTCAGGTTAATGATACTAGAGAATACCCCTCTCAGGCAGCCATTTCAAAAGCCTGCAGAATCTTCTGGTCCACAATTCAGATGTCAGTAAACAAGACCCAACCTGAGGAACTTACTTGAAATGTCCTTTATTTGCAAAGATGCCTGGAGGTATATCAGGTTACTGAAGATAACACAGTACACACATAACAATATTTCCAACGATATATGGGTTCCATGTAGGCTCAGAAGCGTTTTTAAAAAATACTGTGATAATACCGCAAATACCAAAGTTGGATATTTTTATGACTTTTAGAACATTTCTATATGATTAAAAACTTTCATGATCTGAAATATCTTCAAGTGATATGAGACTGTATTCTATGTCTAAGCTTCTAATAAACAAGAATAAATGCTACAAAAATGCCAATAACAAAGTTTTTTGCTATTACTTGCAAAAGATGGAAGTTTTCTAAATTAATTCCTCAGTTTACCTATAATCTCTGGATGGGACCTATTTCAATCACTCACTTGACTTCATTTTGTTCTTTCCCTTAAGGTGCCACTTGAGAATTTTTCATACAGAAAAGTAGGGAATGTTTGATGCAAATAATAGAAATTACAGAATCAACAGAAAACTCAATCAAGTGAATTGATTGAAAAAGGTCCCACGCCTATACCATCATTTTGTCTCTCCCCCCCCAACTTGTACGCATTATGAGTGCTCCCACAAAAGCAGTCCTTTAGTTTGTAGCTTGTCTATTTGTTGTTCCTTATTTTAGATGTTTTGATTGATTGATTGATTGATTGTTTACATGCCATCAATTCATCTTCATTTCTTAAGCAACCACATATATAGATTTTCTTCCTGATTTAAGTGATAAAATCTGGTTGATTTTTCTCTAGACTTCAGAATAAAAGCCATGCCAGGTCTGGTTGATAGTTGAATGGGAGTTTGACAGACAATCAGTGAACTTGAAAACATTCTGGAAAAAAGCAATAAAAAGCTTCTTATTATTTTAGTATATTATCCTCTTTTATTCATTAAACATGAATAAAACATGAAACTTGGTCAACTGAACATTTAAAAACTTGTCACAAATACGATTGACTTATGATTTTGCTACGTTCACATATTAAAAGTTTCAACTTTGTTTTTGCAAAGTCGGCAGTTTGGATTGTTGGTGGATTTTTGTATCTTCACTTTCATGGCATTAGTTTGTAGTGCTTGTTCTTAAGCAGCAAGCATTAAATCTTCCGTTTCTCTCTTGATGGTTCCTCTCTTAAGCTATGCCCATGTCAAGTTGTCATCACATTTTCCTTCAATGTTTTTCAAGTGCTGTTCATGCAAAGCTTTGGTTTTCCATATATTTAATCCAGCTGTTGTTGTTGTTGTTATTATTCTAAACTACAGGTTGTCCCAACTTATAACAACAACTGAGTCCAAAATTCCTGTTGTGAGACATTTCTTAAGTGAATTTTATCAATTTTACGACATTTCTGGCCACAGTTGTTAGTGAATGACTGCAATTGATAAGTTAATAACCTGGTTGTTAAGTGAATCTGGCTTCCCCATTGACTTTGTTTGTCAGAAGGTTGCAAAAGGGGAGTCACATGACCCTGAGACACCGCAGCAGTCATAAATACGAACCAATTGCTAAGTATCTGAATTTTGATCACATGATTATGGGGACGCTGCAAAGGTAGTAACTGTGAAAAATGGTCATAAGTCACTTTTTTCAGTGCCATTGTAACTTTGAACGGTCACTAAATGAACTGTTGTAAGTTGAGGACTACCTGTACATTATACACTACGCTGTACATCATATTATTACAAAGAAAATTTCATGAATATTTTAGTGTTTTATTTAGATATCAAAAAGTAGAGTCATTTTTACAGGTTCCATTGTGTTTTATATTTTCCTTTGTTTGTTTCATTGTTATATTCTTTATTTACTTTTTCTCAGGATCTTTTTTAATGACCTATGGAAGCTGCATTTTAGAAGTTGTTCTTTATGACATATGGTGCGTTGATTGATTGATTGATTGATTGATTGATTGATTATGCATGTGCCTAGTACAATATTGGGAAGATTTCCCTGCACTTTTTTGCAATAAGGTGTTCATAGGAAGGGTATTTCCCAAAATAGAGCATCAACTGAACATACTTCTATACAGAATTATTGGCAGGATTTCATATGGCCTGATATTATTAAATGGAAAGTGCTAAAAATGAGCAGGACATTTACAAACATTTACATAGCACATTCACACATCTAGCCTTTTCTCACATTGATGTGTTCAACAGACATCTGTTGTCCTGCTTGAACAAAAGCAGTGACCTGAGGAAATGTATTAATTACCATACCTTTATTCAGAATTAATTAATCTAGACTAATTAGCACCCTCTGGACCAATACCAGAATTGTTAATAAGGCATGATATGAAATTCATCGAAGTATGATATTTTAAAATGTATTTTTAATTGCAAAATGAAAATGAAATAAAAATACAAAAAAAGGAATTTTCTGTGTTATTAGTTTTTCATTTCAAAAGCATGATCTCAGCTTGCTAAACCACCCTGTGTGAGAACTGGATGAAAAACATGCTAGACGCTGATTGCTGGTTAGAAGTCAGTTTATTCTCCACTACAAGGTGGTTCTTAGTCAAAGCCAGTCTGCAATAGTTTAAAGGTGGCACTGAGACCTTCTGTCTTTCAGCACCTTTTCCTAGACATCGCCACACACCTCTCCCCAGTCCTTTGCAATCTGGCGTGTCAGCTGTTCGGCGGCTGCTACAAATGCGCCGCCCAGCTTCTGTGCGCTGCCCAGAATCTGATGTCGTCGTCCGGCATCGGTTGTCCCAGACAACAGCCCTGCATTGCTGGTTCTGATCCCCTGCCTTCCCCAGGCTGCGCCGTCACCACTACCATAACCCGTGCCCATGGGACCATTTGTCCCAGATTCGTGCTTCCTTTCAGCCGATCCCCCAGGTTTGTGTGCTCTCCCCATTGAGCTCTTGCCGAGGCTCAACACATGAATCCATTCACTTTATATCTCACATAGAATAACACATGAGGAATTTTTTATTTTTACAGATAAAATATTTGAAAACTTTCAGTGGTCTAGTTCAGTATTCTGAATCTTGGTTCAGTATTCTGAATCCTGGTTCTCTCTACATATGTTAAACTATATCTTCCATTTTTCCTATTCACTTGGTAGCTTTGTTGGTTGGAAAATGTGGGAGCTGAAACAGTTCAGAAAGATAATAAGATTGCCCCTTTTTCTATGGTTGTTTGAGAGAACAGTCACAAATTAACCACTTTACAGATAGAACATAGACATCACCCAACTTAAGAGCAAAACATTTTTGTGAGAAAGAGTGTTCTCACAATTAACTAATTTTATTATTCCAGGATAAATTATTTCTCCATCAAATCTATTATAATCTACTTTGCCAAAGGTTTAACTGAAGATGTCAAGAGTTGAAAAAATATTTTGCATAGGAGAATATCTGGACTACCACTGTGCTAGATTGTTTCCCACTCACATATACCGACTAGCCAAATTGTATATACCGTATTTTTTGGAGTATAAGACACACCTTTCCCCCCCCAAAAAAAGGTAAAAATCTGGGTGCGTCTTATACTCCGAATGTAGCCCCACCCAGCTTTTCAAATGGAGGTTTCAGAGGCTGAAAAAAGCATCAGAAATGAAGCTTCAGAAAAGAAGCCCCCAAACAGAGCTTCAGAGGGTTTTTTTCTGAAGCTGTTTCAGAGACAGAATAAAAAAGTTTTTTCTGAAACAGAGTTTCAGAAGTTTCAGAGGCAGAAAAAAAAAAGCAAGGCACAGAGCTCACAACCAAGGAACCTGTTGCTAAATTCATCTCTGGGAACAGCTGATTGGGGGTATTTTGGGAGGCCAATCCGCCTGCCAATCAGCTTTTTTCTTATTTTCCTCTCCAAAAACTAAGGTGTGTCTTATACTCTGAAAAATATGGTGGTTGTTATTAGTTGCGAAGTCGTGTCCGACCTATCGCGACCCCATGGACAACGTTCCTCCAGGCCTTCTGTCCTCTACCATCCTCTGGAGTCCATTTAAACTCATGCCTACTGCTTCAATGACTCCATCCACCCACCTCGTTCTCTGTCGTCCCGTTCTTCTTTTGCCCTCAATCTTTCCCAGCATTAGGCTCTTCTCCAGTGAGTCCTTCTTTCTCATTAGGTGGCCAAAGTATTTCAGTTTCATCTTCAGGATCTGGCTTTCTAAAGAGCAATCAGAGTTGATCTCCTCTAGGACTGACTTGTTTGTTCGCCTTGCAGTCCAAGGGACTCGCAGGTAGATATGCATAAAATATAATTCATCCTCTGTAAATTAATTTAACCTTTTTAACTTAGGGAGCATCATCTCATTTTGATGGCAATGCATTGTGTTTCTCTTTTCCTTGCTCTTAAAAGTTTTATGGGATAAACATGTTCCTGTGTTTTGATATAGAGAGAATAGGGGTACTTTCTTACAGTGTTCCTTTTTAAAAATCTAATTTAAATTATGTTTTGCAAAAGCTATATGTATGTATGTTCACATTACTTGGGTTTTCAAATGACACCTTTGAGCACCCATATCCCCACAGCCATTTTTACAGCTGTCGAGTAGGTACTCTGCTTTGACTGATTTCTGTAAACAATAAATGGAGAATTTATGGAGAATTGGAGAAATGGATAATTAATATATTTGAAAAATAATTTGAAAAATAAGAAACGGCTTTAAACATAATAATATTTCCAATAATATAGCTCTATAGACTGTGATGTGAACTGTGAGGTGGTTGCACTCAGTTGCTGGGTTTAATTTTCTGCCCCCCCAAAAAAGACAAAGGTAAGTTAAGGAGGTGGGGGGAAGGCCCTGGGAGTTGAGAGGAGATTGTACATAACAATTCAGCAGTGCTATTGCAATAATAGGATATTTTAAAATTAGTCAAATCTAGAACGTAATTATTCTATGAGATGGACAATGTTACTATCCTCTATTATTTTATATTATCATATGCCACAGATGTCACCTGATCTTTCTTGGCAAATAGACACAGATAGAAGTTCAAGAGCATATTGCTGGCACTTTCACAAAATGGATGCCATGAGAGACTCAGTCGTAAAAGCATCCATTTTATTAGACAGCAAATGTATGATCACCACAGCCATACCACCTCATACCATTCTTTCTTTTTTTCTTTTTCTTTTGCTGGATAATGTCAAACAAAAGCCCGAACTGAAATTAATCTTCATTTTTCTAACAATGCTTATGGAGTCCATAGGCATTTCAAAATTAAAAATCATGCTAAAACCAGTTTTGAAAAAAGTTGAGTTGAAGCACAGTTGTGTGATGTTAAAAACAGTATTCAGTGGCCAGTCACATTGATGACTCAAGATGAAGAGAATACCAAAAATAAAAAGACTAAGTTTATTTTTTTTAAAATCATACTTTGTATAATTCAGATTGGCATTTCAAACACTTCCTGAGGTACATTCAAAGCAATTAGTTTCCAGATTAATTATATATTCTGATATTTTATTTTGTTGTACAACTGACAATTATTAGTCATCATTCACCTGTACTAGCTTCATCTTATATTTTATACACCCCTATTAACTTTATTAATTCACTAATTTCAGTGAGGTTGTGCATGAAAAGTCTCCCATGGAGTTATACTCCTTATTATCTATATGCAGTGCAGTCCCATATACAACAAAACCTCTGAGTTTAATGAGGCTTATTCTGAGGTAAATGAATACAGAATTATAGCCTTACTTATTATCTTGACACAGTTTAGCAATATAATCTTCACCCAAAATTGCCCTTGCTGTTTCTTTAATTTAAAAAAGTTTCTTTAAAGGAAAAAATACATACATTTTACACACTCCAAAGCAATATGCAAGGATTCGATTTCACCAGTACTTTTCATCAAAGTGGATGTCAAGTGAAAACCAGGAAGAGGCAGAAGAAATAGAGAAGGAAGTAGAAAAAATGAATCATTACAATAAAATAAAATCCTACAGGGAATGTTGGACATGTTAGTTTCTGGAAAGCAGAAAAATTGGAGGATGTGTGCTGTCTTTATAACTTCTCTAGTACTTATAAACTCCAGATTTGGCAATAACATGATCAACTTGCAGGCACAACATCAACATGGTACCCAATCTGTATGCAGTGTTGGCTCTATTTCAACAATCAAGAAACATTCTGTATCATATCTGAAGACAGCAGATTAGTCAGAGGACCAAGGACAGTTCTGTCATTTTTATAACTGTATCTTCTAATGTAGGAGAATCCTGAATGCGCAGCAAGAACTTCCACTAAACCAGCTTCCCTGTGTTATTTTGATTGATCTTAATTTTTAAAAAAGTCATACAATGACTACTAAGTAAACATAGATAGATGTCTAATATGTTTGAAATGGAGGCCTAAAATGTGAAGGATAAATGTGAAGGGTATGAGATGATAATAATGTTCAGGTTTGTTTTTTCAAGTAGCCGTGAATGCGTGCAATGTCACTCTGCCTATTCATGAAACATGCCTGATCAACTTTTGCAGGCTTTGCATCTGTAACAATCCTTTTGCCTCCAAAGCAAGAGTGCAAAGAATCAGAAACTTCTAACTTTCCAGAAACCACCAGAAGCTTTCTGGCGACATAATCTGAGGAGGCTGAATTTTATATAACTTCAAACAAATAGGATGGGAAGTATGGGAATCTATATGGAAATCCTCTAGAGGGTAAAGTATGTTGGTTCCCATTTATATTTGTAAACCATTTCCAAATTGGGTAGTATAATGTCAAACTTTTTCAAGGTTTTTTGGAGGGAAGTTTAAGAGTGAAGATTGAAGCAATTTGCCATTCAGGGACATTCAGGGCCATTCTTTTTTAAAAACAAGACAAAACATATAAAAAATAATGTGCTCTGTGTGTCCATATGGCTTATTGGTACCCGCCTCTAACTTATAGGATTGGTGTAACTAGATAATGCAGTTTTAAAATCATTTGAACTTATGAAAACTTTATTCAAATACTTTTCTCTCTCTTCATACGCTTCCTTATAAGTCCCACCATGGTTGTGTATCATCGCTACATTCATATTGACAAAGCAAGCAATGGGTTTTCTCCTCCCTGTTCTTTATATTGTACTGTGAAATGGAGCATGTACATGTTTGAATGGAGATTTAGCCATTTAAAAAAAAATGAAAAGTGATTCCAATTTACCACCCTTGTTCATTAATACCCAGTACCTCCAGAATGTCCCATTTCTTGCAAATGCACCATCCACACTTCACTACTTCCCCCTTTTTTTACTGGGGAAAAAAAAAGCAAAGAAAGGGGGGAAAAAAGCTTTAGCACTGCAAAGCCATTTGTCAAACATTCCCGTGAGCTCTGCTTGGCTGTTTCTGAAAGGACACCGTGCCACTGCAGGGGAAGGTGAACATGAATAAAAGCACTATGTAAATTGGTGCTTAATCTGTGGAGAAACACCCAGGCTCCAGAGAGCTACTCATCACTCCTCTTAACTGTGATTAACGGATGAATTAAGCAGCACCTTTAACACTTTCTTTACTGGCCGAAAGATGCGCTATATAGAACCACGAATCCTTTACGAAAGGCCTGTTCTAACAGTTCTTGGACACCAGCACTATTTAGGGAAATTCTGCCTTGAAGCAAGAGTTGCACCATTTTTTTCCCAGTCTGTCAAGAGGATTTGGCTTTTATCAAGTCTGTCAAAGGTTTATACCAATGGTGAAATCCGGTTGGATCTATCCGGCTCGTGCAAACCGGTAGCGCCGGTGGCGAGGGGCTCCGCCCACTCACCGGGACGTTATTACATCCTGTTTTTGACCCTCTGTACATGCTCAGAAGGCTCTGCGCATGCGCAGAAGAGGCATATATGTGCTCCTATGTGGTCCAGTTCCCAAACCAGTAGCAAAGGTAAGTGGATTTAACCACTGGTGAAATGATAAGAGGGACCATTGGTGAAATACACTGCACAAGAATAATCTCAATAGATAGATTGTGCTTCACTGTGCTGTGGGACATGTTATATGAACCAGACAATCATGTCCTATAATACACTTAGTTCATTTCAGAATAGCATGTTATATGAGCTAGTGGCTTAAGATTTAGCATGTTATCCAGATCCAACCACTGAAAAAGGAGGAGATGATGGATTTTGTATGTGCATGAATGGACGTTACTCTTCAAGTAAGGACATGCCACATTACGGATATATGTTGGGATGTTATCTTTAATATCGGCTCTGATGTAACATGGCTAAACATCTAACTTTGCCCCTGCAAGATTTTTCTATTTGTGCAATTGACAAAGCCTAATCTCTTTTATAGTTAATCACTTGGGGGTATCCAAAAATGTAAAACCTTTTCACTGCAGAAGTGACTTCTATGAATGTGAAAAACTAGGAACATATGTACCAGGAATGGAGTTAAACGCCCAACGTTTCTATATTCATGATGCCTTTAAGGAGAAGTGCCTGACTGAGATAGAGGAGTCACTATCAACATTCCACAGCCGCCTTCTCTGGTACCTGCAGCCTCCCTGCCAGACTTTAGTTATTTTTAGATTATTTCAATTTAAAAAACAATGGGAAGCTGGTATGTGCAAAGCAAAGCACCAAGCTGAAGCATCATCTTTATTTACAATAATGCTTTTGCGATTCGCATAGGCCTCATAGGCATTCTTGGAAAATAAAAATGGTGGGTGGCTGCAGTGCTTTGTTTGGAAATGTGTCCACTAGAGCAAAAAACAAAAAGACCAAGGTAAGCATGGGTGGAAAAAAACTTTCAGAGAAGCTAAAAAGGATAGCAGGAAGCAACCTTCTTAATTTGCCTCCTAGTCAATGTGTAGTTTGTGACTGGTCATTTTGTGAGAATGCCCATGAGATCTTTTCAAAATTCTAAAATATACCCACCGGTCCAAAAAGACTGCCTATTCCTGGCCTAATGTATCCCAAAGAGAAGGTTCAGATGTCATCCATCAAAGGCAATGTCACACATTGTAGTTTATTAGCTGATGATGACCCAAGTGAGGAACAACTCAAGTGCACAAATGAGCATCACACCTCATATCTGTCGCTCAAACTGTAAGATCATGTAATAAATGCCCATAGAAATGGGGTCAAAACAGGCTACCCAGAAGAAAGAGAAAATGTCACCATACCTGAAGAAAAACTTAAATTTTCAGATGTACAGTTCTTTTTTTTTTAAAGTAAGTGAATTACCTTCCTATGGTCTATAGATAAATAGGGAAATGAAGACTGAGCATGTTTTATAAACACAAAGCACTGAATGTCACCTGGAAAATAAAAATGGGAAACTGAGGGGAAGGTGTGGTAAACTGATTTAGTTTGCTTTTGTGCAGCCATACTAAAGAGGAATATGGCAGCCTTGTAGTATCTCTGAATATTTCTCAATTTTGTTGAAGGTCTACTTATTACCTTTAAGGGCTCAGCAAAACAGCCTTCTTGCCACTGCTTGAAGGTATCCCACTAACTGCTTGTCAAGGGCAGAGATTGGCAACTGACATATATTTACAACTGTTGCAGTGTCATAGGGTCATGTGATCACCATCTGCAACCTTCCCAGCTGATTTCTGACTAACAAAATCAATGGGAGAAGCCAGATCTCCTGAATGACTGTGTGATTCACTTAACAAATACAGTGATTCACTTAACAACTGTGGCAAAAAAGTAGTAAAATCAGATGTGACTCACTTAATGGCATGTACCACTGAATCAAAGGCTTTACAGAAGTCAATGTAAATTGCATCTATTGATTTGCTCTGATCAAGATTTGTAGTCCATATGTTTTTGAAGTGTAGAAGTTGTAGATTACAGAATATTTTTTTTCTGAAACCAAATAGTTTATTAGAGAGTAGGTTATTTGTTTCTAGATGGAAGGTAATGGATTGGTTGATGATTGATTTCATGACCTTGCAGATGACGCATCATAAAGAGATTGGTCTGTAATTTTCGACTAGGCTGGGGTGTCCCTTTTTGAAGATAAGGATGACCGTGACTAGTGACCATAGGTTGGGTAGGGAGCTGGTCCTGAAAGATTTTTCAAAGATTATGCTTAGGAGTTCTGCTATAGAAGTGGAAAGCTTTTTTAAGAAGTATGTACATAGTCCATCAGGTCCAATAGATAGAGATGCTTTTAGTTTATGTAGTGCCTTTTCAACGTTATCTTCTGTGAAATCTATTGGTGTTAGATCATTGTAGTTATTAGTGGTACGACTAGGGAATGTTGGGCATGAGCCATTGCTGTTTACAAAGACTGGGCCAAAGAATGTGTTAAAGAGGTTTGTTTTAACTGCTTCATCATTGCATTTGTTGCATTCGTTAGGTCCTTTTAGGGGTGGGATGGATCTTGAGTCTTTAAGTTTGTTGTTTACAAAATTATAGAAGGTGCAGTTGGATTTCATGGGAAAACTTTAATGACAAAATTTTTATTGCTCAGAAATAAGCTTCTGTTCTCTCTCTGATAGAATCAAGATCACATGAAGTGTTAAACCACTTTATAATGCCTTGGTAAGGCTACACTTGGAATATTGCACTGTTTCTAGAGTCTCAACTTCTTTTTTACATCGTGGCAACCATAACCAAAACCAAACTGGATGCAGTATTCCAAGTGTGGCCTTACCAAGGCATTATAAAGTGGTATTAACACTTCACATGATCTTGATTCTATCCCTCTATTTATGCTGTCTACAACTGTGTTGGCTTTTTGACAGCTACAGCACACTAGGGGCTCATATTTAAATGATTGGACTCCAAGATCCCTCTCACAGTTACTAGTATTGAGCAAAGTACCACATATATTGTACCTATGCATTTTGTTTTTCTTGCCTAAATGTAGAACATTACTTTTTTCACCATTTTCACAAAATTTCATTTTGTTAATGAATCAGTTAAAATTAAAATATATATTTCCTGTCATGTTTCAGTTCTTCGCCAAAACCTTTACCTCCCCTTTGTGGTAGTGAATACAAGTTTTTTTCCATGTGGTATCCTCATGAAATTTTGATTCCATTTCCATAATCCATAAGAGAGAGGGCAGATATGGTGGAAGCGGGGGCTCATATCATGTTCGGGGAGTACGCT
Source organism: Ahaetulla prasina (assembly GCF_028640845.1). Lineage (NCBI taxonomy): Eukaryota > Metazoa > Chordata > Lepidosauria > Squamata > Colubridae > Ahaetulla > Ahaetulla prasina. The sequence goes on along the minus strand of NC_080542.1, from coordinate 38,200,479 downwards.
CTCGCTGTTTGCGAGCAATTGCGTGCTCCGGGCCCCCAAGCTTGCCTCGTTCCCCGAGTGGCTATGCCTCCAGGAACCTGGACCTTCGGTTGATGTTATGCAATGCCAGGTCCGCCATGAATAAAGCCCCCCTCATAGCCGATCTTATTCAAGAGGGGGAGGCAGACCTGATGGGCATTTCGGAGACCTGGTTGGGCGCAGAAGGGGGGGTTCCCCTTATCGAGATGTGCCCACCAGGTTTCCAGGCATTCCATCAACCGAGGGCCCAGGGTAGGGGTGGGGGGGGGTAGCGGTTGTTATTCACGAGGGTCTAGAACTGAGGGAGGTCACTGTCCCGCAGATAGCCGGTTGTGAAAACCTTTTGGTAAAGTGGGGCCGTGGGGTACAGGTGGGAATGCTGGTTACGTACCTGGCTCCTTGCTGCGTGGCAGCAGCCCTGCCCGAGTTGTTGGAGATGATAGCCGGGACGGCGGTTGAGACCCCCAGACATATGGTTATGGGGGATTTCAACTTGCCATCGGTGGGCGAATCGTCGACGGCAGCTCGGGAGTTCATGGCTTCCTTGGTGGCCTTGAACCTGACCCAGGTAGTTAATGGTCCCACCCACACTGAGGGTAACACTCTGGACCTGATTTTCATCTTGGGACAGTGGCTAAATGATCTGGATTTAGGGGAATTAATTGTTAAGCCCTTGTCATGATCAGATCATTTACTCCTTCAGCTAGACTTTCGAACCGCTGCACCCCGCCGCAGGGAGACCGAGCCAGTTCGATGGTTCCATCCCAGGTGCCTGATGGACCCGGAGAGGTTCCTGATGGAGCTTGGGCCATTTCCTGGGGAATTAGCCCATGACTCGGTCGAAGAACTGGTGGCTGCCTGGGAAGGGGCACCGCCGGGGCTTTGGACCGTGTCGTGCCTTTGCGGCCTCTGACCCGGCACCGAACTCGCCCAGCTCCTTGGTATAACGAGGAGTTGAGGGAGATGAAGCACTGGAAAAAATGCCTAGAGAGTGCCTGGAGGTCCAGCCATACCGAATCCGACCGAACACTAGTTAGGTCTTGTATTCAGACCTATCTAGTGGTGATAAAAGCAGTGAAATATACCTATTTCTCTGCTCTTATCGTACCAGCAGATAACCACCCAGCCACCCTGTTTAGGGTGACCCGCTCCCTGCTCTCGCAGGAGGCTCGGGAGGACCCCTTGCAGGGGCGTGCTGAGGATTTTGTACAGTATCTGTCCGATAAAATTGCTCAGAATCGGGACGGGCTGGACACTGATTGGATAGATCCGGGCGAGGGGACGGGGACAAGTCTTGTGGATATTATTTGGGCTGAGTTCGATCCTGTGACTCCTGACGACATGGACAGGTTGTTGGCTAGGCTGAATCCCACCACATGTTTATTGGACCCGTGTCCCTCCTGGTTGGTACTGGCCACACGGGAGGTGACACGAGGCTGGCTCCTGAGAATTATCAACGTCTCCTTGTTGGAGGGCACCTTTCCCACTGCCCTGAAAGAGGCGGTGGTGAGGCCCCTCCTCAAGAAGCCTTCCTTGGACCCAGCTGCATTGGCGAACTATCGTCCAGTCTCCAACCTTCGCTTTTTGGCGAAGGTTGTTGAGAGTGTGGTGGCATATCAGCTTCCCCAATACCTGGAGGAAACTGTCTTTCTAGACCTGTTCCAGTCCGGCTTCAGACCTGGTTACAGCACCGAGACGGCTTTGGTCGCCTTGGTGGATGACCTCTGGAGGGCTTGGGACAGGGGATGTTCCTCTGTCCTGGTCCTGTTAGATCTCTCAGCGGCTTTTGATACCATCGACCATGGTATCCTGCTGCGGCGGTTGGAGGGATTGGGAGTGGGAGGCACCGTTTATCGGTGGTTCTCGTCCTATATCTCTGACCGTTTGCAGACGGTGTTGGCAGGGGGGCAGAGATCGACCTCTAGGTCCCTCACTTGCGGGGTGCCTCAGGGGTCGGTTCTCTCGCCTCTTCTGTTCAACATCTATATGAAGCCGCTGGGTGAGGTTATCCGTGGTTTTGGGGTGGATTATCATCTGTACGCTGATGATACTCAGCTGTACATTTCCAGCTCGAACCACCCCAACGAAGCTGTGATGGACCGGTGTCTTGAGGCCATGCGGGTCTGGATGGGGAGGAATAGGCTCCAACTCAACCCTACCAAGACAGAGTGGCTGTGGGTTCCGGCGTCCCGGTACAGTCAGCTTACGCCTTCGCTGACTGTGGGGGGGTGAAGTTCTGACCCCCAGGGGAAGGGTGTGCAACTTGGGTGTTCTCCTGGACGATTGGCTGTCTTTAGAAGAACATTTGACGGCCGTCGCCAGGGGAGTATTTTATCAGGTTCGCCTGATGCACCAGTTGCGCCCCTTTCTTGACCGGGACTCTTTACGCACGGTCACTCATGCCCTCGTTACCTCTCGCTTGGACAATTGCAATGCTCTCTACATGGGGCTCACCTTGAAGAGCAGCGGGAGGCTCCAGCTAGTCCAGAATGCAGCTGCGCGGGTAATTGTGGGAGCATCACGTTGCTCCATATAACATCTATCCTGCGCAGCCTGCACTGGCTGCCGGTAGCCTTCTGGGTGCAATTCAAGGTGTTAGTGCTCACCTTTAAAGCGCTCCATGGCTTAGGGCCGGGCTATTTACGAGACCGCCTTCTGCCACCGATAGCCTCCCAACGACCTGTGCGATCCCACAGAGCAGGCCTGCTCCGGGTGCCATCAACCAAACAGTGCCGGCTGGTGACCCCCAGGGGGAAAGCCTTCTCTGTGGCAGCACCGACCCTATGGAATGAGTTACCTCCAGGGTTACGCCAACTTCCCGACCTCTGTACCTTCAAGCGGGAACTGAAGACTCTGCTATTCAATCGGGCGGGACTAGCCTAAATATTATTTTAATTTAATATTTTAGTTTAACTTAATTTTAATTGAATTTTAAATTGTATTAATATATTTATAATTTTATATTTTAGGGTTTTATATCGGTCTTTTGACCCTTTTTAGTTTTAAATTGGCCAGTTAAATATTTCATTTTAAATGTATTTTAAATTTATTGTGTACCTATGTGTTTTAATAAGGCTGTACACCGTCCTGAGTCCTTTGGGAGAAGGGCGGTCTAGAAATCTAATTAATAAATAAATAAAATAAATAAATAAATCTCTATGTTAACCTAGAAATAACAGAAATATTATTTGTATTTAAATAAGGGGGAACCTACATAAATGCATTCAGTAGCTAGATGCAGCAGTTTTTGTTTTGTTGGTACTGTGCCAGAGAGGAAAATTTATGATCATGAATGTTTAGCATGCTAAAGGCTGCATAGTGAAGCACACATTTTTATTGTTACATCATGCATACCCATAACAAGAAGTCTTAAAGTCTGTTACAAATAACCTTTTGTAGACCCCAGTCTATTTCATTATATGCAAGATGTGTATCTCAGATTTCACAAATACAAATATAAATCAGCCTTAATGTTCTGGATGGGAATTACTGGAGCTGAAATTCAGAGTCCTTGAGACAATAGTTTGGAGATGTTTGATACAGATGAATATAATTATATACACAGTTTAAAGAAGAACAATGGAATAGAATGGCCAATTTTTTTAAAAAAATACAATATATGATAACTAAAGCTTAAGTATAAGAAAAATAAGACAATTACATATGTTACTACTGAAATTTTACTGGCAAGTATTCAAAGCAGCTATGAAAACTTAAAAAGCAAAATTTGAACATGACATGTTAAAAAGGCAACTTAAAATGAACAGTAAGTGATAAAATCATTTTTAAAGTAACTAAGGGCATATGTTTCATAAACTGGGAGCAACATAAGAATTACTAGAACAGTGATGGCAAACCTTTTGAGCTTGGCATGTCAAAAATTCAGAAAATGTCTAACTTGATTCAGCTGCCATGTTTTCCTCAGAGAGCAACAAAAGAGTAACAGTTGTGCAAGAACAGGGTGTTCTTTTAATAATAATTGTCAGGTGTTGGTCAATACTGGCATTTTGCCCAAAATGTTATGGTGTCAATGGCTCTCTAGCCATCACTGTGCTTAGACAGATGGCATCTGATACTGGAGGCATGTCCAATCTCCTATAGATTTTATCAAGCAGAGAGGTAAATTTAAACTGAAGAAGTAATTCCTTAAGTAATCTGACCCTAAGATGTGTAGGACTTAAAAAACCCTTAAAGTATCTCTGGCAAAAATATGGCAATCAGAGCAAATCTTACATTACAGGCAATATAGGATCCAGTAGTGTGGAACTCTCATACACTCTCCAAAGTAGTCCATATTGAGCATGTTGCAGTGGTTTTCATGATATAATCAGGATATGGAGAAATTGAGCAGCTGTGAAAGAACCTCAATTAGCATACTAACATAACTGTGCAAAAGTATTCTTTGTCACAGCCACCCAACGACAGTTGAGTAAATAAGGAATACTCTTTAATTACAATATTGATCCTTTGGGACAGCATCTAAAACACAGTTAGCTCTGAATTCTGCCAACTGTAATCTTTTATTTGATGGCATTTTTCTGAAAGTTATTTCAGAAGTTAGGAAATCCTATGGGCAAGATTATGATATGTGTACATATGTGTTTTCAACTACTCAGGGTCAGGGATCATTTGTAAATGAAGCATCAAGAGAAAGCATGAATGTGCAAAAAATGTTGTAAGATCAACATATTTGACTGGGGTCATGGAAAGATGGCTAAAACAGGAAAGATGGCATAAACAGGAAAGCAATTAGTAGTGGGTTTCAAATCCTGTCGTTACTGGTTCGCTTGTGAATGTGTGAATGCTTGCGCATCAACCACTTCTGCGCATGCCAGAGACATCCGGGCAGGTGGGTGGAGCTTCCCACCACCGCCGCTACTGGTTTGCTCGATCAGGGGTGAACCAGTAGCAACCCACCACTGAAAGCAATAGTTCACTGACCCAACTTTTTAATCCTGTAAGTTAGATTTATCTTCAAATAGATCTAGTCTTGGATGTTTAAATAACTTCTCCATCAGCCATGTTGGGCAAACAGCTGCCCAGGAAGTTAACTAATTGTTTTTTGTAATTGAGAAAACGTTGTAGAGAGGATCAGGAAAATTACAGAATATAGTCCTTTTCATAGTTCTTCAGTACATTTCTGACAGCCAAATGAGTCAGGTAGTGGGAAAAATCAGAAAAGATGCGGTGGGGCATTCTTCCCTGTACCTACCCATGGTAGACTGTTTCTGTAAGTATACTTTTCACTGTAGCTTGGAGAGAGAAAGAGAGGGAGAGGGAGAGGGAGAGACAGAGAGACTGTCAGTCAGTCAGTCTATGGAAATTCTCAATCATCCAGGTGTCAGGGTTGTCCCAAAGATGCTCTCTTGAAAATGTTTTGCTTGTCATCCTATGATGAGAAGCAATGAGAATCAGAAGCAAAACATTAAAAGAAAAAAACTAAGAAAGTCCAGTTGCCTTATGAAAAGCACCTTTGGGAGAGAGAGACAAAGATAAGTAGTCCAGCAAGTGCCAGCCTACTGTAAAAATGGCTGCCACACAAAACTGTATCTCCAACCATCATATATTATCTCCTGTTGACACAAAAGTCAAATCAACTGACTGGGAAAGAGAAGTCTGGATTGTTCATGTCCTGGCAACAAAGACAACATGTGGTGCCTCTAATCCAGCTGCTCAGCACCCACATGGAGAGCTTTCCTCCAATTCTGACTTTGCATGGGTGGATTTAATGGAGTGTTTTTCAAACTTGGCAACTTTAAGATGTGTGGACTTCAACTCCTAGCAGGCTGGGAAATTCTGGGAGTTGCCAAGTTTCAAAAACACTGATTTAAGACAAAAAAACATGTCAGAATCCTTCTGACAGGCTCTTTACATTTTTAAGTGGTGAAAACAACACATTTTGCTTGCATACAGAGGGATATAGTCAATCAGATACAAGTTTATTAATTTTTATGAGAAATATAAGAAATTGTCTTTCTTATTCAAAGAAATTACCTCACGTTTCTGTGCTTCCTTTGGTTTCAGTACAGTGTGTATAGGAAAACTTCCTAAGGAACATGTGTCCCTTCCACAAATGCTATCAGCCTATTGACATATGCTACATTCAGAACTAATACAGTCTATTGCTAGGGAGTGGTTGGATGGGGTTTTTAAAACACACCAAAACTGCTAACAGGAGGAAACCGGTTGGAAAAACCATTGGAAAATTTTTTTATAGTTTCACTAAGAAATGAACTGACACTGCATTATGTAAAACACATGAAAGATACAGGTAGAACTTTTTATCTCAAATGTCCTATTTGTCTGTTGTACAATCCAGCTCTTACTTACAAGGTTTTAGACAAAAGTTAGAAAGTCCCATATGACAGAAATGTATTTGCATGCAGAAGGAATTTCCCTAATCTAAGTCTTCGGCATCTGTCATTTGGCCAGAAGAGGTAAGTAGCAGTTAGTGGTCAAGGAGCTTGTTTAGCAGTGAAAGATGACAGGCTGTCCATTAAAGTGAAGGAGAAAAGAAAGGATCACATCCCATCTTTTATTGTGTCATATTATCAATGGGGGGAACTGTAAAGGAAAGCGGGCTTTGACAATTCAGCTCGCCTCTCTCTCCTCCATCTCCCCAATCTATTAAAACATACAGGCCTGTCAGGGTTATTAAAAGACCTTGTCACTCCTCTTTAAAGCAATCATAAATACCTACTGGGTACCGACTGGATTTAGCAGAGAGAGGGAGTGGGCTGCAGGTGCCTTGGCCAATCTCTCCTTGATGACAGAAACTTGTACTGATGCCCAGTTGGCAGATTTGAACAGTGGCTTGATGCTTCTGTCTGTCTTCTCTGAGGCCTATGCTGGACTGCCATGAAGCATGCTAAAAGTACAGTAGTTAGCCTTTAAAGAGATTGTATACTATGCATGTAAGTGCTTTACTTTGTCTTTTAAAAATTTTCAGGGTAGATAAGATGCGAAATTCAAGAGGTCGGCAGCACCCTAATTCACTGTAAAAATGGAACTATGATGTACTTATAAATGAAATATTTCTGAGCAAGCACGATTTCTGGGTGCTACTATATTTCATAGCAATCTGGAATAACAGAAAGTAAACAGGAAAAATGGATTTTTTGTCATTTTCTTTTACAGAAAATTGGCAGGAGGGGTGAGTATGGGGCCTATTTTATTTATTTATTTGTCAAGAATGTATTAGGTAATATTTATAAGTACAAGCATGGATTGCATATATAAAATAGATACAATTAGAGGAAACATTAGGATAGGGACATAGGCACGCTGGTGCGCTTATGCATACCCCTTTCCACTTTTCAAGTTTTCACTTTTCCTATTTGCACTTGTACTTAACACTGCAACATAGTTTTTTTGCCCCATGATTTTCCCCTTATCTTGCCTTCATCCCATGAGTTAGAGAGCCCTGATACATCCTTATTTGAACAGGTATAAACTAAAGAAGGCCTGGAATACCTGATCAAGAAAATCAAAGAAGAAAGTGAAAATGTTGGTCTCTTTCTGAACACCAAAAAGACCAAGTTCATGACCACTGCAAGGAAAGGAAACATCAAAATAGAAATTGACAGTGAAGAGATAGAATGCATGAAAAATTTACTTTACTAGGATCTCAGATTGCTCAAAGTGATGAATACATCCCAGAAATAAAATATCGGATTGCGCTAGGTAACAAAACAATGAGGAACATGAGCCAAATATGGAAAAGCAAGGACATTGGCCCGGCAAACAAATGTAGGTTAGTCTGCTCTAGCTACCTATGGTTGTGAAAGTTGGATCTTAAAAAATTCCAAGACAGGAAGAAAATCAACTCATCTGAACTATGTGGCTGGAGAAGGTTCTTATGTATTCCTTGGACAGCAAAGGTGACTAACAAGCAAGCACTGGAGCACATAATACCAGACATGTCACTAGAATGCAAAATCACAAAATTGCCTCATTTACTTTGGCCATGTCATGCAGAGGAATTCAGGGGAGAAAGCAGTTATGTTTGGAAGAGTTAGCAGTAAAAGGAGACCAGGCCATCAAAGAACACGGTGGCTGGATAGCATAAAAGCTGACATCAGCCAGAACATAGAAAAACTCAAAGAAATAGTGGAAGATTGGAAGATGTGGAGAGACCTAGCCCATAAAATTGCCAACAGTCAGACAAAATTTAATGGATAACATCATCATCATCACCACCACCATCATCTTAATCATCACCATGTTCTCTCTTACTCCAGTCATACCAAAGCATAGCCTCAAATCAGTTAATCTTGGCCATTGAGCCCTTTCTTTCCCACTGTTTGCCTACTTGTTTTATACCCACTTCCCTACTTCGGACAAATTTCTAGCAAGGTAAATGGGAGAGGAGCAGACTTATATCATTTGAGGAGGAAGAGTAGTGCGTACTGATACTTTGCCAATTTCTTTGTATTTGTCACTGCAATCATGTTCCTCTTTCTTCACCTGAAGCAGGAGATGTAGTTGTTCAGCAGCTGGCCAGTTCTCTCTCTCTCCCATATCTAACTAGTAGGTTTGCCTCCTTTCTCTCTGAGGTTATTTCTGCTCATTATTTTGTTTTGCCCAAATTAGACATGACAAAAGGGCAGACAAAACCACTTAGGGAAACTCAATCAGAATCCTGAATTTAAGTCTTTCTCTTCACTACTACAGTTCCCTGATTGATGAGTATCCTTCCTGCTGTTTGGTAATGTGCTGAAACAGGGTAACAGCTAAGTCAGAGCCAAAAACTATTCAGTTTGCCTTTAACAAGTAGCATCCTCACAAATTAGCAGTGAGACAGAACAGGCACAGTAGAAGCAATTACGAATTGGCAACTGGAATAGCAAACTTTATATCAGCTTTGTTCTGTGTCAGTATAAGATCGGGTGGATAGCAATTTATAGCATTGAATATTGGGCAAAGAGTCTGAAGCCCAGACATGCCACATAATATAATATTAACATGACACATTCTTTCTTGGTCTTCCCATGCTGCTGGTGCTCATTCTTAAATTGGACAAAGAAGAGTCACCAAAAATGGCAGTCAGCTGGTGGCCCATATTCCCCTGCCTATTTTATTTGCTTTTGCAGACACACACACACACACACACACACACACACACACACACACACACACGAAGCTCTCCCTCAACTGAAGGACAAAGTTGTCCATCAGAGCAATTGCAAGGATGGGAATTTGGTGGCAAGAAGCCATGACACTTTCTCTGCAGGAGGGTGAGGATAATGATGGAAAGGTGGAAGTTTGTATCACACATTGCAAAACTGTCTTCATGGTGTTTTTTCAGGAGCAGGGACTGAACCTTTAGTTAATTCACACAGCTTCCAGAGATCCACAAAAATTCTGTAGCATCTTGGAAATATAGAGAGATGATGTTGAGAATCAGTTGACATTGTATTTGCGTTTGCAAAGGGTCTTTGTTTAGCTTTCCAAAATGAGTAAAAAGATAATAAATTCTGACAAAAGAATTTGTAATTTAATAAAAGAAATTATGCAAATTTGTACAAATTGAATAATGTATGATATTTATATTATTACACTATACTTTCTTTAGAATTTAGAATATCTTAGTGGAGACAGTTCATATTATTAGGCCAGAATAACTGATGTAATTATGAGATAGTTTTGAGTTTTGTCTTTTACATTTTTAAAATTGTATTTGAAAAATATTTCTTAAATTTACCAGGTTTTGCTTTTTCAACTAAAACTGTTTTGGCTAGCAGGCATAAGATTGTCTTACGTATTAATATGGGGGGAGAATAATAAAAATGAATAGCCATACAACATTCAAGTTGCACTCATACCAATTTGCTTAAATTATAACATTTGTCTCCCTTACTAACCTCAATACATTAATTGTGTGCCTCTTAATGACCATACTTCATATCTACTTCAATCTTCCTTTTGGAAAAGACAATTGATACACTATCCTGTGCAAAAAGAGGCACACAATTATTTGAAAATCAGTGGGCTGCTAAAGTTAGTGTAGATAAACGACCTGGGAGATTTGAACCAAAAACCAAAATCAACCATGAGGCTGGTTATTGCTTACTTCAGAGAGATGATATAAGAATAAAACAGTAGTGGGAAAGGGAAGAACCATGTTACATTTTTCTATGTTCCATGAAAAGAACAAGAGTAGATAATTCTGGTAAAAAGTTTTCCTGTCTCACATAAAGGACTGGATGCTCTATTTTTACACGCAGAAGCTTTTCAGGTAATATTGACAATCAGGCAGCATTTTTTAGATTACTTGGTGCCAAGTCATCTAATTCAATAACTATTTCACCTAGGCTTTCCTGCAATATTTGCCATCTGAAGCAGCTTTTTACCATGCCTCAAAGTTGGCTCAAGTTTTTTCCCCCTAGAAAGCCAGAAAATGGCTATATGACTCAAGCCTTCCTGGGAAACATGCATAAAAATAGTATTCTAATCTCAAAATATAACCGATCATGATTCAACCATGAAAAACAGTGGCAAGAATAAATTGCTGTGGTCAATAGAAAACCATTTTATAGCAAGATCCTCACAGAAGCGTTGGTCAGCACTATGGATCCGCATCTGTTTCATTTTAAAGCTGATAAACTTTGTCAAGTGCCAGAAAGGCAATGTATATTTGTTTCATTTGGGTTGTATTGGAGGCACTGGAAATAGCAAAAGGCAACTTCATCCCCATGCAGAGCCAGAGAGTTTCCTGGTTCTCATGGTAACCCCAAGAAACTTGCATCTTGAAGACTATTTTATTCCTATCTATAATAGGCCTTTCTCCTCACATGCAGTGGAACTAATGTAACCCCAGCTGCAGGGCTTGTGAAAGGGACAGTAAGGAGGAAGGTTTCACACAGCCCCTTGTGCCACCTCCTGTGACCCAGCGCCACCATTGCTGGCCCCTGAGGTGCTGCAGCTGCTCCACCTGGGCCTCTTCCTTGAGTCAGGAGGTCAAGCAGTGACCTCGGAGAAGCTGGGGAGCAAGGGTCAGAACTTCCCTGACAAGGATCAGTCAGCCCTGGGACTGACAGGAAGAAAAATGAGTCCAAAAGGAAGGGGGTGGCTGAGTGGTGTGTGTTGTGATAATGGGTAAATAAAAGAGTCTTTGTACATTGGTGTAGGTTGCTGAGAAGCTGTGGGCTTCTGCCTGACCTTTTATCTTGCCTTATGTTCTATTCATCTCATTCATTCATTCATTCATTCATTCATTCATTCATTCATTCATTCATTCATTCTCTCTCTCTCTCTCTCCTTATATTTTGCAAAATCCTTCCTTCCTTCCTTCCTTCCTTCCTTCCTTCCTTCCTTCCTTCCTTCCTTCCTTCCTTCCTCTTATTATTCTTTTAGATGTGATACTGTAATAGTATTACTTATTTATTCTTATTCTTCTTAAATATATCTTTGTATAATTTCTACCATCTTCATTTTCCTTTCTAATTTGTCAGTTCCTTATACTTTTCATCCATCCATTTAATTTTTGGCCCATAGTTTTTCTTTCTGTCCTCTCTCTGTACAGATCTTTTCTCTCTCTCTCCTCATCATCCATTGAGTTGGTATATATTTTTTTCTCCAATTCGCTTTACTATTGTTAATGACAATTAGCAACTACTCAGTGTACATATTATACAGAATGTTCTAATAATCTATGCCTCCTTTTTTAATCCAAATACGTCACTTGGAAAGGGAGAGATGCTTTTTTCTGAAAGAAAACAAGGTATCTTATTCTTTTATTAATATAAATGTATGAATTCCCTGCATGATATTTCTTACCTATTGATCTCTAGTGCCAATCAATGTTAACATTATATGCTGTTGTACAGGTTAGTAATGAGAGATAATAATATAAATAACTTCTGAACTTTGCATAATCAGAGATATGCACTATTCACAATAAGGAAAAGAAAATAGTATAGCAAGTCCTTTGCATAGGGTTTATTCAGTCAATAAACTCTTTTGTTATAGCTTACTTTAAAAGAAAGAAAAAAGGAATGGATTATTCTTTCAGGAGATAAGTCTGTCAATGGCTACTGTCAAACTAAAAGTAGAGCCTGTGTATTTAGAAGGAAAATATATGTGATTAACAATTCATGGAACAAGCACAGGGAATGGGATTATTTCCATAATGATATGGAAAAGTGTAGATCCAGGAGAGTGATATACAACAAGGAAAATCAGATTCAAGGTCTTTCTTCATTTAGACATCTTTATTCATCTATATACTCATCCCCATAAGGCAAACACTGTTTTGGGTGTTTTCAGAGAAAATATATTATCTCAACTCTCTGCTTTCCATTTCTATTTATTTCCAACAGATCTCTAAATCCCCAGAAGAGTCTCTTTCTAATCAATTCCCACTCCCATGTCTGTTCTTTTCCTTCTAATTTACAAATTGAGGTGATTAAATTCCCACTTGCCCCCATTCTCTGTTCATTCCATGTTTTTTTAAAGAAAGGAATCAAGAATTGGTTAAAGTACAAGATTTTCAAGGCAGCATTTAAGCTGTGGATTTAAAGTGGGAGGGATTCAACAGTCCCTAGGGGCTTAGCCTTTTAGTTCTGCCTCCTTTCCACTCAGATTTCCTTAGTAGACCTCTGAGGGCCTGGAGTAGAACGGGTCCAAGTCGCTCACTTCCTAAACTGGGTGTCATTTGCATTCGTCTAAGCACCTAGTATTCCATCCTCATTTCTCAGCTCCTTCCAGCCCACCCCCTCTTTCCCCAAATGAACAGCACAGCTTCATGCCGGCAATGCATTATCTTCGCAAGACTGAGGAGCTAATGGAGAAGATCGCAGCCCAGCAAAGCAAAAACTCCCCCTCAAAAGACCTAGGAGAGGTTGAGCTATTTGTATTTCCTCAGAAGAGTAATCTCCCCTCTCCCCTTCTCCAACTGGGAGTTGGGTTTTGGTCCCTTGATGCCTGAGAGCAGAATGATGAACAATTCAAACCCTCATTCAACATGGGCCTTCAGTACAACTTGCCATAGCTTGCCAGATGGTTGTATTTCTCACTGCTATGGTTTACTCTGCATTGATGCTCTCTAAAGGGTATCACGAGAGTACCCTTAGTCTTTCTTACCCCAGGATGTTTCATGTGCTAGAATTTCATTCAATATCTTGTCAATATACTTTCAGGAAAAACAGTTATATCTCTTTTCCGCCTAATTCCTTCATCTAAGAAACAAGGTATTTTTTGTATATATGTTCTAGGCTAGCCATCTGTTTGTCTTCAGACAAAACAGTCCTCTGTTTAAAAACATTCTCTATTTAAAAAGCTCAAGTTTGCCTAAAGGAGGCAATGATAAAGCCATTTTTAAAGGAATTTTCCTTTAACTACAAGTGCTGGGAAAATATAAGTACATCTCAAAATATGTTATTTCTGGCTAATGTGATTTAGAAGTTGTTTCATCAAAATTCCAAGTACTTCTGGAAGATACTATATTTGCTGGACTATTTCCACTTGAACATTGTCCCCAATGGTCAGAATCACATTCATGCCATCCTATGTTACCCTCACTATTAGCTGCCAAGGAACCTCATTAATTCTTCCAGCTGGCCAATAAGTGAGCATGAAAATCACCACTCTAGCCTATAATTCACCCTACCTTGGACTTGGAGTATCATTGGAGGCACTGTGAAGTGAAAGTTAAAAAAATATTGTTAAAAAATAGATATTGTTAAAAAAAATTAAGATAGTGGTTAAAACTGTGAGTTGAAGCTCTGTTTTTTATGTGCATTGTACATAAAAGTCAAGATTGCATTATTGTGCCAGCTATTTTTATTGCTTTGACCATATCTTGCAGATAGTCCTGGTTACTACTATGAGAAACAGCCTGCTTTACAGTTCCAAGAAAAATACCACAATCCTATCCTTGCAACATTTTCTTTAGCAGCAGAAGGCATGCTGATGCTCAAAACTATCAGCACAGTGAGATGGATAAGTTAACGAAGGAGTTAAAAGAAAAAGAAGAGTCGGAATATTATATAGTATGGAACAAATTGTATAATTGGCTAGAGACTAGAAATACTAAATGATGAAAAAAGGTGAAAAGCTTACATATACATGTATATAAAATGGCAATGTATGAAAGAAAATGAATAGTTAGAAGGATAGATAGGATAGAAGATATATAGAAACAAGGGAGAACGGGACAAAAAAGAAAAGTATAATTAAGCTAAATGAGAGGGGGAATAAGGATGTAAATATGAGAAGAATAAGGAAACGAAGCTGATGTAAAGAAGGAACATATGTTTTATGTCAATATATCTTATGTATTGTTGTTTTTCTTTTGTTTGTTTGTTTTTTGTTAAAAAATAAAAAAATAAAAAACCTATCAGCACAGTAATAATTACAATACATTAAATAAATAGGTTGAATTTTTCTCTTCCATAACACAGTTCTGGGCTACATAAACAGAGGGATAGACTCAAGATCACGTAAAGTGTTAATACCACTTTATAATGCCTTGGTAAGGCTACACTTGGAATATTGCATTGGTCGCCACGATGTAAAAAAGATGTTGAGACTCTAGAAAGAGTGCAGAGAAGAGCAACGAAGATGATTAGGGGACTGGAGGCTAAAACTTATGAAGAATGGTTGCAGGAACTCAATATGCCAAGTTTAATGAAAAGAAGGACTAGGGGAGATATGATAGCAGTGTTCCAATATCTCAGGGGTTGCCACAAAGAGGCAGTCGAACTATTCTCCAAAGCACCTGAGGGTAGAACAAGAAGCAATGGGTGGAAAGTAATCAAGGAGAGAAGCAATTTAGAACTAAGGAGAAATTTCCTGACAGTTAGAACAATTAATCAATGGAACAACTTGCCTGCAGAAGTTGTGAATGCTCCAACACTGGAATTTTTTAAGAAAATGTTGGATAACCATTTGTCTGAAATGGTGTAGGGTTTCCTGCCTGGGCAGGGGGTTGGACTAGAAGACCTCCAAGGTCCCTTCCAACTCTGTTGTTGTTGTTGCTGCTGCTGCTGCTGCTGTTGTTGTTGTTATTATTATTATTATTATTATTGTTATTATTATCATCATTATCATCAAAACCAGCTACTTCAAGAATTCAGCCAAATGACAGGTCTTGCACTTATTTTGGAAAGATAATCACTCTTGGTCAGCATCTTGAACAGGTTTTTATTTGCAGCACTTTCCCAGCCAAGAGCTCCTGAATTCATAATATAAACATTTGTGCTGCCAATAATAATATTGTTAGAAAGTATGACAACTAATAAAGGGCTCAAATAAATTGTTATTCTCCTCTGAAATACCAGCATATTTCACATACATCATATGATGCATTCATCCAACACTTCTATACATTAACCATTGTTTTATTATCATTTATTTACTTATTTATTACCCTCTTTGTTATACACTACACTCATTCTCTGAGTGAGGACAAACACAGTGCTTTTTGGATCCATTTTGTGAAACCAACTCCATGTTAATATTTTTGAGAGTGTTTAAAGTGAGAATGGAACAGATGCTTCTGAAATATGAAAATCATTCATATTTCCAAATATTTCATTCATATTTTCAAATATTTCCAAATTGTTCAACATATATATATCCAACATATATCCAAATTGTTCAAATCATGTGTCTCCCAGTCAAATCATGTGTCTCCCAGTTTTTTCCCAACTTTGGGGGGGGGGAAGTGCTTTAGGGTAGGGGAGAAGTGCTGCCTAAAATTGGCTATTTTCCAAAAAATGTTAGCAGCACAATTTCAGGATACTGGGGACTGCACAAAAAAGGGTGATGGGGAGAATGTGCCACTCCAGGCCTAAACTATGGTTTTAATGATTGTACAATATTAAACTGTACCTGAAACAGCTTGTAATATCATAGCAAATCTTTGGGGCAATTCTATTAAATATTATGAAAGAAGGGTACTATTAAACAGAATTAAGAACAAGGCTAATTGTTGATATATTGAATTAAATGAGTATACATCATCATCAAAAGAGTGAGAGAACATAAAATTATTCAGCTCTAAAGGAAAGACCCTTGTTTGGTTACAGATTCTGGCAACAGCATGAGGGCTATCACAGCTGAGCTCTCCAGTATTGTTTACCATCTGGTTAAAGCATTTAATTTGAATGTAAATTTCATCAGATGTAAGGTCCTCTTTTCTGAACCCATTTGTTTTCACTAAATAATCTTTTTTTCCTATAGATGTTTTTGTTTCTAAATTATTTTAATTTTCTTCAGATCAGAATTGTTGATCATCTACTTGACCAGGATTAGAGGTTAGACTTTATATACAATAAATGTAAAAAAACCACATAATGGTTAGAAAACACACTTCCATTTCATAGACAATTGGAAATCAGGTAGCCCCAAGAATGCTTTAAGTTTAATAGTTCTACTTTCTTTGAACATCGTTATTAACATCATAATAATAACATTATTAACATCATAACCAGACAACCTAGCCTTTAGCTATTATTTAATGATTCCATTTGTGCAGGAATGTTCTTTCTATGAAGCATAATACAATGGATTTGGGGTACCATTAAAGAACAGTAGAATGAGACAGCTGATTCCATATGTCAAACCACCAACTTCTCCTGTATAAGTCCTGAACAGGATCTATACAACACAGAAGTACTCTGCTCTTTCTCCTCCCCTCATTCCAAGATTGTCTGCTTTTTCTGCCTCTTGTTCTATTTGTCCCAGAGGAGCTGAATTGTGTGGTTATATACAACAGCCTGTTATCAGCCAGGCACTGCTGTGGCTTTCTGATAAACCAAAATAAAATACCCAATCCTCTTGAACAAAATCTTGTTAAAGGGCAGCAGGGACAAATGGTTGATCGATTCTGGGACATCCAGTTCTGAATGGCAGATGATGGATGGGAAGAATGTCTGCATGAGAAGGATGAAAGAGGTCAGTCATCTGATAGTAGCTGGGAGATTGTCCCTGCTTAGGCAATGTCATTCCCTGTCCCAATCTGGACAGGTGTGCAGATCATTGTATATGCATAGATATTAGTGTAACATAGTTCACGTTTCAGCTTTGGAATCTGTTGCTAAAACAAGTTGCTGGGCTTCAAACCTATACAACAATAAAGGCAAGAAGTGCCTATGAATATACAGAAAGATTTCTCCACCATTTAACCTATTACACAGAGTTTGATTATATAGGACAGATTTAAAGATGAAAGAGTTTACTCATGAATTCTAGAAAATATGTTGAGATGGAAAATTTCTTAGCTGCTAGAAACCACATAGTTTTAAAATCCTTTTTTCTCCGCCCCCCCCCCCAATGTCAGGAATGTGCTTTTCTAAATTTATTGCCAATTTTAGAAATACATTTTTCTGGAGGTGCAAAAAGTTGCCCACTCGTTTTACCTATTTGTTTCTTAAGTTATTCTTTAAACATTGATACTCTTTTAGAAATAGAAGTTGCAGTCTTGTCTTGGGGTCATATCAGAGATTGGGGCACAGATGTGGCACAGTAGATTGTTTTCCTTATGACAAATAATGAAGTAACTATCACCTCCCAATCCATTGTATTGCTTATTTCTTTTTTGTAATAGTACAAGCGAAGATAATTTAAGTGTCTCTTCCTCATTCTTTGCCATCCTTTTTCATTTCCTTCTTTTAGCAATAAACTGCTAAGACAAAAAGAACACAAACTATTTGTGTATATATCTTGCCAATCTTATCTTAAGCATCAAAGTGGCTGCTTTTTGTAAAAGATGTATTGTACTTAGTCATTATATATTCTTCTTTTAACTTTCAGTAAAAAAAAAAAAGTAAGCACTAATAACAGTCGTAAAACTCCTTTAGGGATTTACACATATGTGTATTGGTGATACACAAGTGTTAGCCAATAGGTGCTTTCCCCTGCTGAATTTACTTTCCCATTCCAGCTGAACTATTGTGAAAATCCACATAACTAATTTTGACAGAATTCTCCCCATGAGAAAAAGACATATGTTTATATATAGAACACCAGAAGCACAATCAAATCAACTCCATTCCTTTTAACATTTTACGATTGTCTTTATCCTTGGACAGGCATAAGGAATAGGAAGGCTTTTTTAAAAAAATTCTTTTTAAAAAATGGTAAGTTGCCTTTTCTTCCTTTCTGTGCTAACAAGAATGGGAACTGCACTGCTTTGCTCAGTAAGATAGGCTGCTGTACACAGTGCTGGCCCCAGAGGAAAAGAAAACTTCACCTGCTCGGAAGCAATTAAATTACCAATTAAGAGCCTTCCATTTGGTTGAGACCTGCCAAGGAACATGCACTATACTCTAATTGCATTCCTGATAACAATTTCACACAATTAGTTGCCCAAACCCAGGATAGCACAATGGGTTTGGGGTCCCACTGCAATCTGGCCATCTGGGTATTCAATTAAGTGTTCCACTCCTATCTACTTTCCCCCCTCCCTCTATATGGGTAAGTGAAAGGTTTCTTTCTTTCTTTCTTTCTTTCTTTCTTTCTTTCTTTCTTTCTTTCTTTCTTTCTTTCTGCCTTCCTTCCTTCCTTCCTTCCTTCCTCCCTCCACCCCCCCTTAATCAGTTTTGTTTAGAATATTTAGCATCTTCTGGTTGCATCCTTTCAAGATTATCAGCAAAGACTATTTTTCCTTAAAGGTTTCTTAAAAGGTATCATTTTTACATGGGATTTATAAGTATGCTAGCTGCTAAATTAGATGATGTCCTAACCTGATTACATTTCAAAATAAGGAAGAGAGCATGTTATTTCAGGTTCCTTTGACATGCTTGATAAGTGATATCAGAACTACAAGCAAACCTGATAGTGTTTATGCCAAGTCCATTCCTCAAATAGTCTTACGCAGTCCTTTTTGTACCATAAAAATAACTAATTGTTCTCTTAATCTGATATTGAATCATGGTGTGAAAATTTTATTATACTTCCCACTCCACCGTGTTTTGCACAAAGATGTATTCATGGGTCCAGACCAGTCTAATTCATTGTACTTAAATTCTTGGGAGTTGCAGGGGAATGGGCTACTTATTATTTATTAATAATCTGCAAAATATTCTCCTCACTATGGAAAACCACATATTTTAGGACAATATATAAAGTCACAATGGCATATTACTCTTATGTTGTCATAGTAAGGAATTAATTGTCCAAAGAATCCCTAAGTAGAAATCCCATGTTTCTCTTATGATTTTTCCAGACTATGTTTTATCATTTCTCTTTAATCTGATACAAATTCCACTAATATTGTGTAAATTGAATGGAATCTGGTTGTGCAAGTATCATAAGACTATATTGGATACTTTCAATAAAATCATTTCCTCCCTTTCTTATCTCTGTATTATTATCTAATTTTTGTATTTTTTTTCTAAATTAAATAGATTTTAAGTATTGATTTCATATGCTGGATTTTTTTCTTTCAAAATAAGTATCCATTTTTGGCACTTGGGTATATTAGTATATTTACCCAATGTAGTGGTTCTGGACCATGAATTACCACTGCATAAAGTTGACAGCTAAAACAGATCCATGTATGGATCCTGCAACAGATCCATGTATGAAAATGTGTCTATTTTTTTTAATAAAAGTATTCCAAGCAATCTCATTGTGTTATGCTTTATACATTTTATACCTGATGTTGCTAGCTGGAACATTTATTTCTCAAATGGCTAAATCACAGTATTGAATTAAAAGAAGGAACGAACCAACTTCACACACAAAGAATTGGCTAAAATAGTTTTGGACTGTACACAATAAGGGTCTTAAGAATGAAGGCAAATATATGTGTCCCAGGATAGTGTTGCAGGATCCAATCTTGGTTGGTCACCAGGACTAGAGCTTTTATTTTCCTGGCTTTCGGACTCATTTGTTTTATTTATTTATTTATTTTGTCACACAGTATATATAAGCATAAGCATGAAATAACTATACAATATATAAGCATATATATAAGTATGAGTATGTAATAACTATATTAATTGGATATAACGAAAGGAAACAATAGGACAGGAACAGTAGGCACGCTTGTGCTCTTATGCACGCCCTTAATTAATTAATTAATTAATTAACGCTCCTCATGCTGGATACCGTCCTCAGGGGACTGTTTTTTTCTCAACTATCTACATCTAAAATGTTATACACAACAGCCATCACGTAAATATTACACATAGAACAGCTCAAAGCACAGAGGGGTTCCCTGAGGATGGGCTCCAGTTACAAACCTCTGGTCCTGGTAACTGACCAAGATTGGATCCTGCAATAATGGTCTTATCCCCCAATCTTCCCCTTCTGTATAGTCACATACATTTCTTGGTCGTAAGAGTAGATTTTCCACATCCATTCTTACATTCTTTCTTCTATGTTCCTAATAGAAAAACATTTAAATAGAAAATATATTAGTTGCTTCCCAAATTAAATATATACAGATGTGTGTGTGTGTGTGTGTGTGTGTGTGTGTGTGTATGTATGAGTGTGTATGTGTGTTAAGCACAATATCTTCCAATTGAAACTCAGGTTATTCATATTGCTGAAATCAAACTGGTTTTTTATAGTTCTGTAAATTCTAAACGTATGTTTAACTTTAAAAATACAGTTTTCCATAACAAACATTTCTCATTCCTAAGTGAATATGTTTTTGAATAAAACATTTTACTTATGAATACAGAATTTATAGAAAGTAATATATTTCAATATAAAATAATGGTACAGATAGTCTTGACTTACAACAGCTCACTTAATGACTGTTTTTCACACCGACAACCATTATAGCATTCCCATCATCATGTGATTAAAATTCAGATGCCTGTCAACTGACTCATATTTATGAGAGTTGCAGTGCTGAGGGGTCATGTGATCTTTTGCAACCTTTTGCAACCTTCTGACAAGCAAAGTCAATGGGGAATCTAGACTCACTTAACAACCATGTTTCTAATTTAACAAATGCTGTGATTTACTTAATAAGAACGGTCGTAAAATGGGGCAAATATCACATAACAAATGTCTCACTTAGCAACAGACATTGTGGCTGTAAGTCGAGGACTAAATGTATATAGCTCCACCTAACCAATTAAGTATATATTTAAGATACCAGTAGCTTCTGCCGTGTCTATGACAGGCAAAAGAATAGTTTGGATTAGTTTGCCACTGTTCCCCATGCTAGCTACTTCCTAAATAGTCACCTGTTAGGTTTTTATTCCCAGCTATAGTACTGCACAGATGCACATTTTCTATTTCTGGATTGTAGCACACAAACACACAACATTTTGTAAACTACAGTTTTGATGGAAGAGAAAAAATGTGGCAGCTGTAAAATAATCAAATAAATAGAACTAAAAGAAATTAAAAATATTTCCAACAGTTAACAACTGCCAATTATATATATTTATAGTTTCTTGTTAAGAAAAAGTTGCTCATATTTAGCAAAACAAAAGCTCACAGAAATGCCTCTATTGCTACAGTACTTCTGGAACTAGAGGAGTCAAATCTTATCACTGTCTCTTCCACCTCCTTCTCATCATGGTTTATTTCCATTGCCTCTCATCTCGCCCCCCTGGTAACATTTACTTTGTCTTTGCTTTCTTAAGCATATACAGTGCAGCTGCTTAAAGATCTCTAAATCTCTCTGTTAAACAATACTTAACTGCTCAACAGATGCCCCAGTGCACCTTGGGACAGCTGCATTGCAAAATACAGTCACAGCTATAAAAGCAATCGAAGTCAACATCACTTTGAAAAGTTTATTGTAATGCATATATTCAGCACCCACCTTCCAAGTATTTTTTTAGATAGGTAAGGACAATTGGTCCTTATAAGATATACAATTAAAATTGTGTTCAACAAATATTTACAGTTAAGGATGCATGATTATGCTTCAACTCCTTTACTTAAGTCATTATAAAAGTATTTTGTGCACTCCTCAATGGCTATGTAGATCTACAAAGTACTGAATACCATGTGCACTGAATTCAAGATTGTTTAAAACTGTAATAATGATGTTTCCTCTTCTATCTAATAGAATTTGATTTGTATAGTTGTGGATAAACTTCATACAATTTTGCCATGAGAACTGAGATACTTTCAGTGGACAGATCCATTAATTATTTTATTATGTATTTAAAAACTCAAGGTTCATATCTTTAACCAAGTACCAAAATGCAGTCTGGGAATTCAATAGGATGAGAAAACTGGCTAATGTGGCCCATGATGTCCACACTGCTGAATCCTCCACTCAGTCCATGTAATGACAGTATTTAGTGATGGTTGCATCTTTTTAAGAAAATACAAGTATGCAAAGATAATCCTTGACTTACAACTTGTTTAGTGACTGTGCAAAGTTACAGTGGCACTGAAAAATGTGACTTTTGACCATATTTCAAAGTTACGACCTTTGCAGCATCCCATTCATATTTATGACTGTTGCTATGTCTCAAGGTTATATGATCACTTTTTGCAACCTTCTGACAAGCAAACTCAGTGGAGAAGCCAGATTCACTTAACAATAATGGGTTATTAATTTATCAACTGCAGTGATTCACTTTACAACTTTGACAAGGAAGGTCGTAAAATAGAGCAAAACTCATTTAGCACGTCTCACTTAACAACCAATATTTTGTGCTCAATTGTGGTCGTAAGTTGAGGACTACCTTTACATACAAAGGATATGCCTATAAAAAGGTCAAGGTTTCCCCTTTCCAGGTGCTCATCTCCATTTTCCTAGCCAAGGGAGCCAGCATTCCCTGGTTATGTGACTAAGCATGACTATATGCCCAGGTGCACGAAATGCTATTACCTTCCCACCAAAGTGATATCTATTTACTTACTTGCTTTCAAACTGGTAAGTTGGCAGGAGCTGGGGCAAGAAAGAGAGCTCACTCCTTTGTATGATGCTTGGGTCTCAAACTGCCAACCTTCCAGTCAACAAGTAAGTTTTGCATTACATTGTAGGGAAAGAAAACTATTTAAAAACTAAAAAATAAGCATGATACCATCTATTTTGGGAGTTAGCTGAATCTGCTTTTGGAGTTTCGCCTTTGATATGCCTTCAAGCCAATGGAAATAGGACACTCCGATTGTACACTTAATCCACATTGAAATACTTTAGTGGGAAATGAAAGAGCACATTTAAACCATTTCAATTGGCTCTGATAAAGTTATTGGACAAGTCAGGAAAACTGTTATTACTCTTTTAAGTTTCAAGACTGAGGCTTGTAAGTTCAATGTATGTTTAAGAATGAATTTCTAGATTTAATTCATCTATAGGATCATCAAATAAACCTCAAAAACTACATAGAATGCCAATTAATCAGTATCTACCTTGGCTTCATCGAAGCTGGTCAGTACCTAAGGATTCTATGAGCCAGCATGCAAAGCTAAGCCCACTGTGGTTATGAATTAACAAAAATCCCTTTAATCGATGTCTCCACAGCAAGAAAATACCTTGATCGTATGATTCCATCTCCTGAGCCATGCTTTATCTAAATATATGAGGTTTGCATTAAAAAAAATTGGATGAATGTATAATAATGGCAAGTGGTTAATTACAAAAAATATAAAGTAATATGAAGATAAATTATAGCAAATGTTGCATGTCCCAACATAATAGTAATCATGCATGCAAAAGCTGTTGCAAATGGTCTAAATGAGGGGTGTCAAACTCTAGGCCCGGGGGCCGGATCAGCCCATGTGGTGCTTAGTGGTGCTTTGATTCGTGGGGCCACCCTGGAAACAGTGAAGGACCAGCCAGTGATGCCACTTCCAGTGAAAATGGAGCTTGGGAGTTCCAAGTTCGGTTTCCCCTGGCAGAGAGTTGTTTCCCTGTCACAGATAAAAACAGAGCTCAGGAGCCTGTTTTCTCTGGTAGAGCATTTGGGCCACGACAGGCACCCCTGACACGAGTGATGTTGAACTGGCCATGCTCACCCTGGTCACACTCATCCCAGCCCCTTGAGGTCAAACACAACCCTGATGTGGCCCTCAATGAAATTGAGTCTGACACCATGGGTGAAATGCTCCCAATTCAGACCGGATTTTCCAATCCGGTAGCGATGGCGACAGGTGGTTCAGAGAACTGGTAGCAAAAATCCCTCCCCCCCCATGCCCGGCTGAGCCGTGTGATCATCAGAGGTTTTTTTTTTAACCTTTAAAAGCATTTTTTCTTCAGCCAAAAAAATGCTTTTAAAAGTAAAAAAAAAAAGCCTCTGATGATCAGGCAACTCAGCTGGGATCGTCAGAGCATTTTGAAAGCATTTTTTACAACTTCTTTGGCCAAAGAAGTTGTAGAAAAAATGCTTTTAAAAGTAAAAAAAAAAAGTTGGCCAATCCACCCAGTCATATTACCCCCACCACCACCAAGCCATGCCTACAGAACTGGTAATAAAACAATTTACATTTCACTACTGTTTGACACCCCTGGTCTAAATCATAGAGGTATGGTAGGCATTGCATGCCAAAACAACTAGACACAGACAATTTTAAACCCTCATGCCATCACTCATATCTAAGGATATTTATCTATGTAATATGGCTGTATTACTATTATCTTTCACATCTTTTCTACTACCTTCTCCTATTGCTACCTTATGATTTTATTAGTTTATTGCTTATATGTACACTGAGAGATAGTAACAAAATAACAGAGTTGGAAGGGACCTTGGAGGTCTTCTGTCAGTCAGTTACAAATCCATCTGGTGGTGATGCTGCCTATCTCACATTTTTAGCTTACTAAGAAGTAGTCTGGTCTACTTTATTGAATGTCTTACTGAAATCCAAGTATACTATTGGTACGTGTACTTATATGTGTATAATCCAGAGTTTATACACTAGAGACAAATTCCTTGTGTGTTCAATGTGTGTACACTGTAAGCCGCCCTGAGTCTTCGGAGAAGGGCGGGGTATAAATGTAAACAAACAAAAAAAAATCACAGTTGGCCAATAAATGTATTCTATTCTCTCCTGTCCTGTCCTGTCCGGTCCTGTCCGGTCCTGTCCTATTCTATGTATATCTGCATTCCAAAGATTTAAGTGGAGCAATTATGTGGGAAGGAGAGGGTGTATCATCTGTAAAAATGCATATCCAAACCAGTGATATTTTTAGCTCTGTAAGCTATATACTGGAGAAGACGATCAACTGCAAGTACTTTACCTATACTGATACTAGATAGAAAGAAAATGACGAAATTATACTCTAGAGATGAAAGGCAACTTGTGGTAAGAAATCCTTTCCATAAGAAATAAACTACCTTTATGGGCTGCAGAGATATTATAGAGCAACCAAAGGTAGAGGAATTCAGTCAACATCACATATTTCAAAGGAAAACACAGTTTCTTGGTAGGGAAAATGGTTAGAAAGAGATGATGAAATGTTGATTTAAAAACAAGGTTACTTTGATATTATCAAATTGGCCAGTAGATGGGATATTCTGTTAGCTGATTAAAAAAAGATATCCAGAATTATGAGGGTAATGTGCCATATTTTGAATTACTCCACATTTCAAAGTGGGAATTAAAGAGTTTGATTTGTCAGCCTCTATTATCCAGATCCCAATACCACCTAGCAAACATTAGAAATGGACTTTTCCTGGGACAGGCTGTTTTTCCTTCCCTACCTCAGAGCTGCTCAGGTAAGCATCAAGCAGAGATAGCCCTGCTGAACAATAATTGTGCTTTAATTGCTTCTTCTTTCTGCTCAGCTACCATGCTCAATAATAATTTCTCTACCTTCCCCCCCGCCCCGCCCCCACCCAAATGCGTGGAAGGCTGGCTGAAGATGCTCTGGATAAAGCAACCGGTCCCTTGCCATCCAATTGTTGTCTCAACTATCAATCAAGTGTGGCAGCTCAAAGAAACGTGCAGGGGTGAGATGGGAAGAATAGGGTTCTGCTTGCATAAACAGCTCCAACCCCTCTCTCGCTCATGTTTTCTCCCCCTCTTCACTAGCCAAAAATATATGGCAAGATGGAGCCTGGCCCATTAATCAAGGCAGCTGGTTGAACAGCCTTTCCCAGTGTTAATAAATACATTTCCCTTCCCTTTATTGGATGCTTGTCCTAATTTGTTTCTCCTCTGGATTCTCCCCCCACCCACCCTCTCCTCTTTCCAAAAGTGAAATCCTTGCCCATTTCTCCCTCGTCACCCCCCAACTCCCAGCAGCCCTTGAGAAAGCAGATGTTAGGCAGCCCAAACAGAGCCAGGCTGAGGCTGGAGCAGCCCAGTAGGCCTTGGTTGCCATGGCGACTGAGGAGACCGCCTGCTGGCTGCCTTGTGCCTTGTCTTGCTGGCTCAGTGATTATCTCCATCTCAGCAGCCCTCGCCATACGGCCTGGGCTATAATCAAATCCCCTCTGTTCATCCCCTCCAGAGAGCCACACACCGATTTAACCGCTTTTTCCGTGCCCCCACAATCAGAATGCAGATACATGAGCAAGCCTTTTATTAGGAGCCTTTATTACTCTAGAGTTTCCATTCGAGTTGGAGTGGAAACGGCGAGAGCAGACAGGGACAAACTGTAGAAGAGCATGCCCATGTGCTTGACAGTGCATAATTTGTTTTCATATGCATCCAGTGTGGACCTGCCTGAGGAAAGAAGGGTGAAAAATCAAGACCTTTCTAGAGGTGGACAGTCAAGTGGAAGATCAGACCTGTTCTCTGTTTCTGTTCTCGGTTAAGTCTTTCCAGCCTGATTGTCTTCAGCCATATCAGACCTAAAATCCATTATCCTCAACCTCAATTCTTTTCTCATGGAGAAAATCTGCCTAGGTGGTTGCTAGGTGTCAAGATTATTTGATGGCACATAATGAATTAATAAATGCATAATGTGTAAGATTAGGAGAGAAAGTCCAACACATCTGTAGGGAAACTCTGGATAGAGGCTGAGAGGCTTGCTTAGATTTTCCTGTAAAAAACAATTGTTTCTAGGGTTGAAAAAGTAATGTTGTTAAAGATCATCAAGAGGAACCCCATGCCAAATGCAAGATGCCATCTGGTTCACAATTCACACAATTGAGAATTTCTTTCTAATTTTCTGGCAAAATCCTGTTTGTTAGAATTTGAACATGATAGTTCAAGTTCTATTCTCTGGAGTAACAGAAAATAAATTTACTCTATCTTCTACATAATAGCCCTTCAAGTACTTGAAGATGGCTGATATATTGCCTTTTAATTATCTTTTCTTCACACTAAGCATCCTCATCTCTTTTAGCCACTCCACGGAAGAGTTGGTTCACATAAAAGCTCAACTTGTTTCCTCTTTAGCGTTAAACCCTCCAGGAATAAAAAAATGCTTTATTGTGTATTTTTTCCAACCAGATACCATAGTTAATACTAACCTGCCACAACCTGGTATCCAATATTGATTGATTGCTTTACAGTATATATCTATCTTATCTCTCCATGCTGATTTTATGGAAAGAAAGATAAAGTTCATGCCTTTCTTACTATAAAAGAGTTGGCTTTTATTGGTTCAGTTTATAAAATACAGCAGGAGTCAGAATGTTGGATGCTATATATTGTTCACTAAATTGTCACTAAATATTAACAACCTATACATATACATATTGTTTATTTTTTATACAATATATGAAAGCTGAAAAACACCTTTGAATCAAGCTCACTTCTTAGTAATCACATTGACCCAAATATACAATGTTCTTTAAGCAAACAAGCAAAATCCCTAACATTGCACCAGCAGTCTAATCCCAATGTATTGATGTACTAAATAAATATTAATGCTATACAAAAAAAAACCAGTTCTAAATTGGATTACTTTCCACCAACAACTCAAAAATTGCTGGCAATTAGCAGATCATTTTTTGGATCCAAATATTAAACATACATATTTGTGTGTGTGTGTGTGTGTTGCATTTTTGACATGACCCTTATTATTCACACGCATTATTCTATGTCGCTATGTATCAGTATTCCTCATAAAATAGTTATTGTTTGATGATGCACAATTTAATCTGTATTTTGTGGTAGAAGACTGCTTTAGATGGTGAGTCTAGACATGCATCTATCTAGATCAAAGCCATCAAACAATATTTTCCCTTTTGCATTGCAAAAAAGTAAGACAAAATGTTTTGTGATTACATAAATGCAAATTAGCAAATCTCCAGCTAACAGAAATGTAATTTCAAGCAGTGACTGCATGGCAATTCTTTTATGATGAGCCGGCTTTAACTCATTTATTATGGGTTCTTGTCATTAGCATTCTCAGAATGTTTGAATGCCTGAGGAAGAAAATCCTCTAGAGCTTTCACCAATCCACTGAAACAACTGACTGGGATCTTTTGCTGAAATGAATAAGAATATTGCCCTGCACATTTCAGAAATTCCCAAGCAAAAGACACTGGATTTAATTTTGCTTTGTGGGCCCAAAATAAATACACATGAAAAGAAGTGGATCCTGTAACTGCATTCTGAATAGTAATAAAAAGCCAGCTAGCCTTTATAGCGCCTTTTCTTCTGTTATAAACACAATAGATTTTATGCTATAATGTTTTTAATGTGCTTACCACCACTAAGCAGCAATTTTATTTTATAAAACCATTTTGTTTCATATGTGGAAGGACTTCTATTATAAATTCTATCCAATGGCTGACTATTATTGATTAGGGCCAGAGAATTGAAATATTGATGTGAATATTGTCAGTGTTTCTATTATATTTCTCAAATTACAAGACACTCACCTTTTTTAGAAACACTTTTGAGTCCCCAGGGTAGAATGTGGGATGAAAAAGAAACTACTGTCAACATGATACCCCCATCTATGACAGAAAGGCTACTCCACCAAAGCCCTCTTTGGCTTCACACATACTTGATGGGCCTTTTGTACATTTCTTTCTTGAGTCTATTGACTGTAGCTCTGTCTTTGTCATCCTGTCAGGCAAAGGTTGAAAAAAGGATGGGGGTGTGGCTCTTAGGGCATGGGAGGAGGAGGCCGCAAAGAGAAGACTCACATATTAGGTTACAGCAGCAAAGAAAGAAAGAAAACATTCAGCAAACATAGATTGCCTTGGGGTTATTGCCCTCTGTTTCTCTTCAGTCTTTGTTCTTTACATGCTTTTTATATAGAGAGCCTCATAAATGATGCCAACAGATGTCTTATTGAAATCCCAGAGTAGAGCAATATTTTCTATAATTCACATAAGGATTTTTTCCTAAATTGGAACAGTGGCAAGTTCTCTCCATTGATCCAGATGGTTTGTTCACTGTATTTTCTGGAGAAAGCCACCATACTCAGCTTTGAAGATATATATTTTTATTTATTTATTTATTTATTTATTTATTTATTTATTTATTTATTTATTTATTTATTTATTTATTTTGTCACAACAATATATATAGGTATCATACAAAAGATTATATAGTATATAAACATATATATAAGTAAATATTAGGAGGTATAAGCATATATGTATATATATATATATATATATATATATATATATATATATATATATATATATATATATGTATATGAAGAAGAAAAAGAAAAACAATAGGACAGGAACGGTAGGCATGTTTGTGCTCTTATGCACGCCCCTTATGGTCCTCTTAGGAACGGGGTGAGGTCAATATTAGAAAGTTTTTGGTTAAAGCTTTTGGGATTATGGGAAGAGACCACAGAGTCAGGTAAAGTATGCTAGTACTACACACAAATGTAGTGCAAGATGCCCCAGAATTGTCTCAATCTATTGTTTGCCATATTTGTCTTCTTAAAAATTATATATATATAATTTTAATATAATATAATATATATTATAATATAATATATATTATTAGAACAATACTGATAGCATTAGAATATGAAAACTGAGCTGACCATCTATTGCTCTCTGAACAAGCCTGCCCTTATAAATGTTATGTTAACAACCATCAATATATCTAATATTTCATACCTCTTATACCCAAGAAAAGTGCTCTTATCACTACTAGTCTCGCTTTATTTGATACATTGATCAAACTATGCAAGGCAGATCATAATTTAAAATAGAGTTCAGGCAATATGTCTGGCTCCAGAGCTTCTTCAGCTGGGCTGCTGGAGGACAATGGCATCATCACTGGAAATCAGGATTGAGATGATTCTATGCTATTTTGATACAGAAAATATAGCATACTGCAGTGTGAAAACTATAAAAAGTGTCTTAATATCATTTTTAAAAATATTCTCCCCAGACAAAAAAAGTAATTGACTCACATTTTTAGTTATTTGAAAGATCAAATGTATATGTTTTTGTGTCGATATTTATGTGTATGAACACTTCTTTTGTTCAACATTACTGATCAGCAGCACTCCTGGCTGAAATAGTAAGCAGCAGGGTCAAACTTGGCTAATATAGGAAATACAACAGAATGACTGGAAATAAATAAAATGGCAAAATCTTTTCATATTGTTGTCAAGAAAACTACATGGTTCACTACATGAAGTTAATAGGATTCAAGCTCAACTCAATGAGTCTAGATTTACATTTTATCATAGTGTATAATATTTTTTCAGTGGTATTCAATCTTATCAAAAGCTGCTTGCTTTGTTATCCATCTATACATTTTGATAAAGGAAAATGTAATAAGTTTTTTGCACACTCATTGGAACTACCTGAAGATGAAATTATTTTGGATCAGACAAATGGGGGGAAAGTGGATTAGACTCACCTTTAAGAGTAAACAAAATTTAGGAACAATATAACTAGACAGGGCCTCTGTGGCTCAGACTGGTAAGACAGTCTGTTATTAACACAGCTGCCTGCAATTACTGCAGGTTCTAGTCCCACCAGACCCAAGGTTGACTCAGCCTTCCATCCTTTATAAGGTAGGTAAAATGAGGACCCAGATTGTTGGGGGCAATAAGTTGACTTTGTATATAAATATACAAATAGAATGAAGATTATTGCTAACATAGTGTAAGTCGCCCTGAGTCTTCGGAGAAGGGCGGCATATAAATGCAAATAAAAAAAAAAGACATGATTAACTTAAGCCTTATTCATTCATTTATTTATTTATTTTATTTGTCACAATAGTATATATAAGTATAAGCATGAAATAACTATACGAATTGGATACAATCAAAGGGAACATTAGGACAGGAACATTAGGCACACTGGTGCTCCTATGCATGCCCCTTACTTCATTAAGTCTAAATATGGTTAATTATTGTGCAAATCACTGTACATTCTATTCTGTGCTATTTTTATGCAATTGGGTTGATTAAGATGTTCTTGCCTGCTATACTATATTTTATTCTTGTTGATGTTGTCTTTTCAAAAAAAATTGTTAAGCATACAGAGGGGCTTTGTGAAGTGGACAAACTTTAAACATACATACATAATACATACATACATACCTAAATAGTCTCAAAATATATTTTTTTCATAATTTTCTAAAAAGGTTCATCATTTGTTTTTATAGTTAGAAGGACAGTATAAGCAAATGTATTTCTTATTTTATTTATTTATTTATTTATTTATTTGATTTTTATACCGCCCTTCTCCCGAAGGACTCAGGGCGGTGTACAGGCAACAATAAAATACAAAACACCACAATATACAATTTAAAATACGAATTAAAAAACTTATTATAATTAGCCTAAAACCTTAAAATTTATAAAACCAAACCCCATTTAAAATTAATAGAGAATTTAAAATCGATAAAATTTATGTAATTTAAAATTTAAAATTTTAAATTTTAAATATAAAATTTAAAATTTAGGCCAGCCCCGCGCGAATAAAAAGGTATGTCTTCAGTTCGCGGCGGAAAGTCCGAAGGTCAGGTATTTGACGTAAGCTTGGGGGAAGCTCGTTCCAAAGTGTGGGAGCCCCCACAGAGAAGGCCCTTCCTCTGGGGGCCGCCAGCCGACATTGTTTGGCGGACGGCACCCTGAGAAGTCCCTCTCTGTGAGAGCGTACGGGTCGGTGGGAGGCATATGGTAACAGCAGGCGGTCCCGTAAGTACCCAGGCCCTAAGCCATTTTATACTTGGATACACATAGCATGATAAACCATAATCCATTTTTTACGAAAAAATATGTTTTATGTCCTATGTTCATACTATGTTCAAAGAAATGAACCATATTATGGATTGACATGCACCAAGACAAATTCCTTCTGTGTCCAATCACACTTGGCCAATAACAATTCAATTCAATTCAATTCAATTCAATTCTATTCTATTCTATTCTATTCTATTCTATTCTATTCTATTCTATTCTATTCTATTCTATTCAAAGCATTGAAAACAATGGATGCACTGAACCATCAATCGTCAAAATCATTGTAGCCCACCTTAATGTATTCTGCAAACCCAGCAATCAGATAACTGTCTTTTTCTTAGCTTAAATTAGTGTTAATAACTAAATAATGTTTTAGCTTAATTATTTGATTTACAGAATTTTATCCCTTTTAAAATTTTAATACATGTGTTTCCGAAAGTTCATCTGTAAATCCTGTTGGCTGAATTTTATGATGTGATTTTTTTAAAAACCGCATAGGCTATGTAAATGTGAGTAAACAAAATGTGATTACACCAGATGAAAAATGTATGGAAACATTCCAAATTTGTCTCTATTCTGCAAACAGCTTCTGAGCTGAAATACTTCAACTGAGCTGAAAGAAGAGAAACAGTCTCAGGGAAGTGAGAACTTAGCATTTCACTAAGAGTATCCATGGCAAATTGTAACAGTGATTTTTAATGAACAAGCAGCAATCAACTAGCAATTCCAGACTATATTTACTTTTTTTACTTATACTGTTTCCCAGAGAGTTGAATATCTGCCTGTATATGACAATGGAAGAGGAGGGATTTGATTGTAGAAGTCCTGCCAAGAATCTTGTGCCAAAGTGAAGTAGCACTGAAACACTATATAGAATAAATCAGATTAACCATTCAGTGAAGAAATAACCTTTCCTCCATTTGATAGAATTTAATATAACTCAGGGATCATTTTTTAGTGTTCATTCAATTTTACTATTCACAGCTTATTAAACAGTTTATTTTTTTCCCTTACTTTCAATTTATCTAATTATGGCTATCTTTATGGTTCTGAATATTTATTAATATTATGCTTTTAATAAGGCCATTGACAATTCTGACATATGTGAGCTAACTTCTGTTAAACATACAGCAATATGCTAGTTAAAGATGTCTCTTCCCTTGCTATATCCAGAATCAATTGTGTTCATAATAATTTGTAATTAATACTGCCAAATTATAATTATGTCTTTCGAAGTTTTATTTGGAAAGCATGCATTTCCTTTTGGCATACTTTTGTGTTTCTTCACTACTTGTGTGTTTCTTCACCGCTACTATTTGCTTGGTAGTGGCCCAGGGGTCAATCACACATAATAGTGTGTGTACCAATAAAGGAGAATGTGTGTGTGTGTGTGTGTGTGTGAGAGAGAGAGAGAGAGAGAGAGAGAGAGAGAGAGGGAGGGAGGGAGAGAGAGGGAGAGAGAGGGAGAGAGAGGGAGAATAGGACATGATTTTAAATAAATAAAAAAATAAGATTTTAGTTCTTTTCCTGGTATGTCAAAATCCAGATGTCCTCATACTGTTGCTTTTTGGATCATGAATGTGGATATTTCTCTCAGACTCTCGCTTTCGTTTATCAACCAATAGTCTTTGGATGCCCTCTGTTGGTAGAAGTCATCATGCATCAGGAAACGCCGGTGAATAGATTTACAAGAAGGGACTTTCCCTTTCTGATATTGTAATCATCAATATTATTTTATTAATAACTCACATGTCAGTTTTGTCATGTATAAATAAGAAGAGAATTAAGCACATCCAAATCAGTAGACTATGTTACTTTAAAAAATAAACTTCATTCTATTCCTAAAATTTTACTGGCAGATCTTAAATTAACTCCTCCTTGTTAAGATAATGTTTTACTTCCTTAATTTCTACACAGCAAAATACAGAAATAAAATACATAATCCAAAATCCAAAATACAGAAAAAATTGCAATATATATGCTGAATATGATTTAAAAGAAGGATGGCTATGGGAGGAATATCTATACATTTTTCTAGCTTCTCTGCTAAACAAAAATATATTAATTAGAAACCTCTCAGATATATTTGGGACAGAATACATGCGTTGGATGTAGACATAATCATATTTATGGTACATCTAGCTAATAAACTTTTAATTAGCTAAGTTAATGTATCTATTCTAAATATGGCTCTATAGCAAGAACCCAAATCAATTATCATGGGCTGATATCCTTCCATAATCTTTAAGAGAGTTGTCACTGATTTGACAGAAATATCATTTTCCTTGAAATATACTTATTTTTGTTATCTCATTGTTCCTTTTGATTAAACGCACTACTTCCTGAGCCAAAATAATGCAAAATTAGGCAAATCATCTTTGTTCTGATTTTTAATTTTAAGTTTCTGTTGTTTTCAAAAGTTGAAGCCCCATATATTACAAATAGAGACTATTTCACCAAACTTTCAAAGTTTCTTTGTTATTTCTTTCATTATTTATACATCTGTTCTTTACAGACTTTTACTTTTACAACATCTTCTGAATTATAGTTAGTAATGGTCAGTTCTGAATAAAAGAGTAAATGTGAAATACCAGGGAAATCAGGAGATTCAGGCAGTTCAAATGAGTGTAAAGATTTATTGCAAGCTTAAGTTGTCTACAAGAATCTGATCAACTAATGGTCAAGGGAAATAAGCGAGAGATAAGACCGGCATTCAAGGTGGGTTGGACTTAGATCTCTTGCAGACCCATAGGGACTCGTGACTTATGATGAGTATGACTCCTCCCTTGGGCTCAGCCTGGTCATCTCCTACAGTAAGTCCCTATTTCCCATTTAGTTACTCACCCTCCAACTCCCATGTAATAAGCATAAAGTTCCATATGTTAAATAATCACCTATAATTATTATTTTTGCATTAAATGATCTGAAAGAAGGAAGGAAGGAAAGAGGGAAAGAAAGAAAGAAAAGAAGAAGGAAGGAAGGAGGGAGGGAGGGAGGGAGGGAGGGAGGGAGGGAGGGAGGAAGGGAAGTCCATGTAGCATTATGGAAATGTTTTTCCTCCCTCTTTTGTTTATGAATTAAGAACTGTGAAAGTTCTCTTCCTTTCAAGAGACCATCCACCTGGGCATCAGTTCCTAGTTTTCAGCAAATAAAAGAACAATAGTTGCACTTGTTTAAATCTTCCCATGGACCTTCACTTTTAAAAAACCATTTAAAATTAAATTTTGTTTTTCTCCCTCCCTAAAACCTAAATAACTACCAATTATTTTATGTACACCATGTGATAAAAACAATAGCTTTTAGCAAAAATTGCTGGTCAAGAGAGTTCTTCAGCAGAAATTACTTAACTTAGGAGCTAGGAGAGACAGGATTTCAAGCTAATGGCATTTTGGTTTAGGTTGGTATTAAATTAATATGATTTGATAGAGTGAAAAATTGCATTTAATGCTATATAAAGTCAAATATGAACTTAAATACTGTGATGTCTCCAAGACTGAAACCTTTCTTTTTATCTTCCTTCCCACAAAAGAATCAGAAATGAGGGCCACATGTATTGTGAGATATTGCTAAGCTGCTTAAAGAAAGCAGATCTAAGCATGAATTGTAGTTTCTAAAGCCACCAGCTCTTTAAAGAGTGTTCTTTACCACTCGGGCTGCCCAATTTAATATGGAGATATAAAATGTTTGTCTATACATGTAACCACTGTTTTGCTTGGGCTTTGTCATGATGCAATCAAGTCTAATACTTCTCATTTCCATCATGTAACAGCGTTGGCCCATCCCTCCAGTCCCTAGATCTTATAAATTAATTTTGTAATTGTTGGTTGTGTTTTTATTCTATTCATTTTAAGTATTAGCCACTCAGATTCACGTATAGTATATGAGATGGGCGGCCATATAATGTGTAAAATAAATAAATCTGTTTATAGAAATCTGTTCTTTACAGACTTTTACTTTTACAACATCTTCTGAATTATAGTTAGTAATGGTCAGTTCTGAATAAAAGAGTAAATGTGAAATACCAGGGAAATCAGGAGATTCAGGCAGTTCAAATGAGTGTAAAGATTTATTGCAAGCTTAAGTTGTCTACAAGAATCTGATCAACTAATGGTCAAGGGAAATAAGCGAGAGATAAGACCGGCATTCAAGGTGGGTTGGACTTAGATCTCTTGCAGACCCATAGGGACTCGTGACTTATGATGAGTATGACTCCTCCCTTGGGCTCAGCCTGGTCATCTCCTACAGTAAGTCCCTATTTCCCATTTAGTTACTCACCCTCCAACTCCCATGTAATAAGCATAAAGTTCCATATGTTAAATAATCACCTATAATTATTATTTTTGCATTAAATGATCTGAAAGAAGGAAGGAAGGAAAGAGGGAAAGAAAGAAAGAAAAGAAGAAGGAAGGAAGGAAGGAGGGAGGGAGGGAGGGAGGGAGAGAGGGAGGGAGGAAGGGAAGTCCATGTAGCATTATGGAAATGTTTTTCCTCCCTCTTTTGTTTATGAATTAAGAACTGTGAAAGTTCTCTTCCTTTCAAGAGACCATCCACCTGGGCATCAGTTCCTAGTTTTCAGCAAATAAAAAAATAATAGTTGCACTTGTTTAAATCTTCCCATGGACCTTCACTTTTAAAAAGCCATTTAAAATTAAATTTTGTTTTTTTCCCTCCCTAAAACCTAAATAACTACCAATTATTTTATGTACACCATGTGATAAAAACAATAGCTTTTAGCAAAAATTGCTGGTCAAGAGAGTTCTTCAGCAGAAATTACTTAACTTAGGAGCTAGGAGAGACAGGATTTCAAGCTAATGGCATTTTGGTTTAGGTTGGTATTAAATTAATATGATTTGATAGAGTGAAAAATTGCATTTAATGCTATATAAAGTCAAATATGAACTTAAATACTGTGATGTCTCCAAGACTGAAACCTTTCTTTTCATCTTCCTTCCCACAAAAGAATCAGAAATGAGGGCCACATGTATTGTGAGATATTGCTAAGCTGCTTAAAGAAAGCAGATCTAAGCATGAATTGTAGTTTCTAAAGCCACCAGCTCTTTAAAGAGTGTTCTTTACCACTCGGGCTGCCCAATTTAATATGGAGATATAAAATGTTTGTCTATACATGTAACCACTGTTTTGCTTGGGCTTTGTCATGATGCAATCAAGTCTAATACTTCTCATTTCCATCATGTAACAGCGTTGGCCCATCCCTCCAGTCCCTAGATCTTATAAATTAATTTTGTAATTGTTGGTTGTGTTTTTATTCTATTCATTTTAAGTATTAGCCACTCAGAGTCACGTATAGTATATGAGATGGGCGGCCATATAATGTGTAAAATAAATAAATCTGTTTATAGAAATCTGTTCTTACTTATATTGATTTGATTTGCTAACATTACACCAGTGCTGAAAAGAAAAAAAGTCTCTTTCAACAATGGGAAAACTACATCAAGAAAAACCACAAGGGAAATGAATTGGCAAAGGCTAATATGCTTCACATGGAGGCTGAAGACAGAATAAAGCATGGGGTCATTGCTCTCACCTTGATTCTTTGAAGAACTTCATCCATTGATTTGAGACCTTATCTTGGGAACATGCATCAGAAATGTACGAGGGGGAGGAAGTGAGGGATATGTGAATAATGCTACTGATTTTCTCAAGGGGGCATAAATTGCTTAATTAATTATCAGGCTTTTTTGGTAGGCATAGCCCAGATGTAATATTAGCCAGTCATTAGGATAACTATCCATCACAGCTTTACCAAGGACCAACCCATCAAAAGAAATCTTTCAAACAGTTAGCCAATGATAAAAGTCTAAATTGAAGGTAGAAAGTACAAAACTAAAGAGCCTACTAGAAATAATTTATTTGTTGATTCCTTTAGTCTTGAATTTGCAAAAACAAATTGAAAGGAAAGACCACTTTTTTTTTACTAAGGAAATTCATATTCTGTTTTCAGAATCCATGCCAATTTCAGCTAATTTTCAGAATTCAATTGTTTGGAAATGAGAACTTTGCAAAATCTGAAATTAAATTGCATTTAGTTATTTATTTAGTGCATATTATATTCTCGGAATAAAAAGCTATAGACATATATACACATAAATATATAACTTGCTAAAAATACATTAACTCTGAAATCCTATATTCATGCACATGTGATTAAGCCCATTTTATCTCAAAGGAACTCATTTATGAACAAAGATGTATTATTGCATTGCTGGAAAAGTTAGAGTTCAAATGTCGGTAACAATAGGATACACTAAGGGATTACTCTAAAAGGCAAATTTAGATTTTTGAGAGAAAATACCGTAATTTTGGGGGATTGGATTCTAAAATTATGGGACCACCTGCTGTTACCTCATGCCTCCCACTGACCCGTACGCTCACACAGAGAGGGACTTCTCAGGGTGCCGTCCGCCAAGCAATGTCGGCTGGCGGCCCCCAGGGGAAGATCCTTCTCTGTGGGGGCTCCTACCCTCTGGAACGAACTTCCCCCGGGTTTACGCCAAATACCTGACCTTCAGACCTTCCGCCACGAATTGAAAACACATTTATTTATTCACGCGGGGCTGGCTTAAATTTTATTGGTTTTAAATTTTTATAATGACTTTTTTAATGGGTTTTAGTTTTATATGTTCCAAAGTTTTAGGCCAATTATGTAATAAGTCTTTTAATTCGTATTTTAATTGTATATTGCACTGTTTGTTTTACCTTGGCTGTACACCGCCCTGAGTCCTTCGGGAGAAGGGCGGTATAAAAATCGAATTAATAATAATAATAATAATAATAATAATAATAATAATAATAATAATAATAATAATAATAAAAAATAAAACTTCCCAAAATTCTTTTCAAATTTAGACAAGGATAATTTACATTTGGCCTAAACTCATACAATATGTTTTGATAGCAATACAAAATTCATTTAGAAAATTTTAAAAAAATATTATTTGATTGGATACAAAATAGTCTTGAAAAGAACTTTTAAAATATCCTTACTGTGTCTGTGGATATCATGGAATGATTTAATACACTCTCATGGCTACTTGGCAAATTATAGCCAAGTAGAACCAAAATATGGTGCTGGAAAATTTTGGCCGAGAAAGTTGAAGAATGGGTTTTAAATACAACATTCAGTACTTTTCAGAAATGCACCTCTCAGAAATGAAAAAAGAAGTTTAGTCTCCAAAAAATTCTTTCATTTATATGAGATGTGGCCCAGGAATTAAAAGTGTGATGCCAATAAAGGGGAATATTTGTAGTTCAGGGTTGAAATGAGGAGTCCTTTAGGCTCTCTGAGCAAGTTAGAGAGCACCAAGGACTCCTAAAAGTGTGATATTTTGTCGTATTTTATTAATAAAGTATAATTATTTTGGACCGAATGGCAATATCCTAATTAAAAATTATCTTTGAAACACTGTAATACATTTCTTTGCACAATGTATTTTAGTGAATACGTGCCATGTTGTACAGGGTTATTCTGGGGAAAGATTGGCAAATGAATTAAATAGTAAACGTGGTAAGCTTTTATTGTAAGAAGGTGCATGTAGCAAATCATACTGTAAATGTCAGAAATTGGAGACTGTCAGCATTCCCCAACAAATGCAGTCAATCCTACCTCCAGGAATTGTCAACATTCACCCAGTAATTGTTTTTCCAGCAAATGCTGACAGTGCCAATAATCTCATGTTTTTGATGTTTGCTGTTAATACAGTGCTTGACACCTAATTATTTTATATGACATGTTGCATTTCTATACCACCTAAGAGCAAAAGCTCTTTGACCTTTGCACAAGAAAATGTAAGCAATGTACAGGATGCAATGTAAAGTCTAAAAAGAATAATTATAGTGTAATTCAAATAAAGTCCACAGCCAAAAATGATATGTGTGTGGCTTTGATACCATTTGCAGATTTCAAAAAAGGAAACACGTTAATTCTTCTGTGGTGTTTGAGACTGTAATTGAAGTTATGAAAGATGCAGCAGACACATTATCCAAATATCTTTCATAGTATGAACTGTCAACTGACTCTTCTTAAGCTAGCTGTTTCCTACTTGCCATCAAAGGAAAACAGATTAATTGTATACTCTGTTTCTTGAGTTTATCTATTAACTCAAGTTATACAGAATAATTGCTACAACCTGTTTTCGAGCTCACAATTACAGCTAGTTATTTTGCCTCTACTACCCTCCATATGGTTTTTATCTGGCAAATGCTATAGGATGTCTGTGGAGAGCGCAATATGTGATTTTAAAAGAACAGGACAGAAGAATACACTTTTATGTGTAAATTTATATTTACACATAAATATTGTGTAATCAGTACACAATTAATAACTATCTTTTTAATATTGATTGACTTTTATGATAGGGCACAAATGTGGAGATCAAAATTGGACTATAACATGTATCGTCCCTAATGATGACCTTACATATCTGTCAATAGATTATCTGGTCTCTTTGCAATATGCCCTAGAACACGGGTGTCAAACTCGTGGCATCACGTTACATCACATGACGTTTCATGACTTTTTCCCCTTCACAGAGTTGGGGTTGACATGGCCTGCATGTGATGTATCCAGTTCGCGGGCCGCCACTTTGACACTCCTACTCTAGAATAATCCCTACGTCAAAATTGTTTCGTCCCCTCACAGGAATATGTATCAAGTGTATTTATAGACAGTACATCATTTTGCCTCAATTAAATTATAGAATACTTTATAGTAAGAGTATATATCATATCTTTATTGGAAATGCAACTTTTTCATCAGACAAAATAGTCATGGAAAGAAGGGGCTGATCATCATTCTTAATAAAGGTTTCAGAAGAATCTGAATGCTTCCACGTGATATTTGTGGCTTTAATAAAGATCTTACCTCATTATTGATTTTGGCTTTTCCCCCTTGGATATCAACATGGCTGTCTTGTTGAAAACCATACTGTGTGTCTATGTGCAGTTTAGATGAGTGATCTTTAAAAAGTTAAGCAAAATCAGATGAGATTTAGACCTGCAGATTAGATTGGAAAGTTAAAAGAAAGAAAGTATCCCAGAAAGCAACAGCAAGCACTTACAGTATGCATTGTTGCCAAGACACTTGAACATGTAATCATTTGGACTCAAGCTAAAGGGATAATTTACTGTTCATGGATTGTATATATGCATGTTTTTAAAACAAAAGTGTTGTTGCAAACTTTTTAGAAAGATTGTGGGGGAGCATAATTCTGTAAATATTCAAAATGTTACAGTAAATATTAGTAGTAGTACTGATTACGTTTCTCTATATTCTTTTATTTTTTAACTTTCATGAGCATACTTGCTAGTTCATGTTAGATGTGACTGAAGAACTTCAAATAATCCTTGAGTGATTTTAAAACTATCTGCTTTGAGTTCATCTTGATAAATCAAATCAAATCAAAATTTAATTCATGATTCATGACCAAAAACGTCCTTGATAAAACTTCCACAACATACTTTCAAACTGTAGTAATAACATTGTGGACAAATTGCACACTTTTTCCTCCATTCTTGATCCCTTAACAAGAGTAGAAGACAAAGGGAATCAACCACAATATGTGGCATTAAGTTGTCAAGATGATCCCTTCATCTTGACGCGGTGGCTCGGGGGCTAGGATGTTGAGCTTGTCAATCGAAAGGTTGGCAGCTCAGCGGTTCGAATCCCTAGTGCTGCCGTGTAACGGGGTGAGCTCCCGTTACTTGTCCCAGCTTCTGCCAACCTAGCAGTTTCGAAAGCACGTTAAAAAATGCAAGTAGAAAAAATAGGGACCACATTTGGTGGGAAGGTAACAGCGTTCTGTGTGCCTTTGGCGATGAGTCATGCCGGCCACATGACATGATCTTCTGATAGCTCTGGTTGATTCCCTTTTCTTCCTCATCAACAGAATGTGAATGCCTCCACTGACAGTCAAAAATAAATTGATCTGGTTTGGGTCACAGGGCTTGAAGAGGAGATTGCCTGGGAAACAGATGTGCTAGAAAGAAGTGCAGGTTACTTTTTGAGGATGGAACCAAAATTAGATGCAGTGGGTGGAAAAATTGATCATAATTCAAAGGCCAGCAGGGGGCATGCTGCTATAGAGATCCAGTTATCACCACCCCAAGCATAAGCTTGAGGAAATCTAAAACTTTGTATCTCATTTCTCATTGGTTTCTAAACTATCATAAGCAACATACTTTAGCTGGATTTAATACTGGCTTCAGAGTAGTTAGAGGTTGCTATATGAGGTGCACTTTCTTATAATCAATATTTTCTTTCTCTCCTGATATTAATTTTGAAGAAATACTACTATTCTTCACAAATATTTGCTGGTAATGACAGTCCAGTAAATGCTTCAGTATTGCATGTTGGGCATTTGACTTATGAATAGTTTTGACATAGTGGATATTTAAGTGTTACAGATTAAAGTGAGAGATTTGATGAAAATTATGTCAAGCTTTCTCCATAACTGGCTTTGAGCAGCAGCACAATCCAAAGACTGAATTGGAGATTTTTTTAGCAGCACATACTTCTGTCTCAAATAATGAGGCTTAACCTATCCTCACTGCTTTCCATGGAATGCAACTGCAAATAATTTAGTTCACATCAAATCATTATGGGTAGATATTAGAACAGACCATTCATGCTTCATTTCCAACCAGATTTCTGAATAGAATGACCATATGTGTGTGTGAGAGGTTTTAAAGCATGAAATGCAGTACTGATAGAGATATGATACAAGTGAAAAATTAGTTTCTTGCTATCTGCTGCCTGCTAACGATTTGCTTTTGCTTGCCATTATACTGTATTTGTACATTTATAAAGGAATCAAATATTACAATGCTCACAAAACATTCTAAATTTTTCTGGTACCAAATAATTCTGTTGTTAGTGGAAAGCATATAAAACCACATGCTAAAAATGGTGTGTCTACAGAGGAAGAAAGAACTGTGGGGGGAAATGAAACTTTTGGAAGTAGAATATGACCTGTATGAAGAAGAAAGAAAGTTATTTGCAAATGCACTTAGTAATTCAAATGTGCTGAAATATATCACAGCCTTGTGTCCCTCAGATATATTGGACGTAATATCCATATTTTTCAACTACTGGACCAAAAATGATTCTACAAAAAAAGAGAGAGGATTACAGTGCTGCTGAGCATTTCTATAGGAAAGCCTTTTTTCCTGAGCAATTACCTTATATCAAAAGGAGCTTAGAACACTTTTTTTTACTTCATTATTTCACTCCTTTCCTCAAACGTATGCTTTGGTTTAAGACAGTGTAGATGCTCTTCCCTGGCTGTGAATGCTCAGTTGTCCCTTAAATACAGCAATACAGAAGCCATATATGGTTGCTCATAGTGAAAAGAAAATATTGTGTGTATATTCAAAACCATTGTTTTTTAAATGTTTCGGAGGATAATGTTTAGCCATATGAATCTTTTGGTTCTAACTCAGAAGGAACTCCTGTAAATTTGAAATAATTTACTCTTAATCTTAGAAGAGGCTCTAAAAATTTCTGAAACTCCAGAGTCTGGTGATCACTGCTGAAAAATTTTAAGCAATTTCAGCAACGTATTATCAGCTTTTGCCAGTAGGTGGAGATGCAAGATCACAAATTATTCTCAATGCCTCCCATACTAAGGACAATTTAGAAGGAATAATTTTAACAAAAAAGGAAGGTGGGGGAGGGAAGGGAGAGAAAAAAGTGAGCAATGCTAATCAATAAAGATAATAAAAGTGCTTCTTATGATTAATTTTTGAGAGAAAATGTAATATTATAACAAATTCCTCTGTAAGAAAAGGGCAATTGAGAAAAGGGTATGAAATTATGATGCTTAAATAAATGTAAGATGCTTCCAGTTTGCTGCACTTCAGCTTTATCATTCACAGTAATGATAAAATAGCATAAAATGCAAACAATGAAAATTACATCTATTTTAATAATATCATCTGAAACTTAAAAGCAATCAAAGATAATTAAAAGTAGGCTTACTAAAACACTGTACAATTTAAAACACTAAAATATCTCTAAAATGCTTAATAATAACACTAAGACTAGAGACTAAAGGTATAAAAAACAAAGATTAGGGAAAAATCAATACATAAAAAAAATATTAGTAAGTTGACCCATGCCCAGTATACTTAATTATTTCTTTGTTAATGTCAATTGCTGCCAGGCAAAATGTAGCAATTTTGTATGTAATATGGTTCCTTATCTGAGAGGAGAAAAGGGACTCATAATCTATAACATGTGTCAATAAGGGAAGAAAGTTTCTCGACTACACTGGTAATAACAGCAGTACCAAAACACTTGCGTGATGGTCTAAATAGTATTTGTATTGCTAAAATAAGAAGTCAGATTTTTCGGGGCAATATGAATATAATGCTTACATTGTAAACTGTAAACTGCCCAAAGAATACTGTAAAGCACTATGGAGTGGTATGTAAATCTAAATGCTATTGCTATTGCTATTGCTACATGAGTAGGCTGTCATACTCTTGGGGACTTTGATAAATCTCCCATTAAGAGGAAGGAAAAATGCCCTAAGAAGGGCATTTTGCTGTGCAGGGAAGTTAAAAAGATTCCTGGTCCCCATTTTATAGAACTGTAATGGTGAACCTTTGGCACGTGTGCCAGAGGTAGAATGCAGTGCCCTCTCTGATGGCACATAAGCCATTGTCCCAGTTCAGGTCCGTTGCACATGTGCACACACCTCCTGCTGACCAGCTGGTCTTTGGGTCTCTGCCGCAGAGGGCGGGACACATGCAGGAGGCATGTGGGAGGCGAGACGCATGCGGGAGGCAGGGCACATGCAGGGGCGTGGCATGCATGCACAGGGGAGCAGGGCGCATGCAGGGGCCATACACACATGCGCAGGGGGCAG
Organism: Ahaetulla prasina; assembly: GCF_028640845.1. NCBI lineage: Eukaryota > Metazoa > Chordata > Lepidosauria > Squamata > Colubridae > Ahaetulla > Ahaetulla prasina. The sequence continues at coordinate 38,155,623 of NC_080542.1, read as the reverse complement.
GGCATATGCATGGGGGATGTGCACGCATTGCATTTTGGGGGTTTGCGTGCACACGTTTTGGGCACTCGGTCCTGAAAAAGTTAGCCATCATTATTATAGAAGCTGTAACGTGTGCTGGAATATAGTTGACTTTGTTCTGGAATTCCATATCTCAGGCCCTTTGTCAAATGCTTCCTTTAGCTTGAGTGTATTTCCAAAAAAGCAGATTCTCAAATGGCGGGCTATAATGGGTACATTTTCCCATTGTTGCTGTGATGGTTGAAATTACTGTGGTAGGACTAATGGACTCAGTCTTGATGGGAAAAAGTGGCATTTGAGCCAATATGTAAATATTACCAACCATATTCTCATCTCCACTTTTTGTGGTCCTGTTTCCCTTCAATAGGTGTTCCAGCCCAATTCCTTCCTAGTATTTCCCAGAGATTTTTCTGCCCTTATTTATTTCATGAAATCCTTCCATATTTTAATCTGCTGATTAAATTTTTATTATTTTTGACATTTTGATTATTTTTAAAAATAGCAAGTGAACTGACGCTGATAATCATTTATTTTTAAAAGCACTCCAAGTTCCTAGCAAAATGAGTAAAAGGCTACTGGACATCTCAGCAGCTGAAGACTCTGATATCTGCTGCAGATGTCCTCTTGGGCTGTGGCAGAATTATTTTTTTTTTTAATTTGCATTTATATCCCGCCCTTCTCCAAAGACTCAGGGCGGCTTACACTATGTTAGCAATAGTCTTCATCCTATTTGTATATTTATATACAAAGTCAACTTATTGCCCCCAACAATCTGGGTCCTCATTTTACCTACCTTATAAAGGATGGAAGGCTGAGTCAACCTTGGGCCTGGTGGGACTAGAACCTGCAGCAATTGCAAGCAGCTGCATTATTAATGCATTATTAATGCATACTGCATTAAGAGGTTAAAAAGTGGCATATTGGGGTTTGTTTAAAATGATTAATCCCCCCAAATTTACTCACAAAGACTGAAAAAAATACACCTAAAAGAATAAAAGGAGGGAGAATTGTTTTGGGGGAATAAAATCATCTGCTTTTGGAGTGAATAAATCTGCTTACATTTATTTTAATAACCCAGTGATTTTTGAAAGGGGAAAATATTTTCTTCAGTCTGTTCCTCATACCTGATCCTGCCATAAACACACTCTAATATTTATTTTCCCCTCATCACCTCTTCATGGCTTTGTCTTCATCTTAAGCCCAGCCCATGAGTAAGAAGTTATCCTTGAATGGGCTGATGTTAAAGTAGTATTTTTGCCTTATTCAACTACCATCCAAGGTGATTGTCAAGATTTGTCTTTGTCACGCATTATCTTAGAAGGAAGTTAGGTGATTCAGTGACTTCAAACAGAGGCACTACTGAGGATAGAGTTCTGATAGCAAATTTAATGCCAGTATAATTGTCTGCCAATTCAAGGATGGCTGGGTAGCAGTTTCACTCGGCAATGGAGAAAGGCCCTTTGTGTGCTTCCAGATGGATAGCTCTTCATGCTGCTAATCAAAATATATTGTGCAGCTAGTCTGTCTTTTTCTACTTAATCAATTTTTCCAGAGCAAGATGTGCTTGGCTCTAGCAAGCATGTATCTTTGGAGAGTGCCATTTACATCCCACATGTCATCAAAATTAAATTCCAGTGTGCTTTACAACAGGCACAGAAGAGATATTCCATCCTGGGTAGAGAAGAAACTAATCTGCATTTTAAACAATAATATTAAAAAATAATCGTATCAACAGGTGGGTCAGTCATACTTTCTGCAAGGGCCTCTGTGGCTCAGACTGCTAATGCAGTCTGTTATTAACAGCAGCTGCCTGCAATTACTGCAGGTTCTAGTCCCACCAGGCCCAAGGTTGACTCAGCCTTCCATCCTTTATAAGGTAGGTAAAATGAGGACCCATAAGGGGCAATAAGTTGACTTTATATATAAATATACAAATACAATGAAGACTATTGCTAACATAGTATAAGCTGCCCTGAGTCTTCGGAGAAGGGCGAGATATAAATGCAAATTCAAAAAACACCAGAGAATTCAAACATATAAGAAAGAAAAATGTTTCCTTAGAGCATCCTTCTCCAACTTGAATGCCCTTCAGATATGTATAGTAAACTTCCAGAATTTTCCAGCTACCATGGTTAGTGTTAAAAAAGCTTGAAGTCCAAAAAAAGGTGTCCAAAAAAGAAAGACTGGGAAGAAGGCACCTGAAATTGGCCTCTCTTACTGAATGATGAATTTTTCTCATCATTGGAGGGCAAAATCTGAGGTACCTATTCTGAGGTCCCTAAGATATTCTCATGAGCACCATAGAATTGTGGTAAAAGTAATATAGTTTTAAATATGAAAATACTCCATGAATGGATAGATAAATAAATGTTTCCCAATCTAAAGCTCTCAAATGTATCGGTATTACTGTTCCCACAGATCCCAGCCAGCATAATCAGTGGGAATTTTATATAGCTTTTCCAATGCATCTGCAGGAGGATAGGTTAGTAAAATTTGATATTTGACATACAGTATTTTTAGTGTTGATCACTTCCCTTGGCCTCACCAAAGGTAAATCTAACCAGTATAACCATTACAGGCTAGGTTTAAACCGTTTCCCCCTACAGGATTGGACTAGATGGTTATTGTGATCCTTTCCAACTTTACAATCCTACGATGTTAAGATCTGAAATCCATCTAGAAACTGATGGATTGAGCAAATCCGGCATTCACTAACCTATGAAGGTATGGATCCTTTATGATCCTCACTGTTACACATAAAGAAATTGGAAATAATGAGGGATGGATGTTATGGGACTTTAGTGTAATTTCATCCCAGAAGAAGTCAGGCTAAGAAAATAGAGCTAACAATTTATAGCAGTTTTAGAGGTGGCAGTGCAAAAATATTTAAAAAACAGTAAAATGCAGAGGGATCTTCCAGAATGTGTGCTTAGCAACATGAAATTGAACTAAATCCCATGCTGGTTGCTTGATGCCATCACTGCATGCTCCCCGTCATGCTCTATCCAATTCTCTTCCTGCTGTAATTGTAAAGTTTTGGTAAACTCCTATTTTGAACCAGCAAGCCTCAGGACAAAGGAGGAACAATCTGAAATGTCTTGTGCAGGCTACTCTGCAGAGTCATTCCAGGGTATAGTTGGCTCACCTCACTTCCCAGTCTTTGATGCCTGCCCAGGCAAAGAATCAAAATATTGATTGGTCATAAGAGAGGCTATGCTGCAGTAGTGGGTTTCAATTTCGGCTGCTACCAGTTTGCTTGTGGGTGCACACGCTTCTGCACATGCACAGGGATGTTCAGGCAGGTGGGCAGGGCCTCCAGCCACCACCGCTGCTACTGGTTTGCCCGATCCAGTGAACCAACAAGAGGTTTGTAGCTTGGAACTGAACTGTGGAATTCTTGGTGCTGTCTCACCTTGGTTGTTTGCTTACAGACATTTCTAGATAACATGTTCACTTCGTTTAGATAAAACATTCAGTTTACAGTTGTATTTTGTTTTTCTTTTGAAGAATTTGAAATTTGGTGGAAAATAAAAGAAAAAAATGAGAAATTCTTCATTGGCCTACAATGAATCAGCTGAAATATTTCTGAGCCAGGAACACTAATTTTGACTGGCTGATGTCTATAGATTCATCACCTTTCTATAAGTCCAATCTTCCTCACGGTATTATTTATGGGGGGGAAATGGAAGAAGGAGTACTACACATGCCACCTTCAGCTTCTAAACATAAGGCAGATGTAACCCTAATAAGTAAATGAACAGGTTTGATCCTATGACATATAATAGCCTTAAATAGTGAGAATGGACTATTTATCTTGTTTGGTTTTATTTTTTGTATTCAGAAGACCTGGGTGATGGAAAGAAAAGGTGAGTTGTCTGAAAGTGCTTTTAAATTAGCACACCTGTTTTTATGTTTCACATTTAACCTACTGCTACGTTTAATCTAAACATCACTTCTATCGGTCCTGTAAGACATCATGAAAAAATGTAGAATCATGCCGAACTGCAAGTTGCTTCAAACGTCATTTTGAAATTGGAGATTCAGCCCCATGCATTTTGGAATACTATGCCAGCAATTCTAGGTGCTTCTTGACAAGAGTTTTTCTTTGCATTTTTCCTTTGCCCTCAGTTTCCTTTGCCCTCGCAGATTTCCTGTTCGTTTGTTGTCCCTGTGGTTCATGTATAACCTCCATCTATGGCCACATTTCTGATAAATAATATGATGTGATCAACTTTGACAAAATTAAAGAGGTGACTTATAACAAGCTGGGCTTCTCCCAACTGATTGGAGTAGCCATCACATAGCATTGCAAGGTTTTCATTCTTTGGGGAAACAAAGTAATGTGAGAAACTGAAAATGTTCCCAGACAATATTTGGGATATTTTATTTTAATAAGGACCACTTAATTTGTTCTTTGGCAGATTGCAGCACCTACAAAGAAGCAAAAGGAGAAAGATATGAAAACCATTCCTTTTATCTGACAGTCTGCCCAAAGAAGAGGCACAACTGTTCTACTTCCTTTGCAGAAAATCTCCTGCCAACTTTGTTGACCAATCTCTTATGCACAAGAGTGTTCAACCATACTAAAATTCATCTGGAAGTTTTGCCTGGGTGTTTCTTCATTTAACTGCATCAAGACAAATGTGCCATTATGAGAGACAGCTCTGCTCTCTTTAATGATGGGAGCTCTATTTCAGTGTATCTGAAGAACATCAGATTGAAAAAGTCTGGTGTAGATCAACATCAGGCAAGGGCTGTCACTTCATAGGTTGTACTATGGGTGAGGCTAGTTATGCTTTGCTCAGCATTTAGTTTGTTAATGAAAATGGGATTACTCATTTCAGCACTACATTATTTGCTGCCATTGCTTTGCCCTTAAAAAAAAAAATCTATTGATGAGATTTGTTCCTAAATGTTTGGTTTTATATTGTCCTCAGGCCATTATTTGAAAGGCATTATAAAAATAGTTCAATAAACCAGCCAGCCATTCAGCATGTTCACTTTTATGAACTCTGCAGACAACAGGATTAAATCCTTGACTAAGATTGGCAAATTGCCAGCTAGAGAACTAAGTTGCTACCAAAAACATTCCTGTCCAGTACCTGATGATATTGTCCAGCAAGTCCCTCTCTCCTCCCATAACCCAGCCTTCTTCAATACATAAACTTAATTCTGGTGAACCTTGGTGCAAATTAAGTTTTTGAGTTTTTTAAAAATCAAGCCTGTGAAAGGGGAAAACATTTTAGAAATATTGAAAGAATTCCCTAGATCCGTGATGGCGAACCTATGGCACGCTCTCTCTGCTGGTATGTGCACCGTCACCCCAGGTCAGGTCTCCGTGGCGTTTCTTTTGTGAACTTCTATTTCCCTGCAAATGACGAAACAGAAGCTCACAAAAGAAAAAGATCTTACCTTTTGCTGAGCTGCCGGTGTTGGGATGGCCCACCTCCCGCTGGCCAGCTGGTCTTCGGGTCTCTGCTGCACATGTACATACATGTCCATGCATGTGCATGTCAGTGCATGCACACATTCATGCATGTCCATCCATGTGCACATTTGCGCATGTATGTGCACCTTTCATTTTGGGCATGCATACGCACAGTTTGGGCACTTGCCCAAAGGTTTGCCATCACTGCCCTGGATTAGTCATCCTATTCTGAACACTAGATGGCAGACATCTCTTTTAAATGAACGAGCAACACTGACCAGAAGGAAAGTTCATTAAATGAAAAAGTAGATTTGACGCAATTGCAGTATTTTGTGGATAAAAAGATGTTTTGACACACTGCCTACACTTATGCTATTCTTTTAGTTGTTTAATATAGTCTATTAAACCTTGATGATAAAATTTAGTCTTGATCCAAAAGCTGATGATTTAAATGATTTATTTTACAGGATCCCAAGCAGCTCCAATAAAAGGTTCTTAATACATGCCTACAGCAGTGTTTTCTGGCCCAGAGGAAAAGAAAGAGCTCTGGTGCTTGCATTGAGCTTAAGAAACCAGGAAACAATTAATTCATATGCCCAAATGCAATGCTTGATTCATTTACTTTTTGATTTTTTTTTTTTATTTATTTATTTATTTATTAATCAAATTGATTCAACCTTGTAGGAGATTATCTCAGGACAGGTAACAAATCTAGTCTGCTTGTATCAAATAGCTTTGAAGAAACCACTACACATCTAAACATAACACTAGAGTTCTTAAATGGGATGTGATCCAAATTAATTTTAAATAATTTCATAATCCCTTGATTTCTGCAAAATTGAACACATTGAGCATTTTTTCAGGGAAAGTAAACATTTTCAAAGAGCTTATTTAGTTTCGTTTGTTAATTGGTTTGTTTGTTTGTTTGTTTGGGCTAATTGAGATTTTAATTGGTTTAATATTTCACTCTATCTTCCTGATGAATTCTGGGAAATGTACTTCTATGAAGAAAGCTCTGATTATTAAACAGAAAATTTTACTATTCTACCAAACTACAGTTTACAGGTAATGCCCAGGTTACGAGAGTTCCCTTAGCGAATGTTCAAAGTTACGTAATAAGTGCCCCCTAGCATTTATGAACAAGTCCCGAAATTACGAATGTTGTAGCACCACGGCACTTGTTCGCTCTTACAAATGACCACAGAGGCTCTGCAACATTCACCCCACCTATTCCCCCCCACTGCCTGGGTCTTCAAAAGCACTTCACCTGTGGAGACTCTCTTATCTTGTAAAGACCTCCTCTCACCGTTTCTTTGCCTGCTTCATTGCTTCAGGCTTTCGGTGCATTCACAAAGAACAGAGGTCTAATGTACCATGAGATCATGCAAAATCAGTAGTGTGAGATCTTGTGCTACTGATCTTACATGATCTCACACTTTAGGCCTCTATTTTCTGCGAATTGAGGCCTGGACATTTGCAAATGCAGGTAGTACTTCAGGCCTTCCCTCCGTTTGCCATTTCATTGCCAGGAAATTGCGTTCCTGTAGGCTTTGGCAGCCCTTTACAAAAAGCTGTTGGCACCAGTGGAGCTTGGAGGGGCGGATGCCTCCCTCCGAAGCTCTGTTCCTACCGGCAAAGGCTTTTTGCAAAGGGCTGCCAAAGCCTATAAGGACGCAATGCTCATGTACTTTGCCAATGAGAAAGAAGACCCAGAAGGGTGCATGTCCTTCCAGGCCTCCTTTTTCATCGCCGAACACTGACTCAAGCAGTTTGCTGGCAAGAAAGGAGGCCCGGAAAAGCACGTGTGGCCCTCTGGGCCCCCTTTTTCATAGCAGAAGGCTTCTTCAAGCTCTTTGCTGACACGAAATGAGGGAGCAGATAACGAAACAGGCTGGAGAGAAGACAGATCTTCATAAGGTAAGTCACCTGGCGCAGCAGGATGTGAGGGGAGCAATTGTGGGGACCCCAGGGGAGGGAAAATGTGGTGTCTGTGGGCTGGGGGAGGCCTTGGGTGATCTGAACCAGATGGCCTTTCCATCACTAGCCCCTCCATAGCCTTTCCCACCCAGAATTATGAGCCATGCATTCAATTAGCAAATGTGTGGGTGAAAGCAGGGAGTGATCTCGTTCAAGATACCAGATTCACTCTTACAAGTCCTTGGGTTACAAATGGAATGGGCAGGCTCCATTTCATTCATAATTCTAGGACTACCTGTAATTACAATTAATGGATACAAAATCCATTTCAAAGTGTTGTCTGCAGCTGAGCTGAAGTTGTGGTTAGACTTACTGCATAAAAACTGCTTTTCCTACCTATATTTTGGGATTTATTCAGAAAAAATATTATCTCAGTCATTGATGGCAGGAAACATTGACTTATCTGTAATTTTAATTTGGCTTTCTGATATCATAAGTTGCAAAGCCTGATTAATTACATAGATTGCTAACTTGGGCATTCAGAGGATCGCAAAAGGGCCAATGAAAATCATATATTACAACATTGTGACTTAAGTAGTGTGCAATATAAGGATGCAAATACAAAAGTCACACAATTTTCATTGAGACACCATGATATGCCTATTGTTTTTGCTCTATTGCAATGTGTCCTAAATGCATATGATTACTTCCAACAATACTTCCTGCTATCATTTTATTAGGTTTCATAATGTTTTCAAATGTACTTCCTTTATAATAACTAGATAAGCATTATCCGGGTTGCATAATCCCTGGCTATTTGCCCCAATGCTGCAGAGTAGAGAAATAAGCGCTACAAAGAAATGATGAATAATATGCATGTGAAATTAGTGCAAGGAAATATAAGAAACTTAAACTGTCCTGAACAAGGTTTTATTTTACTGTGAAAAATATCACAGATAATTTAAAAAGATAAGCAGGATCAGGTCTGATTAATATCTCTATATGAGACCATCAGGAAATTTCTAGGCCAGTGATGACTAATCTTTTCTGGACTGAGTGTCCAAAGTGTGCGCCAAACCCCCAAAATGCAATGCATGCATGGGCCCCCAGCATGCGCCCCCCCTCATGCGCGAGTGGCCCCTCCTGCACACACCTTGTCCCCTATGCATGCACGCTCAAACCCCCTGCACGTGCCCCACCCCCGCGCGGCAGAGACCCAACGACTAGCTGGCTGTCAGGAGGCATGTGAGCATGTGCGGTGGAGCTGAATTGGGTCGACAGCATGGGTGCCCACGGAGAGAGCGCTGCATGCCACCTCTGGCATGCACGCTATAGGTTTGCCATCACGGTTCTAGGATATTAGATGGACTGGGATATCAAAAAGCATCCCAAAAGAAAGCATCTAATGACATTTGTGTTGTTGTCAAGAAAGCAGCATGGATCAGCTGTGTCACCTCCAGGAGCTGGGTTCAGCTTGAGGGAATCTTTATTTTTTTACCTCACACAATACAGGAGTCCAACTTACAACCATTCATTTAACGTGCATTTGAAGTTACAATATTGAAAAAAAAAGACTTATGACTGGTCCTCGTACTATTGACCATCATAGCATTCCTATGTTGACATGATCAAAATTTGCCCCCTTTGACCTCTGGCATATAATTACAACAATTGCAGCATCCTGGGGTCACATGGTCACCATTTGCAACTTTCCAACAAGCAAAATAAAAGGCGGAAGCTGGATTCACTTAATGACCACTTATGGTCATTATGATTCACTTAACCATGCAGTGATTTGCTTAGCAACCAAAAAAGTTGTAAAAGTGGATGTGACTCATTTAACAAATACCTGGTTTAGCAATGGAAATTCTGATACCAGTTGTGGTCATCAGTCAAGAACTATCTATACTGAGAGTCACTCACTTTTTCTAAACTAATGTCTTTTTTGATGTTTTTGGACCTCAGGTCCTGGAATGAGTAAAACATAGTATTAGGATAACAGTTTGTAACACGGGGAGAAGGGGGAGAAGTGTGATGTCTATGTGTGTACAATTCCCAATATATAAAATATATTTCTATTTCTAATACAATAATGTCTATTTACATTATTAACTTGAAGCAACGGAAAAAAGAGTGAATCTGGCTTCCCATTGACTTTGCTTATCAGTAGTTTGCCAAAGGTGATCAAATGACCCTAGGACACTGGGTAACCATCATAAGTGTGAGTCAGTTGCCAAGCGTCTCAATTTTGATCATGTGATCATAGGGATGCTGCAATGATCGGAAGTGCGAAAGACAATGATGTCACTTTTTTCAATGCCATTGTAACTTTGAACTGTCACTAAGTGAACTTTTGTAAGTCTAGGATTACCTGTGCCTTTTTTTAAAAAAAAAATGAACATAGAGGATAGAATATTTAAATGAAAATGGAACACACCACTGTTATCTTTTAAAAAAGCATTTCCTGGCTGAGCTCCAGAGAGCATAATTCATGTAGTGACATTTTGCCACAGATTCCACTTATCTGGCTAAGCCATCCAACTCTATCACATTTGAGAAAGCAATGTCTTTCTGCAGAAGCCAAACTTCATATGATTTGAGCAGTCTTACCTGAGTGACACTGTGCTCTGCTAAAGAGCTGTCATCCACCTAAAATAGGAAAAGAGATTCAGATAGTTAAGGAAGATAAAGATTAGCCAGGAGAGAGATAAATAGAATGCTGATAGCTAAGTCAAGAAATCCATAAAAATAAATAAGGCTTATTTAAAAAGGAGAGAGTCTTAACTAAATGGATTTGCGGGGGAGAAAAGACACAAAGCCAATATATATTGACAATTCAGCAAACAAATAATGAATTTGAGAAGCAAATTGCTAATGACGCAAAGACAAAGAGATGGTTCTTGATTTAGTCATAGAATTTTTTTTCCATTTAGAGTTAGTCATACTTAGAGTATATCCATTAAAATCAATGACTTCTGAATTATTAATGATTAACTTATATCCTACTGAGTCTAATGAGTCTAGTCTAAATATGCCTAAATCTGGAGCCAATGTCATAAAATTGTCTTGCAGTATGCAATATAATATCCAACTAGATAGCCAACTTTGGTTGAATTTGAAAAGCTAAGCAGGTGGGATCTGATTAATACTTGTATAGAAGTCCATCAGGAAATGCCACAAGGAAAGATTCAGGAGTGTCTGCTTCCATGAAATATTATTGTTTATGGGAATGTGCTTCAGAGACCTCCAAATTTCACCTCCAAGTTTTCAGAGACAGAGGTTCTGTTCAGAAAGAGAATATCCACCATCAGAAAATCTCTTCTGACTCATCCAGGGCTGCTAAGTCATGTTCATTCTAATTCGACATCAGAGGGAATTGAAATTAAGCATGCTAGGAAAGAAACCACAGCTTCTCTGGATTTAATGCTTTCCAAACCCAGGGGAGAGATTTGTAAGATACAGAGATGGCCTATGGGATTTCTCTTTCTCACATGAAAACAAAAATCCCCTAAATCTATTGTTTGTTGCTGAAGCCACATCAGCAAGCATGCAAATGTATGAGAGATTCAAGTAACAAGAGCCACAGGGGTAAATTCTAGGAAGGTTGTGCTCATATATGAGAAGAAATAAAGATTGTGAAATTGTATGGACAAAGGCTATATAAAGATGAACATCTTAAGCAATGATCAATTAAATCAGATAGAATATAAATAGACTAGACTAGACTAGACTAGACTAGACTAGGCTAGAATTTTTATTGGCCAAGTGTGATTGGACACACAAGGAATTTGTCTTGGTGCATATGCTCTGTTGTGTCTCGTCCAATCTCACCACCACAGCCGGGGTCTGCTTATCTGCTTCCGAACACTGAAGAATGTCCTAGCATGCCTCCCGGCCCCAGCCCTGGCTCCATGCCCAGACAGGCTGAGGAGGGGGCATCTCCCGGCCCCAGCCCTGGCTCCATGCCCAGACAGGCTGAAGAAGAGCAAGTATCTCCAGCCCCCAGTTCTGGCTCCATGCCCAGGCAAACGGAGCAACTAGACCCCTCCCCCTCCTCCACAGCATGTGAGCCTGAGGAAGGTCAATTACCAACAGCTGCCGATTGGAGTGACCCTCGCTTCAGAAGAATTGATAGGCGGCGGCGTCAGAAGGAAGGGAGGGGCAGGCCTGGATAAGTGCTGAGTCATGGAGCCACACCCCATGGCCTATATAAAGGATCTGCTTTCTGGCAGTCTCTGAGTCAGGCAAAGTCTAAACATATCTTGCTGAAGTCACTTTCTGGTCTCCTGCCTGCCTTGAGGACTTTGCTAGGACTTTGGCAGAGCTGCAGAGGCACACCTGATTCGGATTTCCCTGACCCGGCCGTCAGCGGAGGAGTGGGACATGACATGCTCTCAGTGTACATAAAAGAAAAGATACCTTCATCAAGGTACAACATTTGCAACACAAATGATGGTCATAGGGTACAATTTAACACTTAATAATACAACACTTAATGATAAGCATAGGGTACAAATAAGCAATCAGGAACAATTAATATCAATATAAATCATAAGGATTACCAGCACCAAAGTTACAGTTATACAGTCATAAGTGGAAAGAGATTGGTGATGGGAACGATGAGAAGATTAATAGTAGTGCAGATTTAGTAAATAGTTTGACAGTGTTGAGGGAATTATTTGTTTAGCAGAGTGATGGCCTTCGGGAAAAACTGTTCTTGTGTCTAGTTGTTCTGGTGTGCAATGTTCTATAGTGTCGTTTTGAGGGTAGGAGTTTACATCCAGGATGTGAGGGATCTGTAAATATTTTCACGGCCCTCTTCATTTTTACTAATTGACAATTTGCAAATTAATAACTTTTACTAATTGACAGTTTGCAAATTAATTATCCGGGAAAAGAGTACCCTGACAAATATTTTTAAAATTCTCAAATGAAACAATTGGGTCGTCTAAAACTAATATGCAAAATTAAAGTCAAATCTTCTTCAAGTCAAGTTTGACTCCTCATGACTTCCTATGCATCCTCGACAACTAGAAAAAATGGTTTATTTATTTATTTTCAAATTTCTCTGTTAATTTTCAAGAACAATGTAAGCCTGTTATTGCCATAGTAATAATGAAATCACCCTTGGAAAAAGTTTCAACTTACCAGAAGAAAAATGAAGCATACTAAACTGAATATCCTACAAATAAATGAATATGAGTTATCCAGTATGGATAATTTTAAATCAGATGTTAAATCAGATGAATACATGATACATGGTATATTTGATCAAGGTTAGAACAAGATATTTTTCTGGCAAGCTTTTATGGACTTTCTGTTAACACAGAATTGAAAACATAATACTTTATAGATAGGATAGGGTATAGAAAAATAAATGTTTGTAATATTAGGGGGGTGAAGAGTCACTAAATTTATTTATACTTGCAATGAAGATTGAAATTCTGTTCTTTATGGACTTATTCAGGTCATGATATGGTAATAAGAATGTACAACTAAATATAGTTTTTCATTGTGAAGAAGGAAAGGATAAGGAAAGAAAACCAACCATGATGGTCAACAAGTAGAGAAAAACAATAAAAAAAACAAAAGGATTTTTTTCTTCAAAAAAACGTTCAGAGCAATCAGGTCATTTTCCATATAATGGGAGACAAGAATAATCCTTGACAAGATCTAGTAGAGGCAAAAGAAGTTAAAGAAAATTAAAGAAAGATGGGAATAATAATACTAATCCATCAATTCCATAAATACTATTAAGAATGGGATTACACAATGAAAGATAAACTATTTCAGGAAATAACTACTAGAAACAGAGGCCTTAAGGAAAAAAGATCAACAATCAGATAGAAAGCCACCACATAACCCAATGAATTGTTTTAAGCTGCAACAGAAAAGGCTCAAGAGCTACTAACTATCTAAACAAATGTAGAACAAGATTGTATGGTGCTCTATGATCTTGGTTGTTTTCTTCAGACATTTCATTACTCAAATTAGGTAACATCCTAATGCAATGATGGCTAACCTTTTATGTGCCAAAAGCGGGGGGGGAGCGCAGGGGGGGCTCGTGTGTGTGCACATGCACCCATAATTCAATGTGCCCCGTCCCACGCACATGCGCACGTGACTCCCCACGCTCCCCCCGATTTTGGCACGCGATGGCACGGTGAGCCCAGTAGGCCCGTTTTTCGCCTCCCCAGGCTCCAGAGGCTTTCTTGGAGCCTGGGGAGGTTGAAATGGCCTTCCCTACCCCTACCCCCTCTGGAGGCCAGAAACCACTCATTTCCCAACTTTCGGTGGGCCTGGAAGGCTCAAAAATCAGCTGGCCAGTGCACGCATGCGCACTGGAACTGAGCTAGGGCAACACTCATGTGCCCACAGATATGGCTCCACATGCCACAGGTTCGACATCACAGTCCTAAAGAAATATCTGCAAGAAAACATCCAAACTCAGATAACATCAATGACCCCTCATTTCAACCCTGAACTACAAATTTTCTTTTTTACAAGATTGTGCGGTTTGGAGACTGAAAAGTGCAATATATGTAATAAAGGGCAGTATATGCATTGATTCATAAAGTGCAAAAAGTGTTCAGGTTATCAGACATGTGCTAGTTCTTCATATAAGCAAAATTACTTTGGTTTCTTAATATATCATATTAACTACGATTTTTTCACTTTACATTTTAATTTTCTTAATGGGGGCTTCTAAGTATTTGCTTCTTCTAATACGGTCATATCATTTGATCATTTGAAATAGTGTTTTAACCTCTAATTTTATTTCTGGCTGTTAGTTCTTCAAATTATGATATTTTCATATTATATTTATTTTTCAAGTGATGCAAATTCAGAGAAAATATTCTTGTCCCCCTTCCCTCCTCTGAACTACACTCTTGTAATGTATTACTGTAAGTTTTGGCGGGAGTTTTAGGCGGGAAGTATCTCGTTTCTGATTGGATACAGCCTCTGGCTGAAGTGTATATAAGGAGAGGTTTTTCTCCAGAGTTTTGCTGGGTCACACTATATTAAAGAGCTGTTGTCACTAACCTGGTCTCCTGCCTCGTCAATACCCAAACTTAACATTGGCGACGAAGGTGGGATATTGAGGCAGAGCACCAGAACAGAGCTGAACTCACTACGAGAATCAAACCCAGCAAGGTGACGGCTAATACAGCGATGACCGGCTACACGCCACCCACTCCGTTTGACCCTGCCCAGGAGACATGGGGAATATATATGACCCGTTTCGAAAGTTTCCTGGAGGCAAACGAGCTACAGGGAGTCTCCGACAACCGCAAACGGGCTTACTTCATAAGCCACTGTGGGTCCGCAGTCATCGCCGTCGCAGAAGCCCTAGCGGAGCCAACACCGCTACACTCCGTATCGTGGCAGACCCTTCAGACCCTCCTGAAGAATCACTACGCACCAGCCCCGCCCAAATACGCTCGACGGTACGAGTTTGGGGAGCGAGGCAACAAGAAGGCGAGTCTATCAGCGACTACATGGCAGCCCTGAGACAAGCCTCCAAGCATTGCGAGTACCGCGATCTGGACGAAGAGCTGCTGGAACAACTTATACGGGGGGTCAGAGACATCCGTTTGAGGAGACGGTTGCTAGCCAAGAGCAACCTGACATTGGCAAACGCCTGGACGAAGCCAGAGCCCATGAGATGTCCAACCATGCAGCAGACACCTTACAAAGCGACTCACGCCGATGGCGGGCGCAAAGCCGAGCACAGTCCACCACGAAGAAACCTATCGTGAGTCAACCAGCGAAGAGGAGGAAGAAGTCCACTACACCGGAAAATCGACAAGGAAGACCCGGAGGAATGCGGAAGTTGCGGGCGACATCAGCGCCAAAGATGTAAGTTCAGGGACGCCATTTGCCGGCGGTGTGAAAGGAAGGGCACCTGGCTCAAGTCTGCCGAGCACCCCAACCTTCCGCCGAAAATTCAAATCGCCAATCAGAGCGGCTCTGAGTCAGAGATGCAAACCCCACATTCCCGCCGAATTTCAAACCAGCCAATCAGAGCGCGAGATCGGCGAGGCGACCCGCGATTGGCCAGGAAAGAAAGAGCGAAGTCAAACCGAATGACTGTTACCATAGACCACGCAGCTACCCGCATCAAGAAAAGATCTTCACAAACCCGACAATTGAAGGCGTACCGTGCCGACTGGAAGTAGACACAGGATCAGCTATCACAATCATGTCCTGGGACACTTTTGTGAAAGCCTTGCCGCACATCGCAAAGCGCAAGCTACAGAAACAACGGCCCGGGTGCAGGATTACCAGGGCAACCGCATCCCTGTTCGAGGGACAACGACCGTCGAGGTCAAGCACGGGACATACGAAAAGACCCTGCCCATCACGTTAGTCGAGGAACCTTGCCAAGCTTGCTGGGGCTAGACTGGTTCCGGGCGTTGGGAATGGGGTGACTGGCGTCCACGGAGCGGATGCAACCTGCAAAACGCCCTAATGGAGGAATTCGCAGACGATTCGAGGACCGTTTAGGCAAGTACAAGGGACCCCTATCTCCTTCAATTTAGACCCCAAATAGCTCCCATTAGGTTAAAGGCAAGGAGGGTTCCTTTGCACTCAAACCTAAAATCGACAAAGAGTTAGATAAATTAGTCAGCCAGGGATACTAGTGCCAGTTGACCATGCCAAATGGGAGACGCCAATCGTCACCCTATAAAACCAGACGGGTCCATAAGAATTTGCGCTGATTACAAGGCTACCTTGAACAAAGCATTGCAAAAGAGCGCCTACCCAGTTCCAGTAGTGCAACACTTATTGCACTCACTAGGGCACGGACAAGTTTTCGCCAAATTAGACTTGGCACAAGCGTACCAACAGCTACCCGTAGATGCTAGCACAGCTGAAGCCCAGACCATTGTAACGCACCGGGTGCCTTTAAGTGCACCCGTTACAGTTCGGGTGAGTGTGGCCCAGGGCTATTCAAAATTTGATGGGCGGCTCCTACAAGGGTTACCGAGTCGTACCCTATTTCGATGATGTGTTGGTATCAGGGAAGATTTAAGAGAACTGGGGAAGCGATTAAGGAAAGTTTTGGCCATTTTAGGTCGGCAGGATTAAAAGTCAAAGCAAGCAAGTGTCAGATAGGGGTCGAATCTGTTGAATTTTGGGCTATAGAATAGACAAAAAGGATTCACCCCACTGAGAGCAAAGTCAAGGCGATAAAGAGAGCCCCAGCACCCAAAAACAAGACAGAACTCCAGGCTTTCCTGGGTCTGGTAAACTTTACGCCGTGTTTTTAAAAGACAAGGCAACCGTTGCTGAACCGCTGCATAAATTGCTTGGAAAAACACTGCTTGGTCGTGGGGAAGTCATAGAATAGGGCATTTGAGGCAGTAAAAAGTTTGCTATCAAGCGATAGCCTGTTAATACAATACAACAACAGACTGCCCTTAGTATTGGTTTGTGATGCGTCCCCTATGGAGTAGGAGCGTACTTAGCCACAGACTCCCAAAGCGGCACTGAAGCCCCTATAGCGTTCTATTCACGAACGATGTCCCCGGCTGAGAGGAATTACAGCCAGCTAGATAGGGAGGCTCTCGCAATAGTGTCAGGGGTGAAAAAATTTCACGAATACGTTTTTGGGAGAGACTTTGAAATTATCACTGACCACAGACCGCTATTGGGATTACTGGCTGGCGACCGCCCAACGCCAGTGGCACTATCGCCCGACTGACCAGATGGACTATTTTTCTGGCCGCCTACTCTTACAAACTGCAGCATCGACCTGGAAAAGAGCTGGGGCATGCGGACGCATTGAGCAGATGCCCATTGCCCGGGGAAATCGAGGACCCTACTCCGGGCACCCCCGTTCTACTAATTGACTCTTGGGACTCTGGCCCAGTCACATCGCAGGAAGTGGCTCGGGCCTCCTACCGGGACGTTGTTTTAAGAACTGTAATCGGTTGGGTTCAAAGGGGATGGCCCGCTGTGCCGGGCGACCGTTTAGAGAGTTTGTAAAGAAAAAGGGAATTGTCTGTGCAAGGGGGGTGCCTGCTCTGGGGGGATAGGGTGGTAGTTCCAGAGAAGCTGAGAAAAAAAGTCCTGGAACTACTGCATGAGGGTCACCCAGGAATTGTGAGGATGAAAGGGCTAGCCAGGAGCTATGTTTGGTGGCCCCTAATGGACAGGGAAATCGGTGACAGGGTTGGCCGATGCCAGGTATGTCAGGAATCCAGACCACTACCACCTACGGCCCCAGTGTTGGAGTGGGAGAAACCCCAAGGCCCTTGGTCCCGCATACACATTGATTTTGCGGCCCTTCCACGGCCAAACATTTCTAATTGTGGTGGATGCATTCTCCAAATGGCTGGAGATCATCCTAATGAAATCCACAACCGCTGGAGCTGTCATTGCAGCACTAAAACACCTTTTCGCCACGCACGGGCTACGGACACCCTCGTGTCCGATAACGCCCACAGTTCACCGCAGCATTATTTGAAGGGTACCTGGCTGAAGAGGGCATCCGACATGCCTCTCAGCGCCGTTCCACCCTGCGTCGAACGGCCTTGCTGAACGTTTTGTTCGGAGTGCGAAGAAGCGCTATCACGAAGCGGCCCGGCGATTGGCAGGCACAGATCGACGCATTCCTAACCGTCCAACACAGGACCCCTGTGTGGCCACCGCCGCAGCCCAGCCGAGCTATTAATGGGCGGAAGCTACGGTGCCCGCTAGACCGGCTACACCGAACTACGTGCAGGACGGGTTCAAAACAAAACCAGATAGAATCCGGGAATTAAACATAGGAGACTCAGTGTGGGCACATAATTACAGCGACGGCCCAAGCTGGAAGAGGGGATAGTCATAGACAAACGGGCCCCAAATCTTATCTAGTGGAAATAGACGATGGCAGAGTTTGGAGGCGCCACATAGATCAATTAAGAAACAGATTGAGCGATAAGGCAGAATTAGGCGAAACCAGCCCTGACTATGATTTAATTAACCCCACAGCTGACTGGAGCCGAGACCAAACAGAAAGCGTAGAACCAAACAGAGACTTATCTGAGTCAGGCGAGGTCCAGCGACACCCTCAGGTCCCTCTAGAGGACAGCAGGTCCGAGCCGGCGAATAATCCAGGGCCGGATGGCCGGGAGGAGGAGCTCAGAGGAACGAAAAGCCCCTCCGGCAAGCTCGACTCAACTCCAGAAAGTGAACTGCGCAGGTCCGGGAGAGTCAGGAGACGCCCCACGTACCTGCGGGACTACGTAGAGAAGTAATATGCAAATATTGGCAAAGTGCCTTCTGGGAGGGGAGGAGTGTAATGTATTACTGTAAGTTTTGGCGGGAGTTTTAGGCGGGAAGTATCTCGTTTCTGATTGGATACAGCCTCTGGCTGAAGTGTATATAAGGAGAGGTTTTTCTCCAGAGTTTTGCTGGGTCACACTATATTAAAGAGCTGTTGTCACTAACCTGGTCTCCTGCCTCGTCAATACCCAAACTTAACAACTCTCTCCTGTCCCAGGCCAAAATGGGACAGATTGCTGCAGCCAGCTCACCACCTCCAGCTTGCCACTGCCAACTTGCCTCTATCAACTCATCACTGCCAAGTTGCCACAGAGGAACTCCACATGACCAACTCACCAAGGGGACAACTCACCATGGGCAGTCAGAGTGAGAGCTAGACAGGTGGGCAAGTGAGCAGGTGAGCAGAACACAGAGCAGTCGCAGTGGCCATGGGCTTCCCATTTTCACACACGCACACACACACCCGTTGCTGCTGCCGCCACTGCTGCTGTACCAAGGTCCAGGCCGAAGAGACCAGGCACACTGGTGATGGTGGGGTGTGTGAAAATGGGATGCCCCTGCCACTACTCCTTGCTGCCCACACCACCCACCACTGCCACTGTTGCCATTTCTTCGGGCCAGAGCTCAATGTGGTGATGGCAAGGGTTATGAAAATGGGAAGCCTCTGGTGGCCACCACCACTCTGCGCTCTGCCCACTCACTCACTTTCCTGCCTGTCCAGCTTTCCCTCCAGATACCCAGGATGAACTGTCCCTATACCGAGGTGGCCATGTGGAACTGTCCTGTGGCAACTTTTTTTTTTTGGTTTACATTTATACCCCGCCCTTCTCCGAAGACTCAGGGCGGCTTACAGTGTATAAGGCAATAGTCTCATTCTATTTGTATATTTTTACAAAGTCAACTTATTGCCCCCCCAACAATCTGGGTCCTCATTTTACCTACCTTATAAAGGATGGAAGGCTGAGTCAACCTTGGGCCGGGCTTGAACCTGCAATAATTGCAGGCTTCTGTGTTCTTAATAACAGGCTATTACCAGCCTGAGCTATCCGGCCCCACAGAGAAAACATCCCATTTAATGTGTCTTGAAATTGCATATACTGCCCTTTATTACATATATTGCACTTTTCAGTCTCCGCACAATTCTTTCAAGGCAATAATGCTAATCACTTATAATAACAAACTGAGCAGTTATTCCATACTTTGGGCTTGTGAAGGTCTATATCTCTGGACAATCATAAATGAGGTCCAAGGTAAATATTTCAGCTCAGCCATTCAACATGCCACACTTAACATGCTTAAAGGGAACTGATGTCTTACTTCTGCTTCCCACTTTGGAAGATGTTTCAATATTTGTACAACTTTTCCGATATAATTTCACTGTGATCCGAATTGCTGGTGATATAATCAAAGAGAATGAAGCCATAAGCTGCAGGCTCCGGATTTGTCTGAGATGGAAAGAGTTTTATGAGTAAAGTAAGTTGGAATAAAAGCAAGAATGATGCAAGAATCACCAAAGAGTAAGAAATACAAAAGAAAAGTAGAAAAGGGTAGTAGACTCACTCTAAAATTCAGCTTCTGGATTACTTGCTGGGAATCACTTTCCATAATCACACTAGAATTTAAAAAAAGAAAGAAGTTAAACATCTTAGGAAAAAGAATTTTCAGTTAATGACGCTAAAAAATCCTGCGAATTATAGTAAAGCTACCAGATATGTTTCTTGTTACTTATTTTTTTATTTTGTCAAGTACATATTAGATAATATATATAAGTATAAGCATGAATTGAATACATCCAGTGAATACAATTAAAGGGAGCATTAGGACAGGGACGGTAGGCATGCTGGTGCTCTTATGCACACCCCTTACAGACCTCTTAGGAATGGGGTGAGGTCAACAGTAGACAGTCTTAGGTAAAGTTTTTGGGGTTTTGGGATGAGACCACAGAGTCTTGTGTACTCATTAACAGTGGTCACCTTGCATAGAAAGAGGCATTGTTCCACTGAAGCAACATTTTCTTCTAATGCAATATTTTGTGTAGGTTTTTAGTGTTAAAATGCCATAAGAACCAGTTAGTCAGTGCTGATGCCTGTTGAGATTTCCTGGTCAGCTTTCAGATATTTATTTTGTGGTTTTAATTTTTTATTCTAAATTTTATTCTGATCTTCCTACCTGCTTTGCAGAAGTGTGAGCATAGTCATTGCTTTTCTGTATGAGATAGTCCTTGGTATTTATCTTTATTTCTTCCCCCTTTTTCAGTTTGGCAGTCCTCTCTCCTACTGAAGGGAATTTTCCTTTACTTATAAATCTCAGGCTGAGCAATTTATATCCCAGGGTAAGCAGTTCTCATCCATAAGCCACATTCAGCCTTCAATCTAATTGCATATTTAAAAAAAGGCTTACCACATCTGCTTCTACTATGGTTTTGACCTTACTGCGGTAGCTACAGCTCTGCCTATCACCAGCATCTCCCACCTTACATTAGCACTATGGGCCTGAAGCCTTTATCAGCATATACTTTTACCTAGAACAAAGACTGCTGAACTCAAAAGAGATTTACTTTTGATTACACATGTAGATAATCATTCTCTGTCTCAAGAAAGCGAGGACAAGCCCAATTCAGAAATAAATAAAGACAAATTTTGAAATGTGAACTTAAGGTATCCCTTATTTTTACTATTCAACTGGCTTTCTTAATGTGACATACATACATAGTATCTCTCAATTACTTTAAATTACTATGATTCATTTATCAAATTTATATGCCGCCTTCTCATGGTTCGAGGTGATTCTGAGCAGTTTATGACTCATGGCAATTATTTTTATATCCTGATTAAAATTTTAGAGTAATATGATTAGCTAGTTTGCCAAGATTTATTAAATGTATTTTATAGCACAAAGAGATTTTGAATAATATTGTATTTAAACTGTACAATATTGTGCACTATATATAGAGTACACTGTACTATACATACAGTATTTTTCAGAGTATAAAACACTCTGAAGTATAAGACACACCTACCTTTTGGGGAGGAAAACAAGGGGAAAAAATCTGCCTCTGCCTCCCAGCAGTTTATCTCCTTGCAACAAATAGTCAACAGCCTGGTCAGCTTCAGTACAGCCTGATTTAGCACAAGCAGCTGATTGGCGGTTGGATTGACCTCCCGGAATACTGCCTATCAGCTGTTCCAGGCTGCAGGGATGCCATTGCCCATCGCTGCTGCTGTCTATCGCCACCTCTGCTTGCCCCATTTTAGGCCTCCACACCCCATTTTCTGCCTCCATGCGCCTGTTTTCCATGTATCCCGTTTTTGGCTTGTTCCAGGTGGCAGGGATCACTGATGCTGCCGCCTCCACCTATCCCTGTCACCTGGAATGAGCCAAAAATACACGGAGACCGAAAATGGAGCACATGGAGGCCAAAAATGAGATGCGCGGAAGCAGCGATAGGTGGCAGCAGCAATGGGCAGCAACAGGTGATGGCGATCCCTGCAGTGTGGAACAGCTGATAGGCGTATTCTGGGAGGCCGATCCAATCAGCTGCTTGTGCTAAATCAGGCTGTACTGAAGCTAACCAGGCTGTTTATGTTTGTTGCAAGGAGATAAATTGCTAGGAGGCAGGGGCCGAAGGGTGGGGGCCAGTGGGTGGATGGGGCTTCGGCAACATTCATTGTATAAGACACACAGTCATTTCCACCCACTTTTGGGAGGGGGGGATTGCGTCTTATACATCGAAAAATACGGTAAATCCAAGATTGTATTTAAAGAATACCAGGTAGTGTCCATATGAAATGTATTTTACTGTAGTTTTTCCCTACAGAATATTTTCCCTATTCTTTGCATATAATGTTTTCCCTTCCACAGAAATCTCACCCTCCATCAACAATCTCATCCACTACAAGGAATACCCCATCCATGTTTTCTATCAGAATTCGCTTCTCCACATTCTTTCTAGATAAAAGAGAAAATGACAGCAATGTTAATTCCAGGGTTTACATTTGCTTTCCATGATTTCCCGCCCTCTACATTCCCCAGGATTTCTAATGTTATGCCCTCTTACAATAATTTAAGAGTTAATGCTCCCCCACCCCCAAGAATCTCTAGGAACTGTAATTTCATAAAGACTCAGACTGGACAAATGATCTTTAGAATAAAGAATTCTCAGAACCGTGTCAAATTACAACTTCCAGAATTCACTGGAAGAAACCAGATAAAATTATGTGATAAAATTATATAGATTGGTAAAATAGATGTTCCCAAAGGAAAATAGGATTTTTAAAAAAACCTATGAAAATGGAAGGTGTTTCTAAAAATGGGCATTTCTTTCCAAAGATAATATTGGTTATAAATCATTGTTTAATTCAGGAGTTAAGTATGGGAATTCCATGGCCTAAATGATTGCTTAGTTGGAGATACTCTTTTTTACAACACCTAGCTTTGGTTTGTTTGTTGCCAATGATTTGGACCATGTGGTCTAAATTTTGAGAAATTGCAGTAGCAAATAGAGCTTTGATCCCAATAGATCTCATTTGGAGAATCTAGAGAATAGAGGTCAAAGACTGGATTCTATTCCCTGGATTTTGATATATGGTACTCTGGTAGAATGCAATCTTTTTTTATATTTCAATACCCAGGTGATACACTATTCAATCTCTTCTGAAATATTTACTGTACATCTCTCCATAATGAACTTTTGCCTTCCAGAAATAACTTCCAAGAGAATTCAAAATACCAAAGAATGACTTTTTAAAAAGTCAATTATATTCACTTGTTAAAAGCACTTCTTAAAAGGCTTTGAAAACAAATACAAGGCCTTTATTTAGTGTCAACATTATAGATAAATCTTTACAGGTGAGATATTTCAAAGTTGAGATATCAGTGCCAAAAATAGCAACCAACTCTTTAGTTGCTATTTATTGTACTTTTATTAAAGTTCCTGAAGAAGAACCTCAGATATTTTTCTCTACGTAGACACCAATCAGATAGTGATTACATGTTTACTTTTATGCAATGGGAGGCCAATAATGGAGAGCATAATTCAGAGGACAAGTTGAATTTGCTTACAAGGAATTCCTTTGGGGAAAATATATTGTAATGTCAATTCAACACAGCCAAGGTTAGGTTAGAAGTGATCATTTTCATTAGCCCACCAAGAATTACTTATGAATGATAGCCATATAAATCTTTTAAACAAACAAAAAATAATACTATTAAAATGCCAGAGGAACCCAAGAAAACTATAGATATTTCCTGGGAGATCTGATTTTCTTAAGAGCTTGCAACTTGATTTGCATGCTTAGACTAACCAAAATCCTTCCTTCTAAAGACAATGTTTCTTGCCATGTGCCAGGTCACTATAGGCAGCAATGTGCAACTGGGATTATCGATATATATATTCATACACAAGAAGGTTATGGATAGATTCAATGAGTTCTGATAATCTCTGCTCTCCAGTGTATAACTTCGGCCCTTGATAAAGTGATCCTTAATTCCCAACAGAAAGCAACAAAGGTAACTCACCGCAGCAAATGACTGAGGGATTCAAAGAGACAGGAAAGAACTGACATCAGCATTAACTGGAAAAAAAGTGGGATTCAGAAAAGAAATTCTTATCAATAACAGTCAATATCTGTTCTAAGCATATATTTCTGCCTAAGTACTGTAGTTCAGAAATCAATTGGAAGCAGAATCAAATTGGGGTTTCCACAAGGCTCTTTCACCTAGCAACATACTAGCTTTCTGCACAAAAATGATTTTGTGTAAATCATTATTTGGGGTCCCGTCCAATCAAGATGAGTCTCAGAAGTTCAATCAGAAGTTTCCTCCCTGTAGTTTATTTATTTCTTTGCTTCCTGTTTAACCTTGTCTTGCCAAAGAGATAAATTTTGGGAAAAGGAATCATGCACCAAATAGAAACTAAGTACAAATACGAAATGTAGAATATTATTTTGCCTATTCTTTGGCCATTTTTTCCTCATTTGCCTATGGTTTAAAAATTATTTTTAAAGGACACATTACCTCATTTTCATGGGAACTCCCCACCACATAAAAAAAAAGATCAATGCTGCTTTTATAGACTATAGTTAAGCCTTCTAAGAAAGCAATCTCACCTGTCGGAGAAAAAGAGAAAGAGAATTATATCAACCTTGAGTTCAAAGTATCCCAAAACTGAGAGGCTGGTGATTTGCCATATCTTATTTTGACTGTACCTTCTAACATCTGCATAATTCAAGTATTGTGACTCAAAAGAAAGCTTTCCATTGACCCTAGTCATTATTAATATGGTTTTTAAAAAATAAACCCTGGTTCAGGGTGAAATCTAAACATTTTCCCTACCGGTTCTGTGGGCATGGCTTAATTGTGGGCGTGGCTTGGTGGTCAGATGACTGGATGGGCATGGCCAATAACAATAAATAATAGAAATAATAAACAAAATATACAAAACAATAAGAAGTACCAAAAACCAACTTTCACACAACAAACACACAACACAACTGACTCACACACAATGTAAAAGGAGCTGCACTTTACCCAAAATGGCCCCTGCAACAAGCAAGAACCTCACACAGTCACAAAAAGCTCAAAAACCAAATTTCAAACTTTACACACACACAACACAACTGACTCACATACACACACACACACACACAAAATGCCATATACAGCTTTGTGAGATTTTGTGTGTTTGTGTAGTTAGAGTGAAACACTACAGAAACACACCAAGTCTCAGCTGCACAAATATTTTATTTTATTATTTTATTTTATTTATATTTTTTAGATCAGGGGTCTCCAACCTTAGAACTTTAAGGTTTGTGGACTTCAACTCCCAGAGTTCCTCAGCCAGCAAAGCCGGCAGATTGAGTTGCTCACTGAGGAAATGGATTTCAGGCAGGTAGATTCAGTTGCTAGCTGATGCAACCGATGTAAAGCATGGCTTTGCCAGCCCGAAAGGAGCAGCAATAAGGCAAGTGGGGATGGGGCATTGGGTGGGCATGGGTGGGGGCTATTGTAAGAGGTTGTTAAAAATGATTTTAAAAGCCTGTGATGATGAGGCAACTCATCTGGGATCGCCAGAGGAAAAAAAGATTTTAAAAGCTCCTCTGACGATCCCAGCTGAAGTTGCCTCATAGCAGCCCAGAACCTCTTAAAATAATTGTTTTAACAAGCTCTCCGGCTGAACCTTGTTTTGGCTCAGCTGGGATCGTCAGAACCTTTTAAACTCCTTTTTTTAGCAACTTCTTTGGCTGAAGAGCTTGTAGAAAACAGGTTTTTTAAGATTCTGGTGATGAGGAACTCAGCTGGGATTGTCAAAGGAACCTTTTAAAACCTTTTTTTTACAACCTCTTCGGCCAAAGAAGTTGCTAAAAAAAATAGTTTAAAAGATTCTGACGATCCCAGCCGAGCCGCAGGATCATCAAAGGCTTTTTAAAAAAACTTTTAAAGGCATGTTTCGGCTGACGAAAAACTGCTTTTAAAAGTAAAAAAAACGGCTCAGCAGAGGCAGGGGCAGGGCCAGGGAGTTTTGCTACCGGTTCTCTGAACCACCAGTCGCCATCGCTACTGGATTGGGCAAGCCGGTCCGAACCAGGAGCATTTCACCCCTGCCCTGGTTACTGGCAACCAAACCTATAGTTAGATTGGTAACAGTAGAATTGTGCCTGTTATGAAAATTATTCAGAATCCTGTGCTTTGGAAATTGTCCAACCATGAATTCTGCCTCTTTCTGCTACTTCTTAATGCAGTCCTTTTTTTCTAGCTTCAAGTTGTGCCTGAAAAAATAAACCTGCTTTAAGAGTTGGGTTAACTTTAATAAATCAACTCCTTCAAGCAATTGCCCATTCTCAGGTTTGCAAAAAAGTCTGAGAAAAGATTGGTTAATTTAGTGAATAGCAAAGACATGCTGTGTTCATGTCTGTATAAGGTCCAAAGCAGTGGTCCCTAACTTTTTCAACTTGATGGCCTGGCCGGGGGGAGAGGATGGTTCCATATAAATTGTAATCATGTGCGTGAGCCAGGGGTGAAATCTAGCAGGTTCTGGAGAACCGATAATAGAAATTTTGAGTTGTTCAGAGAACCCGGCAAATACCACCTCTGCCTGGTCCCAGAGTGCGGTGGGAATGGAGATTTTGCAGTATCCTTCCCCTGTCATGCCCACCAAGCCACGCCCAACAAACCACATCCACAGAACTGGTAGTAAAAAAAATTGGATTTCACCACTGGCGTGAGCTCAAGTAGCCACCACTCACACAAGTGGAACTGTGCATGTGCTTGCCTGCCACTTATGTGGCCTGGTTTTGAATGGGCAGTGACCCACTAGTGGGCTGTAGACTGGGGTTTGGGGACCCTTGGTCTAAAGCACTGAATTTTGAATCATTCTCAAAGCATGCCTAATCCTGAGCTTTGCCTTCATGATCACAATCAAATGTTGCCCCTGAGGGTTTTTTCTGTATGGTATAACACCCTGGGCATGTAAGTTTATGAAAGACGCCTGTTAAACCCATTCTACCCACTGCTTGACTCTTTGTTTCTGCTAGACTGGAGTTCATATAACAGGCTTAACCTCAAACTCAGATTGACAAAACATAATTGCTACAATCGCATACATGCCATCAATGGTGGGATTCAGCCGCACCACTTTGGGAGAACCGGTTGTTAACTTTCTGAGCAGTTCTGAGCAGTTCTGAGCAGTTTGGCAAACTGGTTGTTGGAAGAAATCATTAGGGCAGAGAACCAGCTGTTAAATTAACCAGCTGTTGAATTGCATGCCATGCCCTTAAATGAACCATATTATGGTTTAACATAAAAAGTGAGTTCATACAATAGGCTAAGGATTTCTCATAAACTCTGAACCACAAATTGCACAACTTCATTTTTGCCTACTCAAGTGTGTTGCATAAGTGTACTCTATATTCTCTTTGCTACCCTGCTCCTTGAAATACATTATGTGACACAGGAAGGACATCAGAAGTGCTAAATCAAGGGTTTCTGTTCGGCAGGTGAAATGGTCCAGTTGCTGAGTTTTGAGACAAATTTTTACTCACTTTCTGTCTTATGAGTTTTGTTGAAGACATTTCTCTCAAAGCTCTTCTGTTCTTTTGTTGATGAAAATGTGTTGTCGTAATACTGTGGACAGCCAGAAGAGGAGATTTAAAATAGGGTTGAAACAACAGAGGGATGAGAAATGATTTGTGAATTGGAGTTATCTTTATCCAAGACCATCATACAGTACTTCTTAAATCAGTGGAGACAATTTTGGCCCAACAAATGTTGTTGATTATAGTTTCCATCATTCCTCATCATTGGCTGTGTTGGTTATGGAAAATGGGGTACCATAGCCTTCCAAAAACATACAGGTGAAAATAAATGTAAAAAGTACAGAATTTCTCCATATATAATTTCTCCTTCTTATGGCCTTTAATAATGCAACATGTTTATCACCTATGTTCTTTTTTCCTAAGTTCTCTTATTTGTTCTCTTCCCGTGCTTGGCTTAAATTGCATTTTACCTGTCATCTCATTCCTTTCTAAGTTCATCTCTGTGTTTCCCTCTAATGTGTAATCTGTGCACTGGTAAATTTAGATGTTAAATTGAGTTATGGGAGTGTGTGTGTAT
The DNA here is from genome assembly GCF_028640845.1 of Ahaetulla prasina. NCBI lineage: Eukaryota > Metazoa > Chordata > Lepidosauria > Squamata > Colubridae > Ahaetulla > Ahaetulla prasina. The sequence goes on along the minus strand of NC_080542.1, from coordinate 38,127,374 downwards.
GTGTGATACACAATAAAGTGGACATACATTTTGAAGATCTTCTTAATAGGGCCCTGATATCTGTGGCCTAAATTCTGGCCTCAAGAGCACCACTGCACACACATAGGCTTCTCTCCAGGATGATACAAACCATGATCAATTAGGATTTCCATCCTCAGAGACAACACCCCAGTGTCTGGAATAGCCTCTAGTTGTTGACAACTCTTAATTGGTTTTGGCGGTTTTGTCAGGCTAAATAGTGTTGGTAGTGGTTAATACTTGATAGGAGTTCATCAGGAAATTAAGACAAGAAATTAGTCCTCAAATTACAAGCGCAACTGGGAGTAGAATTTTCATCATAAATCAGGTGACAACCAATTTTATGACAATTTTTATAGTGGTCAAGCAAATCGCTGTGGACAATAAACTGATCAAGCTTTCTCAATCGATTTTTTTTTTTACCGAAATTGGTAAAAAATAAGGGTTCTGGAAGATGCTACAACCAATTGTAAATGCAAACTGGTTATCAAGTGCTCAAATGCAATCATGTTAAAATTGTTAAACAACTGTTTAAACTAATGGTCATAAGTTGAGCACTGTACTGGGAAGTTAAAAAAAATCTGAGAGAAAGACATTAGCAAACTCTCTCCCTGTTGGTACCAAAGTATATTGACGTGCCCATCTCACCAACAGCTGTGTCTAATTTGAAGGAGTTCTTAACCTTTATTTTAGACTGATGATGATCAAACTTCAGATGGGCCAATAGCACCAATGATAGTTAGCAACTGGCATAGACCATTATGGGTACTGAACAATGAGTAAGGTCTATAATCTGACTTTTTATACAGCAATTGCCTATATTCGGTTCCCTACCTAATCAATGTAGACAGCCAAACTTTTCCTGATTACTTAAAATAAGGATCATTTATTCAATTGGCTTATTTATGTGTACTTTCAGTGGGAGTTAATCAACAATTGTTTTAGATAATTATTTTATATTTTAATTATTGGTATATTATCCTTGATGATAAAATCACTCTAGATGAAAGATAGTGAATGATTGATATTAACAGTAATAACAATTACAATAATAATAATGGAGATTCCAGCCTTAAGTTGTGATCCCTGTTGGAATACGTGAAACTGATTTCAAAGTAAAATCATTCATATACTTATTCTATAGGATGGCTAGAATTTAAGAACTTCAATATATCCTCAAAAACCTTATTGTTTATATGTGATCTGGCAGCAGTTCTGCTCCCTTGGCGTCCAAAACTATGTAGCAGAAAATGCAGAATAAGAGTGACAAGTAGATGAGTTTTATTCCAAATAACTGCTTGGACAATTGGGCTTTTTATTATAGGAAGTAGACAGCTGAGGCAGCTGGGACACTTAATGGAGCTTTATGAAAACAGCATTGAGGAGGAAATGAATTGAATGAGACATAAGTGATAAATTGGGAGTGAAAATGTTTTCCCTGTCAGTATACTACAGTGCAGGGACACTGACAAAATCTGACATATAAGAGAGAGAAAAATCTTCCAATTGTAAGGAGCAATTGACAGAAATCATAAGATATTTGCAGTGGAGGGTTGCTCCCGGCTCTGTCCAGTTCTATAAAACCTGTAGTAAAATCGGTGGGAGGCTCTGCCCACCCACCCCCGCTGACATCATCAAGGGGCTTCTGCACATGTGCAGTAGCTTCTGTGCATGTGCAGAAGCATGTGTGTGCTCCCGTTGCAAACTGGTAGTAAAGGTAAGTAGAACCCACCCCTGGGTATTTGGCTACAAGCAGCAAAAATGGTTTAAAAAGAGAAGATAGCAAGGAATTCTCTTGGATAATTTCAGAGGCTCCCAGAAAGACTCTCAGACGCCTCAAATGCATTTTTTGTAAACACAATAATATATATATATACAGAAATAGAAAGGGGAAATTATGAACTATGTATGTGCAAAGGGGGTAAACCTATGAATTAAACAGCCACTTCAGACCAGTGGTTAACTGCTAGTCTTGCCTTAGTTATGAAAGCTGGTGGGATGAAATTGGGTCATTCTCAGTCACTTTCTCTTAGCCTAATCCACCTCAGAGAATTGTTGTGGAGAAAACTGGAGAAGGAAGGGGTGGAAGCCAAAAGAAGGAAATCATATTCTCCACCTTAGAGAGCTTTCTTAACTCTTCCTGACCTTAGGTCAATCAAACCTTCAATAAGTAAGCAAAATGTCAAATAGGGGCCAGAATAGCTCAAGCTGTAAGGAGCCTGTTATTAGAACACAATAGCCTGCAATTACTGCAGGTTCAAGCCCGGGCCAAGGTTGACTCAGCCTTCCATCCTTTATAAGGTAGGTAAAATGAGGACCCAGATTGTTGGGGGGGGCAATAAGTTGACTTTGTAAAAAAATATACAAATAGAATGAGACTATTGCCTTATACACTGTAAGCCGCCCTGAGTCTTCGGAGAAGGGCGGGATATAAATGTAAATAAAAAAAATAAAAAAATAAAATAAAATAAAATTGCTGGAAGTATCCTACCTTAGCCAAAAGTCGCTGCCCAAAGCTGTCCAAGATGAAAATTGCTTTAATGGTGTACAGAGATGGTTCCTAAAATCAACATTAATTGGTTTTATTTTATTGCAAGATTAAGAAAACAAAATAATTAAACAAATAAATTAGAAAGAGAGGCACTAATAAAGGAGAACATTTGTATTTCAGAGCACTGCACACCAGAACAACTAGACACAAGAAGAGTTTCTTCCCGAATGCCATCACTCTGCTAAACAAATAATTCCCTCAACACCGTCAAACTAGTACTAAATCTGCACTACTATTAATCTTCTTATCGTTCCCATCACCCATCTCCTTCCACTTATGACATGGCCAATAAAAAATTCTATTCTATTCTATTCTATTCTATTCTATTCTATTCTATTCTATTCTATTCTATTCTATTCTGTTGGAATGAGGGGTCTGTGGTGCTCTCTGAACATGGTTGTTTTCTGGCAGATGTTTCATTTCCCACAGTTTGCAACATCACCAGTGCTGCTAGGGAGTGGAATTTGCTCTCAATTTATGCTCTAGTGGCTTGTCCTGTCAGTGTTCATGGGAGTGGTCTTCTGGTGGTTTTTGTGGGGTGTGGGTGTGGGTGTGGGGGTGGGGGTGTGGGTGGGCTATTTACTGTTGGGTTTGTTTGGCAGTTCCTTGATTGGAGTATTATTCACTTCTTGACTGTAGGTGTGATGTCAATCTTGTTATTAATCGATGCTCATCTGGGTGTACATTGCTGATGAAGAGGTATTTTGGCATTTTTGCTACCTCTTTGACTTGTTGATGGTTTCTTTTGCACAGTATGTAGATGTTATATCTATGAGTCTATTGATGGCTGATTTGTCAGAATGTTAGGATTCCAGGAGTTCTCTAGCATTTTTTATTTGGCATGATTTAAGATGATCACAATTTCCTAGTTAAAATTATGGTTAACTTTGCTCATTTTCTGTGAAAATTAATGAGTTTTCATCATGTCTTGTGCTAGTTGGTTTTCATGGATGTGTTCTCTTAGTCTTCTGCCCATTTGCCCTATGTAATGGCTGGTGGAATCATTACACTGATTCCAACATTTTGGTGATTCTTGTTTTTTCTTCCAGGCCCGTTTAGTCTTCTGGCTTACTTAGGGTGTTTTGGAGGGCTTTACTTGGTTTGTGTCCTACATTGATGCCATGTAGTTGTAATAGTCTGTTGATGGTTTCTGAGATGTTTTTGATGTGTGGCAGTGTTATGTTTCTTACACTTGGGTTGTTTGAAGCATATTGGGTTTGTGATATATTGAGTGGGTGAAAGTGAGGTCCTTGATGTTCAACTCTATTCAACAGGTTTTTCTCAAACTTTTCTTTGTATTATTTCAACTAATATTTCTACATGTCTATAGTTAACACACTTAATTCTCATCACAACCTATCATTTTTTTAAACTTTCTGTACTAATGTTCTGGATTCTATTACATTTCTAGTCAAACCAAAAGCACAATAGGAAGGTATCAATAGGCTGGGAGAAAAGCTTTAGTAAAGCAGTAAACACCAAAACCAGCTCAGCAAGGACAGATGATACCGGCTGTGTTGGTGATAGAGATGGGAAATCAAGTAGAGGATTAAAAGCATTCCTGAATAGCATTGCCCATATAGAAACATTTTTTTGCTACTGTTGTTAATTAGTTTAAGTATATGCCAATATGTAGCAAATTTTACATTACAAGGATTCTGCCTTGACAGCATAATAAGCAAGCATCAAATCAGAATTTGCTCTAACAGTGCAGATGTGTATAAATTATTTCAATGTTTATTTTTTCCTTTCGGTCTCCTTCCCTTCACAATTCTATCCAACCCTACTCTGGATAATGCTTTAGTTCAGATTGGTGTTTTCCTCAACTCTCCCCTCATTCCACCTGTAGTCCCAAGGACTCAACCCAATGAAAATCAGGCCATTATTAAGATCATTTCATTCTCTTTTTATCCCTCTCAGGAAGATTTCTCCTTCCAGTATCCCAGTATTCCTTTTTCTGCCTGGGCGAACGCGTGCCAAAACTTTAGAGACTGAAGTTCTTACGTAGGCATTTGTGGTGATGCCTTACCCCTCCCCCGTGGCGCCCGTCTTTCTTGCAGCTGCTTGCTCAACCGCTTACCAGTACCAGAGCAGAGGGGATTTCCATGGCTCCAGACGGCACTCCGCCGGCGCGATCCGCACCTCCACCTCCTCCTCCACCGGATCCCCTAGCAGCGTTCCCGAGGTGGTCGTGCTGACGTGGCCGGGCCTCTGCTTTTCTCATCTCGGGTCGCTCAACGCCAGAGCTCAGTTCAGATCAACTGAACTGCTCCGCCCCATTCGGGCATTGGGTGGGCTGCAACGCCCCCCCCCCGCCTTCCCGGCCTCTAAGTATAGAATGAAGGACCACTTCTTAAAATGTCCACGCAGGGAAGAAGCGGCGGAAGAGAGGGGCGGGAGGTGTGGGAAGCGAAGTTCTGCCAATCTGTAGTGAGAGGAAAAAGGGCAGCCAAGAATTTGACGGAAACATAGAAAACTGACAGCGGGAAAAGACTCGGTGGTCCATCGAGGCTGTCCTTTGAGGTTTTTGTTTGTTTGTTTTTGTTTTTCGATTTCTTTTAAATTTATTAATTTTAATTATTATTTTTATTTATTATTTTATTTTTTCAGATGATGGACATTTGTTTATCCCAAGTATGCTTAAACTAAGTTACTGAGGATTGATCTTCTACTTATTATATGCTATATAATCTTTTTGTATGATACATACATACATTGTTGTGACAAAATAAATAAATAAATAAATAAATAAATAAATAAATAAATAAATAAATAAATAAATAAATACTTCCACTGAAAGTTGTCTCCAAACTTCCACTGTGAAGTAATGCTTTTTAACCTTACTTTTGAAGTCTCAGTTTGAGGTTATGCCCCTGTATTTTCGATATTTGCTTAATAGTGAAAGCAGTGCCTTCTAGAACCCTATTCATGCCCTTAATATATTTAAAAGTTTTAATCCTGTCACCCCCTTTCCCTGCTGTACTCCAGGCTGTACATATTCAGTTCCTCCAATCTCTTCCTGTTACATTTTATCCCTCAGACATTGCACCATTTTTGTTGCCCATCTTTGGACTTGCTCAGTCTTATCGATATATATATTTTAAGCGAGGTCTCCAGAACTGGAGACAGTGTTTTAAATGGCATCTGATTGAAGTCTTATATAGTGGAATTTTTCCTGCTGATGATCCCTGTAGTGATGCATCCTTGAATTATGTTTGCCTTCACAACTGGCCACACAGTTTACTGACTTCGCAGTCATCTGCTATGAGCAGATCATTTTAGTTTTTCAGGAGATGGAAATAATTATTTATTTCCTTCCTTCCTTCCTTCCTTCCTTCCTTCCTTCCTTCCTTCCTTCCTTCCTTCCATAGTCAACCTTTTTATACCTACCGTCCACTTTTGTATCTGTGTTAGTAGTAAAATTGTCTAACTGCCCACCAGTTCCACAGTAATGTGCCACAGTATCATCTGCGCATGCCTCTCGCGCATCGTGGATTGGGTTGAGGTGGGGGGCACCGGCTACCAACTCTGCTTGTCTGTTACAGTTGGGAAGTGTGGGGGGAGATTCTGGGATGAGGCTGTTTTGTTTGCGGTCACACTATAGCACCATTTAGTTTCACTTACATAACATGAACTAAATTTATGTGAGGGCAATACAAATAATATATTTTCAGAAATTTAAATTGTCATAGGGAATTTTATGAAAACCTAATGAAAATATTTTTAAATAATGCTATGAATTTTTTTTAAAAAAATCAAATTTAAATTAAAAAATCAAATTAAAAAGAAGGAAAGTGCTTCAAAACTCGTACCGCCCACCATAAAAGCTGGAACGCCCACTAGTGGGCGGTAGGGACCAGATTGACTTTCCTTCCTTCCTTCCTTCCTTCCTTCCTTCCTTCCTTCCTTCCTTCCTTCCTTCCTTCCTTCCTTCCCTCCCTCCCTCCCTCCCTAGGATCTGAAAAATGGGGAAATATTTCTCAACTCATGATCTTTGCCATTATTCAAAATATTTTGGGTAGAAACTCACAGCCTCACATATAGAAACTGTGGAAGGATTGGACAGCCGTCTGATGGTCCCTGGATTATCTGCGCATTTCTAATTTTCTCTTCTTTCCTCCCACTTCTGATACCTATAGTTGTTGAGCTTTTTGGCATTATTAGGAGTAAATTTAAACCCAGTGAAACTCAACTAGCAAATCTTTGAAAATGTTTTGAAAACAAACTTTCTTTTTCTTTCTTTCCTTTATTTATTTACAGAACTTTGTAAGATGCATGAGATAGTAGTTTCACATTGCAGATGGCTAGAAGTTGAATAAAATGGGTATATTTCAGACCATGATATAAATTTATGGCAGAAAACAGATTTTATAAGAGCAGTTTAGAGTTTAATGTTGCTTTTCTTAGCTTTGTGTCCATTTGGTGAGAAATAAACCATAGAATTTCAATAGAGACTGCAGCGTTTCTTTTCAACCATGTACAGGTAGTCCTTAAATTATGACCACAATGGAACTCAAAATTTGTGTTGCTAAGTGAGAAATTGAATCTGCTAAGTGAATCACTACAGTTGCTAAATTAATAACACAGTTGTTAATTTACTAATTTATGTTTGGTTAATATTATAGTGGAAAGGAATTATAATACTGAGGGTGAAGATTCCTTCTCTGAGCTTGTGGGCTGATTTCCGAATGTTTTGCTACCAGACTAGATAACATGAGAATGAACCTTCACCCTTATCCTACACCCGAGCTACATATATTCACCACTATTGCAAATAATGATACTTTTAAGATAGGTCTGTCTCTCTCTATCTGGAATGCTTGATCCAGTATTATTAAAGTATAATACTAGAGAAGAAAAAAATTGAGAAAATGATCAATGTTCTAACATAACCCATTTAAAGCTGTCCTATAGATTACAGCATGAAAGGCTGAAATCCCCTCTAAAAGTAACATCTTTAAATCAGGCTTGACTCTGGTGGCATCCATCTGGTTTTCATAGCAATATGAGTTTGCTACTGACTTCTTTTGAGATGACTTTGTCTTCATAAGTGGGTCAAAGTCAGTCAAAATTCATAGGTGTTATCACCTAACTGGGCCAAATTCTTATCAGATACTAGTAAATTCTTATTCGGGGCCATGACAATAAAATATTGGAGTGTTTCCAAGCCTGATGGTATTCTTAATGTGGAGTTCCTAGTTATGGAAGGGATCGAATGTATCTCTTTCCATGGCAAATGAATTTTATTATGGTCTAATGGTGCCATTACTGTTGGGATAATTGGTACAGACCTGTTCTTCACAGATCAGATAGTCTGAAATTCGCATCTTAAAGTACAGTATTTAGGAAATAGAAGTGCTGTGCTATAATTGGTACATAGTGGGACAGGGTACGAAAAGAATAGAAAGAAGGAACTGGAATGAAATTGGGGAGAAAGGGATGGAAGAAAGGCTAGAGCACACTGTACTTAAGGAAGACATCTAATTTAGTATCACCTCATCCTTAGCAGTACTGCCTCTATCTGGTGCAGAAAAGGCCCAGGGCTAGAAAATCCAGCCATTATTTCTCAGAAAACAAACCTCTTTATGAAGGAAGAAATGTGAGAAAATCTGGATCACATAGAAAGCAGATTATTCTGAAGAAATAAATTGCACTACGTTTACAGAGTTTCTTTCCCTCTGCTACAGTTGTCTACTTGGCTAATGAATCTGGGCATTCCACTAGAAATTATAGTTGATGAATGAATCTCTGCTATGACATAATCCATAATGCATACTCCAACAGAAATGTCTTCAGCTAGTACTTTCTAAGTGTTTTGGATTTCAGCTCCCTATAATTCCAAATCCCAAACAGCATTTTCTAAAACGAAAGATTAACAGATATGGATGGTAGCAGTTAGAGAAGACCAGTGGTGAAATCCAATTTTTTTTAACTACTGGTTCTGTGGACATGGCTTGATGGGCGTGGTGTGGCTTGGTGGGCATGATAGGGAAAGGATACTGCAAAATCTCCATTCCACCCCATTCTGGGGCCAGCTAGAGATGGTATTTGCCGGTTCTCTGAACTACTCAAAATTTCCACTACTGGTTCTCTAGAACCTGTCAGAACCTGCTGGATTTCATCCCTGGAGAAGATTACCCAAAATTCTTGGCTGTACAGCCAAGTACAATACATGTCCTTTATGCTTTGTGAAGCATAATCAGTAAAATGATTATTGCTGTTATTCAGTCGCTAAGTCATATCTAACTCTTTGTGACCCCATGGACCATAGCATGCCAGGCTACCCTGTCCTCCACTGTCTCCCAGAGTTTTTCAAATTCATGTTCATTGCATCGATGACACTATCTAACCACCTTATCCTCTGCCAGCCCTTTCCCCTTTTGCCCAATCATGCCCAAAATGAGAGTCTTTTCCAATGACTCCCCTCTTCTCATTAAGTGGCCAAAGTATTTGCATTTCAGCTTCAGTATCTGTCCTTCCAAGACAAACATGACACAACCGAATAATAGAAAAGCCAAGGTGTGCATTTAACTAGGTTTGTGAATAGCCAAATCATAACAGATATATTTAATTGCCTTAGTTTCTTTGGGTGGCTATGTCTAAGTACTGCCGGATTATAATTTTATATATTTTTAAAATTTTGTTCATCTTCAGGTAAAGCTGTGTTCTAGTTCATTCATAAGATGTGCATTTTTGGTACTGTTCCAAATGTACAGCACCTCCCTTATTGTTTGGGACAATATCTAATCAACACGTTAATGATGACTAGTTCATCTGAAAAGGGTCCAGATGCTTCGCTACTAATTGCTTCCATGGAAGGGAATACTAAATACCTATGAGAAGTTGTTGAGGATAAACATGCTACTGGAAAAGCTTCAATTAGTGCATAAAGGGGTCAATTAACTTGAATTCTTCAACAAAGTCCTGTAGAAGTTAAGAAAAGGGGAACTTTGAAAGGACTTTAGTTAATTCTGACAGGCTTTGTACATTGAGACAGCTCTCTCTATTTCAGCATTATAGCTTGTCTTGAATTTATAATAGCATTTAGTACTGCCACTTTGTACAGTTGAAAAAAAATGTTGGGTTAGATCTATATACCCATTATATCTTCCACTAGTATTATGATTATTTCACTATTGAACATAATGCACAAGTTCTCCCTATTGATGCTATTTTTCTTTAAAAATGTATTTTCAATCACTTTTATGAGGAATGTTTTGAACTATTATGACCTTTGTCTCTAGCAAGCTCAACACATTCCATATTGCATTAATACTTTCATTCTTATTTCTGGAATATTCCTATAGAAATTGTATATTGTATTGTATATTATTTATGGAGTAATAAGCTAGATCCAGATTGGAACTTTTCTTATTACTCCATAAACTGGATTATATCATGAACATAACTGCATGATTATAGTATGACACTGACTAGAATATGGAAGGGCAATCTGGAAGATAGAATAGAATAGAATAGATTTTTTTATTGGCCAAGTGTGATTGGACACACAAGGAATTTGTCTTGATGCATATGCTCTCGGTGTACATAAAAGAAAGGATAAGAAGGAAGCTTTGATAGCCAAAGTGGGCTAATGATGCAAAGTGGTTGGGGTGAACTTTGTTGCAATTCTTAACTTTATAATTATGTATTATAAATAATAATTATAGTTATTAGTCCTAGACTGCTTTTTTATTTGTTTCATATTCACACTAGTGATAAACTGTACTACCAATATTCAGTAACAATGAGTTGAGGAGGCTATAAAGGCCACATGATCATGGCATCTGGCCCACTCAATTCCTGGCAAATAGATGGGGAAGAAATGCAGGTAGTGACAGATTTTATTTTCCTGGGCTCCAAGATCACTGCAGATGGGGACTACAGCAGGAGTGAAATGCTACCAGTTTGGACCGGTTCGGCTGAATTGATAGCGATGGCGGCGGGTGGTTCAGAGAACCGGTAGCGACAGCAGCACAAAGCTCTGCCCACCCACCCAGTTGCCATTCCTGGTTACTTCCTAGCAAAGAAGGATTTGCGCATGTGCAGAAGGACACACACACTTCCAAACCTGTAGGGAAGGTAAGTAGATTTCATCCCTGGACTGCAGGCAAGAAATTAAAAGACACTTGCTCTTGGGAAGGAAAGCTATGGCAAATTTAGATAGTATACTAAAAAGCAGAGACATCACCCTGCCAGCAAAAGTGCATATAGTCAATGCTATGTTTTTCCCAGTTGCAATGTATAGCTGTGAAAGTTGGACCGTGAGAAAGACTGAGCGCCAAAGAATTGAGGCCTTTAAACTCTGGTCCTGGAGAAGACTCCTGCAAGTCTCTTGGACTGCAAGATGATCAAACTAGTAAATCCTAGAGGAGATCAACCCTGACTGCTCTTTAGAAGGCCAGATCCTGACTTTGGCCACCTAATGAGAAAGAAGGACTCACTGGAGAAGAGCCTAATGCTGGGAACGATTGAGGGCAAAAAGAAGAAGAGGACGACAGAGAACACGGTAGCTGGATGGAATCACTGAAGCAGTAGGCGTAAGTTTAAATAGACTCCAGAGGATGGTAGAGGACAGGAAGACCTGGAGGAATGCTGTCCATGGGGTCGCAATGGGTCGGACAACAATAAAGATCACAAAGAACAGACCTTGGCTTGCTCACTTTTGGACTATAGGTCTCAGCATTAAAAGAAGGATAGAACAGAAGTGTTCCTGATTTCTGCTGCCCTAAAGGATTTTCATTAGGAAAACATTGAATGAAAGAACAAATGCATAAATCACTTCATAAATCACTTTAGAGAAATAAAATTGCACTGAAAGAACAAAACTAAAATTTTGCAAATTTGGTACATTAGATTCACCAACCAGGGCTTTTTTAGAATATCTCAGCAGATTTTCTTCTAAACCCAACTCTAAAGAATTACCAACAATGATCTTACTAGCTACAGGATAGTTTCACTGCTTTTCATTTGATGCTGCCTAGTCATACTGGAATGGAAGCAATGACAAGTTTTATTTTCTTGGGCTCCAAGATCATAGCAGGCGGTAACTGCAGCCATGAAATTAAAAGATGTTTGCTCCTTGGACTACTGGATAAAAGTGGGATTTAAAAAAAAACAAATTAAGATGCTTCATAAGGAAGAAATGAGTGGAACTTTGAAGGAGATGGCATTGATTTTCCAAAGTACAAAGGATATAATGGAGAAAGGGTTTAAGGAGATTATGGAAAAAATGGAAAATACTATACATGAGTAAAGATCTAAATGCTCAGAAAAGGGAGGAGCCAAAAGAAGGAATGTTGGAAAAGATAGAACCGAAGAATCAATGAACAAAAGAAGATGACAAGGAGGAGATAATAAAAATAACAGTGATTGATGAATTAAACCAGGGGGAAAATATTTTAAGAGAGTTGAAAAGAGATTTGGAGACACAGGAAGATACTTTTGAATGGGAAATAGGGGTTTGGGCAGATACTTTGGAAGCTAGGCAGTGGAAAAGGGTAGAGATGGGAGAAATACTTAGATTGTATAGTCAAGAAGTAGATGCGGAGATAAAGAGAGGAATATGGGGGGCAAGTCAAAAAAAAAAGCATAGTAACTAAAGTACTGAAGCTGGCCAGAAATGATGGTTAGAAAGGAAAGGGATTCTCTTTTCTCTTTGATGTTTTGATTTCCTTTTCAAATTCTCTTTCTTTCCCTTCTCTTTTAGAATGGTGGCATGATTAGAAGGGGGAAATATTTGTATATACATACCTTTATATATGGAATGAAAGTAACAATAAAATGGGAAAGTTAGATATTGAAAGATGGCGGGGGTGAAATGCTCCCAGTTCGGACCGGATCAGGTGAGTAGATAGCAGAGATTGGGGCTGGTTTGCCGAACTGGGAGCAATGGCTGGCTGGCCACACCCACAAACCGGTCCCTGGCCCACAGTCCTGCCATGCTTGCCTGCCTTCCACGCTGCCTTCCCGATGTCCTGGTGTCCAGCTTGTGAAGGCAGGCAAGCGGAAGCCCATGTGGAAGGCAGGCAAGCGGAAGCCCATGTAGAAGGCAGGCAAGCATGGCAGGGCTGCAGGGAAGGAGGTAGCAGCTAGCCCATGGGCTTCCGCTTGCCTGGCTTCGCAAGCTGGCCACCGGGACACCGGGAAGGCAGTGTGGAAGGTAAGCATGGCAGGGCTGCAGGGAAGGAGCTAGAAGTTTACTTGCCCCCCCCCCATCCCATAGCAATGGAATTGTTTTGTTCACCGCAGTGGTGCTTCTGGAGGGCAGGCAGATGTCTGCAACTGACAACTATAATGAATATGTCCACCTGCCCTCCCGAAGCACAACTGCTGTTCTCTTCACCCCCCGACCCCACTCAAGCAGTGGCATTTCTTCTCTGCTTCTCTCAGGATGCTGGTGCGGGCACCATGGATGCATAGCTTGTTGGGGCTGAGCAGGGAAGCCACTGTTTGAGTGGGGGGGTGAGAAGAACGGCGAGAGGAGTAGGTCAGATGGAGCTGGCTGACTCAGGGCTGTTCAGAAGCCATCCCTGACGCTGCAAGAAGTTTGGGTGCCTCGGCTTCAGATTGCTTCCTCCCTCACACACACACACAAACAGAGGTTGAAGAGCTCTTTTATTCGCTCTCTCTCCAAGCACCCCATGCACAGCCCATTTGATAAAAGAACACGCACGTTTCTGGTTGTGCACGTTTGACTGCAGGAAGAGGCCCGTGTGGAAGGCAGCTTTTTCTGCAGCTTCCCCCTTCCGTTTTTGGAGGCTGTGCCTTTGCAGAAACGGTTTGTACAGAGGACTGGTCGGGGGAGGGGGGGATGCGCAGCCTTCCAGGATGAAGAGCAGAGCAAGAGAAGGCTCCAAGGTTTGCTTGGACAGTCAAGCCAGAGGGAAACTCAAAGCACTGGGGCCTTCAGAAAGGCAGAATGTGCTTTTGTGCAGCTCCTGGCTTCTGTGACATTCTGTGAAAGACAGAATGTGCTTCTGTGTCAGAATGTGGAGCTCCTGGCTCTAACAGTGAGTGACGTGTATAGCATCAAGTTGGCCATGCCCACCCAGTCACATGACCACCAAGCCACGGCCACAGAACCGGTAGCAAAAAAAATTAGATTTCATCCCTGAATGATGGTATTATTAAGTACCGTATTTTTTGGTGTATAAGACATACCTTTTTACCCCGGAAAAGAGGGTGGAAATCTGGCTGCATCTTATATACCGAATGTAGCCCCGCCCACCCACCGCCCCTCACCCTTTGGACATTTTCCAGTTCCAGGCGGCTAGGATCTGGCCTGGGGCACAGCCTGTCCTGAAGAGGAACAAATCTCTTCGGGACACTTTGGGGGGGGGAATCTGCCCAGCGGCTTTGGTAAACAAAGCGGGCCCCATGGTTCGCGGCTGGTCATCCCTCTGGCCACCCAGCAGGCAGCTAAGGTCAGACAATAGTCACAATGACTTCACTCCCCAGCAACGTGAGGAGCCACTGCCGCCGCTGCCGCCTAAGCCCCCTCTACGCCCAAGAGCCGAGCCGAGCCAAGCCTGATTCCAAAGGAAAGCATTTTTGGGCAGCAGCCCCATGATCCTCTTTCTGATTCCAAAAGTGGGGTGTGCAGAGGCAAAAAAAGTGCTTCGTGTTTTAGGTGGCAGATCTGGCCAGGAGGAAAGAGATGAGTCTGCTGAGAAGGAGGATGAGGGTATGCGGCTCTGCAATGTGCAACAGGTAGGAGCATTTTCAGGCGGCAGCGCTGCAATCCCCTCCCCAAATTCAAAACGGTTCTCAGTTCCTTGCTGCACATTGCAGGGAAACTGGCCGCCGCCTGAAACGCGGCTCTGAAAATTGCATTGGGGAATTGGGCCAATGGGCAGCGGTGGCTGGAAAGGAGAGATGTTTCACGGCTCCCATTCGGCTCAGCTTAGCTCGGCTCCTGAGCATAAAGAAGGCTTATGTGGTGGCGGCAGCAGTGGCTCCTCACATTGTTGGCGAGTGAAGTCATCGCAACATTGTCTGCCCTGAGCTGCCCGCTGGGCGGTCAGAGGGGTGACCAGCCGCGAACTGTGGGGCCCGCCTTGTTTGCCAAAGCTGCTGGGCAGAGTCCCCCCACAACCATCCTGAAGCTCAGGCTGTGCTCTGACCCTCCCCACCAGAGCTATAGGTAGGAAGATGGGGGCATCTCGGGAGCAGAGCCTTTGGTGCCAAGTCCCTCTTCTGCCCTCATGAAAATCATCCCCCACCCCACTCATTCCAGTTAAACGCATGTAGAGTTATAGGGTTTGTTTTAAATAGATAAAAAGTTCTGTGCTGCTCATTATCAAAATCAAGTGGAAGTCTGGACATGGCTGATCTTAATGCTGGTAGGCAGAGGCAGAATTCTTTTTTTCTTGTTTTCCTCTCCAAAAATTAAGGTGCGTCTTATACTTCGGTGCGTCTTATACTCCAAATAATACGGTATGTTTTAATAATATTGTGACTGGCGTTGCAATAATATATTGGAACACTGAGCAATTAAATAATGAAAGAATATACTTTAATATAAACGTGTACATTGTTATCAGAATTATATAGATTTGATGATTGTAAAGAATATGATTAGAATAATTTTATATGTCTAAATAATATGGAGATTGGTATTAGAATTGTGTATTAAAACATTGAATAATGAAATAATGAATGATTGTATCTTAATACAAATAGATGTAAAGAGTGAAATATGGGAGGTAAGTTAAAAATGAACAAGATTCAAAGTTCCAAAATGGGCGATGTTGGATAGAAAGAAAACATCTTTTAATAAAAGATGACATGTTTAGAAGTTAGAATAGAGATAGAAATAAGAGAAAGGGGGAATATCAGGGTATACATCTTTACAATATAAAAGAAAAGCAATAACAAGAGGGAAGCTTAGAAATTGAATGGCGGTATTATTATGTATGATAAAAAATAATATGGTGAGTGGCATTAAATCAATGTGTAAAAATATGGAATAATTAAATAATGATAAACTACAACTTAATATAAATATGTATTACTATTAGAAACATATAAGTTGGTTGAATATAATAACTATGATTAATTGTACCAGTTTTATTTGTATTAGAATGTATGACACCAATTTTTTTGGAATTAACTAGAACTATGTACTGTGTTTCTCCAAAAAGACAACCTGAAAAGAAGCCCTATCAAGTTTTTAAGGGGATGCCAAAAAATTAAGCCCCACTCACAAAATTAACCCTAAGTAAGACTTCCCACCCCATGATGCAAGTGGTGGGGCAAGGCATACTGGTAAAAAATAAGCTAGGGTAGGGATGGGTGGTGGTGGGGCTGCCCTACTTACCAGGCCTTGCACACCACAACACCTGCTTCGCCGCCTTCTCCAGAGCTCTATTATCAGCTGCAAAGGCCTTTCTGGAAGGAATCAATCTGGAGCTTTGTTACCAGCTGCAGATGCCTTCCAGAAGGCATCTAAAGGTGAAACGAGTACGGAGTAATGTGTGCAAATGGCGGCAAGGGCTGCAGAAGAAGTGGGCCAGCAACAGGCTCCTGCTAGGCGGGGCTGTCAGTGCCACCGCCGTGAGGTGAGTCAATAATTAGAACCCTCCAAAAAGAAGGCCTAGCTGTTTTTTCGGTGTCAAAAGAAAATAAGACCCGGCCTTCTTTTTGGAGAAACATGGTAGTATGAATCTGATTTGTGTTAGTTACAGGATATAGTCGGTCAGTCTGCAATAATACAATATCACTTGTGCAGCAGGCTACATATAGAATCAACCTACCAGTAAAAAACTTCATTTAAAACATCACATTTAATTAATTCAAATATTTGTCCAGTTTTAAAATATATAACCTCCAATAGGCACCTATAAAGTATTTTTGAAAGGGGGAAATCACTCCCCTGAACTGCCGAAGAATTAAAATTAAAATCATGGCCTCCCAAAGGTTGCTGTCTTCTGATTTACAAAGGAACAGATACAATGTTACATTGACATTGACCTTCTACTTGTTTTCAAAAAGGAATTAACACTTTACCTTGATTTTTTTCATGTCTCCATGACATTGGGAAAGTGTACAAATACTTACCAGCTCCAATGTCATACATTACTGCCACTTCTTTCCCTCCTGCCTAAAAGCTTTCTGGAAGGTCAGATTGTTCTTATATGTAAAACTGGATTATAGCGGAAGAGATGCAGAAAATGTCTGGTTTTGGCATCCTTGGTGCTCTCTGAGCTTGGTTGTTTTCTTGCAGACATTTCATTATCTGAATAGGTAATAAGATCTAATGATAATAATAATTATATCTAATAATATCTACCAAGTGCATATTTATTTCCTGACCCTTCTTAAAATAAGGATCCAGATCATAGACAATTCCTTCCTCCTTTCCTTCTCCTTGCTAGCAGCACATTCACATTTCATTCCACATTTTCTAAAAAGTACCTGAAATGTACTTTGATAATAGCACAGTATTATATTCTCTATCACCACAAGAAATCCAAATGGCAGCACTATCAAGGGCAGTTTATTTCTTTGAGTAATGCAACTCATATGTGGACATTTTTCTTGTCGGTTTGTAAATACTGGATTATTCCAAGAAGTTAACTGATAGAGCAGTAGCTATATCAATATTTTAATGATTGATTGGTATTATTGAGTTGGAGCTTTTGCTTAAAAGTTGCAGAAAACAGTGCATCACATCAATGGGAAATCTGCAGGAAGCAGAATATTTGCTAGTATGTAGCTATCACCATTATATCCAAAATATAAAGGCAAGACCAGTCATAATTAAAATGAGTGGGAATATAAAAGCTATAATTTTGGGGTAGCATTGCAAGGAAAGGTGATGTACACTGATACCTATACATTATTATAACTCTGATCTCTGAAAGAGTACACTCTGAGGGCGTACAAACATTGACTATTCATAAAGTGAAGCATTCCTAGGCCATAAGG
Source organism: Ahaetulla prasina (assembly GCF_028640845.1). Classification (NCBI taxonomy): domain Eukaryota; kingdom Metazoa; phylum Chordata; class Lepidosauria; order Squamata; family Colubridae; genus Ahaetulla; species Ahaetulla prasina. The sequence continues at coordinate 38,109,874 of NC_080542.1, read as the reverse complement.
CCTAAAATATAGGAAACCCCGCCCCCAAAAAATGTAGCACATGTGTGGTAATTATCTCCACATTTGTAATCAGATTAGGCAAACATTAATGGACAGTAATATGACTGAAAAAGAGGAGCAAGAAAATCAAGGATCTTTAAAGGTGCCCTGCTGTTACCCTATAGAATAGAATAGAATCCTTATTGGCCAAGTATGATTGGACACAGAAGGAATTTGTCTTGGTGTCTCAATGTACATTAAAAAAAAGATACATTTGTTAAGAATCAAAAGGTACAACACTTAATGATAGTCATAGGGAAACAGTTAATATAAATCTTAAGCATACCAACAACAAGGTTACAGTCATACAGTCGTCAGTGGGAGGAGATGGGTGATAGGAATAATGAGAAGATTAATAGTAATGTAGACTTAGTAACTAGTCTGACAGTGTTGAGGGAATTATTTGTTTAGCAGAGAGCTGGTGTTTGGGGAAAAACTGTTCTTGTGTCTAGTTGTTCTTGTGTGCAGTGCTCTATAGGGTCGTTCTGAGGGTAGGAGTTGAAACAGTTTATGTCCAGGATGCGAGGGGTCTGTAAATATTGCATGTCATTACACATTAAGGTATAGTGACAAGACGTCCCGCTTTTGGCGGGACAGTCCCGCTTTTTAATAATTTGTCCCGCGTCCCGTGGCAATTCCAAAAAGTCCTGATTTTTTTTTTGTTTCACTCCCACTCTGAAAATGGGAGGCGGCAACGCAAGAGGAGGAGGCGGAGAAGGGAGAGTGGCGGAGAAGGGGGCGCGAGAGGGAAGAGAGACGCCCGAGGGGAAGAGAAGAGCCGAGCCTGCCTGGAAGAGCCGAGAGGAGAGCCGAGCCTGCCTGGAAGAGCGGAGAAGCAGCAGCCGCTCCTCCTCCTTCAGGCAGGGGGCAAGACTCAGTGCGCATGCGCAGCCCCCCCTCCCCTGTCAATGGTGTCCCGCTTTGCCATCGCTGAAATCTGGTCACTTTACATTAAGGTCACATATGTTTTTATTAATTCATCTTTAGCATACTCTCATACTTGGCTTTAAATGTCGAAATGGCTGATACCCACATTCGCCCCTTTGATTTTTCTGGAGGCACCATTCTGGAGGCACATGCTGGACAGGGACGTCTTTCGTTTTTGCTCATAGATGCAATTTTGGCCCCCACCTGCATTTTGAGGCTTCCAGAGCACCCAAATTCTGCTATTAAAAATAAGTATAAAAATGCCAGTTTTCATTAGCATTTCTCCCCTTAATACAGTAAAATTACGTAATACAGTAAAATTAAATAAATGTCACAAGAATTTTAATATATTTATTTTGCCTTTAAAAATCTTCAACCTTCAAAAAAGCAGAAACAATTCCTTTTGAAGGCAAAAAATATTTTCTTCCCTGTTGCCAGCGGCTGAAAAACTTGTCTGACTCATTTAGGGTTTCACCAAAAACCTGTTTAGAGAAAGTAAAATTGCAAGGAGGGTGTGAAAGAGAAATGAAGTCATTTGCTATATTCTTTTAAGTCACCAAACAAGCATTTTCAGATGCCTCATTTCTAAAGAAAAAGATCCTTTACCACTTTAACCCAATTAATAGCTTTGTCAAGCCGTTTACGCCTATGTTTATGTGGGCACAGCTTTACCCAACACACCTGTTCAGGCAGTTGGCTCTTTCTCTCTTCAAACACAGCATTAAATTACAGTATTAAATAGATCTCGTGATGCAATGGGTTTCAAAATGAATACCACAAACACATACTTGATACAAGATATGCCAAGGTTGATCATTCCCTTGTCAACTGAGGCTACTTTTTTGAGATACTTTATAATAAACTAACTATTCTTTAATGTTTCAGGCTGTAAAAATGTTTTTTTGTTCTTATTTATTTTCAAAGTTTGATCGTATTGAGGATTTCTGGACTGATATTTCTGAAGTATTTCTAGTTTTCTAGTTTTAAGTTTTGTAGTAAAGAACTGCTAACCCTTCAGACAAAATAAACTATGTGCTGCATATTTATAGAATAATGCATAATTATTATGTTAGGTAAATAACAAATACTTCTCACATAAGATAAACACTGAAAAACAAATTCTCAGTTTTATCATAATTGATTATTGACAAGGTTCAAATTGATTTTAACAAAATGTATATGATTTGTAAGAGTTCAGTACAAATAGAACAATAACATACTACATGGCTGGCAGTAAAAGAAACAGAAAGTTTCATTATTACTTTTTTGCGGAAAGAAAATGGGAAATGTATAATGTCTTTGTAGAGTTCAACTGCCAAATGAGCACATGGAAATAAGTTCATCAGGTCATCATACAGGTGTATTTCAAGGATGTTTCAGCTTCAGCTAAATTTCCATCTCTCACTTAATCTAAAATTCTGATTGAAAAACTGTTTATGTAATCTTCCTTTAAATGAAAAACTGTAAAATTAATCCTTAAATTGGCAAGGTCAACTTGTTTATAGATTGTATAGATTCTATGTCTACAATTTTTTATATTACATTAAATTTAGGTGCTTACCTAATATATATGATTTAGTGGTTAGGGTTAATATATGAATATTTATTACATTTTTTCTTTTTTTTCCTGTATATCTACCTAATCCAAAGAGTGATGGCAAGGTTGATTTGTTTGGAGCTATAAACAAACAAGACAGACAGATATACAACATCCAATTTACAATCAGTTTGTAGGGATTAGGTAATAAACAATTAAATAGTGATGTCAAGATTTGGAGTCATACAGTCTCCAACAATGCCCTTAGCACATACAATATTTTTCTCAAGGAGAAAAGTACCTTTTAAATTCATCCAATAATTCCAAATTTGGAACAAACTGTCAAAGGCACATAACAGTGTGGTGACGGGTGTGTCAATAGAGAGTGGAAAGAACTGGTATATGTCTCATAATGATATGAGAAATGAAAAATAGTAATTATGATTACGCCATTACTTTATCTTAAAGGACAGATATTAGCTAATGTTTGGTAGCTTAACATATTAATTCAGATTATAGGTGTTCCCAAATTAAAATTGTGTAAGTCTCTTGTCTCATTCTCAATTTTAGGAGTGAAGAGTTGTGCAGGAATAGACATTTATTTTGCAGCTTGTTTATAAAGTTAAATGTTAACATATAGAGGTTGTCCTTGATTTACAATGGTTCATTTAATGACTGTTTGAAGTTACAACGGGATTGAAAAAAGTGATTTATGACTGTTTCTCACACTTACACCACTCCAGGATCCCGATGGTCATGTAATCAAAATTCAGATGCTTGGCAACTGGTTCATACTTATGGGTAACTAATTTATCTACTGCAATAATTCATTTAACAAGAAAAGGCAAGGAAGGTCGTAAAATGGGACAAAACTCAACAAATGTCTCATTTAACAACAGAAATTTTGGGCTCAATTGTGGTCATAAGTCAAAGACTGTCTGTTTTTACACACACACACACACACACACACACACACGGTGTTGTTGTTAGTTACGAAGTCATGTCCGACCCATTGCGACCCCATGGACAACGTTCCTCCAGGCCTTCCTATCCTCTACCATCCTCTGGAGACCATTTAAGCGCACACCTACTACTTCAGTGACTCCATCCAGCCACCTCATTCTCTGTCGTCCCCTTCTTCTTTTGCCCTCAATCTTTCCCAGCATTAGTTTCTTCTTCAGTGAGTCCTTCCTTCTCATTAGTATACACGGTATGTGTATATTATTCTTGATCTGCCCTTCTTACTTAGGATTACACTTATTTTTCAGTTTTTTTGCCAGGAGACATGCTACAAAACATGAGTTAAACAAAGCCAGGACAAAAAGTAAGTTTGATTTAATTTACATTAAATTTGATGAAATATTCCTCATATAAATAATACATTTCTCTTCTATGATACTAAAAGTTATAGTTCCATAACAATTTTGGAAAATAACTATCAAAATGTGAGAGGGGGAGGGGGATTTTTAAATTTGAATATGAAAAATGTATTTGATGCCTTTATTTCTGGTTGAGATGCAGACAGAACAATTTTGAATGAAGGGTTTACATATACTTTCTTTTTAGTGCTTTTTTAAAAACAGTGCACTACTCAGTTTTGAGATCCCAATGGTGATCATGATAAAACATATTATATTTTTTATTATTGCTGGATTTCATTGGAGAAAAATCAGTAACTGTGGTATATTTTTATTTTTTATTTATTTTATTTTTTCACACAGTATATATAAGCATAAGCATGAAATAATTACACAATATATAAACATAAGTATGAGTATGTAATAACTATATCAATTGGATATAACGAAAGGAAACAATAGGACAGGAACGGTAGGCACACTTGTGCTCTTATGCACGCCTCTTACAGACCTCTTAGAAATGGGGTGAGGTCAATAGTAGACAGTTTTTGGTTGAAGCGTTTGGGATTTTGGGAAGAGACCACAGCGTCAGGTAGTTTATTCCAAGCATTAACAACTCTGCTACAGAAGTCATATTTTCTGCAATCAAGATTGAAGTGGTTAACATTAAGTTTAAATCTATTGTTTGCTCTTGTATTGTTGTGATTGAAGCTGAAGTAGTCTTTAACAGGAAGGACATTGCAATAGATGATTCTATGAGTTAAACACAGGTCCTGTCAAAGGTGGCGGAGTTCTAAGTTTTCTAAACCCAAGATTTCAAGTCTGGTGGCTTAAGGTATTTTGTTGTATTCAGAGGAGTGGAGAACTCTTGTAAAATATTTCTGGACACGTTCAATTGTACTGATGTCTGAAATGTGGTATGGGTTCCAGACAGTCGAGCTGTATTCAAGAATTGGTCTAGCAAATGTTTTATATGCTCTGGTTAGTAATGTAGTATTCCAAATTACATATTAGTATTAAATTATTAAATTAGTATTAAATTACCAAATTAGTATCCCAAATTACAGATTGTAAATGACCAAGCTGAGCCAGAGGTTGGGATCAAATCTATCATCAATTTGCAGTCTCTACCCCTCCCCAAGAGAAGTAAGTTGAGCCCTCTTGAAGTTCACTGAGTCTTCTCTGACACAGATGCACATTAACCATTAGGTCAGTTCAGATTCTTGTGTATAGGTAGCATGAAATAAGCTTGAAGTACTTTTGAATTCTATCCTGGCTCCTGACTTCTTGCATATAACAAATAAGTTCCCAAGTGCCTAAAGCTATATTAGCAAAACCCACTCTTCTAACATATTGGAAATGGAAATGTGGAAATGGAAATAGAAGTAGCTGCTGGTGCTTGCTGTGCTACCATCATCATATTCTGATTGTAAAGAACACTTAGAACAAAAAATGATTTTTACATGTTCAATTTTCTACCTTATTATATTCAGGGGAGTTTTAATGGGAATTAAAATTTTCTACCTTATTATATTCAGGGGAGTTTTAATGGGAATTTTAAGGGGAGGGTGGGAATTGACGGGTTTGGGTTGGGGGAGATGGAGGGGGAAACCCGTCGGGGAGGGAGCCAAGTCCAGTGTGTATTCGCAGCGTTAATTCAACAGGTCCAAAGGTAGCGGGGGAGGGGGTCATTCCAGTTTGTCAGGGTCGAGCCATTAATACGGTAAGTGGGAGAGGCAGATATGACAGAAGGGAGGGGCCACATCAGGTTGCGGGGGTTCGCTCTCGCTGTTTACGAGCGATTGCGTGCTCCGGCCCCCCAGGATTTTCCTGTGACCCGAGTGGCCAGAGTACTCGGGACTTGGGCCTTCGGCTGATGTTATGTAATGCCAAGTCCGCGGTTAATAAAGCCCCCCTGATCTCAGATCTTATTCAGGAAGGGACCGCAGACGTTATGGGCATTACGGAGACCTGGTTTGGCACCGAAGGGGGGGTTCCCCTAGTGGAGATGTGCCCGCCAGGTTTCCGAGCATTCCATCAGCTGAGGGCCCAGGGTAGGGATGGAGGGGTGGCGGTTATTATTAAGGAGAGTCTTGAACCGAGGGAAACCATGTGCCTCAGATAGCTGGGTGTGAATCCCTCTACGTGAAGTGGGGTCGTAGGACTCAGGTGGGCTTGCTGATCACGTACCTGGCTCCTTGCTGTGTGTCAACAGCCCTGCCTGAGCTGTTGGAGTTGCTGGCCGGGTTGGCAATTGACACCCCTAGACTGTTGGTCATGGGGGATTTCAACTTGCCATCAACCGGCGTGGCGTCCTCGGCGGCTCAGGAGTTCATGGCTTCCATGACGGCCATGGACCTGATTCAATTAATTGACGGCCCTACCCACGTCGGGGGAGGCACCCTGGACTTGATTTTTATCTCTGGCCAGTGGTTGAATGATCTGGTTTTAAATGATTTAGTTGTCGAACCTTTGTCATGGTCAGATCATTTTCTCCTTCGTCTAGACTTTCTGACCGCTACCCACCACCGCAGGGAGACGGAACCAATGCGTTGGTTCCGTCCCAGGCGCCTGATGGACCCGGAGAGGTTCCTGACGGAGCTTGGGCCGTTTCCCGAGCACCTGGCCCACGACACGACTGAAGAACTAGTTGCGGCCTGGGAACAGGCCGCGGCTGGAGCTTTGAACCGTGTCGTGCCTTTGCGGCCTCTGACCCAGCGTCGGTCTCAACCAGCTCCTTGGTTCTCCGAGGAGCTGAGGGAGATGAAACGCCAGAGAAGACGCCTAGAGAGTGTCTGGAGATCCAGCCGTTCTGAGGCTGACCGGACACTAGTTAGGTCCTACAGCAGGACCTACCTTGTGGCACTGAGGGATGCGAAACGTTCCTATGTTTCGTCCCTCATTGCGTCGGCAGATAACCGCCCGGCCGCCCTGTTTCGGGTGACCCGCTCTCTCCTTCAACAGGAGGGGCGGGAGGACCCCCTACAAGGGCGTGCCGAGGAGTTTAATGGTTATCTATACGATAAAATCGTTCAGCTTCGGGACGGATTGGATCAAAATTGGGTAGATCCAGGCGAGGGTTCCGAGATCCGTCTTGTTGAGGTGGTTTGGGATGATTTTGATCCTGTGACTCCCGAGGACATGGACAGGTTGCTGGGTAGGCTGAATGCCACCACATGTTTACTGGATCCGTGCCCCTCCTGGTTAGTACTGGCTACTCAGGAGGTGACACGAGGCTGGCTCAGGGATTACAAATGCTTCTTTGCGGAGGGGTCTTTCCCGCTGCCTTGAAAGAGGCGGTGGTGAGACCCCCTCCTCAAGAAGCCTTCCCTGGACCCAGCTGTTTTAGGGAATTACCGCCCAGTCTCCAATCTTCGCTTCACGGCGAAGGTTGTAGAGAGTGCAGTGGCATGTCAGCTACCCCAGTACCTGGATAAAGCTGTCTATCTAGACCCGTTCCAGTCCGGCTTCCGCCCGGATACAGTACGGAGACAGCTTTGGTCGCACTGGTGGATGATCTCTGGAGGGCCAGGGATAAGGGTTACCTCTGCCCTGGTCCTATTAGACCTCTCAGCGGCTTTTGATACCATCGACCATGGTATCCTGCTGCACCGGTTGGAGGGGTTGGGAGTGGAGGCACCGCTTATCGGTGGTTCTCCTCCTACCTCTCTGACCGGTCGCAGACGGTGTTGACAGGGGGCAGAGATCGACCCAAGGTGCCTCAAGTGTGGGGTGCCGAGGGGTCGATTCTCTCACCCCTCCTGTTCAACATCTATATGAAGCCGCTGGGTGAGATCATCAGTGGCTTCGGGGTGAGATACCAACTGTACGCTGATGACACTCAGCTGTACTTTTCCACCCCGGGCCACCCCAGTGAAGCTGTCGAAGTGCTGTCCCGGTGTGTGGAAGCCGTACGGGTCTGGATGGGGAGGAACAGGCTCAAACTTAATCCCTCCAAGACGGAGTGGCTGTGGATGCCGGCACCTTGGTACAGTCAGCTGCAGATGCGGCTGTCTATCGGGGGTGAGTCATTGGCCCCGATGGAGAAAGTACGCAACTTGGTCGTGCTCCTGGATGATCGGTTGTCCTTTGAAGATCATTTGGCGACCGTCTCCAGGAGAGCTTTTTATCAGGTTCGCCTGATCCGCCAGTTGCGTCCCTTCCTGGACCGGGATGCCTTATGCACGGTCACTCATGCTCTCGTTACCTCTCGCCTGGACTATTGCAATGCTCTCTACATGGGGCTCCCCTTGAAGAGAACCCGAAGACTTCAGCTAGGCCAGAACGCGGCTGCGCGGGTTATTGAGGAAGCAGTTCGGAGCTCCCACGTAACACCTATCCTGCGCAGACTGCACTGGCTACCTGTTTTTTTCCGGGTACGCTTCAAGGTATTGGTTACCACCTTTAAAGCGCTCCATGGCTTAGGACCGGGCTATCTACGGGACCGTCTACTGCTGGCCGCTATCTCTCATCTTCCGGTGCGTTCCCACAGAGAGGGACTCCTCAGGGTGCTGTCAGCCAAACAGTGTCGACTGGCGGCCCCCAGGGGGAGGGCCTTCTCTGTGGGGGCTTCGACCCTGTGGAACGAACTTCCCCTCGGGCTTCGACTACTACCTGACCTTAGGACCTTTCGCCGCGAACTTAAAACCTATTTATTTCGGATAGCTGGACTAGCTTGATTTTTATCTTTAATTGTAATTGAATGTGATGGGTTTTTAAATTTTTGTAATTTTATGGGGGTGTATATTATTTTAATTTTTGGGCATATTTAAATCAGTTTTTTAAGGGTTGTTTTAATTATTGTGTATGCTTGTATTTTATCTGCCTGTTCACCGCCCTGAGTCCTTCGGGAGAAGGGCGGTATACAAATTAAAATATTATTATTATTATTATTATTATTATTATTATTATTATTATTATTATTATTATTATTATTATTATTATTATTATTATTATTATTATTATTATTAGTATACCTGAGCATATTTTGGATGAATTTCAAGTTTAAGAGGAGTAAAGGAAGATAAATTGTTACATGGATAAATAAAATGTCACTAAACCTGAATTATCTGCAGCGACTTAAAAATTATACATAATACAATCTATTAAATGTAAAATTACGTTGAAGGTGTGATTTCAGCACAAGTAAAGAAGCATTCACCAAAACTTCCAAAGTAGTATCGAATGTTTAAAATTCATACATGAACAGGAACTTCTGAAGACGTCACTTGGTTGTCAATGGCAACACTCTCAATATGGCGCCATTTCGCAAGGGTAATAGGCCCGTCATTAGGTGGTTATACGATTACGTAATCGGGTGGGGAATGGTAAAGAAACTAACTGCAGCTTTAAAGCCTATAGTCTCAAAGATAATGCCAAGAGGCGATTACACTTTCGAGCGACAGTTGGTTGTTTCCTCTGTCAATCAAACCATCTGGTTCAAGGAGCTAAGTGAACATTAAACGGATTGGGAAATTTATGTATAAGTATGAGTATGAGGGCACCGTAGCCAGCCCTTTAACCATCGTGATTGGCTTTTTCTCTTGACATTTTTTTTTTTGCCTCTGTTAACACTTTTATCTGTGTGGATTCTGACTGGACATTAAGCTGTCAGTCGCTGTAAGGTTTGTGGTTAGAAAATAATGTTTACTTTCTGAGTGGACAAACAAGCTGTCATTCATCTCGTTCGTTAAAAAACGATTGGACAAAACTACACAGAAGGCAGGAAACCTTGTGGTAGCTGTCGAATGCCGCTGCATGGGCTTAAGACCGGCATTGAGGCAAGGCCTCCTGAAGGTAGCCGTGCGTGCTGGACGGCGATCGCTGGACAGGGAAGGTATACAGATGAAATGATGGATTTCTACGACGGGAAGTTGGTGGACAAAGCCTAAGCAGGGGAAGGATAAAGGGGAGGTGGGCTAGAGAATAAAAGAAGGGATCGCATACTGGGGGGTGGGTGGGTGGGTGGGTGAAATCTGGGGAGAAAAGAGGTGGGGGTGACCCAGAGAGACAGCCTGCAATATATAAAGGGGGGTTGGGGGGTTGAGAGGCGTTGGCGGAGATGGTTGAGAAGAAGATGGGGGTAAAAACACGAGACGGAAGACGGAGGGCAGGTAAAGGAGGAGGCTGGAAGAACAGGACTGAACGAAAAATATGAATCGAAGAAAGGCGACTGCGGGGGAAACGGGGCTCAGATGCAGGCTGGGCAGAAACGAGGTGGGGTTTTGATCAGATGAGGCTTGTGGAAGGAAAGAGACGATCGCTGGACAGGGAAGGCGGGTCAGGAGGGAAGAAGGTGAGTTCAGGCGTGGGTAGACTGTGGAAAATGCTAATACATGGGGTAATACCGGTATATGGAATTCAAAGGGCACTAGGTAGACTGAGAGAGAATTTAAAAAATGAAGAAAGTTAGGATTATGAGGAGGTAAAAAGTTAGCCTGAGAAAGTGAGGATCGGAGAACTGCTTTTCCCTTCTTGTAAGAGAAATTCGATAAGGGAATTTAGGATAGGCAGGATTTGCTGAAAAATGAAATGGGGGAGGGGGTCTCTGAGTGGGTGAGGCACTCCTAGAACATAAGAAATGGAATGAGGTTGATCCTATATAGAAGTAGAAATGGAGTAAAACCAGATAGTGGAGGAAATGCGAGCCTAGCAAAAGTAATGGGCGGGGAATTGTTTCTAGAATAGAAGCAGTTTGGCATTTAATTGTATTCTCATGCCTGATTGTAGTAAATGGATGTGTTGCAGGCCAAGAGCTGTACTGTTTAATTAAAAGAACATTTGCATAATATTATTCTGTGACTTAATAATTAGCTTGTGGGAGTTAGCAATCCTGACCTATTTTTTCAAGGTTCTTATATTTGGAATCCAAGACTTTTAGAGAAAGGAAAGTAGACCAAAAAAAAAAAGAGAGAAATGTGGGATTAATTATAAAATTTTAAGAAAATATATACACCAGATATGGATTAATTAATTAAGGAAAAAACTCTTGCCTGTTGATCTTGATTTTGTTTAAAATCATTAAATGGGTTGCACTCCCTACTGCATAGGAAAATAATGCTTTTGAATCTAGATAACACTAACTTTTGTATATCACATTATAAAGAAATATTATTTTAAAAATGACAGCTAAAGTAAAAAGCTTTACATTTGTTGGAGTTGTACTTCCTCATGGCTCTGTGTGCTGTAAATAGGACAAGGTTCATACTCTTGAGTGAAAAGATTTGTGGTAGAATTCTCTAAGTTCTCTCTTATGTCATTAGCTTGCATTTTGAAGAGTTTAAATTTTTAATTGAGATTGTAGTGAGAGTCCAAAAAGTCTTAGCGATTGAGAAAGTAGGATTAATGAGGAAACATAAGAAAGAAACTGTCTGGTGGAGGATTTTGGCTCTCATGTCTTTCAAAACAACTACTACTTAGAAATCATGCGTCTCTGATGGAAATAGAAAAAGGTGCTGAAATATGATAGTAGAAGCATAGATTGGATTAGTCTGAGTATATGGTTGCTGTTCTTAATAGCTTAAATCAAGGTATGTCTTTTGGAATTCTTGTATTCTGTTTAATTTGAAATGGGAGCAGATGATGCAATAGTTGTGATGTAGATTTTAAAAACAATTTCAAATTAATTGAAGGAAAAATTGTATTGAAAAGCTCAAGACATGAAAGCCACAAACAAGCTTCTCATGACTTTATATTTAATTCTAAAAATTTGAATGTTTTCAAATTCTAATTTCAGCAATGTTTTCTGATAATATATGTAGAATTATTGTGATGGGATATTGACCTTCCTTATCCTCATGTTTCTAGTTTTTATCAGAAAATGGTTTTATATGTTTTCAATGTTTAATTCATTTTGATAGATGCACTTTAATGGCAATTTAATAGTGTACAGAGATTTTATTGCTTGAAGCTTGCTGTACACTTACATATGAAAGTATAAAGGTAGTATTTGATCATAAATGCCACCTTATCCGTAATTTTCATTGGATAGATAATTGGGGAAATGAAAGAAGCCCAATTTTTCCTAAATAAGTTCTAAAATTTAAATGAATCTGCCAAATACTGACCTGCCAGCAGTTATATCTCCTCTTCCAAGAAGGAAGGCAACATATGTTTTCTATAAATATTGACAATCAAACTGATTGAGAGTCAGAATGCTCAACAATCGGGAATCAGGGAAAAAGATGGGCAGAGGTCACTGGGAATACCTGTAGGTATTAGTAATACAAGAGTCACAAGCCCTGGCGGTTCCTGGATTAAGGAAAAAAACTAAAAGAATCTGAATAGCTAAAGCAAAGATCCATGCATATATTAGAAGCTATGTTCTTTATTAAATCCAATAATTTCTTCAGTAGGCATGAAGTTGTAGGCATGGCTTGGGAGAAATAGTTGCAAACATAGCTCTTGTGCTGATAAATTGCATCATCCCTAATGCTCAAAGTGAATTTAAAGTCCTTTTAAATTACTCAGAAATTTATGCTGAATGAAGGAATAATCAGCAAGTTTAAACATCACCCACAGTAAGCTCTCAGTGGTGAGAGAATAAAAGGAGGCAAACACCAATATTCTTTGGAGTGTTGATATTTGGCTCTTGCTAGGTAATCAGATGCCAGAAGCCAAATTGATATTTCCTTGAACTGTCCCGTCTCCCTCTTATGTTCAGACGTGTCTGATTCTCAGAGACTGCCTGGACGGACAAGTCCTTGTAGCTTTTTTGCAAAGTTTTCCAGAAGTGGTTTGCCATTGCCTTTTTCCTAGAGCTAAGAGAAAATTACTATCCTAGTGTCCGGCTGCCTTTTTATCTAACACAGGAATAGAACTCAAGGTCTCCTAATTGCTAGCCTAATTTCTTAATTACACCAATTTGTTCCCCCATAAGTAGTAGGATAATGCTAAATTATTTGGCTTTTTTGGTCATGATTTTTTTGTTAAATTAAATGTGCACTCCACATCATATTTCTAGCCTGTACAAAATGAAAAAAAAGTGTTGAAGTGATTTAAAATATGGTGCCTTTTAATGCCTCTCCTTGATTTTTTTGGGTGTGTTTCAGTTTCTGATGAAACTTGCAGCAAGCAGCAGAAGAGTCTTCCCTATTCTGGAACCCTGTACTCTTTAACTGCTCCTTCAGGAAGCCTTTTAGAGAGAAAGGAGGAAAGAGGGGAAGATCAAACTTGCAGCTGTTTTGGAAAACTTGTTCCATCTTGCAGTTACTGTGGAAAAATAGAAGATTCAAGGAAGTTGCTGTGTAGATTCATTAAGACAGTAAGTCACATGAGTTAATATGCTTTGTTTCATTGTATTCTGAATAAGCTGTTCCAGAATAGAAGTCCGCTTAATGAGAGTTTTTATTCCTGGAGAGTTCTCAAATTATTCATAATCTGAATTCATTTAGATTTTCCTTTAAAATGGAATATGAGCATTTGTTATACAGTATATAGAAAGATATCTCACCAGAGAAATTTGAATATTATTACATTTATTCTAAATATACTTTTTCTTTCTAGAAATGCTTTCTCTGAAGAAATATTTCACTGAAGGACTCATTCAGTTCACCATTCTTCTCAGCTTGATCGGAGTGAGGGTGGATGTAGATACTTATCTAAATTCACATCTCCCTCCCTTGCGGGAGATCTTTTTGGGCCAGAGCTCTGCATACACTCAAACACAGTTTCATAACCTGCGGAACACCCTAGATGGCTATGTTATACATCCCAAAAGTGTAGATCTGGACTACTATTTTACAGCTCGACGGCTTCTCAACCAAGTTAGGGCCTTGGACAGGTTTCAGGTGCCCACCACTGAAGTCAGTGCTTGGCTGGTACATCGTGATCCTGAAGGTTCTGTCTCTGGTGCCCAACCCAATACAGGCATTTCCCTTGAGAATGGCAGTAGCTTGCAAAATGGAACCACTTCAGACAATGTAGTCAGAGAAAATGCAATGGAACAAGCATATAGTGAAGAGTTGGAAGACCTAGGTGCAGTGGCTCCTCCACTAAATGGTGATCTAACTAAAGAGGTATGTATAGCAATATTCTATGGGATAAACAGAGAAAGAAAATTATTGTTTGAGGATCTCTGTAACTTTCATTAATAAATATACTGATTATTGCCAATATTTAACATTTCTTTGAGAAGAGTGAAACAACAGTATTAGTAATCTATGTTGATACATGGTGTATATCCAAAAGTCAGACCTCATAAACAATTTATTATATAAAATACATTAAATGTTGCTATTTTCTTCTAAACCAATGGTTCACACACTTTTTTCTTCATTACCCAAAGCTACTTATTAGAAAGTTGAACTTTGAGGACAGGTCATAAGTCCCTTTGTTCAGCATCATCATAACTTTGAATGGTTACTGAATGCATGGTTGTGACTCAAGGACTATCTGAATTAAAAACACAATTCAATGATCTTTACATTATTTCAGCAAATTACCATTGATAATTTCATTGATTTTTATCTTAATAGGAATACTTTGGGAGATTTTTGATTATATTTGATACATATAACCATCTTTTGTTGGTTATGTGTATCAAAAATATAAAGGAAAACTATCTAATTTTGGATAAATTACACAGATTTGAGAGATGTTCTAAACATTTTCTTATTCATTTGACAAATGACCTTTGAACATTTCTAAGTACTATAAAATTTTCTTTTGGGGAAAGGGATATTGAAAGATATTACAATAATCCTATGGGGTATCATTTTTGGTACCTCTGGATATGTTACCTTAGGTTAATTTTTTTTATTTTGTCTTTTGGTTTTTTTAAACACTTTTTTAGGTAGAGGCATCTCAGTTAATAATATCACTTGCTTAATTTGTAGTAATAGATAATTTCATTGCATGTATTAAGTTGGTGATGAGTTAATCAATTTTGAATTCTTTCCAAGAAATTTTTCTAGTATGTATTTAAGAAAGCGAATGCTTTATAACTCTTACTAAGCAATAAAAACTATTGTTTGCAGTCTTCTCTTTTTTTCTCTTTCTGCTGTTCTATGTGATTTACTTTATGAGGGTCTGTTCTTGTTTGCCTTGTTTGTACTGTACTTGTGTTTTATTTAGTGATGAGTTCAGTTATTTACATGGATGCTGAAGTCTTTCTCAAACACATGGAGATATAGAACTGCTTCCAGATCATCCTTAATCCCTGGTAGCTTATGTTGCAAGTGGACTGTGTTACTAGAGCTGGTATCCAGGCTGGGTGGGGGGGTTGGGGGGGTTGAAGCAGCTGTTGTGACTATCTTCCTCTCTTGTCATGTTGCCTCATCTCTTTCATAGGCAAATATAGAGTAAAGTTTTCAGAAGTTTTGCCCTTGAGAATATAAAAATGACATATAAAAATGACATTTGCTTTGCATGGGAAGCTTTCAGTTGAAGTAAAAGTAAGTCACTAGCAAGCTGAGAGAATCATTTTGTTATGAAAATATAAATACTGTATTTTTTAGAACAAGAAATCAAGCCACTTTTGTGGATCTTTCCACCCTCATTTCTTAAAGGCACTTAAATCTAAAATGGCAATAATAAATGCCATTTTATTAAAATTTAAAAATGAGATAACCCTTCCCAAGTATAATTATGAGGCTGACTAATATGAAAAGTTGTCTAGGCTGAAGATCATTTAAAAAGAGAAATTTTGAGTTCAATTGTGATTGTAAGTCAAAAACTATTTGTATTGGGGTTGTTGTGTTTTACAAATTTGAATCCAAGATATTTGATAGTCCTTGGTCATGAATCTGAAAATCAGTACTTGTTTGCCATTCTAAATTCATGAGGCCTGCAAAATATGATAAAAGTGGTAAAGATTAATATGTTAAAGCTCATTTGATTTAGATTTCCATCAAACTCTGATTGATATGAAACGTTTAATATTTGATTTAGTGATAAACCTGCTTAGGAGCTCCTCCTCTGGAATGATATTGTCATAAATAAAGTATATTTCCATGATTTATTTTGAAGTTATTACTGATTATAGTCCAATGGCTTTTTATGATTAATACAAACCAGAGAATGAATCTTGGTTCATTTTGACATATGGGACTGTCAAATAGTAAGTATGCTATACTTTTTTAGCTAAGTACTTTGGTCCTTACTGGTCCTTTCATTCTCTTAGACTGCTCATCCTTTTATGGCAGTTATGTACAGGCACTGTAATTTTTCACATTACAGAAGCAGTTGAGCATTTGATCTGTAACCTTATGCAGTATAATATGTATTATGGTGAACAGCTAGAAAGTGTTTTTTCCTTCATGACAAATTTGAGCTCCATATATAGCTGTTAAGAATTTCTATAATAAATTATTTAATATACAGTATATGTTGATAAGATTCATTTTTGTTTGCTTATCAGCCAAAGGAATTAATTTTATATGCTTCTGTATTGGAATCCAGATACAAGGAACACAAATCTATAGGGCAGTGTTATGGGCATAATATTTAGATTCAATGATACAAGATATTGCTCTCTTTTCAGGAGTGCAGAAGACTAAAAATACATGTACTTTGAAGTATAAATAGATAATTTAAAAAATTATGAGATGGAAGATTGGATTCAGTTCAATCTTAATCAGGAACTCAGTGAAAATATAACATGTAATTCAAGAGAGATGACTTAATACATTTATTCTTGAGCTCTGGCTGTTTTGTATATACAGATTACATATAAATGAACAGAAATTCTGTGGAGGAAATAAGGTACTTAGAAAAGTTTTCTAAAATATATATATCTTCAACTGGACACTTGCCTGATGGTTCTTGGACTGACATTTCAAAGCTAGGATGTAAAACGGTAACAACTTGTACATTTTTTATTTTTAATATGTATTTATATCTTTATAATATACCCTATCAGAATCTGGGAATACAGCATATAAAACTAACAGAATGTGCTAACCCTGTACATAATTAGTTTTTATACACTATCAGTTATGTTTTCTACATCTTTCAAGTTTATTACTGAAATTATTATTGTTGTATAATGGATTTGCAGTTTGCCAATATAAGCAGTTTCTTTTCAATCCAGTGAACAAGATATCTTTTTTAAAGTAGAGGTGAAATGAGTGCAGTGGGCTGTTCACCCAACAAAACTTAGTAGTGGGGTATGAATTCTTGAACTTTTAAAATGCAATTGGCCATGGTCCCCAGAATCACATCTTTTTTCCTGCCGATTGGAGTATCATTGAATTTCAGTGACATCACTGAAAATTTTGCAGTGTCCTGCAATATTTAATACCTGAAATACAGGAATTTTGTTTACATAGTTAACACCCACCCTCCCAAAATTAAAACAAAACTCTTAACACCCTTGAATTCCCTGCAGAACCAAGATGAACATGTCCCTTATTCTTATTCTTTGGGGTAATTTACATCCTCAGACTCATGGCCTAGATACTAAATGTGGGCCTCAGTTATCAGAAGTGTATTAAAGTTTTTAATAAGTTCTATCATGAAAGTACTGTTATAAGAATTAGATATATTTGAATCTGTTTTTATTTATTCAGTTTATACTCCACTGCAGTCTCACAACTTATGGAAGTTTTTAAAGGAGTTGGGTACTGCTTTAGATAAAAAAGGTCAAGTATTCACTTAGCTTTGAAACTAACATTTGTAGCTTGTCTAAACTGGCTAAGTTCACAGGCTTTTGTTACTATAATTTGATTAGTTCTGAAAGAATGTATTATGTGAATTCAGCCATTTATGGCTTATTCAACAAAACATGGCGTAACATATTGGGTAAACCTAACTCAGCTTAATTGACAGTTGTGAGGGGGAATGCAGGATATGTCAATAACCAATAGATTATTGTTATAAGAACAATGGAATAGAGCTATGCTGTTCCTATCAGAAGGTATTAATCTACTGTGCGGCTTTAGACTTTCTCTTGCTTCCTCTTAAAATGTCAGTTTCTGTAATGGGAAAAGTCACCCACCTCACAGGGTATTATCGAATCTCTTTCTATATAGAACATTCTTACTATAGAAATGGTTAGACTGCAGTAAAAAGGGCTTCTGGATAAAATAACCCATCCCAATATAGATCTGAGCTTTAGGACTTTGATGACTGTTGTATTATTACAAAGTACTAGGCGTGAATGCTGGGATTATTTTGGAGTGAATCTAAGGTGTTCTTTTCCTTTTTCTCCTCCCAAATTCATAGTTTCCAAATACATTCTAATATGTGTATTTTAAAATCTCGTTTTTAGTATATTTTCTTTACTATTGGATGTAGTTAGTTGAGGGTTTTAAGTGCTTAGTCTGGACAGAAAGGAATTAATTCTATCCAAATATGACAGGTAAGCATTATTCAGGACTTAGAACATTTTTTTTCCTAACAAGGAAAAGTCTATTTTCTGTAATAACCACATAGGTATTCCTAAAGCAATTGTTAGATGGGATGGTTTATTGCCATGATGGCGAACCTATGGTACGCATTCTGGAAGTGCCATCCAGAGCAATCTCTCCGGGCATGTCAGCCGTTGCCTGTTGTTCTTCCGGGTTCCGACGTGCACATGCCAGTTGGTATTCGCCTGCACAGTAGCGCTGGAAACCAGAAGAGCAGCTCCATGACACGCATGTGTGCGCTGGGAAACTGAGCTTCTGGTTTTTGGCGTGTGCTTGCACACAGGCCAGATGGTCTTTGGAAACCAGAAGACCAGGTGACCGATGTGCATGCACATGCCGGAAACTGGAACCTCAGCTTCCCGGCACATGCATACACAGTGGAGAAGCTGCTCTTCCGGTTTCCAACACTCCCACGCATATGCACACGCACGCTCCTGTTTCAGCCCTTGGTGCCAAAAAGGTTCGCCAACACTGGTTTATTGATTCCAGAAATTTATGTCGGGTTTAATTGTTTCATTTCTGATTGCTATTTGAAAACAGAGAAAAATAATTTCCTGTTGAAAGTTGAAAATTAATTTCTGCACTGTTATAAAAAACTTTAGTAGTTTTTATCTTATAAATTGAAAAAAAGTATAATTCCTTTTAAGCATTTTAAATCACAAATAACATTTGTAGAGGGGAACAGGGTCTGATAGCAATATATATATATTGGTATCAGGTGTCTAGTATCACCCTTTCTAACTAACATTTTTTTATTATTAAAAGGCATAAGCTTTCCAAGCTCACCAAAGCTTTTACCTTTTGATAGAATTTATTAGCTGGAAAAGGAGGAACTCCTGACTTTTATAACAAAAGTGTTCACCATTATGAAACTTTAAAAAAATTATTTATTAAATTTAATATGCTAATGTCTACTTGTAGCTTTTTTGAAATTTACAATAAATTTTTATAGTTTGGATTTTTCTGAAGTAGAGCTCCATAGCAATTTACAAGATCTAGAATTTTCATCTAGTATTTCATGCTCTCACTAGACCATTTTTCCTAACAAGGTACAGTCTGTTCATTGAACTATTTAGGCACATTCCCATAGTTCCCTTGGAAATACGCAAATCCCTATTTGCTGGCAAAATAAACTTTATTCTAAAGCAGCATTTCAAATTTTTTTGGGGAGAATACTAAAACATATAGGAGAAAGTTTGAGATGCCATGAAAACATTGCATTATTAACATAGATGGTTCCTGCCATTCTAGCTTTGGGACACAAGCTAAAAATAGTATGAGGAGCCTATTTTTTTATTTCACATCATAAAAACCGGTAAAGAGGTCCCTATTGAATTTACTCTGCTAGTTGTTCCCAACTATAGGGGGCGGTGCTCATCTCTGTTTCAAGTCCATTGAGTCAGCACTGTCCAAAGACGTTTCTACAGTCATATGGCCAGCCTGATGTCACGGAGCGCTGTTACCTTCCCATCGAAGTGGTAGCTATTTATCTACTTGCATTTTGAACATATTGGAACATCATAGTTCTTTTTAAATGTCATAGGCATACAACTATTCCTAGAATTAATTGTAGCTATATTTTAAATTAAATTATTGACAAAAATGCTACATGCCAATTTAGTTTTCAGTGTTTCTGCTGCTGGATTGAGTAGGCATCTATTTCTTAGCAACCATAATGCAATATGATATTGTATCTACTTTTATATCTTGGCTAACATTTCTTTACAGTGGAGGAGATTAAACTGCAGTAAATGGCTGCCTTCCATTATGTCTTCACTCAGTGGTTGCTCTGCATTATCTTAATCTAGAACTTAAGATGTTTCTCCTATGTTTCCTTGATATTCAGAATTCGTTAGAGGTCTGACTGGTTCTTTCACTGTCTGCTCTGAATTTTGGTAACTACTGCTACTTACCAGTAGTTATTATTTCCCATTCTTTATGGACTCATACATAAAAAATTATTTAGCTAGAAGTATAGCTCTGTAAAGTATTATTAAGGCTTAATTAAAATTTGAATTATCTATTATATAATATCTTTTTTAAATTTTGTTTGGAGATGGTTATACATGTTAAAATAAATCCTCACACATGCACATTTACTTAAAAGTTCTTAATTCTTTTTTTTTAACTTGATATTTCCTATGAAGGAGAACTAGACTAAGGTTCCTTTTCCCACTAGCGTCTTATAATGTCTAGAGCATATAGATTGTATTATATATGTATAGCTTATATTGTCAAGACCACATCCGGTCCACAAACTGTTTGATCACAATGATTTAAGTACAAAATTCAAGAGTGTGTAGAATCGTTTATAGCAATTTGCCATTAGGTAAGTTAATAAGTAAGAATCAAGTTCATTTATCATATTAAAAACTTTATTGATATATAATGTTCATTCCAAGTGTCTTGTAGCTATTTAATATAGGACATTGCTAGTTTACTCATACCTTTTGATTTACTTATAATTGCAGAATGAGGAAAAGTTGGTGTAATAGTGATTCTCTATATTAATTGCCTAAACACACACTTAATGAACAACAGGTATAGTTTTTGTAATTCTTTTTCCTATGATGTTTGTTCTGCTTGGATTTATTAAAATTTAACAGAGTTATGTCTGTTAAATTCAACAATAACAATTGTATTTTGTATTCCTTTTTAAATTTTATTTTTCTAATTCGTAAATACAAAGTCTTTATGTTCATAATGGATTGAATATTAAAAAAACCTTGGTCTTTAATTCTATTCTAGAGTTACCCAGGTCTAACAAAGCCTACTGTTATTACTATTATATCAGCACAACAATGGTTGGCTATTTCTAGAAAATAGCTATAAGTGGGAAAATAGCTATGATATGCAGTTTTGCAAATGCAGAAAATGTATGCAACTGCTTTCTGTATATTATTTAGATGTTCTTAAGCAAGCTAAAGAAAAGTTTATGAACCTATGAATTTCCAGTTATTATTAACTCAGTTTTTCCTAGCAGCCTTGATTTTAAGTAAAGAAATTAAATCATGTTCCAAGATTACATTCTGCATTTCCTTCCAATGGTTCTCTGGAACATACCTTTGTGGGACTCTGTGTTCCTACTTCTCTTCAGACACTTGAGTCATTCCCTTCAACTTGCTGCCTCTCTAACTGGCATCTTTGTTTTACTGTTTCTAGACTTGCTTTTTCAGTCCTGCTTCAGCTTTCATATGCTTCTTAAATCCTGGTTCCTTCTATGTGTCCTAGGATTGGAATTTTACCACTGTTTTGCTGTGCACCAGAAATGGGAGTGCACGCCTTCCGCACGTGCACATGGCCTTCCACACATGCACTTTTCTGGTGCATGTGGCTTGCACGCATGCGCGCGGCTTAGAAAACATGGCTAAATAGGATGGCAATGTACTGGGGTGGATGGGCAGGCCCACCTGCAGGTCACCCAAACCAATTCATCTGAACCGGACTGAACCGGCTGAATACCATCACTGCTGCTAGTACCTATAAGTACCATTGCAATATTTCTCTGGCTTTGTCTTTTGGATTTTAATATATATTTTTTACCATATACCTTTTACCTTTTATACTTTTGTAGGGTGAATATTACAGGTGGCTTGTTCTTCCAGAAAGCTTATTATTTTAATTATACTGTAATATTTCCACAAGGGATAAAAATAAATGTCTAGCTCAGGCAACATGTGATGAGAATTGCTAGACTTTGTGTTGTCTTACAGTAGCCTTCCTCATTTCAAGTCTGTCTCTATTTGGACAACATACATTGTAAACATCAGCAACTGAGAACATCTTGATTTTTTCTTGTCTCAAGTGTCCCCTGCTCTTTCCAAACATTAATGAAGTTTAACTAACATATCCTAATATATAGACATAGATTTTCTGAGACCACTGTTGAACTTCTTCATGATCCTGTGATGATGTCTAGAAGGACTTTGAACAAGGTCAAGCTGTTTAGCATAGAATTAGGATGATAAAATAGGATGCAAAAATTGAGACTGAAATATATTAAAATACATTTAGTAAATGAAAGCACAAATCTTTAAAACTTTACATTTTTAATAATAAAACATATATGTTTGAGCAAGAATGTAGTTTAGCATATTTTAATGTTTTAGTTCTATACTACAAGTGATGCTTTTACTATAGATCTTATTTTAGGAATTTTTAGGGATTATCATGGTTTGACATTGTTGAGCAGCTGTAACTTTTCTGTGGGTTTAGACTTTACCAACAGGCCAGCCTGCTGTCTATCCATCCTTCACTGCCATGTAACAGCATGTCATACCATTTTATTATTTGTTGATTGTTTGTTATTATTTGCTTATTCTCATGATACTTGTTTGCATTACTTTTTACGGCAAGAATGGCAAAAACTATTGCCACCAAGTTCTGTCAGGAAGAAATAGAAAAAACTATGTCTGCATCAAGAAGTCATGTAGGTCCTCTAGGTATTTTCCTATTTTGCCTCCTCCAAAACCTAGAAGCAACTCTGCCTCCTTTCCATATGGAATATTGTAGTAGTTTTTGCTGATCTTGCTGTGCAGCTTTCATCCGACTTGTACTCCTTTGCTTTTGCTTGAGACTTCAATTTTAATACTCAAGTTCTCTTTTAATACAATATTTCCATTTAATGTATGTCTCAAGAACTCTAGATCAGCGGGCCCCAACCTTTTGGGAGCCAGGGATAGTTTTTCTGTGGACCAGGGGAGCATGGTTTCCCATGCTACCTGGATCCAGTGTTTGTGTAGATGGGGTTTTGCTCACTTGCACGGCAGAAGTTGGGGACCTTTGCTCTAGATAGCCTATGCAGCTAGACCTTGCTTAACCATTCGTTCAGTGACTATACAAAGTTATGCAGGTGTTGAATGAAATAGTTATGACTGGTCTTCAAAGTTACAACTGTTGTAGCCCCATAGTCATGTGTTCAAAATTCAGATATTTGGTAGCCTACCCAGGTCAGAATGCGCTTAAAAGCCTTGTAAAGGACCAGCAGTTGCTTTGCCTGTGGGAGGAAGAAGATGGGAGGAAAATTATGGTAATAGTCAATAGGATGGCAGGACTAGGCAGAGGAGTGCAGGGTGGTTAAAAGGGCAGAGATGGGTGGGAAATAAGCAGGTCGAGGATTTGAAGCAGAGGCGAGCATGGCAAGTAGGTCAGAAATTTGATGTCCTTGCCTAATAACAGTGTGGTCCGGACCTGTAACCAGGACTACTGGAACTGCTGATGCTAAGCAGTGTGGTATATGTTGTTTCACCTAACAACTGCTTTACTTAGCGATGGAAAGTCCACTCATAATTAGGATTGTTAACCAAGGACAAAAATGGTGCCATATCTCCAGGAGTATGATACTGTGACACATTTTTTATTAAAATGTTATTACTGTTTCTACACTGGAAAGTCAAAGTTGTACAATAACTTGAAGCTAAATTGTGAAAATACTTTATTATTGCCGTCTGTTGCATCTGCTTGAAAAGAGGTTTCTAAGTTTGAACTCTGAAGGAGCCAAATCCTGATGTAAACTTTTGACAAGCTGTCAGAATACAATGTGAAGTACTAGCTAAAATGTTGAACTAATTCTAAAAAAACCTCAGTTTCGGTTTTGCTTTTTATTTTTACTACTATTTTGTTAAATGTACTTTTTCCTATAGTAACAGATTAATCTTTCTGTGATCATTTAAATAATATTCCCCTGCTGTTGGAAAGCATATGATGTGTCCTGGATGCAGACAAGCCATGTTGAATATAGGTCCAAGAGTCCCGGAAGGTTCCTTGAAACAATATTTTAAAAACTAATGCCCAGAAAAATGCTGAATTGAAAAGAATTGTTTTTCATACAGAAAAAATACTTCTTAAAGACTAGTTATTCTGAATTTACTAATGTAGCCTGTTGTTTATGTGTTATTAAAGTATAAAGGCCAGAAACTCAGAATTGATATTCAGATAAGTAACTATGGAAAGAGATATAAATGAAAACAACCAATTATTAAATTAAATAGGCTGAAGATATAATATGTCAGCATCTTCCTCTTTACTAAGACCTCTTTGAAAGCAGAGCTCAGCATCAATAGCTGACATGATTGTGGCTTTCAAAAGCTCTTTTTGTCAAAGAAGAGGCTTTCTTATTCTCAGCCCAATACACAATTCTTGTTTTTGTTTTTGTTTTTTTACAAGCTAGAAGATGTCCTAATTATCTAGTTGCCCTAATCTAGTGGCCTAACCTGGGCCGACACAAAAACAAAAATGCATTGCTGCACTATAGGATTTA
The DNA here is from genome assembly GCF_028640845.1 of Ahaetulla prasina. Classification (NCBI taxonomy): domain Eukaryota; kingdom Metazoa; phylum Chordata; class Lepidosauria; order Squamata; family Colubridae; genus Ahaetulla; species Ahaetulla prasina. Next base: position 38,085,406 of record NC_080542.1, on the reverse strand, counting down.
TAGATATTCAGCCATATTGGAAAACGCTCATACTTAGAGCTGTATTTATTGTAGAAGAACACCTTAAAGCTGGGGAAAATGCATTATTCTTGGAATATAACATCTAGCAAAGTATAGCATTAATTTCTGCTCAGATTCCTATACTGAACCAAACAAAGCCTCCACTTCATTCTAGCTAGTGTTGTAAATGTGGTGCAATCATAATAATTTGTGGACAAATGGAATTTATAAACTGAATTTTCAGTGGTGGAAAGCTTTTACTCGGCATTTTCTTTCTTTTCCTAAAAATAAGAAAATTTCATTTAATGTGTGGTGTTCATTCTAGTATTCATTTCTTGTATCTGGTGACTTCTCCACCTATATTCCAGTGATGTCTCATTCATTATTAGTGGAATTGGACGAAAATTACTTGAGTAAAGAGAGAGATTGCATTTCTTATTCCATTATTTTATATCTGTTTTCTGAAAGCTGTAAATCAGAAACTAAAATTCCAGGGTAATTATTGATTGGGGGGATTTGAGGGGAAGGAGGCTTTAATCCTGATTTATAGGGTCAAAAAGTTCCTTGTAAGTTTCATCTCTTACCTGTATAAAACACTCTACTTTGTTGCCTGCCACTTTTCTGCTTCTTTTGGAGAGTGAATGAAATCTCAGTTGATGAGAAAGAGAGAACTTTGGGTAATCTCCGAGAGGGAGAAAGGAGGAGAAAATATTCAGGTCTATCTGGAAAGGCTTCCTTGATGTAGTTCCCCCTGCACCATCGCAACCATCATTGCCTGATTTGGGTGGGGCATCCAGGGATGGGAGCTTTTCAAGGAGACAGAGACCTGAATGCTTGCTGCAGCTCCCAGGGCGGCCTGGGTGGGGTGGAAGCTTAAAAAGCAATTGGCTGTGTGCTTTGCATCCTAGGTGACGAATGCAAGGAGGAGCACTTTCTCCTGCATCCTCAGCAGGGACCAGAGGCAAGGGATTGGTTCTTTCTGCAACCTAGGTAACCAGCACAGGGCGGAGCCTGGCTCCCTCTGCATCCTCCGCGGTGACCTGGGGGAGGGGACTGCCTCTGGCTGCAGCCTAGGTAACGGGCGTGTGTGGGGGTGTTGTCTCAGTCTCACTGCAGCCACAGCACAACACATGGGGTGGGGATTCCATCTCTGCAGCTTGGGCATTGAGCAGGGGGTGGGGATTTGACGGAACTCCTCTCTTTAAACGACAAGCAGAAGAGAGCTGAGGATTGGATCTCATGCTGGAGTGAGGGGAGGGAAGAGGACTGGCTATAGCACAGCACCTGTGGGTCACATGCTGGAAAGGAGGGGGGCTTTTAAACAATTTGGGGGCAGATAGCAAGCTTGCCAAAAAAAAAAGAGCAACTGCTAACTGAAACTGGAGATGTCTGTCCGGCACTCAGCTCGGGTCACCCAGCTCTGCCTGCCCGGAATCTACGCTCTACATAGACCATGATCTGGGTGGACAGCTCTGGGAGCGGCAGCTGGGGACATGAGAAAGGTATCCTTTCTTTTTAACTCTTTTCTCATCCCTCACGCCTGTCTGCCGCTTGCTTTTATGATAGATTCAGGCCAGATAAAGCTCAGGTACAATGTACTGGAAAGATGTGCAGTAGGAAAGAATGTGCCATACATTGGCTGAGGGATAGATTGGAAAATATCATACATATATGAGGAAGAGGTATAATCATGGCTTGAATCCTTAATTTATGTGGATGTTTTAGTTTCAGTGATGCTTTAGTTATAGAAAGAAAATTATGTTGATGATTATGTATTTTGTGCCAGTGATTTTCACAGAAGGAGGAGGGATGGACAGAATTCTAAAATAAGAATACTTGTAAGAGGGAGCAGGCAACTGAGAAAAATAGATAGCAGAGTTTGAAATTAAGAATGTCTTTGATCCATGGGGTGTTCTGGCCTGCTTTACAATGGAAGTTGGGGTGAGCAAAGGGTGTACCTTATGAAGCATTATCAGGTCTTTCCAACCATACTACCCAATCACTTCCAAACACTCATAGTCTGGAAGTAACTAGAAAAGGCAAACATTTGGATTAGGATCTTCAATTTGAAGAAAGAGTTGGCGAAAGAATTAAAGGAGGGGGAAAGATTGTTTCGTCTAAAAAATCTATTTGCATTGAATGTTCCATGGAAGAAAGCTTGTATTTTGCAGTTAGGGAGGAGATTATTTAAATTAATTTAAATGAATGACAGATAGGGAGAGGAAGAAGAAGATATCCAAATGCATGTTTGTGATCAGTTAGGCCATGAAAAAACAATTGGGTGTTTTGAAGCTGAAGATGCTGAAAGTCTAGGGAGATCTAGGGCAGTCAGTCTGAGGTTGGAAAGTGGAGCTATCAGTTCCAGAACAGTCTGTTTGTAAATTAGTTCTGAAATATTAAACCAATGATTTGAGTTAATACTAGAATGATTAAATTAAGATAGAAATATTAGAAACAAGCTGATTCTGAATTTTTGCTTATATAGATAGATGGAACAATCAGTGCTTTGAAATTGGGTGGACAAATAAGAAATACTGTAATATTGCTGCATTTTATATTCCCTGGTATTCTGAAATGAAGGGTGATTTAGTTTGTTATGTTCCTGTCTGGAACAAGGAGAAATAACTTAAAATGAGTACACTTGCCATCCCTAATTCGAGACTTCTTTGCTACTTATGTATTATATAGGGATAATGATAATTCGATGTGGTTTTCACTGGAAATGGAAATGTAGAAGGGTGGAGCCCCAAGTGCTGACCCATCAGCCTCATTCAGCCAGAAGGTTTGTTTGCAATATTAAAAAAAAAAATCCCAAAGAATGGGAAGGCATTTCTGGGCCTGAATGAAAGGAACATCCTGCTGCAGTATGTGAATGAATATAGCTTTGGGTGATCTTTGTTTTGTAGTAGAAATATTTGTAGGATATTGTAGGGCATGGGATGAAAAAGAAAATTTTAAGGTATGATAAACCTTGTTTAAAGTCTGCTGTAGAGGAGGCACGTTCACTGCTTTATGGTTAGAAGCAGGCAGATTTTTAGAGTGCATTCATCAAAGTGATTGTTTTCAGTTTAAAGGACTGGTTAAGGTAGGCAGCTCAGCTGTGTAGAGCTGAGGGAGCTGGCAAGGCATAGGACGCATGGCAAGCCGGGTTCTCAAGTTGCATCAGGTGGCTGAAAATGCAGAGAATCTCCACCCCTTTATGCAAATAGACAGAATGGCACCACAGGCTGATGCAAGCCCGCTATGGAGCAGCAATCTGGAATGACAATTGGCCCTCCCTCTCTCACCCAGCCAGCCGTCTGAGCAGTTAAAGCTGCAGACTCCTGCCTGGACAGAGAGAACATTACTGCGTAGCATGGGCAGGGAGGAGGAGACAGCTCAGTTGCTGTCCATGGAGTCCCTTGTTTGGGCCCCGGAGCAGCCCCTTTGCAGAGCCAATCTTGGCAAGCTCCCTGTGCAGGATGGCTGTAGGGGGGGGGAAGATGTCTGGAGCATCACGGCAGCAGAGATGGTCGAGGGAAGGATCAGGGGAGGAGGGACCACACCCCATTCAGAATGAAGGGCGGCACTTAGAGGTGAGTGGGGTCAAATGATGGTGTGGGGCCTATGTCAAAGAATGGAAGAAGTTATGGTGGTCCTTTGGGTATAGAAGCTGGAGGCATTTGTTCTGGAACTTTTGTAGGAGAGGTCATCCTCCTGAATAAGTCTTTTTGATGAAGAGAGACAGTCATGTTTCTTTCTCCCTGTTTTTTTTTTCTTTTAGGATATAGATTTAATTGATATCCTGTGGAGACAGGATATTGACCTTGGTGCTGGACGTGAGATTTTTGACTACAGCCACCGCCAGAAAGAAAACGACGTGGATAAAGAACCAAGTAACGGTGAAGAATGTGGGGATGGCTGGAGGAACAGAGGGGACAGCAGCATCGCTGACAGAACTGAGATAGTGGATGGCGAGACAGGGGAGAGCTTCCCTGCGCAGGTAAAAACACCCTGATGGGGAAGCACGGATTTCTTTCCTACCGTTCTGACATTGTACTCCATACCTGCCCACTAAAGAAGATTGCAACCTGTAGTTCAGTTCATTTTCCGAGAAGTAGACTGTCTTCCATATTTTTCTTTTGGGTGCTATTTTTATATCTTCTGAAATTATTTATGTGTTTTAATGTACTTACACACTAAAGTAAACTGAACTTTTTATTTTTAAATAAATTATATATATAAATAAATAAACTTGGAACCTTATTAGTTGGACCTGGATGGATGGATGGATGGATGGATGGATGGATGGATGGATATATCCACACACACACACACACACACACGGAACCTTATTAATTGGACCTCAGTGGTTGGATAAATGTGTGTGTGTGTGTGTGCATGTGTTCCATATATATGTATGATATATATATGTACATACATACATACATATGTAGATCTTGGCATATTTGGGTCTTTTCCCGTGTAAGGTTACCTTACACGGGAAAAGACCCAAATATGCCAAGACCTACATACCTATACCTGTGAAAACCTACGAAAACAAATACATACAGACAGACAGACAGACAGACGGATAGACAGATAGATAGTTGGACTTCAGTCGATAGAGGCTACCTGGAGTTTGTGATCTGTATATCCAATCTGCTGACTGTCAAGTTCAGTCTTTCTAATATCTTCTTCTGTTTCATATGCAGGGCAGGGAATAGTCCTCAAGAGGGCAGAACAGGCTCTGTTTCATTGATACTTAAGGGCTCAGCTGCACTGTTCTTTGGGAAGCAGGCATTCAGAACAATTTTCTGCTGCACTTTTTGTAGGTTTCATCTAACAAGAAGTACAGGAGTCCTCGACTTACATTAGTTTGTTTAGTGACCATTTGAAGTTACAGCACTGAAAAAAGTGATTTATGACCATTTTTCATGCTCATGATCATAGAAGCATTCCCCCATGGCCATGGGATTTACACTCAGGTGCTTAACAACTGATTCATATTTATGACGGTTGCAGTGTCCTGGGATCATGCGATCACCTTTGTGACCTTCTAACGAGCAAAGTCAGTGGGGAAGGCAGATTCACTTAACGATGTTGTTACTAATTTAACAACTGCAATGATTCACTTAACAATTGTGGGAAGAAAAGTCATAAAATGAGGCAAAACTCACTTAACAAATGTCTCACTTAGCAACATAAATTTTCGGGCTCAGTTGTGGTCATAAGTTGAGGACTGCCTGTAAATAGAAGTTACATTTTAATTGTAGCATTTAAGTTTTTCTACAATTTGTTTGCTGCTTCTGTTTTTCACTGGGATAGGTTATGAGATACATGTACTTGAGGTGGGCATGAAATAGAGGTAGTCCTTGACTTAAAACAGTTCATTTAATGACTGTTTAAAGTTGAACAGCATTGAAAAAAGTGACTTATGATCCGTTTTCACACTTACGACCATTGCAGCATTCCCTGTCGTCACATGACTTGCATTTGAATACTTGACAACTGACTCACATTTATGACGGTTCCCAGAGTCACGTAACCTCTTTTGCTTCTTCTGATCTTCTGACAAGCAAAGTAAATCGGGAAATCTAATTCACTTAACAACCATGTGACTATTTAAGAACTGCAGTGATTCATTTAACAAACTGGGTGAGAAAAGTAAAATGGGGCAAAACTCACTTAACAAATTTCTCACTTAACAACATAAATTTGGGGCTCAGTTGTGATCATAAGCTGAGAACTACCTGTACAAATTGGACAGGCCACTTGAAATTCTGCCCTTTGGATTAACTATATATTTAATGTTTGTTGAGAATAATAATTTTTGAGCAGATGATGCTATTTTGGACTCGGGTGGAACACTTTAAGCCAGTGATGGCGAACCCGCACGGAAATATTGCAAGTGTGTCTGCGCACCTTCGTTCACACTGCGCTTTGGAAAAGCCGAATTTCCAGATTCTGGCGTGCATAAAAATCCGACAATCAGCTGGCCGGCACGCATGCGCACACCGGTTTTCAGCACTGCTGCACATCAGGATTGTTGTGTGCACATGTGCATCTGAAACCCGGAAGACAAACAGGCAAGGCCATGGGTGCTGGGAGATATGGCTTTGCGTGCCACTATGGGCACGTGTGCCATAGATTTGCCATTACGGCCTTAAGTCACAGCTTTGCACATGGCCACACATGGGGTTTTTTTCCCCCTGTCCTCCAGAGCAGGGGTCTCTCTACCTTGGTCCCTTTAAGACTTGTGGACTTCAACTCCCAGAGTTCCTCAGCCAACTTTGCTGGCTGAGGGACTCTGGGAGTTGAAGTCCACAAGTCTTAAAGGGACCAAGGTTGGAGACCCCTGCTCCAGAGTACCTTCTGACTAAAATTGCACAGAGCCACTTTGTGTGCAATATGGGTGGTCTCAAAACTTGATATATATAAAAGTGATTAAAAATGATTATGTAATTCATTGACATTTTAAGAGAGAAGACCTAAAAAGCGATAAACTCTAAAAGACACCTGAGGACAGTTAAACCATGTTTGCCATCAACCTTGCAATTCCCCGAAAGCAAAAAATCCTTTTTCTATTCACCTGAAATTGTTGCCACTGAAGATTCTGACAACAAAAATTAAAAAGCAGATTCTGTATACCAAAATATCGGCCACTCTGTCCTTGGTTTAGTTTATATATCACATACAAAGGGTCAGGAAAAAAAGAAGTAAAGGGAAAAGAACATAAATATTAAACACTAGAAAACCATAGGAATAGATTATCTTCATAGTCTGGCTCTGTGTCAGTAAAACGGCTGTTATATTGTTTTTTTCCTAGGCGCCTGGGGTGGAGGATCAGACAACCTTGTCTTTGGAGGAGTGTCTTAGATTGCTGGAGGCTACATTTCCTTTTGGAGAAAATTCAGAGGTACATATTTTCACTTTGGAAATAGAGCTGAACAGTTTGGTTGCCTACCGCAATGCTGTGCCTTCTAGATATATCAGATTTCAACTCCAGTAATTTTCAATCAGCAGCAATGGTAAGTGGAATTGTGGTAGCTGAGACCCAACACATCTGGAGGGCATCAGTTGGAGAAAGTTAGCTTAGTATTCACTCTATTTATCAGTTCCAGTGATCACTCCAATTTAACAGTAGACTGAGTTTCCATCTCATAACCTTGCAATAACCTTGTGAGATAGGCAAGTCTGCTATGCTTTGAGAAGAATAGAATGTTTTGAATAATTCAAGAATTTGCTCAGCCACTAACCTAAATGCCTTGTCTGTTTTAAAATGATGGCATTGAACCCCCTTTCCCTCCCCCCTCTTTGCTTGGTCTTATTCTAGTGTAGTCTTAGGGAGGTTAATAGAATACAGACTGAATCTCACTTATTTTCACTGTTTCATGAGGTTCTCTAAGAACTTCTTTGCCAAACTTTATCTTTTATTCCAACCTCTTCATGTGACTTCTATGTAGGAATATAATGTATAATATCTTGAGCTAGTATTTATTCATATTGTTATAAAAGTGCTAAATATATTTAAGTAAATAATAAATCTTGGGAAAGAGAAGCATGTGACAACAGAATTTCTAAATTTCATACACTGAAAGGAAAGAAATTTTTTTTATTACTGCTTTAACACCACCTAAAACTATTCATTTACTTTGCTGTTTTGTTTTAGTTTCCAGCTGCAGATGGTCCCAGCCTAGCTGACTCTCTGCCTAACGAGAGTGGGCCTTCTGTCGTGTCAGACGGGCTCCTGTCTCCCCTTCTGACAGAGACAGAGTTGCCCTTTGATCTGGAGCAGCAGTGGCAGGACCTCATGTCTATCATGGAAACACAGGTGAGGAAGGCAATTTTCTTGATGTGTTGGTTTCTCCAGGACAATACATGTAGGGTAATCTCCTGTGCTTGCTGGGTTTAGCATTGCTCTTTGTCCTGCTTGCATCAGTTTGCCACAACCTATAGCAATGATGGCAAACCTTTTAGAGACCAAGTGTCCAAACTGCAACCCAAAATCCACTTATTTATTGCAAAGTGCCAACACAGCAATTTAACCTGAATAATGAGGTTTTACTAACTAAAATAATGATAAAAAAGGCAGAGTTCAGCTAATTGTTCTAAGAAAAATGTGATAAATGCACATTTATTCCCCTTTTGAAATATGTTTAGCAACGATAAAAAAACTTTTGTAATATAATTTCTCTTCCCCCTTTCTCTCTCTTTCCCTCCCCCTCTCTTTCCCTCCCCCCTTTGTCTCCCTCTCTTTCCCTCCCCCCTTTCTCTTTCCCTCTTTCTCTTTTCTCTCTTTCTTTCCCTCCCTCTCTGTTTCCTTCGCTCTCTGTTTTCCTCCCTCCCTCTTTCTTCCCCCCTCTCTACCTCTCTCTGTGTTTTTTTTCTCTCTCTCTTTCCTCCCGCCTCTTTCCTCCTCTCTTTCTCTCTCTCTCTCTGTCTCTCTCTTTCCTTCCCCCCTCTCTGTTTCTCTCTCTCTGTCTCTTTCTTTTCCCTCTCTTTCCCTCCCTCTCTCTCTTTCCCTCTCATAATCCTCAGGTTATGAGTGTTCCCTTAGCGAATGTTCCACGTTATGTGATAAGGACCCCTAGTGTTTACGAACAAGTCCCAAAACTATGAATCTTGCAGCACCACGGCAGTTGTTCATCCTTATGAACAAATGCAGAGGCTCTGCAACATTCATCCTGCACTTTGTTGGCCAATACAGAGTTTCAGAGGGCCTGGCCTGCTCCACTGATGCTCTGTTTAGGCCTGTGCAGGCCTTGCCAGGCACTTTGCAGGCCAAAATGGAAGTTTGGAGGCCTCTGATGCTCCATTTAGGCCTGCGCAGGCCTCACCTGGCATTTTTCCAGCCAAAACAAGGGTTTCGGAGGGGCTGATCTGCCCATCTGACACTGTTGTGGTGTGTGCAGGCCTTGCCTGGCACTTTGCCGGCCAAAACAAAGCTTCAGAGAGGTGGACCTGCCCCTCCAAACCTCCATTTTGGCCTGCAGGATGAATGTTGCAGAGTCTCTGAGTTTGTTCGTAAGGGCAAACAACTGCCGTGGTGCTGCAAGATTCATAGTTCGGGACTTGTTCGTAAACACTAGGGTGCCCCTCTGAAGCTCCATTTAGTTGGCAAAGTGCTGGGCGAGGCCTGCGCAGGCCTAAATGGAGCGTCGGATGGGTGGGCCAGCCCCTCTGAAACTCTGTTTTGGACAGCAAAGTGCCTGCTCAGGCCTAAACGGAGCATCAGAGGGGCATGCGTGGCTGGGAGCTGGAGAAGAGACAGCTTGCTAAATCTTCGCACAGTAAGTGATCCGGCGTGTCAGGTTGGGAGAAAGCAATTGTGGGTAATATGAGGTATTTCAGTGGGTCGGTGGGGGGGGCTAGGTGGTCTAAAGCAGGTGACCTGTTCCATCACTAGGTGCTCCCATGGCCTTCCCCACCCTGAAATACCTCATGTGCACTTAACGAACCATGCATTCACATTTGATTAGCGAATGTGTGGGCAAAAGGAGGGAGTGATTCTATTCAAGGTATGAGATTCACTCCCATGAATCCTCGGGTTATGAATGAAATGGACAGACTCCATTCCATTTGTAACTCAAGAACTACCTGTACATGTTTTTAGGCCAATGTGCCAAGAATATAAGATACTAGATTTGGAATTAAATCCAGAATACTCCCCCTACTAAGTTCTGTGCTCCAAGCTCAGGGAGTTGGGTGGGTCCACTGGATCTGATTTTATCTCTGTGTTATGTGTTGTAAGCAATGGGGTAAATTTGATCCAATAATACCCATTCTGGAAATGGAAACATAACTCATTGTTACTTTTTTCTTGGATTCTTTATATTTTATGATGTTGATTTAATTGGACAATATTGAGATCTGCAGAATCTAAACAGTCTCTTTTTCTTTTGCAGAGCATGGAGGTAAATAGCACTACAGCTGTAGAAACTCTATACAACAACCCAAATGGAGATCTTTTGACAGCCAACTACAGCCTTGCGCCATCTACCCCTATTAACCAGAACGTCAGCCTGCATCAGGCATCGCTAGCTGGCTGCACACAAGATTTTCCTTCCCTGTTCAGCTCTGAAATTGAAAGTCCCTCAGTGGCTGGAGGCTCAGCTTTGCTGCAGCTGGTTCCTGATAACTCCACTGGCTTCAACACCACATTTGGCTCTACCAACCTAAGTGGAATTTTTTTTCCTCCCCAGCTAAACTGCACTTCAAATGAAACATCTGGGCCTGAACTCCCAGACCCTCTTGGAGGGCTTCTGGATGAAGCCATGTTGGATGAGATTAGTTTAATGGATTTGGCTATTGAAGAAGGCTTCAACCCAGTGCAGGCATCCCGCTTGGAAGAGGAATTTGATTCAGACTCAGGCCTCTCTCTGGACTCAAGTCACAGCCCTGCTTCTCTCAGCAGCTCAGAAGCATCCTCCTCCTCTTCTGCCTCTTCCTCCTTTTCTGAGGAGGGAGCTGTGGGCTACAATTCTGATACTGAAAATGTGGACTTTGAAGATGCAGAAGGAGCTGTTGGGTATCAGCCAGAATATAGCAAGTTCTGTCGGATGAGCTACCAGAATCCTCCTCAGTTGCAGTACCTGCCTTATCTTGAGCATGTGGGTCACAATCACACATATAACATGGCCCCCAGGACCTTAGACACTGATGAGTCCCAGCCAACTAGTGTGGGAAAGAAGAGTTCCAAAGAAAAGCAAGTAGATTTTCTAGATAAGCAGATGAGTAGAGATGAACATAGAGCCAGAGCCATGAAGATTCCTTTTCCCAATGAAAAGATCATCAATTTGCCAGTAGAGGAATTCAATGAACTCCTGTCCAAGTATCAGTTGAGTGAAGCACAGCTGAGTCTAATCCGTGACATTCGCAGAAGGGGTAAGAATAAGATGGCAGCCCAGAATTGTCGTAAAAGAAAACTGGACACTATCCTCAATCTGGAGCGGGATGTAGATGATTTGCAGAGAGACAAATCAAAGCTCCTCAGGGAGAAGGTGGAATTCCTCAGGTCCATCCGCCAAATGAAGCAAAAGATGCAGACCCTCTACCAAGAGGTATTTGGCCGTCTGCGTGATGAGAATGGCCAGCCCTATTCTCCAAATCAATATGCTCTACAGCATGCCAGTAATGGCAGTGTTATTCTAATACCACGTTCCTTGGCTGACCAGCAGGGACGGCGTCAAGAGAGGAAACAGAAAGACAGGAGGAAGTGAAAATGATGAATATCATTTGGAAAGCATAAAACTTGCTGAATCTGCAACTTCGAGAAGGGCTGAGCCCAGAAGAATTTGGAGGAACTTTCATGCCTTCTTATCCAATATATCTTCTCAAACCATGATAGCTGCCAGCCAGTGTATAGGAGCAGACTGCTGGGCAGGGGGCCTACAAGTCTTGTGAGGCGGAATGGCAAAGCATGTTGGGAAAGACCTGTGCTTCTAGAAGCCTCAAACCAATTGAACATTATGAGAGTGTGAATTAGCTGGCATAATGTGTGTTTGCAGGGGGGAGGGGGGAAATATCAGCAGAGGATAAAAAATTTGAATTGTTAAGGCTGGCTTTTTGTAAAGGAAGAAATGTTAAATGGATAGCTTGAGAAGACCTAAGAGTATTTTTTTCCTTTGAATTCCCAAGTCTTGGATATTTCAGGTAGCTGGTTGGATTTTTTAAAACTAATTTGACATCTATTATATGCAGTTCAAAACCATGCCTAAATCCGAATACTTAGCCATGATTTCTTCATAAATCTTTATGTACTTAACTACAGAGGGAGCACAGAAAATTGTACTAGAAAAGAGAAACATTGCCTTCAAGCTGAAAATAAGAATTTCCCATTCAAGGAGTTTATATGTACTACCATTTTGTACTTCAGCAATTACCACAATTATATGGCAGGGTAGGAGGGAAAGTGTTAATAGGATTACTATAGAAATGCATCGTTATCATCCCTCACCAATTGAATACTTTGTTAAAGATGTTACTTGCCTCCAGTGAGGAGCCAGCATTAATTCTGGGCCAATATCAAGGTGCATTACAACATGATGGTGCATGGTAAAACTGCATGCTATAAAGCTGTCTTTTCCCATTGATTGGCTTAGAGAGACTGCTTTGGGTGAAGGGAAGTGTAGGGCCAAAGGTATAGATCTTCATTTGACTAGAGTCTGCAAGGTGTGTGACCATCACCATTTGGTCTACACCTCAGCGGGTTTTGCTTCTATTAAGTGGGCATGCTGTGTTAAAAGCCATCTACAGGAAGCCTCTTTTCGAATGGGCACTTTGATTTTAATTTATTATGGTTTTAGAACTCTAGGTTCCTATATTGTTTCCTCTCCCCTGTAGGGCTATAGAATGAACTTAATAGTATGCATGTAGGATAGAATGGTGGTACTTCCCCTGAAGATCAAAGCTACTGAAAGTTTTTTCTGCCATAAAGACTCAAAATGTGTTAACAGTGATTCCACAGCTGGCTTCCCTTCTGTCCTTGGATGTCATTCCAACTTCCCCCTTCCTCCATTGAAAGAAAAAAAAAAGGCGAAGGGTGAGGGTAGTGCCTTGAACACAGCTAGCCTCAAGCTCTGAGGCCATCCCCGAAGCTGTTAACTTGCAGTATAGCACAGCTGGAAGTATTACTGACTTGACCAGCAACTGTAGAGCTAAATGGCTTTGGTTTTTTTCCAGCCACTCAGTCCTGTGTATGTGATGATATGTGAGGGAATAACACTGAAATGGGCATCCTCCTGAGGATTGTAGAGATGGAGTGCATTGGTTTAAATGGTATAAACAATGTTTGCAAACATATTAGGTTTTTTTGAAGGCCAAGACCTTTTCCAGAAAAAAACATGAGAGTGGATACGAAGTATATGTATGAAGCCTTCTCCATTTCTCGTGCTTTTGGTATTAAGAGCATGAAATTTGAAGCACAAAATGTGTTGGAGCTGTGACTCCATGGGATGGGTAGGATGGAGCCCTGTTGCGTGCATGTGTTAATTTATTTCAGAGGTTTTATTCTGAATGGTTTCTTACTATGAGCTATTGGGAAAGTGAGGAGAGTGTGAGCACAGGACAAAAATAAAATGGCTTATTCACTATTTGAACATTGTTTTGTGTCTTCTTTACGTAGGACTAAGCTTAATATATATATTTATGGCAATGCTCTTATTACTCTTTGTAGGCTGATGAAACTCTGCTGCCTTAAATTATATTGTCACAGTGAATGCACAGATAGCTATTAGCTATGATAATAGGAACGCATTAATGGTTATTAAAACTTTCCTTTTGTGAAACTAATCTTGTATACTTTCAAGACCATGAAGAATCTGATGGTTAGTTTCATGTAAGTATATATAGTCAGATCTCCTTACAGATTTATTTTCCTTTAACAAATTCTGTAAAAACAGTGTGTACCACTTTCTTGCATTTGTAGAAAAAAGCAAATTATAGCTGGAGCAACTGATTGAAAAACTTCTTGCGAGGATATATAAAGGTAATTCAGCAGAGGCTTCATATGCTTGAGTTTAAACATCTGACAAACAAGCTGTTATGTCAAATGTTATGAGCTAGAACAATGCATTGCCATAAGGTAGTATTCATTAAGGAAACTTTGTATAGTAAGTATTTATTTTATTTATTTATTTTATTTGCATTTATATCCCACCCTTCTCCAAAGACTCAAGGCGGCTTACACTATGTCAGGCAATAGTCTTCATCCATTTTGTATACTATATACAAAGTCAACTTATTGCCCCCCAACAATCTGGGTCCTCATTTTACCTACCTTATAAAGGATGGAAGGCTGAGTCAACCTTGGGCCTGGTGGGACTTGAACCTGCAATATTGCAAGCAGTTGCTGTTAATAACAGGCTGCATTAACCAGTTGAGCCACCAGAGGCCCTAGTAGTAATATTGTTAAGTAATATTGTACTTAATTCCCCCCAAATAGCTGAAATTATATGGAATAGTATCTGGATAATCAGAAACTGATTAGGAATGGTAGTTTTGGTAACCAAAAGAATAATATTGGGGTAATTAATACCTGCACATAAAATTAGTAATTATCTTACACTTAATAGAACTGCAGTTCAGACTTTCACTAGTATAGTGCAACATTGCTTCCGATTATGATATGGAGGTACAAGAAAAGAATACCTATTTGAAAACATCTATCAAAGTAATTGGACTACATATATTGGGGGGGGAGGGAGTTTTTCAGTAAGATATTTGGGCCTCTCCTTTAGAATGTTTCATCTTGTGCAGTTCTCAACGTTTTCTTCACCATGGAGCCCCTTTAAATACTTTTTGTGGCCAGACTATGGCCACTGACCTCCAAGACTCAATTCAAAATCGTAACATTTCTCAAAGTCTTCACAAACCCATAATGACTTTGCAGCCCCCCCCAGGGGTCTACGGACCATAGGCTGAGAACCAGTGAATTTCTTTCACATGAATTCTGTTTGCAAAAATTAATGAATTATAATTTGGTAGTCTAAAAATATCTGAGCTAGCCAAGAACTGGATGTCCTGTCTTGGACTGTTTAAAAGAACTATCACAAAATGTTCACGGTACAATTAGAACAAGCCATTTTCAGAATGTGTTTGAAGTAAAATTTATTGTAAAAGTAGCCCACATATGGTAGATTCCTGGCTCCTAGCTTTGTTTTGTACTAAAGATAGTATTCCTGGAATAATGTATATGCTGAATGTGCAATACTTTCTTCTCCAATGTTAACAGTGTACCCTGTACACATCTAGATCACAACTTCCAGTTTCATTCCATTAGCTGAGGTTATCCACATTTTCAATTCAGTTTGTATCTTCACTAGCATGTGTTATCAGACAACTTATTGTGTAGAAAACAAATATTAAAAAGATTTTAGCATAGATTTGCTGAATTGTAATATAATTACCCATGGCTAGGTCCTGGAGAAGTCGGATGTTTCCATGTCTTAACACACATTTCACAGGTGTAATAGTCCCTTCATTTAACCCCATTAATGTTCATGTGACTTATAGAAAAAGTTCACTAGGCATGAAGAACTGTTCCAATATTAATTTTGTTGCAGGACAGCAAGATAAGTTAGTGTAGATGTGCTTTGGATACAAATTTGCAATGTGTAAATTTGCTCTTTCCCCTGGACTTGGGCAGGCTCTGATTTCTCCACTGCCATTTTTTTAAAAAGATATAAAAAGAAATCTTACTAATGCTTTAAGATTATGGCTTTTCCTTGCTTACTAGCTTGCCAGGTCATGGGGTGGTGGTGGTGGTTATAAGTAGCATATTAAGCTGTGTGTAATAGGGTCTTAGTTTTCTCTAGAGAAAATGCAGAAGCTAGTAATTAAAATAAAAGGTAACAATAAAAAAGTAAATTAATTAAAATTAAAAAACTCAGGGCATTGTAATACTCACATATTAGTTATATATGGATAATATAGCTACCCATGTTGTCCCCAAAATAAGACCGGGTCTTATATTAACTTTTGCTTCAAAAGATACATTAGGGCTTATTTTCCAGTTAGGGCTTATTTTCAGGGAAACGTTAATTGGGGCATCTATTGGAACCTTCACACATGGTACTAAATGCATCCATCTATCTGGCAATCTTAACAGGTAGTGCTTACATTACGAGCATCTTGAAGAATGCTAGGGCTTATTTTCCAGTTGGGTCTTATTTTGGGGGAAACAGGATACTACTTAACTAATTAGAAGCAAGGATGAGAAATGGCTTAAATGTCTTAGCTTTAAGATGTTTTGGGCCTCTCTTTTACAAAGTGCCATTTGAGGATGGTTTGTCACTCTATATCTTACTATAGTAGCAGGACACATAATTGTCTACATGATGTATACTGTATTATGTCACAAACAAATTTAAAGCCATGTATTTTTCCCTAAATTCTAGATTCATGTCTCATTATGTAATACTTGCAAGGAAGACCTTGCCTAGAGGGAAAAGAAGAAGAAAAGGTCAGGATTATAAATCTAAAATTTTATTAAGACAAAAGACAGGTCATTATGAAGTTAAATCCAAACACTTAAGTTTTAGACAACATTTTCACAGAAGCCTACACATGCTGTATCTTAAAAAAGATTTGTACAATACAATTCTACGTACATACTGCTCTGTGAAGGAGTTGGTGGCTTACTAGGATTTGAGCAAAGTCATTGGTAAAATTATGTCCTTTGTAAAAACAGAAGTCTTATTAAATTGAAATTGCTGGCAGGCCAAGACAAAGAAAGTAATAATTAATGCCCAAGTCTGACAGAAAGTGTTTACAGAATATTCTGCAACTTATTTGTGCTGTAGAACGTTTTTTCTTCTGCTTTCTTCTCGACGCCATTCATTTAGATTCTCAAGTTCACATACATATAGGAAAGTTAAAAAATAAAACTTCTGTGAGAAAAGAAATTAAAAAGATGCATAAAAGAAACCTTATTTAGAACAAGGTGTTGCCAGTTCAACTGCAGGGTCTAAATTTTCATCTTCTCTAATTTTAGATGCAATGATAATTCTTATATTAGCAGTCTCAACTGTTAATTTTAAAATTTAAAACACATTTGCTCCAGCATTTAAAACTTGAGTAATCTTACTCAATTAAGAGTAACTTATTTTAATTGCAGTAAGATGCAGGCTTTTTTTAAAAAAAATTGATTCTGGCTATAGAATACTGTGAACCACTCTTTGTCTCAAGTCAGTTGGAACATACCTACACTTCCCAACCCAACAATACACAAATAATACCCAAAAAAGGAATGAAACCTACACACACATGCTAAAAATGCAGTTAACACTATTTGAGAAAAAGGCTGCAAATTTCAGGTGATCTTTAGAGAACTGCCACCTCCACTTGCTGTTTCTGATGGTGGCCTTCATTCTTTCAATCAAAGTGACAGATTATGAATATATATGTTATATGAATATATATGTTTTATACATATACATATATATATAAACATAAACACACTGTCATAGGGAGAAATCTTGTCCTGTTTCTACAGAGGGCATCCTCCTCAGCCAAGAACTTCTTCACTTCTCCCTTAAGTTCAAACCCACAGTCTGGTATTTTAATACAAAAGTCAGCCAAAGGAGGGATGAGGACAGAAGGACAAGCAGATTAATTCTTGTCATCCTTCTTATCATCGTCCTCTGAGGGATAAGAGTGCCATGTGAGCCTTTCCTCATAAAATGAGATGACCACTTGTGGACACTTGATGTTAGCTTCCTTGGCAGGAACCAGATCAGCTTCATCTGAGTTTTTCCTATATAATCAAGAGAAAAAAAGAGTTTAATATTTATCGCACAGGGAATGATAAAGATTTATTCATGTTAAAATACTTTTTAAAAATATAGATGGTCATTATGCTGTGTCGTCTAAATGATAAATGATGCAATATATTGTTTAAAGTTGTAACATATCAATGTCAATGTTTTCTGGCAGCAACTACCCAACCATTTTTATTTCTCCCCCTCTAATTTAAAAAATAACTCACTGGATATTTTATAATTGTAGGGATCGATGAGCATCCCATTAAAGTGCAACAATATTATGACATCATACTTCAACTTCTTATGGGAAATATATTTGCAACTGTAACTGTCTTTTTACACCACAGAAGTAAATTGTGACCCTCAGATTGCAAAAGTAAAGATTATTTGGACTTTTATTGGTTTATTCAGCATGGCTATCAATGAGGGATGCTAGAATGTACAAGTAGTTCTCGGCTTACGGCCACAATTGAGTTTGGAATTAAAGTTGTTAAATTGTTGAAGTTGTAAGTTGAGATATCATGTGACCAGATTCAAACTTACAACTGCTTTTTAAAATGGTGGTCATTAAGCAAACATACAGTTATTAAGCAAATCCATTTTCCCCGATGGACAATTTTTCTGGAAACTAAAACTAAATGCTGGAAACTGGCAAAAAATAAAAAAAATGCAAATCAGTCATGTAACCACAGGATGCTGCAAATGGTTGTAAAGGTGAATTGCAAGCACCTAAGATACAATCACGACTGCGTGCATGTTTCTATCTGTGGCCATTTTAACTTGGAAAACATGTTTTAAGTAGTTCTGGAAATCCACCTTAACTTCAGTCATTAAGTGACAGGTCATATATCAAGGACTGTCTGTATAGATAATCCTCAAACTAGGACCACACTTGGGACTGAAATCTTGGTAGCTGAGCAAAACAGTTAAGTGACACATCCGTATGACCACTTTGCTCAATGCCCACAATCCTGGCACTCCCAGTTGTTGCCAATAAGCAATCTCCTGGCTCCTTAAGTGGACAGTCTTAGATAAGGATCATGGAGACCTCTGAGGGAGGGTTTATTGGGGAGAAATCTTTAACTGGGCTGCAGGGATGGAGCTATATTTTTCAAGCGGTACAACCTGTCAGATTCCTCCCACTCCCATGGGGGGGGGGTATAGAGGAGAGATCCTGAGTAAATTTCTGTTTCTGCAGCCCAATGAAGAAATTCCTCCCAGTGGACAGAGGGGAAGAGAAATCTTTTGTTGTGCTGGAAATCTCAACTCCATACAGAGCTGAGATTTCTATTCCCCCAGTAAGCATCTCCCTCAGTCAGTTCTCAGAGACCAGAGAGGGTCCTTTTGGCAGCAGCTTACAACCTTTCCTGCCAGCTTCTCTTCTGACTTTTTTGGGAAGCCAGCAGCAAATGGCTATCACAAGATTGCAGGATCCCGGGCAACCAGTTGCAAGTGTCCCGGTGTTTGGAAGCCATACGGGTCTGGATGGGGAGAAACAGGCTCAAGCTTAATCCCTCCAAGACGGAGTGGCTGTGGATGCCGGCATCCCGATTCAGTCAGCTGCAGCCGCGGCTGGCTGTTGGAGGCGAATTACTGGCCCCAAAGGACAGGGTGCGCAACTTAGGTGTCCTCCTGGATGATCGGCTGTCGTTTGAAGATCATTTGATGGCCGTCTCCAGGAGGGCCTTCCACCAGGTCCGCCTGGTTCGGCAGTTGCGCCCCTTCCTTGATCGGGATGCGTTGTGCACAGTCACTCATGCGCTCGTTACCCCTCGCTTGGATTATTGTAATGCTCTCTACATGGGGCTCCCCTTGAAGTGCACTCGGAGGCTTCAGTTAGTCCAGAATGCAGCTGCGCGAGTGATAGAGGGAGCTACGCGTAGCTCCCATGTAACACCGCTCCTGCGCAGACTGCACTGGCTACCTGTGGCTTTTCGAGTGCACTTTAAGGTGTTAGTTACGACCTTTACAGCGCTCCATGGCTTAGGGCCTGGGTACCTACGGGACCGCCTGCTGTTACCACATGCCTCCCACCGACCTGTACGCTCTCACAGAGAGGGACTTCTCAGGGTGCCATCCGCCAAACAATGTCGGCTGGCGGCCCCCAGGGGAAGGGCCTTCTCTGTGGGGGCTCCCACACTCTGGAACGAGCTTCCCCCGAGTTTACGCCAAATACCTGACCTTCGGACTTTCCGCCGCGAACTGAAGACACACCTTTTCATCCGCGTGGGGCTGGCTTGAATTGAATTTTAATGTCAAATTTTTATCAATTTTAAATGGGGTTTTTAATGTATGGTAAATTTTAAATTTCCAGGCTAATTTAAATAAGTTTTTTAAATCGCATTTTAAATTGTACTTTGTATTGTTTGTTTTATTTTGCCTGTACACCGCCCTGAGTCCTTCGGGAGAAGGGCGGTATAAAAATCAAATAAATAAAATAATAATAAAAATAAAAGTGCGAACAGGTTGCCAAGCATCTGGCTTGTGATCGCATGAAGATGGACTATAATCACATGAGGGCAGCATGGTGTTTTACAATGGTCAGAAGTGTTTTACAGGGTTATAAAGCAACCTTT
Organism: Ahaetulla prasina; assembly: GCF_028640845.1. Classification (NCBI taxonomy): domain Eukaryota; kingdom Metazoa; phylum Chordata; class Lepidosauria; order Squamata; family Colubridae; genus Ahaetulla; species Ahaetulla prasina. Next base: position 38,065,587 of record NC_080542.1, on the reverse strand, counting down.
CTGAGATCATTGTAGTTTTGAAAGTTGTTAAATAATCAATTGTAAGTCAAGGACTACCTGTAATTTAGCAAAATCAGATTTTGAAGGTTTGTAGTTATATGCAAAACATTTCATTCCAGAGACAGAAACTGACTTTTCTTATTCTTCACAATATCACATTTATCTGACCTGAGATTCCCAAGATGTGAATCTTTTGGAACAAGAAATATTTCATAATTCATTCATTAAATGTTCTACTGGTTTATACTTGACATTACTAATAAAACAATTGTAACGAAAGATGGCTGTTATCTAAATTGAGAAATCACTTCTCAGATCTTATACAAATAATTATGTTTTTTAATTTTTTAAATTATGTTTTTCTTTCTTAAATGGAAAATCGAAAGCCAGATCAGACTACAGTATTGGTAGTTGTAGACTTATGACCATAATTGAGCACAACATTTATGTTGGTTGTGCAAGAGTATTAGTCATACTCCATATTTTTGCCATAGTTAAGCTAATCACTGCAGTTATTAAGTGAATCATAGTCATTAAGTGAATCTGGCTTCTCCTATTGACTACGCTTGTCAAAAGCCAACTGGGAAGGTTGCAAATGGTGATCACATCACTCCTGATCAATGCAATTGTCATTAATACATTCTAGTTGCCAAGTCCCAAAATCTTGATCTCGTGACCATGGGGATGCTGCAATGTGAGAACCAATCATAAAAGTGGGAACCGATCATAAGTCACTTTTTTCAATCACTTTGAATGGTCATTTAATGAATGACTGATAATTGAGTACTACTTGTATAGATAAAGTACGCCAAAAAATAGTACCATCCACAGACAATGCACCCTATTTTAATGCTAAACAAGCTAACTAATTCAGTACAGCATACAGGCAGATAAGTTTATATGCCATTCCAATTGTCAACTAACTCAAGAGCTTAGATTCTGCCAGGGGCAAACAAGATTACAACAATAAAAATCTTAGTAATGTTAGGATAAGTGTCAGGGTTCCAAGGAACACCCCCAACGAAATAAAACTCTGAGGCTTGAGGTTCCTCAAAGTTCCAATTTATTAGACATGTCAGCTGGGAAAACCTGAAACTGAAAGCTTCCAGGTTTTACACACCCAGTTGACAGTTCACAGCCCTGCCCCACACCCACAAGTTCATCACATTGTCTAATCAACTCTTCACACTCAATTGGATATAGTCTTCAGGCAGTCTACATCAGATGCAGGCAAAAGTCCTTGAATATTGAATGTTGTTACGACTAACTTTCTACCGCTCCAACAACTCCCTCCCAACTTCCCCAGCTAAAATATGTGGCAGTTCAGAAGCAAAAAAAAAACCTGCCTTCCAAAACTGACAATACGAAAATGGGGGAAGGAGCAATGGAAAAGATCTGCCTCTGAGAACATGTCACAGTAAATAACATTTTATTTTTTTTAAAAAAGGAAATCCAGAAGGAAGCCTGTCTTCCTGAGCAGGTGGAAACCATTAGGAACAGATAGCCCCATAGTTTAAAACTCTGAAGTACAAAGTGACAATTTGCACCTTGAAACTAATTGGTAGCTAGTATAGATGATGGTGGTTACATGGGCATGCTAGAATAACTTGAGCTGCTTCTTTTTGTATTAGATAAATTGCCTTCTCAAAGGCAGTCCAGATAGAAGTGCATGGCAATAATCCAAACAGAGGGGACTAATTTTGGTAAAGTGAGTATGGCCTTATCCAGAACCAGAGATGGAATCAGATTGTTTCCAAACTCATAGCCACTGTCTTGCTGGGATTTAGCTTTTAGCATGAATTTATTCTTCCTGGTGTAACAGTCTGACATTACATCACAGCATTTCCTCAGCATTTATACATATTTCTATTTGAAGATGTGCAATGAGAGCTTCAAAAATTAAAGAACTAATTTACCATTTCATTAGAAACATGAGTTCCCCACTGGAATCTGTGGCACCAATTATCCGTTCTGGCTCAAACCCTCTTGCAAACCCTCGAGGCTTTTCAGCCTAAACAGTGAAAAAGAAATGTTAATATGGCTGCTTTTAGAGTTTAGCACAAACATATCAAGCACTGAATTTAATATGGACCCATCAGATAACACAAAACATTTCTTCCAGAAAATGGCTTCTGCTATACTCTAGAAATGAGGGAATCCTAAATATATGCATATCATGCATATATTATTAAACTATGGAATTTATATTGCTCAAAACAGTTTAATTTCATGAACCCTAATCTCGTGCAATTTTAAGGACAGACTTTAAAAAAATTAAATAAAGTTGAGCTGTTATTTTTGTGAACTGATCTCTTCCTTAATGGCAGCTACCAGAGATCATGCATTCCTTGAAATTCTAGGCACTAATGAAACAATGGGCTATAGATAAATATTAATGGGATAAAAAACTCTACATTATATTGCAATTAAAGTTTTACAGCTATAAATTGGGAGTTTAGCTACACTTCCAAGGATGAATGGGGAAAAATCTAAGTATAAACAGAAAAAACCACAAAAGGATGTAAAAACTGAAATAAAAATGCTAAGTACCTAAAAGAATGTTAAACAAGATAAAGCAATGAATCTGGGGGAATGAATAAAGTTCTTCAAAATTACAGGCAGCAAAACAGTTATTTAAAGATATTTATGCATCTCAAAGATGTATACTGTATACCTGTAAACTATAATTATGCCCCTCTGTTTAAAATGTCTATCTCTTTTTTTCTTCTAACTATAAAGACATAAGTAATCTTGAGTGGATCACATGTTGAAGGATCTGCCTTACCTCTTCTCTTTTTTTCTTTGGCCTGCTTTCTTCCCCCCTATCCTCAGAATCTGACTCAGCCTTGCGCTTGCTTCCCTCTGACTTGTCAGTTTCATGTGCTGTTTTCTGGGATTGCAGGAATTCTGCAATTAGGTCAGGGCAATCGAGATTCTCCTCTGGCTCCCATGTATTATCTTCACTGCAATGCAGCCAAAATATCAAAGTTTGTAACTATCATTTTTATATTTCTATCATATATAATCAGAAAAAGTTACTTCAGTGATTATGAGACCTGGAAATTCTTGGCATAACTTAAGAGCAACTTTCTATAAATGGAAAATATTAAATCTATAGAATTTTCACAAGCCTTTTATTTGGAATCTGTCGTAATTGCTGACATTTTTATGAGTACATAAAAAAACTTTCCCTACACATAAGCAAGTTACAAAACCTGGGAATATGGCTTAATTTGAACTAAAGCAGAAGGAATGTTGCATGATATACACAGGATATCTAGTGTTAAACCGAACCAAATTACCAGGATTTCAGTGGTTTTGTTAATATGTGTGGGTTTTGGTTTTATGAAGTGAGAATTAAAATACTTTTATTTTATTTTGGGGGGGGGGATAGCAAGCTCAAGCTTCTGTGCATTAATAACTAATGCAGAACAGTTTTTCATTTTCCTCATTACTAATAAATCCATAGTTCAGTAAAGCTCTTGCACGGCAAGCAGTTTTGGATAGCCCATGTATTCAAGTGCCCCTCAGAGAAGGCATAATGTATGGCAGGGACAGTAAATACATCCCTGGAAAAACATAGAAACATCTGCATATGTCACCAACCTAACTAAAATGTAAGCAAAAAACTGTCCAAATCAGAAAGTACTTTTTGGGGAAAAATAATCTACATCTGATTTTTAAATACATTGTTGTCCTGCAGGAACATATAGTTCATATTACCACATCTTTTCCTAAAGTGTCACATTTGCCTGAAGTCTGCCAAAAGGTACAATTAAGATAACATAAACAAATATAAAATGTTTTAAAAAAACAGTGGGACAGGTTTTAAAGCTCAATCTACCAGCTGAAGTACCGTACTTTCAGAGTATAAGACGTACTTCCCTCCTCCCTAAAAGTGGGTGAAAATTGTGGTGCATCTTATACACTGAAGCCCTGCCAACTTGCCAGCCGCCATCCTTTGGCCATTTTCAGCTTCCACGTGTCATATTTTTGGCCTTCACATGCCCTGTTTTTGGCCTCCATTCATTGCATTTTTGACCTGTTCCAGGCAGTGGGGATTGCTGCTGCCACCGATCCCCGCCAAAAATGCAACGCATGGAGGCCAAAAACGCAGCGATGGACAATGTGCTGTGGCAATCCCTGCAGCCTGGAACGGGTCTAAAATGGATCATGTGAAGGCCAAAAATGTGATGCATGGAGGCAGCGATGGGCTCTGGTGATCTCCACAGCCTAGAACAGCCGATCGGTGGTATTCCAGGAGGCCGATCCAACCTCCAATCAGTTGTTCATGCTAAATCAGGCTGCGATAACATGCAGAAGCTGACCAGGCTGTTTGCTGTAAGGACTCTATCCAGATGAATATCAATGGATGTTGGTAGGCAGATTTTTTTTTCTGCCTGGATGTGTGTTTTATACTCTGGAGCGTCTTATACTCCAAAAAATACAGTATATTATCAAAAGGTAAGATTTTTTAAAAGTTAAACTGGATTTTTAAAAAGCCATCATTCAAGGTCTGAAAAATTGAAGTCAGCTGATCTTTCCTTTCAATAGAACTACAAAATAAAGTAGCCTTACTCTGAAAAGCCTTTCCACTTGAGCAGGTATTCCACTTTGCCTTTCACTACCCGCCTGTCAAGGACTTTCTCCACCACGTATTCCTCCTCTTCCTCTTCCAAAACCTCCTCCACTTTCTTCTTGTTTTGCTTTTTTCCCATTGTGTTCGCCAGCTTTGCAGTTTAAAGGAGGCTGTTGCAGAAAATGAAAGAGACATCAGGAATTAAAATGCTGATTGGAAATCTTTTGGAACTACATCAGCAATACTAAATAGAAGTTGCTATATTCTTTTCTACCCAATGTTCAACCATAAAAACAATAATGGAAAAATTAAACCCAAAGATGCTTACATGGATAGAAATACAATCACAAGAACACACATGAAATAAGTACGTCCTATCAATATCTATGGTCTACAAATATCCACATAATAGCAACAGCAACTACTTATATACTACCCTATAGTCTTTACAGCACTCTCTGGACATTTTACAATGTCAGCATATTACTCCAACATTCTGGGCCCTCATTTTACCAACCTCGGAAGGATGGAAAACTGAATTAATCTTGAGTCCTTCAGATCAAACTCCAGGCTATGGGCAGAGTTAGCCTGCAATACAGGATTCTGACCATTAGGACACAAACCCAAGCCTTGCTGAATGGGATTCATATGTCCATTATCTGTGATGATTCGATTCAACAGCGTAGTCTTTTTAATTAATAGAACATACAGATCAACTCTGGGATCTGATTCTACCAGAATGGCATATGCAACCTAAGACAGCAATTACAGATATATGACTATAAGTTTTATGCAACTTGGTTTTCATTCCAAGAACAAAATACACTACATGAAACAGAACATTACGTTTCAACTTTAAATTTCTCAGAATGAACCTTTATGTTCAAAGCAAGAAATATTAGCCATCACATTCTCTTTTGCTACTCTCAGAAAAACCAACAGGTTCTCTACATATGATAGAACAATAGTTTGATAAGAACAGAGGAAGATAACATTATCAAGTAGTAGGAACAGCATAAGTGCATCCAGCAAGCAAGCTAGATTAAACAGCTTGCGTCTCCTGGAAATGAAGAATTACAGTCTACCGGAAAAAGAAAAGGCCTCCTGCAGGCAAAGCATGTCACAGCAGGAGGACACACTTGTCTCAGTTGGGGTCTGATAAAAACAGACAAAAGCACAGCTAGGATTTAGAAAAGGGTCTAGTTTGTAATGAAGAATGGTTGGCTAGGGAGATGCCTATGAACAGGCAGAGAAGGAAGGGAAATTTCTAAACAAGCTTTACTAAGCTTAAACTGGCTTCCAAATGGTGGGAGCTCTAGTTTTGAGCTGTTCTTAGTGTAGTGTGGGTTCTTAACATTCTTGCCACACAAACAGATCTTTTTTCTGTCTGTACTCCCTTTTCTTTGTATGACTTGTTCTTTTCCATTTGTAAGCCAGTATCATTTTTTTTAATATGTGAGTTCCTTTCATGCATTTCTATTTGAAAAGAAGAATAAAATATACATTATTAAAAAACATGAGTAAATTATGGAGCTACATCAAAACTACCGTATTTTTTGGACTATAAGACGCACCTAGCTTTTGGGGAAGAAAACAAGAAAAAAAACCTGCCTCTGCCTCCCAGCAATTTGCCTCCTTGCAGCAAACAGCAAAGAGCCTGGTCAGCTTCAGCACAGCCTGATTTAGCCCAAGCAGCTGATTGGCGGTTGGATAGGCCTCCTGGAATACTGCCTATCAGCTGTTCCAGGCTGCGGGGATCACTGCATGCCCCATTTTTGGCATATTCCAGGCAGAGGGGATCACTACCGCCTATCCCTGTCACCTGGAATGGGCCAAAAAATGGGGTGCACGGAGGTGTCAGCAATCCCCGCAGCCTGCAACAGTTGATAGGCAGTATTCCGGGAGGCAGATTCAACCATGAATCAGCTGCTCATGCTAAATCAGCTGTGCTAAAGCTGACCAGGCTGTTTGCTGCAAGGAGGCAAATTGCTGAGAGGCAGAGGCCGGTGGGTGGGTGTTCAGCAACATTTGCTCTATATGACACACAGACATTTCTACCCACTTTTTTGGAAGGGGAAGTGCATTTTATACACTGAAAAATACAGTAATTCAAATTAATGGCAATTAAGTGAAGACATAATTAACTTTCTATAGTACTTGCATATGGATTTAACCAAGAGAATCTGAATTTCCTTCAATTAAGGTTTATTTCTATTTCTATCATATACATATCCCCCTCAAACAGGAAACTTTATATAGATTTTAATAGTCTAATATGATGCCAAAACTCAGAATAGTCCAAAGTCATAATGAGATGGACATCCTAGAAAACAATTAAGTTCTTGGAAAATAGATATATCTTAACTGAAATACAGGGAACAGCAGGCAAGCATTTGATTTATTCTCCCCTTCAAATACTATAACTGATTCAAATCTGAAACTGTCTGCTCAATTACATTAATTCTAATAATCAAGAATTTGCACAAGATGAGATTTGAGTATTATTTGTCTTTTCCAATAAGTATATATTCCTTATTGGCTTTAAGTATTAATATTTTTTAAAATGGAATTCTATGAAATTCTTACTGTCAGACGCAATCAATGAAATTGGACTCAGGAAGGGCCCAATTTAGCAGATTTATGTTCCACCAGTATAAGAATGTCTCCAGACTGCCTGACTTCTCTTAAGAACTAGATAAATTTCCATGAAATTCAAGGAAGGTCAGATAAATCTGAAAGCTAGTTCCCTGCTTAATCACTCCTCCCTGCCTGGCTCATCTTTGAAATGTGATTATTCTAATGTGATTGGCTTTTCAAAGACTCTATGTTATATTTATAAAAACAAATTTATCTTTCTTCTAACAGTGACATGTCACATACCTTTCAATCAAAAATGCTGTTAACTAGAAGGAGCATAATCTGTACAGAAAGAAAGATGTAAAAATATTTTTCCTTACTTAGCTTCCATTTCCTCATCTGCCTCCTCCAGATTCTTGATTGAGGAAGAAAAGCTCAGAGAGGATTCAATTATATTTTCCTCTGTTTAACCTCCTGCTTCAAAATGCCTGCTTTATAACAAAAATGCAGCAGTATAGCTTTACCATAGGGTATGTATGTTGGCAAAACTTCCTGCTCCCAATATATTTCACCTTAGCGTTAGAAAAAAGTATTTTAATTATTTCCCTTCAACTATATCCTTTTATTATGAAATTATCCTTTCTACACATTTTACTATCTCCTCCTTTATATCCATTTGCTACCTTACAATTCTCTAATAAATTAATTTCCTTACCACCAAAGCCATATACTTCAAAATGCATTGAGGTTATTTGATCAATAACTGACAAAGCAATTAGTTACCTTATTCATATACAGGTAGACTTTGACTTATGAACACAACTGAGCCCAAAATTTCTGTTGCTAAGTCAGGCAGTTAAATGAGTTCTGTTCCATTTTATGATCTTTCTTGCCACAGTTAAGTGAACCACTGCAGTTGTTAAGTTAGTTACTGAGCTGTAAAGTGAATTTGGCTTCCCTATTGACTTTGCTTGTCAGAAGCTCGTAATATGACATGGCAACTGTCATAAATATGAACCAGTTGATAAGCATCTGAATTTTGATCACATGACCAAGGAGCTGCTGCAACAATTGTATGTGTGAGAAAGAGTCATGAGTCACTCTTTTCAATGCCATTGCAACTTTGAATGGTCACTAAGAAAATGGCTACAAACCGAGGACTATCTGTAATATAAACCGAACAAAAATAAAAATGTATAGTTCAAGTAGGCAGTATTTAAGACATAAAGACAATCAAAGTAAGTATGTAAATAACTATAAAAATACTGCATATTGGTAATAGTTTATTAGTTCTTGGCCCATACTATTAAGCCATAAACTATAATGAGTGATCTGTTTTCCTTGTTTTTTTGCAAAGAAAAGTGCTGTAATCTTTCATAAGGATATCAGTTCTAATGGACTATGTATATATTAACCTAAGTTTTCATTTGAAACCTGGCTATGTTAGAAGGAAAAAAAGATTAACTTATAAAAAGCAAGAGAGCAACTAATGAATTGGATTAAACTTCTGCAGGCTGACAAAGTTCAAAGTGAGGTATTTATAGAATTTCTGTGTATCTGAAATGTGAATATCATTTTTTTCTCTAGTAGCTCAAATTGATACACATAATACAGATAGTCCTCAACTATTTGATTTATTTAATGACTGTTTGAAGTTACAATGGCACTGAAAATGGTGATTTATGACAAGTTTACACACGACCATTGCAGCATCCCATGGTCACATGATTAAAACTCAGGCACTGGATAACACAGATGGTACTTAAAACCCAGGACTATGACTTAGCAACTATAGCTAGCCAATCACAGAACCTGAAATCAGACTAGGACTCAGAAAGGAATTTAAAGGCCAGTATTCCCCCAGACAAGCACAATCCAAAGCACACTGAAGATGTCTCCTCGAATAGGGACAAAACGTTTGCAACCAAATCATCAAGCTTGGAACTCAAACCGACAACGTAACTAGATAACTGCCATATACTATGATAGTTGTATTGCCCCTGGGTCATGTAATCACCATTTGTAAATTTCCCAGCTCGTTTCCAACAAGCAAATTCTATGGGGGAAGCCAGATTCACTTAACCATATGATTCACTTAATAACTCATAATTCACTTGCAGCTTAACAACTGTGGCAAAAAAGGTTATAAAATGGAACACCACTCACTTAATTGCCTTGCTAACAATGGAAATTTTGGGCTCAATTGTGGTCCTAAGTTGAGGACTACCTGTACTCTCACCCCGTTTTATTTTCACAGCCTGATCAAGGTCAGTAACTATCTACCCAATGAATGTAGACTTGAACCTGGGTCTCTCTGGTTCTCGTCCAACCCTCTTAACCGTAACACATTATATTCAAGTTCATAGTTACATTTGCAATTTAGTGTTTCATGGTTTATTATACTGTAAACTAACCTTGTGAACATGAATTAGTACTGAAATCCCAGGAGCAAGTACTTACTATCAGGAGCAGCAAAATGTTTGAGTGTTCAATGAAGGGCTCCTGAAACAATTGAGCAGGGTTGCAGATACTGCTCTTATCAGCATCACTGACAGTGTCTGTTTAACTCTTTGGATCTGCATACCTAGGTGCATTAAACATACGTCAATGTGGTAAACGAATAGAGTACTAAACCTGAACTGGGGAAACCTAGGCTCAAGTCAGGTAAGACTATTACAAGTTACCTTAGACCAGTTAATATAGTACATGTTTGCCTGATCTAGCTGTACTGATGATAAAAGTATGATAAAACCAAACTCCTGACAAAAATGTAATAAAAAAATACAAGTTAGTATTTTCCAAAATAACCTATCACAAACACTTAATATATTCTAAGTGTAGCTCCATAAATGCATTTTTAATAATATTTCACCATCACAAATAAATTTCACATCAATGTTCAAAGGCATAGTCCTGGAGAATTTTTTTCACCAATTCTTTCAAGATCTACTGACTTCTTGCTAATCAGCAATTAGTGGCTTGACTATGCTCTGAATAACATCATGTATTCATTGAACAGATTCTTCTCACTATCAAAAGCTTTTGGGAATGCCTGGGGCTACGTAAGTCTCCATGGTGTACATGTTATCTACAGAAAAACGAAATGAAATCTCTTATTACTCTCCCACCAATCTTGAGGGCAAAAAATCCGGCTTGATTCCTGAGGATACAAAATCTACTCCATCCCTGCTTATATTTCTCTCCAATAAAAAAAGAAGCCGCCAAGAACCCCCCTAATTTTCTTTTGCAGCATCTTTCTCAGTCAGAAAGACTGGATTCTCCCCCACCCCACCCCAAAATCAGGTGTGTATCTGTTTGGAACCCAATATTTTCATCCCCCCACCCCATTCCCTTTGCATAACCCACTCCATGTCACCGATATGAAGCACACATATTTAGCATTTCCAATTACACATTCAATGTTTTGTTTTCCGAAAAGCACGTCCCACAAATGACAACCTGTACAGTCCTCCGCCACCACCATCCCAACCGGCCTGCTATATTTTACGGTGCATTCGGTCTGTCTGAATACAGTAGTATACATACCTCATCTACCTTACACAGCCTATGCCACTTCTTCAGGCAAAGTGCCCCGCCACACTCCGTCGCGAATCAGTTTCTTGTCCTTCCCGCTTAAGGCCAAATTGGGTTTCTAAGCTCAGCCCATTCCTGTAATTCCCATACTATACCTTTCGTTTCTCCCCTCCCCCACCCCTCGCGGAAGACCGTTCCGAATCCTGCAAGATCTCGAGATCCCCAGAAAGCCCCCTCGAAACCTGTTCAGCCCACCCCCAATATGGCTGCTTCGCCCTCATAAGCCGCGCGCGAATTATCTGGGAGCCCTCCACCCCGTTCCCTTCTCCCCTCTTTACCTTGGTTAGCCCCGCCAAGAACCCTCGAGTGGAAATGTAAAGATAAAAACAAGCACGGAGAAGCAGAGGAGCCTCGACTGCAGCGGTCGAAGACGCAGGCCCGCTTTTGAAGTAGGAGAGCAACGGCTGAGAAAAGCGCCTCCCGCGTTCGATCCACCTCCGCCAAACAAAAGAGCGCTGAAACCCCTCTACCCGCCGAGATCCACTGCGCATGCTCTCTGAAACTACGCCCCCCCTTTTTTTTTTTAGCCTCTCGGAGCTATCCTAGCCCGCGGCATCCTGGGACCGGATGTTGTTTTTTCTTACCCTGCTCATAGACTTCATCTAAATCAGTCTACAGATTTATTTATTTTTTAGAAGGAAAAACGAGACTTGTTCATGAAAACAAAGACGAGGACTAGAATTTTGGCCAACTAATTTTGGCTGATTAGGTTTAACATATTATCTTTCCCAAAGAGCCGATTTTTGTTTCATTACCTTAACAGATTACAGATTAACAGAGTTGGAAGGGACCTTATAGGTTATCTAGTCCAACCTCCTCCCCCCCCCCCGCTCAATAAAAAAACTCGATTTTGTTTTAATAGTTTCATCTTATACAAGTTGATTACACTAGAGTTTAGTTCGGAGAAAAATGTTCTTACTGCAGCCTTAATAAAGCTAATAGTTGTAGTAAGCAGGTCAGTAGAAAGAACAGAACAGAACAGAATAGAATAGAATAGATTTTTTTTTTTAGAAGGAAAAACGAGACTTGTTCATGAAAACAAAGACGAGGACTAGAATTTTGGCCAACTAATTTTGGCTGATTAGGTTTAACATATTATCTTTCCCAAAGAGCCGATTTTTGTTTCATTACCTTAACAGATTACAGATTAACAGAGTTGGAAGGGACCTTATAGGTTATCTAGTCCAACCTCCTCCCCCCCCCCGCTCAATAAAAAAACTCGATTTTGTTTTAATAGTTTCATCTTATACAAGTTGATTACACTAGAGTTTAGTTCGGAGAAAAATGTTCTTACTGCAGCCTTAATAAAGTTAATAGTTGTAGTAAGCAGGTCAGTAGAAAGAACAGAACAGAATAGAATAGAATAGAATAGATTTTTTTTTATTGGCCAAGCATGATTGGACACAGAAGAAATTTGTCTTGGTGCATATGCTGTCAGTGTTTTCTTTCAGGTCAGTGGAAGAAAAGCCTTGTGCTGCAATTAAGCCCTGCATTTAACCTGCAAACATCTGAAATTATTACTGAAATCTTTTGCTTCCCAAGGAATGGTTTTTATAAAATGATTTTTGGTAGATATTCAAAAGAATATTCAATTGACCTATGATGTTAATGTAGTAAACATCTATAACAGCAGGAATATTTTTAAAAAGAAATATTAAAACAAATGATTTTTCCCACATAAAAAAACTGAAATTATTAAGATATCTTTTCATATGAAAACAAACCAAACATTTAACAATTATAGGACTCAGAAGCAGTAATGCAAGAACTAGAAACTTAGTTCCATTAATGCAATCCAAAATATGGATTAGAAGACAGAAAACAAATATAACTCAATTAACCACAAAGAATCAAATTCACAATAAAAAGGGAAAAGCTACTTTTCTTCTAAATGCTTATTAGCAAAGAAAGCAACAACAGACTACAAACTCAAGTCTCCTGGAAAACAACACATAAATCAAAGCCTCCCACAAACTAATAGTCCTATAGCACTTTTATTTAGTTAGTTTATTTATAAAATTTATAAGACCACTCATCTCATAATTGGATGGCATAAAGCAAAAAATGTATGAAATCAATAAACATGTCAAATCCAATTATATTGAACATACAAGAGATCTAATCAGCAATGATGCTACCTCAAGCTCTCATGGGGTTCCCTGAGATCGTGAAGCCTGATAGCATAAAAAGATCTGTGAAAAATCCCTACTCAGGTAAGCTATAGCAAAATACAGTACATCAGAATTACAAAAAATAGACCAACAACATAAGGGATCTGTCAACATAATAGATAACCCTCAGAACTTCATCAAAAAGTTCATATCACTCAATTGAAATAGCATAACCATCTCAGCTTATCAAAGGATTGCAATTTCAAAGACCAACACCAGGTTACTAGAATAACTACTCCAATAAATCCATGGAGTATATATTCTAGGCCATGGATGGCAAAACTTTTGGGCTTGGCATGCCAAAAATCCAGAAAATGCCTAACTTGATTCTGCTGGTGGGTCAGCTCCCACCCATGAATAAATGATGTAAATAAATCATCTACATACTGATTTGTTTAAAAAATACAGTCCAATCATATGATTCTAAAAATGTATGTAAAGAAAGGTCAAATAATTACAAAAATGAAATAAGAGAAACACTGATTCTTGGTGGGTCTAACGTGTGATGCTTATATATATTGTTGTGACAAAATAAATAAACAAACAAACAAACAAACAAACCAGCCAGGATGAAAAATGCAAGAGAATTCCTAGAAGCCTGGCACTCCAACTATGCTAAAATCAACAGCATAGGATTTAAACTCTTATCTATGAATCTATCAAAAGATATTCACATATAAATTAACTGCCACGCAGAGAACTCAAATATAAATTCATTGGCATATAAACTAATTGCCACACAGGAAACTCATCCCTCTATCATGAACATAACTGACGTAACAGAAAGATATACACAATCTTGCCAATCAAGGAAACTTATTTCCTCACATCTCTTCCATTGCTGATATTAACTAACATGGCAATGGAATTCTGCAACCTAGAAACCTAGCTAAGAGAACTCTAACAGCACAACATGTCAATCTTGAGCTACACATTATTCTTTACTGTGGCAATTTTTGAATTCTCACTTTCTTTTTTTAAATAGTCAACAGTTGCATAACCCCAATCTGAATAAGTATAAAAATGCAGCTGTGGTTTTTCTTTGGAATTGTTAAATTACCTTTGTAATATTCAAATACTCAATCTTCTTTTAGGCATCACAACCATTTTAGCAATGGATATGATTAAGATTTTCCAGTCCTCCCAATTTAGATGTTTTAAGGATGAAAGATTTTTTTGGGGAAAATGATCCACTTGTTAATTCAGTTTGCTTATGGAGGACGTTTTTTTCTAGGACTGGATGAGCCTGTTTGTAAGAAAGTAGTCAGCTTCCAAATAAGGGATATCATCACTGGAGAAGAATCTAACATTAGATATGAAGTATCCTCATAATACAAAAAATCAGACAAATTAAAAGTTCACTAAGATGGGGCTGGGGGAATATTCACAAATACAGAATAACTGGTACTTGGATTAACAGTAGGAACTGTGAAAGGGATCTAGGTGTCCTAGTAACCATCATTTAAGTATGAGCCAGAAGCGTACTGCAGCTGCCAAAAAGGTTAATGCAGTCCTAGACTGCATGAACAAAGTGGTAGTTTCAAGATCATGTCAGGTGATAATATCACTTTATACTGTACAATATCACTTTATACTGCACTTTATACTGCACTGGTCAGACCAATCTTGGAATGCTGCATCCAATTCTGATCACCATGATACAAAAAAGGTGTTGGGACCCTAGAAAAAGTGAAAGAAAAGCAACAAAGATGAAAAAGATCTGGAAGCTAAATCATATGATGAAGGACTGAAGGAATGGGTATGTTTAGTCCAACAAAGAGAAAGACTAGGCGTGACATGATAACAGTTTTCATGGAGAAGAGGGGATCAACCTATTCTCCAAAGCACCTGGGGGCAGAATAAATTCATTAGTTCTCCTATCTAGAACTAAAGAAAAATTTTCTGACAGTGGGAACAATTTTACTGCTTTACTGATTGATTGATTGATTGATTGATTGATTGATTGGTTGGTTGGTTGGTTGGTTGGTTGGCTGATTTATTTGTCACCATTGCACCTCATGGTTATTCTAGGTGGCATGCAAACTTTAATCAGTGGAACAGCTTACCTCCAGAATTTTAGATGCTATATCACTGGAGGTTTTCAAGAAGACTGGATAGCCATTTGTTTGGATCACTAGACCAAACTGGCTCTTCACTGTTTCTTGGGCAAACTTAACATACATGAGGGATTGGAATATATGTGTGAGTCCATACTAATAGCTCCAAGAATAACTTTGTACAAGAATAACCCTGTCCAAAAATAACCCTGTCCAAGAAAAATGTCAATTTTCTTAAAACTTAAACAATGAATCTTCTTCCAAGTAACAGGACAAGGCCATGCAAAAATAAGGTTTGCTCAACAGAGTCCAGCAGAGCAGATCTGTACAATATGTAAAAGAGCAAGCAACTGAATCCTGTTCAGTTAAATCATGAACAGAATCCTGTTAAAAACAGAACAAAAATATGGTCAAATAGAAAAAGCGCTGCTGATGACAATATTTGATATAGAGGATTTTCAGTTATAACCTTACAGGAAATAAAAGTGAAATCAAAGGCCAATTTAGATAATTATGAGAAAACTTCTTAGTATACCATAATAGCTTCATCACTGAGATGTGATATTATTATGGAAAAGCTCTTACTTTAGCAAGTCACACCTACCTATTCTTCTCATTGGGGATCAGGAGTTCAAGAAAATCAGGTGAATTGTTTTGATGAAGTACATTTCACTGAAAACAAAATTACAAAACTAACTGTCAGCTTTGGAAGCCATACTAGGCCGAAGGCTTCCACACGCCGCCACTTTCTCCTGTGTGGGAAAATAGGGAAGGGGGGGTGATAGTACAAGGCATTATTAGACATAACCACTGTTCCCTCTAAACTGCGCGCGTGCGCAAATGCGCAGTGCTGACACGGTCTCCGCGCAGAGAAAATCTGTGCTGCGCACAAGAAAAAAAATCCAACCTGAATTGAAAATAAAATAAACGCATATAATTCATTCTGTGCTATTTTTCAATGTGAGTCAGTGAGTGACGGGTGACTAGCTGTTCCAGCCAATTATGCGATTCACATACGTATTTATGCAGCTAATCAACGTCATTGACAGGCGTCCATTTGTGGCTACCAGTGTTTTAGCTAGCCGATGTGGCCAATGTGGAGTGAAGACTCGCTAATAATGCTAAGTGCTGTTTATGCTAACCCCTTGTAATAATGGCAAAACGAACGGGCAGTGGCACATCCCCTCACCAAGCCAAAGTAAAAAAGAAATGCGATTCTTTTAAGATGGAATGGCTGTCGGAGTATGTGCAAACGGAAGAAAAAACTGTGAAACTGGGTGAGATTTTTTCTTTTTCGAGCAAGAAAGGCTGCTCTGCAAAACATGTTGCGAAGCCAAAATAGCAAGCGAGTTTTCGGAGGGGAAAATGTGGACAGAATGGAAGCTGGACTACCTCAAGCGTCACATTCAGCACAAAAGTCATTTGAAAGCGGTGGGAATTGTAAGAAGATGCAAGATGGGAATGGGGATCGGTACATTGTTGAGGGAGAGCACCAAAGATCGAGAGAAGAGGAACGAGCTGTCACTCGTAAAGAAATCCAACCCCGAGCAAGTTAAAGTTCTCATCGACGATATTCTCCTAGCCATCAACATGAATGCCTCTATGCTGTCGGTTCAACAAATTCACGATCACATGGCAAAGTACGTGAGTATTCCAGAAAGCTGGCGAAGCAAAAATTATGCCTTTGAGTTTGTGAATTCCATCAATCAAATAGTGCAGAATGAGACGATGTGTAAAGTTAAAAATGCACCTTGGCACACCCTGATCGTAGATGAGAGCACAGACATAACAGTGCACAAAATGCTAGTCCTGTATATTAAATACAGAGAGGAAAACAACGTCAACCATAAAACTGTATTTGGCGGCATCGTCCAGCTGACGGCATGCACCGCTCGGGATATTATGCAGGCAATAACTCAGTTTTACACCAATCATAAACTAGACATGCAGAGAATGGTGATGCTGACCTCCGACGGTGCCTCAGTAATGTTAGGAAAGCACAACGGAGTTGCAGCTTTATTAAAGCGGCAAATACCACATCTAACTGAGCAACACTGTGTAGCCCATAGAGAGGACTTGGGCATTGATGATGCGTGGAAAGACGTACCTTTGATGCGTGACGTGGAAACTTTTCTTAGAACGGTTTATTCCACTTTCTCTAGATCCACTGTAAAGAGGGGAAAATTGGAAGAGCTAGCAAAGATTCTTGATGAGGATTCGCTGTCATTCAGGCCTCTGAACGAAGTGCGGTGGCTGTCGCGGGACCAAGCCGTAAATGCTGTTCTGAGGAACTACACTGTCCTGGAAGAATACTGCAAGAGAGAATCCAGTGATAACAGAGATCCAGTGGCGAATTACTGTTACAAAAAGCTGACCGATTCAAAGTTCAAGTTTACTCTCACTGCTCTAGGAGATGTTTTGGGCGAGCTGGCACACCTGTGTCTTTCTTTTCAAAAACGCAACCCGACTGTGATGGAGGGGCACTGCTTTGCAAGAGCAAAGATTGAGAAGCTGCGTTCCCAATACTTGACAGGGAAAAGGATATCAAGTGGAGTGACCGCATCAAAGAGGCGATGAGGGCCTCGTCAGCTGATGGCAGAGATACCGGTGAGATTATTTGTTTTATTCGTAATCTCTGCGATCACTTGGATGCTCGTTTTCCAGAGGATGAATTAAAGGAGTGGTCTGCATTGGACATTGAGGCATTGAGCTCAGACATCAGTTTTGAGTACGGAGCAGCAGACATTGCCACATTGGCAAAGAAGTATGAGGCCATTCTCCACCAGCCACATTCTGTGGAGGCCAGTAACGGTGAATATGCTGAATTCATTTCATTTCATTTCATTTATTTGATTTTTATACCGCCCTTCTCCCAAAGGACTCAGGACGGTGTACAGGCAGATAAAAACAGACAAGACAATAATCTATAAAATGCAAAATTAAAAAACTTATTATACTTTGCCTAAAATTTTAAAATATATAGAAATTAAAACCCCGTTTAAAATTAATAATAAAACTATACAATCCATAAAATTTAAGCCAGCCCTGCGCGAATAAAAAGATGCGTCTTCAGTTCGCGGCGAAAGGTCCGAAGGTCAGGTATTTGGCGTAAACCCGGGGGGAGTTCGTTCCAGAGTGTGGAGCCCCACAGAGAAGGACCTTCCTGGGGCCGCCAGCCGACATTGCTTGGCGGACGGCACCCTGAGAAGTCCCTCTCTGTGAGAGCGTACGGGTCGGTGGGAGGCATATGGTAACAGTAGGCGGTCCCGTAAGTACCCAGGCCCTAAGCCATGGAGCGCTTTAAAGGTCATAACCAAAACCTTAAAGTGCACCCGAAAAGCGACAGGCAGCCAGTGCAGTCTGCGCAGGAGGGGTGTTACATGGGAGGTATGAGACCCTCCCTCTATCACCCGCGCAGCTGCATTCTGGACTAGCTGAAGCCCTCCGGTGCACCTTAAGGGGAGCCCCATGTAGAGAGCATTACACTAATCCAAGCGAGAGGCAACGGGTGCATGAGTGACTGTGCACAAGGCATCCCGATCAAGGAAGGAGCGGAACTGCCGAACCAGGCGGACCTGGTGTAAGGCCCCCTGGAGACGGCCGTCAAATGGTCTTCAAACGACAGCCGCTCATCCAGGAGGACACCTAAGTTGCGCACCCTATCCTTTGGGGCCAATAACTGCCCAACAGTCAGCTGCAGCTGCAGCTGACTGAATCGAGATGCCGGCATCCACAGCCACTCCGCCTTGGAGGGATTGAGCTTGAGCCTGTTTCTCCCCATCCAGACCCGCACGGCTTCCAAGCACCGGGACAGCACTTCGACAACTTCATTGGGGTGACCTGGGTGGAGAAGTACAGCTGAGTGTCATCAGCGCATTGATGGTACTTCACCCCAAAGCCACTGATGATCTCACCCAACGGTTTCATGTAGATGTTGAACAGAAGGCGAGAGAATCGACCCCGCGGCACCCCACAAGTGAGGGCCCTCGCCCACCTCTGCCCCTGTCAACACCGTCTGCGACCGGTCGGAGAGATAGGAGGAGAACCACCGATAAACGGTGCCTCCCACTCCCAATCCCCAGCCGGCGCAGCAAGATACCATGGTCGATGGTATCAAAAGCCGCTGAGAGGTCTAATAGGACCAGGGCAGAGGAATAACCCCTGTCCCTGGCCCTCCAGAGATCATCCACCAATGCGACCAAAGCTGTCTCCGTGCTGTAACCGGTCGGAAGCCGGACTGGAACGGGTCTAGATAGACGGATTCTTCCAGGTATTGGGGTAGCTGACGCGCCACAGCACTCTCTACAACCTTCGCAACAAAGCGAAGGTTGGAGACTGGCCGATAGTTTCCCAAAATAGCCGGGTCCAAAGAGGGCTTCTTAAGGTGGGGTCTCACCACCGCCTCTTTCAAGGCGGCAGGAAAACCCTTCCAACAAAGAAGCATTTATAATCCTCTGGAGCCAGCCTCGTGTCACCTCCTGAGTAGCCAGCACCAGCCAGGACGGACACGGATCCAATAAACATGTAGTGGCGCGGAGCCTCCCCAACAACCTGTCCACGTCCTCGGGAGCCACAGGGTCGAACCCATCCCAAATAGGCTCAACAAGACGTGCCTCCTCTCCCTCGCTTGGATCATCCCAATTTCGGTCCAGACCATCCCGGAGCTGAGCGATTTTGTCGTATAGATAACCACTAAACTCCTCGGCGCGTCCCTGCAATGGGTCATCCCGCACCTCCTGATGAAGGAGAGAGTACATACAATTCAAGTACATAATGAGGCAAAAACTGAAACAAGGGTCAATCAGCACATTTTCAGATATGGTGGCTGCAACACTAAAATGTGAGGAGCTGAAACACGTCTCACAGCTTGTGGATATTTGTGCTACATTTCAAGCATCCAGTGCGGATTGTGAAAGAGGATTTAGTTTAATGAATCGGATCAAAACAGCATCCAGAAATCGTCTTGAAGTGGATCATTTGGACCAGCTGATGCGCATAAAGTCAAAGCTGCAAGCAGACGAGGACATCAACCTGGACAATGTGTACAACCATTGGAGACGTGAGAAGGACAGACGGGAAAATTAAGGTGAAATTTAAGTCTTCAATCAGAATGTGCTCATCTAGTGTCACTTATTTACAATTTTCTTTTATGGATATTGATCATTGAACACTGCCACTAGTTTGAGTTGTAAAAATCAAATGAGTGTGTCATATACTGAATTTTGTGGAAAAAGAGTTACTTGACTGTCTCCCAGACCACAGTAGAACAATCTCACCCAGTGCATGGCAGGAGCTTCACACAATGGCTTATGCTCATAATGCAAGTCAGAGCTTTATAATAAAAATGTTAAGTATGTTTTCAAAATCGGGAGTTTACAGTTGGCTTGGTTTGGTTGGAAGCTCATGCTATGCCATAGTTAAAATTAAATATTTATACTTCCAATAGCGTTAACATACTACACAGGTCATGAACAAGATTTTTGTAATTTTCATTGTGTAAGTGGGCTAAATCACTTAATTAAAAGTGTTATAACAGAAATGTAAATGCTGTAATTTGATTCTTTTAATAAATCATGTGACTTGAATGGATGCGATGCTGGCATGACCACAGTGCGCACGTCTGATGTTGCTCACAGTGGTCCAAGGGACCGCTCAGGGAGTTAGTGTGCTTGCTCAGACTCGTGAAAAATTAGAGGGAACATTGGACATAACAACATTCTTCCTGCCAGTCAAGGTGAGGCTGAGCTCGCGTCTGGAGAAGAAGTGGCCGGAGTGGTGTCTCGAGATGGGACAGTTGAAGATTGAAGCATGTTGAGTTTGTATTACTGAGGGAGGAACCCGGATCCCCAGATATGGATTTCCATCAACTGTGCCAGATTACCTATGCTAGTAAAAGAACTTTGAAAGATGTTTGCTTTGGAGTCTTTTCTGCAAGGAGAGTTTTCTGGAACGCTGACACTAGCCTAATTTCATAGCACGATGCTCCTCCAAGTGCACAAATATTTTTCAAAGCCTGGTCTGCAAATAAAAGCCAAAGGCCTGTAAATGTAAGGAATAACATAATAGTTAAGGCTATCTTGCCTATTGCGGGCAAAAAAAAAATCATTCTGCAAGAGCTCTATGGAAAAACATCATGAGTCACATGAACCTGACAGTAATTTTTGACAAGCTTGAGAGTGTTTCTATTGACATGAAAAGAGCACATTATTGAAAATTTATATGGAAAAGTGTAAAATTTATAATTGTGATGTTAAGAGAAGTCCTTAAAATTACATAGATTTCTCATTAGGCAGAGATTGGCATAGGTCTATCTACCTTTAAACAACTGCCGTAACTATAAAGAATTATTCCAGCTTCAGAAAAATCAATATAGAATAAATGAGCAAAGAACTGATCTGGAATGGAAAAGACACTTGTCCAGGTATGACATATCTTCCCTCCATTTTTAAATACCAACAGTTCTTAATGTAAAAGGATAAATTCTGGCAATTATGACAATCATGGGAAGTTGACCATTTTCCTGCCTTCCAAGCAATTCTATAAAATAATGGGAAAATAAAATCAACAGTTAAAACAGAAAAAAACTGGGCATAACTTTAGGGCCCAATCCTTAATTATTTCTCCTGGCTCATCAAAATATCCCATCATGAGAAAGCCAGAAAAATTCAGTACAAGGCTTTATAGGATGCAGAACTAAATTTTGTTACTAATCTGCAGAAATTTGCTAATGCCTAAAGAGGAAATTGCAGAGGAAGGATAGTTGGTAACTGAAGGAGGCAAATGGAACATAGTAAGTTCAGTCTGAATCCTAATTCTTGATAGGAGTTCTCCTACATGGATAATTTAAAGATATAAACACAAAACCTGACTCATTTTAAATAGTTACTAAGGTCCTAGTCCCAGATCCTAACAGATTCTGAAGACATGATACTCTCTAATAGTCACAACCATTTTCATTAGCCCTGTGTGTCAGAGTGTACACAGTGTGACTATTTTGAGACAACCCAGGAGCAAAATACAGTAAACAGAAGTTTGTATTTCAAAAGATGATTTATCTACAAGGAATATATACATACACATACTAAGCAAAGTCAGGCAATCAATCATCAACTACAGCACGGAAGCACACAGGAGAGAGAGAGACCCCTCACAGTGCCTCTCTTATATATACAGCCTCTTAAACAGTAGTGGGATCCTTCTGGTTTAACAACCGGTTCGGTGATCGTGCGCTGCGTATGTGTGCGCAGTTCAACAAAAAATCACCTTCCGCATTAGTGCTAGGGAATTAAAACAGCTGAGGCGCGGCAATCCACTCTGCCGCACTAATCAGCTGCAAAGATAAAGGTAAGTAAAGCACAGGGGCCAGTGGGCAAGCCCAGCTGATCATCGGAGTGAACCAGTTCGCTCCAGCTGATCGTCAGAGCTACCAGTTCACCCGAACCAGTCTGAACCGGTAGAATCCCACCCCTGCTTTTAAAGTTGTATCAATTGAAAAACCTTGCTTACTCATTCCCTGCCTTATATCATTGCAGCAGCTAGTAAGCTCTTAAAGTATTTCCCTGACACTGTAGCTTGGAGAAACAGAGGGATACAGCACAATACATTCTAGGCAAAGGTTAATTTTCAAATCATGAAGAGTCAGAGTGTTTCGTAACAGGGAAAAGGTCAAGAATAAAAAGTGTCTGGATTCAGCTGAATTTGGAGACATTTGCAATACTACAAGGATTATCTAATCAAGTGTAGGATATGGGACAGGGATGGCTTTATCAAGTAAACTGGTTTGGAGGAATAGATCAAAGGAATAAAATCAGTTTTACTTATATATTTCGAACTATTTTGTCTACTACATGGTACAGTAGTACAGATAATTAGATTTTATTTTGTTTCCCTTTAATTTATAATCAAAATGTCATGTAGCTCAAATAGTTGCTTTGAACTACATGACATTTTGTGGTTATCATTCTTATGATCTTAAATTTCTCCTTCAATAAATTATTGACTCTTGAGTATCTTCCTATAATTTTGAATGTCATTTTATTAGTATTTTAAGTAGTTTGAATACTTCTCAGCATTGCTCTTTTTGGTATTAGAATATAAATTTCTATTTCCCAGTCTTTTGACTACTTCTGGTTTACTATACCTGCTCACAAAATGCATGGAATAGTTTAATATTTTGAAAGACTTTAAATGGTGGTGTTGGTAATTTATCTCAGAGCTGAGGTGGCCCAGTGGTTAGAGTGCAGTACTGCAGGCTACTTCAGCTGACTGCAGTTCAGCAGTTCAAATCTCACTGGCTCAAGATTGACTCAGCCTTCCATCCTTCCGAGATGGGTAAAATGAAGATCCAGATTGTTGGGGGCAATATGCTGACTCTGTAACCACTTAGAGGGGGTTGTAAAAGCACTATAAGTGCTATTGCTATTAACAATCTTGCAGTTTGCTGTTAGCAATGTATTTTAAGACTCATTTAGCTTCACTTTCTAGAAGTGGTCTAGGATCTAATCTGGGTTGGTCACTGGGACTAGAGGTTTAGTCTTTTGAGCTTTTGGACTCGTGCTGGAGTCCCACTCCTCTGAAGATGGGCTCCAGCATGAGTCCAAAAGCTCATGTTGGAAGAAATCTCCACCTGGGTTCAGTTCCAAGTGGGGAGAAAAACACTGGAAACATGGAAGCTGCTTGGAAGGATGGTTTAATGGTGAACAGGACCACATATGTTTGAAGTCCTGGATAGCAGACCACATGGAGTGGAGAGTGAGTGTTTTTTTATATCCTCTCTTGGGCTTTGAACTTGAGCTTCCTTTTCCTAGGGCAAGGGCAAGTATCCTATTGGCTGTCAGACTCCCAGGGGACAGGGATCTTAACTAACTTTATAGGCTGTCTGTGTCCCAGGCTTGGTTGAGGGCTTTGGGCAATTCCTATTATGGCTGAGGGCTAATCTCACCTTTGTTGGATCTTGGGTGAAGGTATTTGCTTATGAATAGACCTAGCCATCTACTTATCTCTTAAGTGCTGACAACTGCTGTGGGCTATTAAGGGAGGTGGGGGCTATTAAGAGTGAATCTTCTTCCTGCCTCAAAAAATGTTTCTCCATTTCTCATCCAGGGAAATATAATATTCTGCTTTTTTAATATTTCCTAGAATATTCCATTCTTCTAAGACGGGGTGGGTGCTAACTTTCTACATTTGGAAGACTAAACCTCTGATCCTGGTGACCATCCCAGATTGGGTCCTGCAACATTATCACGGGACACATATATTTGCCTTCATTCATGAGAAGTACTCTAGTTCAAAGAATAAACTTTTACATATATCATCTACCCTGAGTCTCTTTTGCATAAATCTATGATTGTTTCTCCTTTATATCTTCTTTCTCTATTAGATCTCTACCTTCTTACTTTTGTATTTTGCCCAACAGGTTGGGCAAAATTCTTTTCGTATTTTCTAATTTTTCTTGACTTTCTCATTTGGTTGTAATTTTCACTTTCTTTATATTGCTTATTTAGATGTAACATCTTGTACAGATATAGAATAGGTGGTACCTGGAACTGAGATGTCATAGTGAACCATCACTTAAGCAGGAGCCAGCAGTGTGCTGCAGCTGCCAAAAAATCCATTAACAGTCCTGGCAAGAAGTGATAGTAGTACTTTACACCATGCTGATGAAACTACACTTAAAATATTGCATTCAGTTCTGGTCACCACAACAGAAAAAAGAAGTGATCTGGAAAGTTTGCAGAGAACAAGAAAAATGATAATCAGTCTAGAGGCTAAATCATATGACAAATAGTTGGGAGAGCTAGGCATATTTAACCTATTGAAGAGAATGATTAGGGGAACATGATAGTTGTCTTCCAGTACTTGAGGTGTTGTCATAAAGAAGAGAGGATTTACTTATTCTCTAGGGCACCAGAGGGTGAGACAAGAAGTAATGGGTTGAAACTTAATCAAAGAGAGATCTAATCTGGAAGTAAGGAGAAATAGTCTGACAGTGAGAGCAATTAATAAGTGCAATAGCTTGCCTCCTGGGGTTGTAGGTGCTTCATCACCTATTTTAAAGAATAGATTGGACAGCCCTTTAATTCACATAGTATAAGGTTCCTACTTTAAGAAAGGGGTTGGATTAGAAGACCTCTGAGGATCCATTCCAGCCCTATGATTCTATGATTCAAATATATTCTTTCACTGACCTTACGATAACCATAGATAATAGATCAATTTGCTATGGAAGAATATATTTTAAATAGCCATGGGTGGCTACTGTTAATAAAGTTATTATCATCATTGTACCTATCAACAATCCATTTCCCCCATTCCTTGTTTTTCCTTTTTTCCATTCCACTCAATCTTATGAATGTTTCTGTATCATCTTAAACAAGGGTGCTCAACCTCCAGCCCACTTGTGGCCCTGGACAGCTAGTAACGAGGCCCGTCAAAATATAACAAAAATATTAAACAATAAAGGAATTTATATACATTCACCGTATTATATATGTGATCCGAGACAATTCTTTTTTTTTTTAGAAAAAAATTATTAAACACATGTTAAAGCATTGGACACAGTGTAACTGTCCTGGCATTATCTTTGCCATACATACTAAAATAAATTATAAGTATCATATATACTTTATTACTTATATACAATTAGTCTGTTCAGTATTTACATATATAAAGACATCATTCTTCTATCTATGTTACTTATATTTTGTTTTATCCATTATCATTCTATTATAGGTAAAAAGGTAAAGGTTCCCCTTGCACATACATGCTAGTCGTTCCCGACTCTAGGGGGCGGTGCTCATCTCCGTTTCAAAGCCGAAGAGCCAGCACTGTCAGAAGACGTCTCCATGGTCATGTGGCCGGCATGACTCAACGCTGTTACCTAAGGTGGTCCTTATTTTTCTACTTGCATTTTTTTATTATTAAAGAGTTTTACGAAGAATTTTTTTCCCCATTACATCCCACTCCCCTCCCCATACCCACCTTCACACACACCCCAGACTTCCCAGAGCAAAATACAGGGTATAAGATCTAACAATCATAACCTAGAATACACTAATTATCAATAAATTCCCATCCCTCCCTATAACCTCAACTCTCCTTCTCCATAATAAAAAAAAGAAAAGGAAATCTTCATTCATAAGATATCAATGTTTCTTCATCCAGTACTTGTTCTAAATATAGTCCATCTTCTTCATTCCAGTATATGTTCTTGTAAGTATTCATTCAAGTACACTGAAATTTCCGCCACTTCCAACAAATTCAGTATTTAACGTCCAGTCTTTGATAATAAGCAAATATTCCATCTTCCAATGTTACACTAACATTAATCTATTAAATTTAAAATCAGTTTTTTCCATCACAATAAATTACCAAATATTTTATA
This sequence comes from Ahaetulla prasina, assembly GCF_028640845.1. Classification (NCBI taxonomy): domain Eukaryota; kingdom Metazoa; phylum Chordata; class Lepidosauria; order Squamata; family Colubridae; genus Ahaetulla; species Ahaetulla prasina. Next base: position 38,039,226 of record NC_080542.1, on the reverse strand, counting down.
ACAATTTTATCACACAAGCCTTAATCAATTCCATTTCTTTTTTTTAAATTTTTTCCCATTACATCCCACTCCCTCCCCATACCCACCTTCACACACCCCAGACTTCCCAGAGCAAAATACAGGGTATAAGATCTAACAATCATAACCTAGAATACACTAATTATCAATAAATTCCCATCCTCCCTATAACCTCAACTCTCCTTCTCCATAATAAAAAAAGAAAAGGAAATCTTCATTCATAAGATATCATGTTTCTTCATCCAGTACTTGAGGTGTTGTCATAAAGAAGAGAGGATTTACTTATTCTCTAGGGCACCAGAGGGTGAGACAAGAAGTAATGGGTTGAAACTTAATCAAAGAGAGATCTAATCTGGAAGTAAGGAGAAATAGTCTGACAGTGAGAGCAATTAATAAGTGGAATAGCTTGCCTCCTGGGGTTGTAGGTGCTTCATCACCTATTTTAAAGAATAGATTGGACAACCCTTTAATTCACATAGTATAAGGTTCCTACTTTAAGAAAGGGGTTGGATTAGAAGACCTCTGAGGATCCATTCCAGCCCTATGATTCTATGATTCAAATATATTCTTTCACTGACCTTACGATAACCATAGATAATAGATCAATTTGCTATGGAAGAATATATTTTAAATAGTTACTAAGGTCCTAGTCCCAGATCCTAACAGATTCTGAAGACATGATACTCTAATAGTCACAACCATTTTCATTAGCCCTGTGTGTCAGAGTGTACACAGTGTGACTATTTTGAGACAACCCAGGAGCAAAATACAGGGTATAAGATCTAACAATCATAACCTAGAATACACTAATTATCAATAAATTCCCATCCTCCCTATAACCTCAACTCTCCTTCTCCATAATAAAAAAAGAAAAGGAAATCTTCATTCATAAGATATCAATGTTTCTTCATCCAGTACTTGTTCTAAATATAGTCCATCTTCTTCATTCCAGTATATGTTCTTGTAAGTATTCATTCAAGTACACTGAAATTTCCGCCACTTCCAACAAATTCAGTATTTAACGTCCAGTCTTTGATAATAAGCAAATATTCCATCTTCCAATGTTACACTAACATTAATCTATTAAATTTAAAAATCTAAGCCAGTCCTGCACAGATGAATAAATGTGTCTTGAGCTCATGACGGAAGGTTCAAGGTCAGGAAGTTGACGGAGTCCTGGGGAGTTCGTTCCAGAGGGTGGGAGCCCCACAGAGAAGGCCCTTCCTGGGCGCCGCCAACCGACACTGCCTAGCTGACGGCACCCTGAGGAGTCCCTCTGTGAGAGCGCACGGTCGGTGAGAGGTATCTGGTCGCAGTAGGCGGTCCCAGATAACCCGCCCTATGCCATGGAGCGCTTTAAAGGTGGTCACCAAAACCTTGAAGCGCACCCGGAAGGCCACATCCACCCATCCTTTCCTGCTGTGCATCAAAAGTAGGGTTTTGCTGCTGGCCCAACAGGTACAATCTATTTCTCCTGGCTCATCAAAATATCCCATCATGAGAAAGCCAGAAAAATTCAGTACAAGGCTTTATAGGATGCAGAACTAAATTTTGTTACTAATCTGCAGAAATTTGCTAATGCCTAAAGAGGAAATTGCAGAGGAAGGATAGTTGGTAACTGAAGGAGGCAAATGGAACATAGTAAGTTCAGTCTGAATCCTAATTCTTGATAGGAGTTCTCCTACATGGATAATTTAAAGATATAAACACAAAACCTGACTCATTTTAAATAGTTACTAAGGTCCTAGTCCCAGATCCTAACAGATTCTGAAGACATGATACTCTAATAGTCACAACCATTTTCATTAGCCCTGTGTGTCAGAGTGTACACAGTGTGACTATTTTGAGACAACCCAGGAGCAAAATACAGGGTATAAGATCTAACAATCATAACCTAGAATACACTAATTATCAATAAATTCCCATCCCTCCCTATAACCTCAACTCTCCTTCTCCATAATAAAAAAAAGAAAAGGAAATCTTCATTCATAAGATATCGATGTTTCTTCATCCAGTACTTGTTCTAAATATAGTCCATCTTCTTCATTCCAGTATATGTTCTTGTAAGTATTCATTCAAGTACACTGAAATTTCCGCCACTTCCAACAAATTCAGTATTTAACGTCCAGTCTTTGATAATAAGCAAATATTCCATCTTCCAATGTTACACTAACATTAATCTATTAAATTTAAAATCAGTTTTTTCCATCACAATAAATTACCAAATATTTTATAACAATTTTATCACACAAGCCTTAATCAATTCCATTTCTTTTTTTAAATTTTTTTTATTTTATTTATTTATTTATTTATTTATTATTCGAATTTATATACCGCCCTATCTCCCAAAGGACTCAGGGCGGTTTACAGGCATATAAAACATCAATATCAATATACAAATTAAAATAATCCTTAAAAAACTTATTCTAGCGCCCGAATTATTAAAAATAGAAATATAAATATCAAATATAAATATTAAAATCAATTTAAAACCCCTCTAAATTTAAAAATCTAAGCCAGTCCTGCACAGATGAATAAATGTGTCTTGAGCTCGCGACGGAAGATTCGAAGGTCAGGAAGTTGACGGAGTCCTGGGGGGAGTTCGCTCCAGAGGGTGGGAGCCCCACAGAGAAGGCCCTTCCTGGGCGCCGCCAACCGACACTGCCTAGCTGACGGCACCCTGAGGAGTCCCTCTGTGAGAGCGCACGGGTCGGTGAGAGGTATCTGGTCGCAGTAGGCGGTCCCAGAGATAACCCGGCCCTATGCCATGGAGCGCTTTAAAGGTGGTCACCAAAACCTTGAAGCGCACCCGAAGGCCACAGGTAGCCAGTGCAGCCTGCGCAGGATGGGTGTTATGCGGAGCCACGAGGGCTCCTCTATCACCCGCGCAGCCGCATTCTGAACTAACTGCAGCCTCCGGATGCCCTTCAAGGAAGCCCCATGTGGAGAACGTTGCAGTAATCCAGGCGAGACGTCACAAGGGCGTGAGTGACCGTGCAAAGGGCCTCCCGTCCAGAAAGGCGAACTGGCGCACCAGGCGAACCTGGTAGAACGCTCTCCTGGAGACGGCCAAATGATCTTCTAGAGACAGCCGCTCATCCAGGAGGACGCTGTTGCGCACCTTCCATCGGGGCCAATGACTCGCCACCGATGGTCAGCCGGATTTAGCTGACTGTACCGGGATGCCGCATCCACAGCCACTCTGTCTTGGAGGGATTGAGCTTGAGCCTGTTTCTCCCCATCCAGACCCGACGGCCTCCAGGCACCGGACAGCACTTCGATAGCTTCGCTGGGGTGGTCCGTGGAAAAGTACAGCTGGGTGTCATCCGCACAGCTGGTACCTCACACCGAACCCACTGATGATCTCACCCAGCGGCTTCATGTAGATGTTGAACAGAAGGCGAGAGGATCGATCCCCGCGGCACCCCACAAGTGAGGGGCCTCGGGCCGACCTCTGCCCCTGTCAACACCGACTGCGATCGGTCGGAGAGATAGGAGGAGAACCACCGATAAACGGTGCCTCCCACTCCCAATCCTCCAACCGCGCAGCAGGATACCATGGTCGATGGTATCGAAAGCCGCTGAGAGGTCTAATAGGACCAGGGCAGAGGAACAACCTCATCCCTGGCCCTCCAGAGATCATCCACCAACGCGACCAAAGCCGCCTCCGTGTTGTAACCGGCCGGAAACCGGACTGGAACGGGTCTAGATAGACAGTTTCATCCAGGTGTAAGGGAAACTGATATGCCACCATATTCTCAACAACCTTCGCCGCGAAGCGAAGGTTGGAGACCGGACGATAATTACCTAAAACAGCCGGGTCCAGGGAAGGCTTTTGAGGAGGGGCTCACCACCGCCTCTTTCAAGGCGGCCGGAAAGACACCTCCACCAAAGAAGCGCCAGAATCGCCTGAGCCAGCTCGGTCACCTCCTGCGTGGCCAGCACCAACCAGGAGGGGCACGGGTCCAGTAAACATGTGGTGGCATTCAGCCTCCCAACAACCTGTCCATGTCCTCGGAGCAACAGGGTCAAACTCATCCCATAAAATGTCACCAAGACCACCTCAGCCGCCTCACCAGATCACCGCAATCTTGGTCCAAACCATCCCGTTGAACGATTTTATCGATAGATAACCGTTAAACTCTCAGCACGCCCCTGCATCGGGTCATCCCGCTCCCCTGGTGTAGGAGGGAGCGGTCACCCAAACAGGGCGGCTGGGCGGTTATCTGCCGATGCAATGAGGGAGGAGGCGAGCTACGCCTCGCTTCCTCAATGCCACTAGGTAAGTCCTAGTATAGGACTTCACTAGTGTCCGATCAGCTTCTGAACGGCTAGACCTCCAGGAGCTCTCTAGGCGCCTTCTCCGCGCTCATCCTCTCAGCCTCGGAGAACCAAGGAGCCGGTTGGGACCTGCGCCGGGTCAGAGGTCGCAAAGGCACGACACGGTCTAAGGCCCCGCCGCCCGCTCCCAGGCCGCAACAAGTTCCTCAACCGAGCCGTGAGCCAGACCTCAGGAAATGGCCCAAGCTCCGTCCGAACCCATCCGGTCCATCAGGCGCCTGGGACGGAACCAACGATCGGCTCCGCCTCCCGCGTGGTGAATGGCGGTCAGAAAGTCCAGGCGAAGAAGAGAGTGATCTGACCATGACAAAGGTTCAATGACTATTTCCTTTAAGTCCAGATCTCTCAACCACTGACCAGAGACAAAATCAGGTCCAGAGTGCCACCCCAATGTGAGTAGGGCCATCAACTACTTGGGTCAGGTCCAAGGTCATGGAAGCCATGAACTCCCGAGCTGCCGCCGATGACGAGCCGGAAGATGGCAAGTTAAAGTCCCCATGACTAAAAGTCTGGGGGTCTCAACTGCCACCCCAGCCAGCACCTCCAGGAGCTCGGGCAGGGCGGCTGTCACGCAGCAAGGAGCCAGGTACGTGACCAGCAAGCCCATCTGTCACCTATGACCCCACCTCCCACAGAGGGGATCACACCCGCAATCTGAGGTACAGTGGTCTCCTCGGCTCTAGACTCTCTTAATAACAACCGCCACCCCACCACCCCTACCCTGGGCCTCGGCTGATGGAATGCACGGAAACCCGTGGGCACATCTCGACCAGGGCACGCCTTCAGTGCCCAACCAGGTCTCCGTAACGCCTATAATATCCGCTGCACCCCTGAATCTGATCATGTATTAGGGGCCTTATTGGCCACGGACCGTGCTGTATAACATCAGACGAAGGCCCAGGCTCTGAGGGTCTTGACCATCCGGGACGGGAGAAGGAGGGGATCGGGCGCGATCGCCTGCAGACATCGAGCGCCCCCAAAACGATGCGGTCCCCCCCTTCCGCCATATCTGCCCCTCCCACTTACCGTGCAAATGGAACCACCCTCACCAAAAGGAACGTAATCCCCCCCTATAACCTCCCAACACTTTTTCCCAACACTTTATATGACCCAACATCAATTGTTGTCCAACATAGCTAAATCCACCATATATAATAAAATAACACCAATATAATATGTCTCCCACATTTAACTTACAGATTAAAACAATTACACCCCAATTTAATTTCCAAATACTATCTATAAAACATTTTATATATATAAAAAATTTCCCTTGAGTGTTATACTTATCTAATTAACTACTTACTAAAAAAAATCTTGCTTTAAACACTGTATTAAGTCGATGTTTCTCTCCTGCACAGTTTACTGTTAGTCCAGCTGGAACATCCCATCTAAACCATATCTGACGATTTCTAAATTCATCCATCAAAAAAGCAAACTCTTTTCTATTTCTTAAAATTTTAAAAGGAATTTCTTTTAACACTAATACCTCTTGTCCTAATATTTGAGTTTTATTTTTATAAGAAGCTTGTAAAATCTCAGTCCTAATCTTCCTAGTTGTAAAATAAATCACTACATTTCTTGGTAACTGTCTTTCTCTTGCAACCCATGAATTAACACGATAGATTTTTGCATTTTAAAATCTACAGGTTTCTATCCAATCATCTATGCAAAAGCCTCTGCAAAAACATCTTTTAATTTTTCTCGCTTATTTTCTTTCAAACCTCTCACTCTCAATGCAGATTCCATTGCTCTATATTGCAGCAAAACCTGTTCTTCATCTGCAGTCTCTACCTTGGTCTGAAGCTCCTCTATTTTATTTTTTAAGTCCAAATTAACTTGATTAACTTTTTCAACTCTTTCATCCAACTGTTTTTTATATTCAAGAAAACTTTTAAATGCTGCCACCATATTTTCTTTTATATCTTCGTCCTGAGCTGCAAGAGTGTCTTTAATTTTCATTATTTTCTTTTCAATTTCCTTAAACTTTTTTATATCTTTTTTATATGTGTAGCAAAAATTTCATCCTTTAGAAATTCCTTCAGCTCTTCTTGTAATTTATATATTTGAGCTAACGAGGCACCCATTTCCTTAGAAACAGCAGGCTTTAATTGCATAGAAGCCATCTTACTTAAACTTTATACTTTGCAACAAAGTCAAATCTGTTCATAAACACCTTATTTGGATTGGGTAAATCAATTCTGTAGTCCTTCAACTTTTCTCTTTAACATTTCTTCACATAAATATAAAATCCAGCAAGTTTAAACAAAGTTAAGGTCGCTAGCGATACTAACAAGAACTTCCTTGACTTTCACTTTCACGCCCTATTAAGAAGAGACACCATTTCCTTTCTTCTCAAATACTGTTCAGAAATCAAGTTGAGGTCTGGTGCTTACATCAGCCTGTCCTCCTGCCATTGCTCCGTCTGCTTAAAGTAAATTAAGATTTAATCTTCATCTTGATAGCAGAGATGGTCGCAGCGTTTTGTTCTGCATTAATAGATTAATGGCATCCCAGATCCGGAGCTTTCGCCAAGCTTAAATAGGGAGCTCTCACCCTTCGAGCCCCTAGAATTTTTTCTGGGGCTCTCGTGGGGCTCTACCTCCACCTGGCAGCTCATCTTTCCCTCTTCTCCCAAGGGAAAAGTTTCCAAGCCGTCAGACAGCTGATGTATGCTGTCTAGATGACTTTAATGAGATCGCAGGGCTGACGGTCCAAAAGAACCGTCTCCAATGCCTACCCCGCCACTGGAAGTCTCTACTTGCATTTTTTACATGCTTTCGAACTGCTAGGTTGGCAGAAGCTGGGACAAGTAATGGGAGCTCACCCCATTACATAGCACTAGGGATTCGAACCGCTGAACGGCCGACCTTTTGATCAACAGGCTCAGTGTCTGACCCACTAAGCCACCATATCCCTTTTATCATTCTATTATAGTTACATACATAACTTTAATTCTCCATTTTATGAATTCTAATCAGTTCATGTTTTTTGTCTCTCCTTTCTGTTCCAACCATTGATAAAATTTATTCCATATCTTGTGGTATTCTGACTCGCCTTTATTTTTCAATTCCAAATTTAATCTATCCATTTCTGCACATGTCAATTTTTTTTTTGATCACTTCATCTTCTAGGAAAGTTTCTTTATTTTAGAGACAATACCTCTTAATGTGGCCTAGGCAAGCCAAAAGGTTGGTAACCCATGTCTTGAACTATTATAATATTTCATACATCTAATAAAGTTGGTTTATAGTCTACAAAAGGTAATGTATTCAAAGTTTTAAACTAAAGATAGCCTTGAATTAAAATAAATTATTGTAACTACTATATTACAACATTACTATTGCAATTAATAGGAAATAATGTTAGAACTGAAGTTTGGAATAAAATGAAAATACTCAAAAAGAAAATTAACAATTAAAGTGACTTTATAACAGAATGCTTTTGATTGTGAAATTTGGGGGCTAGGATGCAGAATTCAGACCAATTCAATGACATTTCTAAAACAGATTGTATAATATGCTTTTTATTTGAAATAGAATCCAACCAATCAAATCACTCCTACGAGCATTTACAGATAATGCTCTTTTCCTTCATGCATAGTCATGACACGCACTATATGTTGCTAGTGACTCCTATATAAATATATCCCTGTGTTCATTCTAAAGTAAAATGTTTTCTTACACATTATATGGAGAATCAGTTTATTTCAATTCAGTGAAGTACCAGCTTTCTTTCTTTCTTTTTTTATTAGGAATTACATGAAGGAATTACATGGACACCCATGCGGGCAACTGAGTGGGTTGGCAGAACTAAAATGCTCAGCTCCTCTCTAAATAAGAGAGTTGCTGAGAAGAGTACTTCCAACATAAAATACGGCTCTCTTCTCCCGTGAAAACATTTCCCAATAGCCTAGGAAAACAATATAAAAATGTACGCAGGCAATTGCAGTGTTTATTAAGAAGCTTGATTTAAATGGCCACCTGCTCTGTCATTTTAGTACCTTTCCTTCTCTAATACATGGGGAAGCAAGTTGCTTCCTTTGATTGACATTTACTCAGAAATCTGACTATTTTCCATAGCATTTACTTTAATTACTGTAAAGATATAGGTTTGTTGTTTAAGGACAGCATACACTCCTGTAGATGTTTATATTCCAAATCCAATTTCTTAAATCCTAACAAAATTGGTATGGTAGATTTTCTATTTGTATCGAGCGCTACAAGTATGATTTTAATATCGACTAGCAGGGTAAGTGAAAGATTTCTAAACAGGATTTAATTCTGTAGGCCAAGAAATGGGAAAACAACAAAATGGAAAGCGCTGGTTTATGCTCTCAAGCAGGTATATTTAATAACTAAGCAAAATCCTAAACGTAGATTAATAAGACTCATGAAAACCAAAACACAAAGATGAAACTTTATTCGTAAAACCTTTGGCTCAGAATCGGAACTACGTTTCCCAACAGCCCCTGCGGCTTTTATCTTTAAACGGAAGCTAGGTCATTGGAAAGTTGATTTAAATAACTATGAAAGGAAACCAGCAGTGGAGCTTGGGTTGTCTTAAAGGGGACACATCTAATTCAGAAGCTTTGGTAAGAAAAGCGGGAAGGTTGCAAAGTAAGAGGAAACCTGGCTGCAGGTTCCAGGATCTCAAACACAAGAATTAGCAGAGTAACCCATTATTTGTTTTTAAGAAAATGCAGAAATAGCGAGGGAGGAAAATGAAGTTGGCCGGGTAAAAAGTGTGGGAACGTGAGTAAAGAAAGGCTGTTCCGACGAAACGAGGCGGCAGCAGCAGAGCGAATGTAAAAGTGGTTGTCAGTACAAGTGGTGCCTTTTGGAGAGAATCCAGAGCATATATGTCGACAGTTTAGCACATAAGACCGATGGGCTGTAGGTGATGGTTATGGGGGTGGCGATCTTAAGCCGGCAAGCGCAAAGAAGTATAATTGAGTGGCAGACTCACACCTGGACACAGCTTTCTTCAAACGAGTCGCGTCGGCTGGCATTGATGGGGCTGCAGCCCAGTATGCCTGAAGGGGAAAAGTTGCCCCACTATTTGCTACTAAGCAACCCTTTTTCCTGCTGGGGACTAAAGTTCGCCAGGACGAGAGGGTGGGGTTACTCACAGGGCCCTGACGGTGGCTTTTCCGCAAAAGGAAAAGTGGATTTGAGCATTGCGTGGCGTGGGCTTCCTTCTTTTTCCTGGCAGACAGCTTGGCTCTAGGAAAGCTTCCTCCCTGCCCTTCGCTTGAAGCTAATCCCTGCCCTTCGCTTGAAGCTAATGGGGTGGGGTGGGTTGTCCACCTGTTGGTGAAAAGAGTGGAGGAGGAAAAGGCCAGGATGGAAATAACTGTACATAGGCAGGAAGGGATTCCCCGGGTCCTGCTGGAAAGAGCAGGTCACAGAAAACTTTCCAGAAATCCAACCTGTTTATTTTGGTGATCAGAAAAGACAACAGCTGATGGTTCTCAGATTCAGATTGGAAGGGGACATTTGTCTCAAAAACAGACAAGTTTATGTTCCTGGAAGTTGGAAGACTGATGGGTAAATGCCTAACTTTTGGTGGGAGCAATCAGCAGGGATCTTTGAGTTGTCTTTTTATCAAGCATTGTGGGGTAGGACACACAATGCCCAGAGTCAATAAAAAGAACTCTAAACGGGGTTGTTACAGGGATTAGCAGTGCAGTGTGAATTCCTTCCCCCTCATCTAACTGCCAGGATGTGTTAACATCTTGGCTAATATTGTCCTGAGAGAAGTTAGTAAGCATCTACTAAAACTCACATTTGAACAAAGGGCATGTTTTCCTTTAATACTATGATTTTCAGTTGCTGGTTGGATCACCATAGGCCAAGAAATGGAAAAATAATCTGGAAAGGGCTGGTTTATGTTCTCGAGATATATTTAGTAACTGGGTTCTTACAACCAAAATCCTAAACTACAGAAAGTCCCTGACTTACCATTACAATTGAGCCCATAATTCCATTGCTAAGCAAGACAAGTTGTTAAGTGAGTTTTATGCCATTTTTTGAACTTTTGCCACAGTTGTGAAGTGAATCACTGCAGTTGTTATATTAATAACACGGTTGTTAAGTGAATCTGGCTTCCCCATTGACTTTGTCAAAAGGTCACAAAAGCTGATAACATGACTCCCATACATTGCAAATGTCAAATATATGGCAGTTGACACGTGTCTGAATTTTTATCATGTGGGGATGCTGCAACAGTCATAAGTGTGAAATATGGTCGTAAATCCGTTTTTCAAGGCTGTTATAACTTCAAACTGTGACTAAATGAATAGTTATAACACAACAATTTATAGTTATATTCGCATTGCATGCTGTTTTTCCCCAGCCAGGTGAACCATATAGAGGTATAGGAAGATGGCACAGTTTGCATAACACATTGCAACAGGGGTTGAATTTCTACAATATCTTGTGCCATGTCTTTCCTGTTCTATTTCAGCTTAATACATCTTACTGAATAAGTTGAGGCAATAAGGATAAATGGAAGCTGAAGCTAGGAAGGGCTTAACTTCTAAAAGAAGGAATACTGAACTCCATTCCTTGTGTGAATCAAGGCCTTTTGACTTGAATTTTTGACCGGCTAATAGGAAGTTCGGGGGCAGTTGTAGTTTTTTTCAGTAATTAAAGGAAACCTGTGCGTGGCTAGATGCTTCTTTTTTTCTTCAGCTTTGGAAATGAATTGATACTGAAATAGACATTCAAAAGTCTAATATAAGTGGTGTAACTGCAAAGGTGACATATTGTTGTCATACTAAAAGTACCATATTTTTTGAAGTATAAGACACCCCCCCCCCAAAAGAAGGTGGAAATGTTAATGTGTCTAATACACCGAATACAGCTATTTTTGGCCTCCCGAAAGATCGTCCCAAGCAACCCATTTTTGCCCAAAACAGGCCCATTTTTCACAAAAATGTGCAGAAAGTTTGGGAGGCCTGCAGAGTGTTCCTGGGGTCTGGTAAGAACAAAAACACAACAAGTGGGGGTTTGGGAGGCCAAAAACCGTCCTGTTTTTCGCAAAAACGGGGCATGCAGAGATTTTGGGAGGCCTGCAGAGTGCTCCTGGGGGCTGGGGAGGGAAAAAAGACCGTGTGTGAAAACGGGCCTCTTTTGGCCTCCCAAGCACACACATGTCACGTTTTTGCCCTCTCCAGCCCCCCAGGAGCACTCTGCAGGCCTCTCAAAATCTCTGCGCCCATTTTGCAGCAAATGGGCCCATTTCCATGAAAAACAGACCCCTTTTTGGCCTTCCAGACCCCCACACGTCATGTTTTTGCCCTATCCAGCCCCCAGGAGCACTCTGCAGGCCTCCCAAACGCTCTACACAGTCTGTTTTTGCGAAAACAGGCCCGTTTTTAGCAAAAACAGGATGCACAGAGGGTTCGGAAGGCATGCAGAGTGCTCCTGGGGGCCGTGGAGGGCAAAAACTATTTTTTTTCTTGTTTTCCTCTTAGAAATCTTGGTGCGTCTTATACTGCAGTATGTCTTAAGGTCTGAAAAATACGGTATATATGTTATAAGTGGCAGCTGGGCCTGCAAACAATGTATTTATATGGTGTATTAGAAACTGCTTAGAAACAATAACTCTGTTCTGTTCTCTTGCTGTAGGATTTAAGGATGAGCCAGCTGTGCTGAGCCATCAGGCAGAGCATATAGAAAGCTGTTAAACTCTCTCCTTGCATTGCTTAGACCGCTTATGATGGAAATTCGTTCAGGAAATGGAGTTAAGGGTTCTTAAAAATTTTTGTGTCATGAGCCTTTTTCAGAGTTTGGTGTCATATGGAATCTTTTTTGTAAAATATATCTAAGCACATACAATAAAACATCAAGAAATAGATTGTGCTACTGAGGAAGCTAAGTGTTCAAGTACCATTATTAAAGCATTAATAATAGCAAATATGTAATATAGTAATATTCAACTAAATCAATTACAAGACAGTATATTGTAAGATAGTAGTGGGTTCCACTTACTTTCGCTACCAGTTCAGAATCGGGAGCGTGCGAGGTGCTTCTGCGCATGCGCTGAGCATCCGTGATAATGTCCGGGTGGGTGAGCGGAGCCTCCCGCCAGGAACCGATGCCAACCGGTAGAAACCTGCCACTGTTGCAAGAGTATAATAATTTTAGATAGGAAGATGTATTGAAGTTAGAGGCTTTTGGAGTCTCAAGTCCATACATTATTTTGTTGCCTACTTAAACATTTGAATGAAAAGGTAAATTTCAGGGAGAGGGTACAGAAAATAAACTTGTGTAATTTCTCCCCATTATCCAGATTCCGTAAAAGGGTTGGTGATCCTCATGTAAGAACTCCATTTTTAAGCCAAGCCCACATTTTTAGACCAATGGAACTATTTGAAGCTTTAAGTGCATGTCCAGGACACATTCAGAAAGGTTGTTGTGGTTCATATTTGGCTAAACAGAAAATACCTGTTTTTCAGAAGGCAAAACTGGCGAGGTTGCTTTCCACCAGCCATTCTTCTCTCTCAAGTTTCTCTCTATTACTTTAGCCTACCCTGTTTGGTTATTTGTTTTGGATTCAAGCAAAGAGCCATGCAGTGCCCCCCCATCTCTCTCTCTCTCTCTCTCTCTTTAATAAACAATTTTCTGAGATCTGTGTGGGACTGCAATGCATGGTTGGAAACAAGTTACGTTTGAGGCTGGTGCACTGCTTTGCACCTAATTTATATAGTTTAATTAAAGTAACATAAAAAATAATATTGGCTGAGGCAAGGAGATTTGCAGGTGCAAAGAAAACAATCTACAGGCAGATTGGCACTGACAGCCCAAGCTTTAAGCTGCCTTTGCAAACTGGTACTTTACTTGTGGATTTCAATTTCTCTAATTCCCAGCCAGGAAGGCCAACAGGCTGCCGGTTGGTAATTAGGAGAACTGGAAGTCCAGCACATCAGAAGGGAAATGGCTGTGAGAAGGCTAGTTTAAGTTCATATCTGCAGCTTGGGGATTAAATCTTCATGTCTTTCCTCATTCTTTATTTTGGGGAGCTCGTGTTCCCCATAATATCATTTCTGTCAGCATTGTCTTTATTGGCAGAGAACACTTGAAAATAAAATTGGTCAGTTTGTCCTACTTAACAGTTCAACTGGGAGATTAGATGGCATAATGAAGTATTTTGCAAGTCAATTGAAGGGCAGAACAACCTAATTTGCACTTAACTGAGGGTACAGGAAGAATAAAAATCCCTCTTAGTTAACCTTAGAAGCTATTTACTGGGTTTAAAGTATTTTATGTTTTGTCTATTTAAATCTAGCATACCATTTTCTGATCTGGGGAATTCTAAAGAATTGAGGCTCTTGAGAAAGTTAACACCAGAAGTATTGTTCTGCATAGCTATGCTGACTTGGACTGGGGAACATACTGGGGAACATATAATGCAGTGTTTCTCAACCTCAACAACTTTTAAGATGTGTGAACTTCAACTCCCAGAATTTTAGGAGTTGAAGTTTATGCATCCTAAAGTTGCCAAGTTTGAAAAACGTTAATATAGTTAATATCTTTCTAATTCAAGAGTATGTTAATGGATGCCCTCCCTATATGTAAAAAAAATTACAGTTTCTTGGCATTGATTGGACTCGCTATGGGTTGTTGGAAGAAATGTCCGCCTGGGTTCAGTTCCAAGTGGGAAGAAAGACACTGGAAACATGGAGGCTGTTTGGAAAGATGGTTTAATGGTGAATAGGACCACATAGTTTGAGGTCCTGGGCAATTGAGCACATGGGTGAGAGATTTATACCCTCTCTTGGGACCCGCCTTGGAGCTTCCTGTTCCTGTGTAAGACATGTCTGGTGATTGGTTGTCAGACTCCCATGGGGCCATGCAGGGGTAACTTTGTAAGTTGTCTTGAGTCCCAAGCTTGGTTGAATCTTGCCGGGGAATGCAATGAAGGTGCTTTGGGCAATTCCTATTATGACTTAATGGCTTTGTCCTGGTTTGGATTTCGAGTGAGGGCTAATCCTATCATGTCCTGAGGGTGAAGGTCTTTTGTTTTGTGAAGACTGGCCCAGTCTTTTGTCTTGTAGATAGGTTGGCACCAGTCTTTCTGGGGCTGTTAACAAAGGTGGGGGCTGCTTTCCAAGAACATGTTTCTCCTTTTCTCATCCGGAGAAGATATAATATTCTGCCTTTTTAATATTTCCTAGAATAGTTCATTCTTCTAGGAGAGGGATGGGTGCTAACTTCCTATAGGGTGTTCAAAATCTAGGAAGGGCTCCTACCAGCCTACTAATGGCCTACCAGCCATTGACCCCTACTTCAGTCAGTCGGTTTCCCAAGCAACATGCACAACCTCTTTAGAAATATTTTCAACTTTTCAATAATACCTAATGACCTATGTTTCTAAATAATGTTAAAAGGCACTATTTAATGGCCAATCCAGATCTAAACATATCTAGATAATGAGGACTGAAAATGGCTTCTATATAATCTTAATATGAGGGCTTGGAATCACTCAATAATGAATATTACTAAATTTGGGGTCCCTTTGTTATTCCTCTTCATTTATTTTAAAGAAGGAAATACTGGTAGGAGCAAAGAATAACAATTCCTGCTCATTTTCCCCATCTGGAACAGTGAAGAACGGCAAGTGAATGGGTAGTGATGACAGCAGCAATAAGGGGAGAAGGCCCATCCAAGCCATTTTGCCTAATCCAAATCCCTAGCCCCCCCAAAAACCCTTCTGAGTTCAGCTCTATCTCTATGTTTTTTGCCAGATCAAATGGTAAGAAAACACATCAGTATTAAATCTCCCATGAGATCTAATAGTGTTGGTGTTTATTATATTATATTATATCTTTCAGGGTCAAAGGGAAACAGATTCCAAATGCTGCTACTTCTACCTTGCAGGATATTAACCAGAAGGAAGCAATTTTTACCTGTTGCAGCATTCTTGTGGTATGCTTTTTTCACTACTCTTATGGATGAACGGCTTAAAACTATATGTAGTTGCCACTGAATTTCAGTAGAAAGAATGAGGTTTAGCACCAGCAATGCATGTATGTTGTACATCCAAGGATTAAAAACAAAACCTGAATATATGGCACAGCTAATTGAGATTATGACTTAACAGTAGTTTTCTGGAACTTTGTGCTGAGAATCCCAAGGCAAGGCTGCTAGGGCTCATGCAATGAAGCCAAGTATAGGATGATTTAGGATAAACATGGGGATGCATATTTTTTTCCAATTTTTTTAATGGGATGCTTATAGTTTTCCCTTTACTTTTTTATAGTCATGAAGTCATGAATTATTGGGTTTTCTACCTGTCCACCCCTTCTTTATCCCCATAAATGCCAGAATTCAAGTTAAAGCAAATTCTGTTAAACTTAATATAGCCAACTTTATGTTTTGCTTTCTTGTTTGTGTGGCTGAACAAATGAGGATTAGGATTTGTTTGTACTCCTGCAATCTTTTGAATCAGGCAAAAAAATGTATGGAATACATGTTGGCACTTGCTTGCATTGGAAAATGTCTCCTTAAACTCCCCTTGTATCTGTCAAGCTAGAACAAGTGCTTGCTTTCTTCTTGGTCTCCAGAAATGAAACCATTAAGATGTTGAGACTGAATCTGTTTCTGGAGAACTACTGGGTTTATGGAAGATGCACAAGTTAGTTTAGGGCTCTATCAAATTTTGTGGTGAAAAATTTTTTGGCCTTGCAAGATTGAATTAAATTATTCAAATTGAAACAATTCTTTACTTTTTGTAGGACATTGTAGGTTATCCCATTAGCATTGTTTCCTCTCTCTTCCACCCCACCCCAATGCCCCTCCCCTCTTCCCAATTTAGCTTGAAATACACCAGGCATCCTTTTTAGGGCTTATCTCTTCGCTTATCTTCCTAACTTAATCTGTTCTTCAGTGCTCTATTGTCTTCCAAAGTAGCAAAAAATTAGATGCAGACATTGCTGTCTAGCTTTCCAATTACTATAAAAAAGAAAGAAATGTAGGAAAGTGGAGTGAATATAGAAAAAAGATTATTTTAGAACATAAGAGGAAGATTGTGGTCCTCTGGATATTTGTGATTGCAGTTTTCACTACACCCAGTCAGGTCGGCCAATGGTAAAGAATGCTGGGAGTTGTTATTCAGCAATTGAATTGGCACAAGTTTTCTCTGCCTGATTCATAATTGGCCAGGCAGTTTTCTACTCACCTGCCAAAAGAAATTTATATGTACTAAACCAGAGGTTCCCAATCTTTTTCGCCCGCGGCTCCCCCGGAAATCCGACCTGCAACTGCGCATGCGCACCAGACGCGCCCGCGGCTCCCCCGGAAATCCGACCTGCAACTGCGCATGCGCAAGAGGAAGATTGTGGTCCTCTGGATATTTGTGATTGCAGTTTTCACTACACCCAGTCAGGTCGGCCAATGGTAAAGAATGCTGGGAGTTGTTATTCAGCAATTGAATTGGCACAAGTTTTCTCTGCCTGATTCATAATTGGCCAGGCAGTTTTCTACTCACCTGCCAAAAGAAATTTATATGTACTAAACCCAAGTTTGGCCCATTCACTCAATGAATTGAAGATCTGAGGGCACTTGCCACCCATGAATGGATTGCTGATAGACTTTCTAGGGTCAGTTATAATGAAATATGAAACTCATTTGTACAAAATACAGCAAGTTAGAAAATGATGGTTATACAAATGTATTAAAAATTTATTTATGCTTGAATAATACATTAAATAAACAATTAAATAAGTATATGTAAAATTGTAAGTGTTAATTGCTACATTTTTTCATATTAAGCACATTTTTATATGTAGTTGTGTAAGTATTTGCATTATAACTAACTTAGTGTTTTTCTCTTTTCTTTTTTCTCTCTCTTTTTTTAAACAGTAAAAACTAAATTAAAAAAAGAACCCAAAGTGAAATTTCCTTGTTCCTATTCTTGTTTCAATAAAACCAGGTAAGCTAACTCTTTAGTGGACAGCTTTGGAATATAACCTGAATATAGTTTTGTTTTTTCTGTTCTAGAAACTAATGTTTATCTGAAATATTCCATTTATTTGCCATTATTGCATCTCCAGAGCAGGATCTGATTTTATTTAGTAAATAGGTGGATGAAATGCAGATAGTTCATGAATAATTAATGTTCTGGTATTAATTTTATGTCCCTTCTTTCCCCCCCCCCCACAGATGTTTCTATCTAAGTTGTGAAAGTAATATGTTGGAATATCAAGAACAAGAGGTAAGACTATTGGCATTAGCAGACATGACCATATGAGCTATTTTCTATTTCACCCATTCTGAAAATATCTTCAGTCAGCTTCCAAGAAAGAAAATAGTTTTTAACAGCCTCCAGGTTTGACTGAATATGGTGAAATAATAAAGGCTAAAGCAATATTGGCAAAGGTTGCTCCAAAATGTGAGGACATTTTTATTTCCAAGCATTGTTTCCTATTTTATATTCATGCTTAAAGCAAATAATTTGGAATAAGAAAACTTTTGTGCAGAGCCATAGAAAAGTTTCAGGATCTGTAGCTTAAGTCAGAATCTATAAAAGCTCCTCCCACCTACACCTACATATGTGTGCACTGATTTATATGGTGGCAGAAAGCTGAATCATGCAAATGCCTCTGGAGAAAAAGTACCTAAATATACATGAGACCATGGCGAGATATTTTGAATAAGAGATGTTTTTTTAGCCTGACTGCCATCCTCATAGCACATATTTATATCTTTCTGGCTGTCTTTTTACCACAGACAGGAGGACAAAAGCTTACACAACGATTTGTTCTCTCACACGGATTGCCCACAGCTTAGCCTCACCCTATGTTTTGAATATTTGAAATAAATATTGAACAAATTACGCTTTGTGTATTAGCCAAACTTTCCTTATCCACTCATCCTTTATATGTGCTTGACTTGCAACTTTCAGAAGGTGGCTGAGCATTTTGTTCTGAAGCATGCAAGTTTGGTGATGGCTGGGCTGAACGTTGCATTATTCCTCTGTTTTATCCCTGAGGCAATAGATCAAGCCCTGTTTCCTCGCTCCTCAATTCTTCCAAATGAAGTGAAATAACTTAGTATTTATATTCTGATTTATAATAAAACAGACATAATTGCAGACTTTTGTAATATGGTGGGCCATCTAGTTATAGTACTGGGCATATATGTTTAAGATTCAAGAACTTAATTAACTTGTGGTTAGCTGTGGTTAGCTTGCATAAGTTTAATTAGGCTAGGTGTGGCACTGTAAATATTAATTCTCTCTGATCATTGGCCATTTCTGGCTGGGTTAGGATGGGTTTGGAGTCCTAATGACACCTGGAAAGTCATAGATTTCCCATAATAACTATTGGAAAAGCATAATCATGTTTATCAAATAGTTATTAAACATTGTATATTTATTTCTTTTTTCCAATGCTTGAGAAATCTGCCTGAGTCTCTTTACAGCCTTTTGATCTTATTATAGTAAAGCTTTTGTACAATCATAATGAGCTTCTGTTTATGCATTTAATTCTTTTGGCTGAAAAAGGGGGAAATCTCTCTGATTTAGGTCCTAACATTTAGAGAAGTTTTACAAATTAAGTAGACTCTAAAGATGTATTTTTTCCTCTGGGTCTGAACCCAGGAGCTGACTACTGTGCGTGTCCAAGATCCTCGAATACAAAATGAGGGCTCATGGAATTCTTACGTGGATTACAAAATATTTCTCCATGTAAGTATAGAAACACTGGGAAAAAAACAGCAGTAAGTAACAGAACAGATTAACATAGTTGGAAGAGACCTTTTAAGGTCTTCTAGTCCAACCCTGTGCACAAGCAGGAGATTCTATACCAATCCACACAAGTAGCTGTCCAGTGGTGGGATTCAAATAATTTAACAACTGGTTTGCCCAGGGTCAGGTTGGCTGTTGTGGGAGGCACGGCCCATCCCCGTCCTCCAGCTCCGCCACACATGGGACAAGCCTCCAGCAATGGCCAACCTGACCAGCTGTTAAATTACACACAGACACACACACACACACACACCCGCTATCAAAGTGGATCCTGGGTGCTACGCTGCAATGGAGAAACGGGAAATGAAGTGGCTGGTACAAGGGAAAGCAGGGAAAAGAAAGAGGGAAAATGGCATCCTCCTTCCCTTGTGCTGGCTGTTCCATTTCCTGTTTTTCCATTACAGCACCATGCTGTAGAGCTTGCCCTACCCATCACCACCCAGATGCTCTAGCTTCCCTCCCAAGCATTTCTTTGCCTACCTGATTTCCAGGTCCGTTGGTTTCTCCGTCGCATTTCTTGTCGTCTTGTGCAGGGAAACAAGTTTGTGGGACTAAAAAAAAGTTCAATCAATCAATTTCAACTTCGCGAGATTTTTTTTTCGCGAGAAGTTGGAATTGATTGATTTTTTTTTTACTGCCACAAACTTTTGTTTCCTGCATGCAACGGCGAGAAACGCGATGGAGAAATGCAACGGACCTGGAAATCAGGCAGGCAAAGAAATGCTTGGGGGAAGCGAGGGTATCTGGGCGCTGAAATGGGTCCAGGTCCACTGGAGAAAAGGCTGGCACCTACTGGCACTTAAACGCAGCGGCATTCCAGCTCTAGCTGGGAAGGGGCACCCGGCATGGGTCCTGCAGGCAGGATGCTCGCTCACTTCAGCACCCTCCCTGACCCACTGATGCTCTGGTGATGTTTGGGCTCTGGGCCGCCGCCTTATGTGCAGGCCCCACCCCCATTACCTGACATAGTTTTCAGCTGAGTGACATGATTGAAGGTTTCCGCCGCTCCTCTCTTGGACTTTTGGGGAGGGTTTTTTCCCCCCCACCTGGAAGGAAGTTGAACGAAAACCAGGCATGTTCTGGAAAACACAGATTTTCCGGAACACGTCTAACCCGGTTTGCCAAAGTCAGCAGAAAATTAAGTATCAGAAACGGTGCTAACCAGATGAATCCCACCACTGTAGCTATCTAAAAAGCCTCCAGGGATGGAGGTCTCACAACTTTTGAAGGTGAGCTGGTTAATTGTTCTCATCGATAGGAAATTTCTCTTTAGTTCTAGGTTACTTCTCTGCTTGATGAAAAACTATTTTCTTGCATACTTTGTAGAGCACCAGATATGAAACAAACAGCTGCTATTGATATGGAAAAAAATTGTGTTTGATTTTTTACTTCTGTGGAAAAATCATCCTATTACCTGTGATTTACTTAGTGCAGAAGTAGCAAAAAACAGTGGGAACTCCACATTATTCTTTCCTTCTGCATACTGTTGTAATTTACAAGCATAGGAAAATTGCTTCTCTTTAGAGCAACTTTTAAAATATGTGGAGTTCAGCTCCCATAAGAGAAAGAATTCTGGGAGCTGAAGTTCACACATCTTAACATTGCTGAGGCTGGGGAGGCAGCCATTTTGACCCATTTCTTTTTCCACCCATTTGTAACCTTTGTAGACATGCTATGCTTACTTGAGGTATACTGAAACTATTTTCCCTGGTTCCCGATGAAAATCATAGAACTGGTATTTTCGGGCATTTTTTGGGTATGTGAACCACTGAGCCATGGTGGTGCAGTGGTTAGAATATAGTATTGCAGGCTAACTGCTTATGTCGCCAGGAGTTCAATTCCTTCAATCCTTACTGATTTAAGATTGACACAGCCTTCCATCCTTCTGAGATTGGTAAAATGAGGATTTTTGGGGGCGATATGCTGATCCTGTAAATGCTAAGAGAGTGCTGTAAAGCGCTGTGAAGTCTAAGTGCTATTGCTGTGGTTATTTAATGGCTAACTAGGAACCATGAAACAGGGAATGGGGCTTGATGCAGACTGCCCCGTTGTCTTCTGAATGAGCTTTGAAGGAAGAGAAATCAATATGCATAGTTTCAGTGTGGACAGAGAAGCTGGCTAGCCTTAGGGGCAGAAACCCGGTTTGGACTATTAGTCCCTCATGCAGGAGAGAATGGGAGAAGAATAGGAGACAATACACGTATTCCTGGATTTTCAACCACAATTGAGCCCAAATTTTCTGTTGCTAAGCAAGACAAGTTTTGCCCCATTTTTTTGACCTTTCTTGTCACAGTTGTTAAGTGAATCACTGCAGTTTTTAAGTTAAGTTACATTGTTGTTAAATGATTCTTGCTTTTCCCTTGACTTCGCTTGCCTTAAATGGTGATCACATGAACCAGCGACATTGCAACCGTCATAAATACATGCCAAGCATCTGAATTTTGATTGCATGATCAAAATTATGTCATAAGTGTGAAAAATAGTAATAGGTCACTATTTTTAGTGCCATTGTAACTTTGAATGGTCAATAAATGAATGGTTGTAAGTCAAGGACTATCTGTATTTTTATGTTCCAGATGTGAACTTCCCTACAGTATCTGACTGACTGGAGTAGACAGAACTTTGATTTCATGCACCCTTCCTTGAATTATTATTAGAAATTGCAGCCAACTTTAGTCTAGTGTTTCCCCACTTCTTACATTGCACAGTATGAAACTCTTTGAAAATCAAATTAAATAGAAAGAGTAAAACATAACAACTTTAAAGAGGAAGACAGGCAATGCATGTATTTGTAACTGATATAAACAAAATTGAAAGCTACTTTATACTTTTTTCTTTATTCACCAGTTTTCTTTACTCGTTTTTCTTAAATTTGTATTCCTTTTATTACTGCATAAAAATCAATTAAAAAAGAAAATCAAATGATTTTTTTAAAAAAATGATTTTTAATCAAAATTCACTCTTAAAACCAAAACATGCTATGATAAAAGCTGTTTATCATAGCAATTCTCTTATTAACACAGCAGCCAGCAGAGGGAGACAGTATAGAAAGGGATTTGGAGTGAAAAAAACAGGTGGAATAAACCTTGTATTAACAACAATCTTTCTTCTTAATTCTACAGACCAATAGTAAAGCTTTCACAGCCAAGACATCTTGTGTGCGCAGACGATATCGTGAGTTTGTGTGGTTAAAGAAACAGCTCCAAAAAAATGCTGGCTTAGTGTAAGTGTGAGGTTGTATTTTTTTTAATAGTCCATCAAAGGATATTTGCACATCATTTGAAAATATTTCAGTGAAAAACAAATATAATTTTTTGCACTGGTGCTAACACTGACATTTAAAGTTACCTTAGAAATGTCAATATTGAAAATATGCTTGAATTGTAATATATAATTATGTATTAAAACTGAATACAGCTTAGCAAAGAGCTGTAGCTCATTGTCAGAGTACATGATCTGCATATAGATAGACCTAGAGTCAATTTCTGAGGTGAAAATTTAGTAAGTTGAGGACTATTGGCAATTCCAAAAGATAATGATGGTTTTATGTTTTGGATTTTACTTTTCATTTTATGCATTTCCAAGAAAGCTTAATGAGCTTGTTGATTTTATTGCAAAATGCAATTTATAAACTTTCAGCAGAGAAGATCCCTAACCTTGACCTATCATCTTGGAACCATCCCCAAAACCCTTTTCATAAACCCAACATATGGGCACAATACTGTTTGAAGGTACTGCTTGAGCTTGCAGAGGATTTGAATTTTTGCAGAGAGAACTGTTAATGATCCAGAAGTCAAACTCTTGGAGAAGATACATTCTTCTTCATCAGCATTGCTGCTGAATTAAATTAGCTTCACTGTAGGCTCCAAACCTTGATGGAAATAGGCTTTTAATAGAATGGTAACACCTATTTTAGTGAAGAACAAGCTCACGGAGTAGCAGAAGATTGCTAATTACTTTTTATTATGGATGCATCCTCAAGAAGGGATATATATTTTATACGTATGTAAACCTCTCCCTCATACCTTCTAGGCCTGTCCCAGAACTTCCAGGGAAATCTACTTTCTTTGCAGGCAACACTGATGAATTCATTGAGAAACGAAGACAAGGATTGCAACAGTTCTTGGAGAAGTGAGTGGAAACTCATCATTATTGGAGATAGAAGATTTTCTGGATCCCACCTGATTAGAATTTATTATCAGGTTTATAATGGTGGGGAAAAGATAACATAATCAAGGTAGTTTCAATTTATGTGACAACCAACTTATAGCTTAGTTGGTTTTTTTTAAAGCAAAATGAAAAATATGACAAGAAAAAGTTGACATATAGGTAGAAAATTTTGGAAAGCCCAAAGCCTGTCAAAAAAGACAGATCTCAGGTATGGTTCAATGGTCCTGGCAAATTTCCTAGGAATTTCCTAGGAGTGATATTGATCTCCCCTTCTGCAGCTGTAGGAACAAATCAATAATTGACAGTATTCCCATTACAGTGGCAGAAATCTTTGATGCCATAGCAGCTCTGCTATTAGGACTCTAACAACGGTGGGAAAAGCATGCCAGCATGGATGGAGAAAGCCATAGATTTGCTACAAAAACTTATTTTCTTCAATACAGGAAGAATTATATGCTAGCACTATAGTAGGCACATCCTTTCCCCCTCTCAATGGAAAGATTGCAGTGGAAATGAACAAAGGCTGGCCAAGGCTGCCAGCAGATTATTTAAAAAAGAAAGGTGGGGGATGGGGATGTTTCTTCTACCATAGATTCTCACTTCATACCTTGAGAGTCACTCTGTCTATAAGAACCTCAGTTGTGCTTCAGCAGGAAAGATATTAAGACTTGAGTAGGAAGTGTTGCTTCTGAAGATCTGATTGTTGTAGCATTTGTGCTTAGAATTTCCAATTTTTCTATTCATATTCTAGGACAGTACAGAATGTTGTACTCCTTTCAGATAGCCAGCTGCACCTTTTCCTACAAAGCCAGCTCTCTGTACCAGAAATTGAAGCTTATGTGCAGGGTCGGGGCCCTATGAGTGTCACTGATGCCATTCTCCACTATGCCAGGTCCAACTGTGGTTGGATTCAAGAGGACAGTTATTCAGCTTTGCTGGCTGTGCATGACTTTGGCAACAGGTGAGTGGAATGGATGTAATGGTCCAGAAGACAGTATTCACAGTTTCTTTTCCATGATGTTTTGCACTTCCTGTTTTCTATGCTTGCCTAAAGGGACGCGGTGGCTCAGGGGCTAGGACGTTGAGCTTGTCGATCGAAAGGTCGGCAGCTCAGCGGTTCGAATCCCTAGTGCTGCTGTGTAACGGGGTGAGCTCCCATTACTTGTCCCAGCTTCTGCCAACCTAGCAGTTCGAAAGCACGTAAAAAAATGCAAGTAGAAAAAATAGGGACCACCTTTGGTGGGAAGGTAACAGCGTTCTGTGCGCTTTGGCGTTGAGTCATGCCGGCCACATGACCACGGAGACGTCTTTGGACAGCGCTGGCTCTTCGGCTTTGAAACGGAGATGAGCACCGCCCCTAGAGTTGGCAATGACCAGCATGTATGTGCGAGGGGAACCTTTACCTTTACCTATGCTTGCCTATGGCTTCCCTCTCTTTTTATCAGTCCTTGTTTGCAAGATCTCTGATACAGATTGTGCTAGAGCTGTAGAAATAAAACTTCCCAGATTACAAAATCAATTCTGGAGGGGACAGTTAGATATGGGACTTTAACTTCTCTGTAATAATGTCAGTTGCATGGAAATGAAAGGGGCATAGGTATGAATGAGATGGGGAAGTAGGTGCTGGGAGTATGATTGCAGGTATGATCTGAGCTTTGGAATGTGCATGTATGTTAGGGCTCAAAACCCAGCAATAAATGTGAGTGTGGAGCCAGAAGGATTGACCACAGCCATTTGGTACTGAATCCAACAGCTAATCTCCTCTTTCTCTTAACCTATATAATAGGAAATGGAAGTGGGAGATCACTATTGGCTGGAAATTGTTATTTGTTCAACTGTTGACTTTCTGTCTGCCCTGTCTGTCTTTCTTTCAGACTGGTTGTGTTTCCTTCTTAATGACAAATCACTTCTAGAACTTTTGATTAAGTAGTTATGACAGTCAGGTATTATTTTGGCAGATATGTGATTTTTTTTAGCAGAAAAAGCTCCCAATTTCTCATTCTTTTGTACCATAATTTATGGCATCATTTTCTTTTTTGATTCTATGGAATTTTAATGGAATTCCCAAATACATTCAGATTTGATTATGATTTGTATCCAGTCCATATGGAAAAATATATCATCATTCTTTTTTATTCCATATCCCAAGTTTTATTTGCATGTAGAATTTGGAGTAGCAGATGTTAAAATGGTTTTGTAACACTGTCTAGTATTCTAGCATCTATTATCTTTTAAGGGATTCTTTTGTATATCTTTTAAAGGTGATAGTTTGTTTCTGTAACAAACAGAGTTAGTTATGCATGGTGAAGACAGTTTTAGATATGTGTTTACCTTCCAGACATTTCTATACTTGCATCAAATTACAGCACAAACAACAAACTTTGGACAACATCCTTTTCTGTCTCCTCAAGATGTTACCTTCATCTGATTCCCCAGGTCATGCCTGTTAACTATACCATTGTTAAACTACTTCTTTCCCCCTTATCCTGATAGATGTTTTGCCATGGATACAATCTAATGTGCTTTATTAATCATTCTGTGACACAGCCAGGGAACCTCTAGCTTGAAACCTACTGGCCACTTAGGCTGTTGCGGTTATGCCAACTTTCCTATTAGACGTGTGCACTACTGTTAGTATATACTGATTTAAGTAGTTCTTACCAACCAAATCTCTTCTGGTATTCCCCTGGAACTGAGCAGCTTTAGTGCTATTGCAGAAGAAAATACAGATCATTATACGGCACATTATGCTGGCATTGATATTGGTGCCATCTCAGAAACTGGGGCATAACACTTGGACATCAGAAAAAGCTCACAGACCTCTGGTCATGGTTCTAGACCATGAAACACTGAACAGTAGAATTCTGGGAATGAATCAGCAGCTTTAAATTAAATATCTCTTTCTTTCTCTATTGCTCTCAACTCTCCTGGTATGTGCTCAAGTTTTGATGAAGAAAGCCAATTTGTCCCAAGCTCCGTAGAACCACTCTCTCATTGGAGTGATGTCAGCATAGATGGCAACAAATTGGAGAGTCCGTGTTCTGAGGAAGATGACCATGAACCAACAGGACTGCTAGAGGCTGGTTCCACAGCATCAAGTCACCACATCAACAATTAACGAGAATAAAAAAACCCATTCAGGATGTGCTTTGGAGCTCAGCATAAACTTTTGCTGCTTTGTTGAAAATTATTTGGATTACTAGAACTCTAGGTGGAAGTGTTTGGATTATTATTAGTGGCTTGGGTATGAACAAGCCTGGACCAGTGAAATGTTTGAACAATTAGAATTGAAGCTTATGAATGCAGAAGTAGTTTTCCAGTATGCTTTTTTGTGTTCTTCCATCTTGATCCATCCTCAAGTCTTCCTCAACTTTTTGTATATTTTGACAAATTATCTTGTATAGGAAAGTGCTCTGGCTTGTTGATTATGTTCTCTTTCCTCATCCTCCATATCTATAACTGATAATGCTTTTTGCAAAACCCCAGCTGTCTTTTGTAGGTGTATCAAAACTATTTGCCTGTAATACAACTTCTTTTTAAGATGGTGCCAGAAGGCCCACCTGCTTGCCATGAATGCCAAATCCACATCTGGGTTCTTTGGTAGATATACACAGCTGGGACAAATGGCCGGCTCCCTCCCCGATTCATTATTGTTGGAGCTGCTAAGAGGAGCATGTTATAAATATACAAGAGAAATGAGGATTGATAGTTTGTATTCTTCTTAGTTGTTAGGTGCACATCCTGGGAAGAGTCATTCTTGCTATATTTCATTGCTTTGACACAGAACACAATTTGACAAGGAGATAGTAATAAACCCCATGTAATATACTAAATAAGAATTGTACTTGTCTGCTTCTAAGTCCTCTTATTAGTATCACTGTTATAGCAGCAGCAAAACAACAATTCTATATGTCTAGATATTTTAGTTTGCAGATTTCTTATTTGATTTGTTTGATCTTTGAGCAAAATAATAGAATTGAAATCAATTTCGAAGAGCCTGGAAGAGTCTGCAAGAGCCTGCTTTGAGATATTTCAGTCCCTTCCTTTTTTTCCCCTTCCCCCTGCATTTCCACACACTACACAATAGATGCTAAATATCAGACCTATGTTATCTCTCTCCCAGTTTTTGTCCTTTAAACTTGGCAGGAATAAGGCAATTGTTGCCACAAGTAAATATCTATCCTATGGGCAGTGGCTTTTTATGTTGTTGTTTAATTAAAGTACTTGAGGTTTTTTTGTCTTCTTTATGTTCCCTTCTCTTGTGATGACAATCTCAACAAAAGTACATGAAAGCAGAACAATTATTACTTAAAAAGAACTAGTACATTGCCTATTCCTCTCTTCCCACTCTATCTTGTGATTATCATTTTAAATTTGAATTTTACTTTTATTATAGAACACATAAAGGAACGATACTTAAAGCTCTAGAAAAAATAAATAAAACAAATAAATAAAATATTTTTTAAAAAATGGCCTGTTTTCATGTATGTGTGAAATATGCAGTACACATACATGTGGGCAGAAACCCACACAAACCATTTCACTGAATGGTTGCCATATTTTATAATTATCCATAGTTTAGATATAAACTATTAGATATATTAGTTAGATATATACATTGATTTCACTGCTCCCATTCACTGCTCCCACTGTTCCCATCATCTGAGGATTTACTGAAGCTTCTTCAATGTTTGTGATGAGGACCTGGGGAGAAAATGAATCACCTTTTGTTTCCTGATGTTACAGTTTGTAGAGTAAGAATAAAGTAAACCCATACTAGAATTGCCTTTAGTTGATGTTTCTCAGTATGTGGGTCATCAAGAAAACTGCAACAGGTTGCAAAATGGTAATATTCGCAGCAGTTTCCTCAGCTGTATCTGTAATGTATTGTCATAAAATTATAAAACTATATGTGGGTATATGCTTGCCAGAAGCCCCACTCTTATAAAATGGCATGGTCAGGACAAGGAATGTTATTACCATAATAACTACTAATTAAAATTAACTAAGACAAGTTACCATATTAATATAATTAACTGATAGCCAGTTTGGTCTAGTGCCGTGATGGCAAACCTATGGCAAGCGTGCTGGAAGTGGCACGCAGAGCCATCTTTCTGGGCACGTCACCGCCGCCTGTTGCTCTTCCAGGTTTCTAGTTGGTCTTCATGCGTGCATGTGTGCCAGAAACCGGAAGACCAGATGACCGGCATGCATGTGCACACCGCAAACCGGAAGCTCAGCTTTCCAGCACGCGGCATGGGCACTGGTGAACTACTCTTCCAGTTTTAGGTGCTCCCCCCATATGGGCGCTGGGGAGCTGCTCTTCTGGTTTTTGGTGCTCTTCCCCGTGTGCATGCACACTCCCGTTTCAGCACTTGGTCTAGTGGTTCAGGCAAAAAGCTAGAAACGGGGACCATAAGTTCTAGTTGAACTTAGGCAGAGTCAGCTGGGTGACTTTGGGTCAGTTAGACTTTCTCAGCTCAAATCACTTCAGAGAGTTGTGAGGAAAATGGGAGGAGGAAGGGTGTGTTGGATATGTTTGCTGCTTTGACTTATTTGTAAAAATAAAGGGAAAAAAATAAATAACAGATCCCACATTCCAACTATTCTCACACAGAGAAACATATAGTTGCATATATACGCACATATATGCCTTTCTTCTAGCAAAATATGGAAAACTTGGGGGGAAAAAGATGTAGCCGATATAAGAGGAAAAAGAGGATATGTTATGAAGAAAAAAAAAGTGAGGCACAAAACTAGATGAGTTTGAAGAATCATAACCAACTGAAAGAAAATAAAAAAGCTCCCTTTTCAGGCAGGATTAAATTCACCACACAAATAGCCCTTTTCAAGCCTCAAGTAAACTTTAGGTTAAATATCAAAAACAGGCATGTGATATCCTATCTAATGGATGCCTTTAGGGCTAATTCTTTATTTTCAATTACATTTGTTATCAGAGAATGTAAGGCTTGTATTATCTGTAAACATAGCACCTTTCATTCCTGAAGACAAACAAAATACACTATTAGTTTCATCAAGGATTGTTTTGGACAGACCCACCCACATCACACACAAATGAGTTCTTGTGCGACAATAGATTGACTTGAAGTAGCTCTGCCATCTCTCCTTTCAATTCTAAAAATGCAAATCTTTGCATTTGCTGGAGCTGGCACCTTCAGTCAATGTGATTGAGGGGTGCCATATTCCTTTGAGCTGGCCCTGATACTAAGGCAATTTTTTTCTCCTCAGATGACTTTGTTACCTCAAAGACAATTTGTTGGAAACTGTGTGATGGTCAAAATTAAAGCAACCATTAATTGGAGATACAAAAAAATGGATACCTTTCCTTTTCTTCTCTACCAAGGGAAGATGTGTGTTTCTAGCAGGGAATGCTTAATCACTTAATTGTTACATAAAAACTTTGTAGTAGGTCACCCACTTCTGCCTTACAAAATATAGTGGGGTTACTATAGATAAGGCCATTGGAGAGCTTTAATTAAGACAGTTTCCTACAATGGACTTTCCCATTGCTTATGGAATAGTAGATTTTGATATAGATGAGGATAGCCTATGGGCCACAGCTGAGTATGCAGGCTTATTTTGAGTTTGGAACTTGGACCAGATAAGATTCTTGGACAGTTTTGCTTGATGATGGACCAATGGAGTATAGAGATTAAAAATCTCAGTTAAGCAGGAAATCTATTGATACCTCTCTTAATTATATATATCTGTGTATGGGTTTATATATTGGAAAGCTTTCTAAATCTCTTTTCTCACGGTGCTGGACTACAAACTATGAAATTTCTAACCAGCATACTAGCTGGGAATTTGGGGAAACAGTCCCAATATACAGCTTTGTTGTTTTAACTTCATGGAATTGGTGGAATGAATTTTTCTCATGTCCTTCCAGTACCATAAGACCCCCAAGGACCCATGCATGAAGTATCTTGTGGGGTATTGTGTTAGAAAGGTATGTACAAAAGAATACTGGAATTTGGAACTCAATATGTTTTTAAAGAATCAGATGCAAACCTCCTTAGATTGCAGTTCTACATTTCAGGGGCATTTTGGATCTCTGTCGCGTAAGGAATTAAACCAAGCACAGAGGTGCAGGGCACGGGAAGAGGACTTTGAAACCTATGGAGGAACATTCTCAAAATGTCAAAAGAAGTTCACTTTAAAGAAAAACTCAAAAGAGAACAAGCCTCTTCTCACTAGCCAGATGCTCACTAATGACAGCTACTCTGCTGATTGGCCAGGCTGCCTCATGAATATTGATGGGAACGCATGATCCAAATGGCACAGCTGTGCAACCACCTGCCCTTGCCAGCTTAGCTTTCGAAGCTTCCAGAGAGTTGCTTGGAGCTTTTGGGAGATTTGATTTCCCACCCTCTTGAAAATTTCACACCAATCTTCTTGTCCTCTTTTGACTGAAGCCCTCCTTTCTTTTCCAGTTAGGAGAGATGTAAGGAGGTGATAACCAGAGGAGTCAATGCAATTCAAGCAGAATTTTATTCTTAACCAAGTTCAGTTTTTACATTTATTTCCAATATGAGATAGTATATAGAATCAGGACATATAAAAAGATGATTGCCTTTATTCGACTAGCAGTTGACTTGCTCCAAACTGTGTGGGCTATTTCTTCTAGTACATGCTGCAAAATGAAATAACAACAACTGATGGAGGCACATAAGGTAGTACTCTCAAGATGCAAGTGTTAATGTTTATGTTTGAACATTCCCATTAGTTTTTTTTTTAAAAGCAGCTATCGGTATACTGTATAATGATTGCAAGTATAAATCTAACATAGGAAGGCAAGGACTCTGTTAGGAAGGCTATGTTCAGTTTGATATTTTCTCCATCAGAGTTCTTTTCTAATGCAAGAGATTGTAATACAGTGCAACCCAGCTGCAGGTTATAGCTCAGAATTTCTATTTCTCTCCCTTATCCAATGGCCCATAATGTCTCCAGGTTATCACAATGCAATGGAAGCCAGGACTTACTCAGTAAGAAGAGAGCCCTATAGGTATTTTAAGAATGGGTTAGACAAATTCACATGGAGTAGTCTGTCCATTACTATTAAAGTGGATCAATAAGTGGAGTAATTAGAACCTGCCTCTCTCTGAACACCAATTTTTGATGTCAAATAAAAGAGGTTCAATTATTTGCTAATCTGGTAACTTTCATTTGTATCAGGATAGCATCCTCATAATGCTGCTCTGGAATCACAATGTTAATAATATCTTCCAGAGGCATTGGCTAGCTACAGCTGTGTTATCTGATTTTAAAATAATGCTATATATGCTCTGTATTAAAGTCAGTGGATTTTTTCCCCTTACAGTTGGGAACTGGCTAGAGTCCCCCTATAAACTGAGCTGGCTAGAAAGTCTTTCTTTTTAAATTTTGCTCAGAGAAATGATAACATGACTCTGCTGTGCTTGGACAAGGCTTTGTTAGCCTGACCCTTCACAAAGGATCCTAGGAGCAAGATTCAGTCATGCTGAGCTTCTGATATGTTCATCCTTGGAATGTGTCATTCAATGTACAAGAAGAAAATCTCCAATTCTTCTTAACTTCCAATCATATACAAATTCTGGAAGTATGAATTTTATTTCTCAGTAGCTGTGCAAACAAGTTGTCCTGTTAAATACCACTGGACATATGCAGAATTGTAATCTCTATTACTTTCATCACGTATTACAAATGTGTGGCATTTCATGAGTTAAAAAGAAAAAAAAACACGATTCCCTGCTGGAGTAAGAGCAATATCAACATCTGCATGCTTTATTTTTAGGTTTAAGCTGATTTAATCTTCCTGCTGCCCTGGGATCCATTTATTAGACTCCCTGCAAAGGACTAATGGCTTGGCAGTTCTTTTATTCATAATGAGTTCTTAGCTCAAGTGCTGGTCTGTCTTTTCCTTTTTTAGGCCTTTACTTGATCATACTTATGCAGTTTCAAATTTCAGAGGCTGAAAATGATAGCTTGGAATTGAGAATCTTCTTTGCATCATTGATTATATAAGGAAAGAGGAAATAAGAATTGCACATGCTCAGGTGATTCTCATTTCTGCTAAGTTTTTCTGAAAGAAACTGTTGGAAGGATGCTCCATATCTCAAGGCCGGTTTGCTTCGTTCACCTTCCTACCTCAAAAGGTGCTGAAAAGCCTCATTGAAAGGTTGCTTCTTTCTGACTGTCATTTCAAACTATGATTTTCTGGGTGTGTGAAGATAAACCCCCCACAACAACAAGCTGGTAGTTGGATCTAGTGTTGGAGACATGAACATCTCCCCCAGCTTGTTTCTTTCTCTCTTTTTCCCCTGCTGTTGGCTGGATTTCTGACAGAGCATCATTAAGGCTCCCCAAGTCTCTCTGCCTTCTGCTCCATTCCAAGTTTCTCTTGGCAGTCGTTTGCCCTTTTGTTGTTGTTGTTGTTTTAAAATAGAGAAAGTGATTTCTGCTGTGCCTGCCAGCAGCCTGGAATTTCAGGGTGGTGATTAGGGGGAAAAAGAGGGGAAAAGGGAGGGAAAGAAGGAGGGAGGGAGGTTGAGTGCTGTGCTATAACAGGCTCATTAAGCTCAGGGTGGCAGGGTGGCAGCTGTGGATCGAGATGTGGGCAGCCATCTGAGACGCTGAGAGAAAAAGAGATGCATCTCTCCATCAAGGCCTGGACATGAATCCTGTGCTTTGATGCTCCATGGGCAGCCACTGCCAGGGAGTGAGAGAAACCACCAGGCTTGGTTTGAACCAAGATTTCAGTCAGAACTTTCCAGCACCAGAATCTGCCATAGTTCACCTGGATTGGGATGTTTTCTTTGACAACATTTTGTTTCATGTTTTGCCTTTTCCTAATACCAACCTCTACCTTTTGGGTCTAAGATACTAATGCAGAGCTGAGCCCAGCCGACAGCATCAAATGCAGCCTTCTGAAAATTTAGGTGCACCACAGAGAGATCTCTAAAAAATGGTTATTCAGTGGCAACACAAAGGGGCAAATTAATAAATGCATCATTATAGAGTAATTAATTCACATTTAGTATTAATAACTGAAATAATTTCAGTTCTGAGTAAACTGGCATTTTTTTGGCGTGCAACCCTACTCTAAAATAAAATATGCTGGGAACATAATTAACCCTAAAGATACTTAAACCTAAACTTAAATGTAAATGTGGCATTTTCCCCCACAGAGGCCACTAAAGTTGCAAAATAATGAAGATTCCACTCATTATTCCTTTCATGGCCAGATATATATAGTCTGGGACACAGAGAGTTTTCAAGCTCAGGAATTTGCTTTCCAAAGAAAGATATTTTAAATTTTTTAAAAAAAATGTGCTTTTGTAACTATCTGGGATATACTAGTATATAGAAAATAGCCACCACAGTCTCCATTTTTATACCAAGAAATCCAGCTCCAAATACATGGCATGGTCTCTCAGATTTGGGGCCAGAAACCCATTCCACTTTCAAGGGGAAGGAATTCTCTACTCTTCAGTCGTGTCCTAATATGTAATTTCCCAAGGGAATGAAATTCCCTCTCCAAATAGGTTACAATTCTAGAAATAAAAATGTTAATTTATAAATTTTATTTATGATTAGTCTCTACTGAGGTCTTCATTAAGGCTAAGAGTAGAATGGTGCCTTAAACTATCTTGCTGGATTATTGTAAGGATTACTAAACTGCTTTAAATGTGTTACTGTTTAATTGCAATGAGAGATCAATGGAAATACGCAGGGTTATCCTTTTTGGTGTCGTCATTTCCAGTCAGTAGCAACCAATTATAAGTTATATTGCATTGGAGAAACCTGGAAGATTATCTTACCAATAGGAGAACTGTATTTACTTAAGCTCACCAGGCAATACTTATCTGGAAGTTTGTGGCACCAGCTACCTGAATGGACGTAGGTCCCCTTATATTAGTGAGAGAAACAAAGGCCC
This sequence comes from Ahaetulla prasina, assembly GCF_028640845.1. NCBI lineage: Eukaryota > Metazoa > Chordata > Lepidosauria > Squamata > Colubridae > Ahaetulla > Ahaetulla prasina. The sequence continues at coordinate 38,005,007 of NC_080542.1, read as the reverse complement.
ACCAAACTGCCAGCTTGGTCTTGTTAGGATTCCTCTTGTGCCAAGTATTCATTCTCAAGCAGGAAACAACTAGGACAACAAGGCCTGGAAAGCATGTTCCTGCAGTTTTTCTTGAAAATCTTCTCCTGATGGATATCATTAATACATTTTGTAAAGAGAGTCTTACTGGAGCTTGAGCATAGCTTCTGTCATAGGGTGATCTCAAAGGGATTAAAATAGTCCATTGTTGTGTGGATATTGCGTGTATAAAATGGGATGGGGTGGGACAAAGTGAGATGGCTTTAATTCTTGGCCAATTACATGCTTCCTGTTTTTTGTCTTCGACACAAGATACCACAGAAGGATAGAGAATAAAAGAGATCTGGACTCATTTCTCACATCAACCATGAACTTGCTTGATCAGGGTTGGAAAACCTGTGGCCCTTGGTCTAATTTTCAAATTCCATTGTGAGTAATCAGTTCAGATCTCTGGCAATAACCATCTGTCTCTCCCTGGCAACTGTCTAAGTGGGGAGAAAGAGGACAAGTGAGGAGGAGGGAATAGCAGAAGTCAAAAGGGGAAAGGAAGAAAGAAGTGGTTCTATTCATTGTCAGTTTTAGCCCTGGCAGAGTTCTGTAATTGGAAAGTGACTCTTAATCGAAATGGGTTTTCCATTTCCTCATCAGAGACTTTAAGATGACAAGGCCATCAGGTTGGGGCAAAAATCTCAGTCCCACACACTATAGAATAATAAAGACCTCACCTCCAACTCATTAGGGTTGATTGGCCATGGTTTGGTATAAGAGATGTAATTTTAAGTTAACTCTAAAGTTGTTCAATTACTAAAATAAGTTTTCTTCCCTTCCAACCATAGTTGCCCTTTTCACTTGCAATATGAGAACAATAATCTAATCACGATGTAAAACTGGTGTAAGGATTAATTAATGAGAATACTTTGAAGGCTCTAATGGGCTATATATGTGGAACCAAGTAAGGCTGCCATTCAAATCCAAGTTCTAACTTTGGAACCTGTGAGATATTTAAAGTAAAGCTATGCAAGAACAGCCAAAACGAAGAAGAAATGATTTTTTAAATGCTTTTTCTTCAGGGGTTATAATAATAATAACAGAGTTAGAAGGGACCATGGAGACCTTCTAGTCCAACCCCCTGCCCAGGCAGGAGACCCTACATCATTTCAGACAAATGGTTATCCAACATTTTCTTAAAAATTTCCAGTGTTGGAGCATTCACAACTTCTGCAAGCAAATTGTTCCACTTATTAATTGTTCAAACTGTCAGGAAATTTCTCCTTAGTTCTAAGTTGCTTCTCTCCTTGATTAGTTTCCATCCATTGCTTCTTGTTCTACCCTCAGGTGCTTTGGAGAACAGCCCGACTCCCTCTTCTTTGTGGCAACCCCTGAGATATTGGAACACTGCAATCATGTCTCCCCTAGTCCTTCTTTTCATTAAACTAGGCATATTGAGTTCCTGCAACCATTCTTCGTATGTTTTAGCCTCCAGTCCCCTAATCATCTTTGTTGCTCTTCTCTGCACTCTTTCTAGAGTCTCAACATCTTTTTTACATCGTGGCGACCAAAACTGAATGCAATATTCCAAGTGTGGCCTTACCAAGGCATTGTAAAGTGGTATTAACACTTCACTTGATCTTTGAGAGATCATGGTTGGAGAGTGGAGATTGTTTGGAATCCTTTAAGCCAGGGGTGTCAAACGTGTCGTCACATTGTTGTCACATGATGTATCGTGACTTTTTTTACCCTTTGCTAAATGGGGCATGGGCATGGCCAGTGCATGACACATCTTGTCCGCGGGCCACAAGTTTGACAGCCCTGCTTTAAGCCAACATCAAGATAGGTTCTTCTTGTATTGAAAGGAATGCCGAGAGAGTATTAGATCCAACAGATCCATGACCCTCCACCCGCACATTTCCTTTGCCTTCTGCTGCCTTCCAGCATGCTGAGTTTGGAAGCTGAAAAGAAGGAGACAATGGGTGTTATACTTTTCCTCTCCTAAGATCACAATCTCTTCAAGTCAGATATTTTTCCTAGGAAAAATGCAAGAAAAAAAATCATGGGTGAAATCAATTGCATCCTTAAATATTCTTGAATATTACCAGAATGGAAATTGTGGTAGGAGGACAGATCATCTACTTCTCTTTACTGGAAGCTATTGAGAATCAAGGCAGCTCAGCATTCATATTCTTTTATCTCTTTTAAGCAGTCCTTTCCAACTGGGTGGCCTCCTGATGTGTCAGGACCAATACACCAGGAAGACACCAGTTGAAAAATGGGGAATGTAGCAGCATGTGGAGTGGAATATGGCATATTTGCACTTTATGCACAAGAAGATATTAACATATAGTTACTTTATCTTGGAAATAGGAAATTTTGTTCCAGATTGGAATAAACTGGGACAAATCTCCCATTTATTTCAGTGGCACCAGTGCAGGAAAACTTCTCAGGGCACTATGACCTTTATTTTTTCCTCTGCTGGGAACACAGTTGTGAAAGAGAGCAAACAATTTGTGGCAAGCAGTGATCCCTGCTTCCTGTGAGCTGAGAGGTTCAAATATGTCTTCCCAATTAAAGCACATCTGTTCAAAATGAACTGGAGAGGGCTGCTGCTGGTAGAGCTGCTGTCTCTTTAAAGAGCCCTTGTAGTGACTGATGAGGGTTAGAGAGAGAGAGAGAGATAGCCCAGCAGGTCCTGATGAAACACTCATTGCACAGCTAGAAAATGACTGTAATTATGAGTTGGTCCCTGCAGAAGAATGAACTCCAAGTTTTCTAATAACCCCGCCAGGTGCTTTTTTCTCTCTCCATGCCCAAGTGGTCTCAGTGACAGCAAAATGTGGCTTGCAGAAAGTGCAGGCAAAGTCTTGTAATGCAGGGTAAGTCCATTTCAGCCATTCTTTCTGGAGGATGGAATCATTTGGCCCACAAGGTCATGACTAGGGCTACGTAAACCAAAACTTAAGAATGATTGTAACATTTCAGACCCAAAGAACAATCCAGCCCAATGCTCTGTTTCTCAACTGGCCAGCCAGATGTCTCCGGTAACACATAGACGCTTCTAGTTTGGGGACATAGGGGATGTTAGCCAAGCATTTCATTCTCAAAGACACATTCTCATTGCACATGTGCAATATTTATAACACTATAAAGACTGTTCATAGATGAATCTGCCTTTTAAAAATTCCTACTAAACAAATAACCATCAAATATAATATCACTAGATTGCACAAGCTGATCATTCAATGATGCCTTTGATTTAGGATTTAGAGTCATTTAATGACCAAAGTTTTGATGGCACTGAAAAAAGTGACTCACAACTGATCTTTGCACTTATGACAATTGCAGCATCTGCAAACCTCATGATGAAAATTTGGGGGCTTGGCAACTGACAAGTATTTATGGGACTTCTTGGCATTTTTAGCATCAGAAGTAAGATTGAAATTGCAAAGTATCTCACTCACCAGGACATACACTCTAACTTTCAATAGGCTTGGTACTTATTGTTCTGTTTGGGCCTATTTTACAGTAACTGTCTAAATGTATGATTGCTTTGTAATTACAATGGCTCCAAGGAACTCTGGACATTTTATCTGAGGCTAACCAGGAGGAATATTTGTAAAACTATATGTCTATTCAAGTATTCCAGATTGTATTCTAGTTTTATCTCTATGTGTTTAAATTATAAATGCAAGTGTGATTCATCTCATGCATAAGAGAACCCTAAATGCTGAAGTTATACAAATTTTTAGAAAAAGTACAGAGCAGAACCTAAAATAATAACACAGTAATGTGAGTGTCTATGGAATTCAGATTGTGGCAGGGAGAGGAAGAAGTTAAGAGAACAGGACTGAACAAATAACTGGAATCTTGAATAGTAGCATTGCAACCTGCAATCTTTTGCTGTAGCAGTCACTTCTACACACATATAAACAAAACGTAAGTATTATTTCATCTGAATCAAATATGGCAGTTCATGGATTTTAAGCATCACTTTCCAAACGTAGGCTCTGGTATTTGTGAAGATTTTGAGTCATTCAGGTTATAGTTGTCTCAAAAGGCAAATGGACTGTTTTTTCCTTGAAGAACAAGAAGTTTTTTTGCTTCTCAACCAAGAAACTTAATCAGTTGTGATGGTGGGGGGGGGAGGGAATGAAAGGATTGGTACTGACAGTTGAGACTGGATGGAGGTGGGGTGGGATCCTATCAGTTGACAACCAGTTCGCTGAGCACACATGCACAATTTCCATAACATTGAACTTTTGCGTTGCAAACAAGGAAAGAGCAAGGAAAATAGCTGAGGAGGGCCAATTCAATCTTCCGCCCCTGATCAGCTGGGCTTCTGAAGCAGAAATAAAGGTTAGTATAACCCAGGGGCAGGTGATTCACTTTCACAGCAACAGAGAACTGGTTCGCGCTCTGCAGGAAGTGGGAACTATCAGTTCAGCCAAACCGGTCCGAATCAGTAGAATGCCACCACTGGATGGAGTGGGGATAGAAGGATAGTTTCTGACCTGATGGTGGTGGTTTCTATCTCATCCACCTATCATCCATCTATGCATTTATCCATCTGTCTGTCTATCATCTCTCCATCCTTCTTCTACGTCTATCATCTATCTATCATCTATGTACCTCTGCTGATTAATACCATTGATTAATATTTGAGTGAAACAAATCTGCTTGAGCTTCTCCTTTTCCAATTAATGTCATCTGAGCCACCAAGAATGCAAATTTGCACATGGGCAAGATACAAATTTGCCATGCATTTCAACTAACTTATGCAAACTGTACTTAGTTTGCAGCTTTTTGTATTTTGTTTACTGGATTTATTAACACAGAACTCAAAGATACAGTACTTTATTTAGTATCTGTTAATTATTTTCCAGGTACCATGATCCCTGGGGAGTGTGGAATGCCCCCCTCCCATTCTTTTCCAGTGGGAATTCAGATACCTTAGCTGAGCAGTTAGCTACTGCCATCTTGTGGCTTTCATGACCTATATACCTGGAAAACAAAGACAAGCCAGCTAGGGGGTTCTCTATGTGACAGATACTTTTCACTCCCATAGCTGTGCTTTCCCAGTTCAAATGCAGTTCAATAAAATGCACATTGCCGGGTTCAAAATTAGACAGGGAAGGAACTACCCCCTTTATTATCTCAGTTGTCACAGAATAGCACCCATGGTTACTGCAATAATAGACTTCCACAGCCCCCATTGTGCTAGACTCTGTGTTTCCAGACTGCGACTGCAGAGCCTTCTCTGTGTCCCCAGCTGAACTGCACAACAGTGTGCATTCTTAAAAACAAGAAAGACTACTATCTATCTAGATGTAGGCAGGGAAAAATTCCTAAGGCATTTGTAACCTATTTAGATCTTGCATTCATGCATAACTATGTATGGACTTAGAGCTAGAATGAGAAAGTTAGAGGTAACAGTGAAGAAAAGTAGTGTCTTTGGGCACATAGTACATTTCTTTTATTACCAGATATATGCAGCTAATTTTTACCCATAATGGTTGGATTCCCATGAGACAGAATATGACTTCTAAACAAACTGGGAATCCAAAATCTCCAGTTTTAGAAAATAAACCTGATAGGAACTGGCTGCAACTATATTTTGCACGTGGCCAGATTTCTTTGGAGTTTCATTTGATTTTGGAATTAAAAACAGAACATTTAACAAAATTATATTTTTGTCCAAGCATTTACTTATTTATTAATCTAGCAATTAAAAAAAAGCAATGGATTGTCATATCCATTGAGGATGTTTGCCTTCACTGTTTGCCTCAAATTGAATATACCACAGTTTATTCAAATATCTTGCCTGGTGATAAGTTGCAGATCTGAAAGATCCATTAGATGACATAAAACCTGTGGCTCATGGCACAGTACGGGTTGTGGCCTATTACAACTGGATATGTGGGTGGTGGGCCAGCGTGTGTGTAGCCCCACTTACACCAATGGCAGGTGCCAGTGCTTACAGCCACATTTGCGCAAGCGGCGCAACAAAGGCTTCTTCCTTGCATGAGTGGAGTTGCGTATGCATGCGTGCCAGCCCACTGCTCATGCAGCCCAGTTCCCCTCTCCTCCAGCCGAGCAACCAAGCCACCTGTTCCCGATGCTGAAAAAGCAGAGAGGTGAGAGTAGAAGTTGAGGGAATGAGTGTACCCTACTCAGCTTTGCTGACTCACCGAGGCTGCCTGTGCAAGACACCCAATCTGCTTTTGGAGTGTTGGGCAGCCTCAATGAATCTGAAGGAGGAGACCATGCTCCTAAACACTTCTCTTCTCTGTGCTAAAAGCTTTTATAAATGGATGAAAGGCTTTGGAGGAGCGATCTTGCGCTACTTCAGGCCTTCTGTGCCTTTGCAAAAACTTTTGGCATTGAGAAGCCTGAAGGATCTGAGATTGTGCCCCAAAGCCTCCTCTTCTCTCTTGTGTGAATGGAACTGAGTATTCGCCAGATTCCTGCTCGCAAAGCTCAGTTCCCCTCTACCTCCATAGCCGAGCCACCAAACCGCAAAGATGGGGACCACTGACATAAAAGATATAGAGAAAAAGTTAACTTTTTGCTTCCATCTAGTGATGGTTCAGATTTTTACAGCCCATTTCTGCTAGGCCTGAGAGCTGTGATCTGCTTGGGGTGAACATCAGAAGTAATCATGTCTGCTGGAGAGAAAAAAAAATCTCTCTGGATATATATGTATATATGAGAGAAGCATGACGTATATACATAAATTCCTTTGAAGGTCAGCATAAGCAGTTAACTATAAGGCAGTGATAATTACTGTATTTTTCAGACTATAAGATGCACATTAGCTTTAGAAGAGGAAAAAACGAAAAAAAATCTACCTCTGCCTCCCAGCATCCATCCGGTATTCATCTGGCTAGTGTCCTTGCAGCAAACAGCAAACAGCCTAGTTAGCACATTATCGCTGCTGCCTGTTCGCCACCACGTCCTGTTCACCACTGCTGCTCATTTGCTGCTGCCTAGCGCCACCCGTTCGCTGTTGCCCATCTCCAGTGATTGCTGCGATCAGCAGTAAACGGGAGGCAGCAAATGGGCAACGGCGATAGGTGGCGGCAGTGATCCCCACCGCCTAGAACAGCTAATTGGCACAGCACCAACCCCCCTCCCCCACTCACAATGTTCGCTCTATAAGACACAGACATTTCCACCCACTTTTTTTGGGGGGGGGTGAGTGTGTTTATAGTCCGAAAAATACAGTATGTAGAGGATAGCCTCTCTGCCATAGAGTACAAACTTGTCAATATTTCCAAATTTCACAAAAATATTCTTTTCCTGACACTATGGGACATGTGGTGGAAATTGAAAAAAGAATTTACCAGCTATGATTCTGGAATTCCTTATCAAGAGAGATTGATTTACTGTATTTCAGTATTTTCCAACTTTGCAGTTTTAAGATGTGTGGACCTCAGCTCCCAGAATTCTCCAGCCAGTATTGAATACATAAAATTCATATATAAAATTCCAAAGCATGCTGTTGGGGAATTGTGGGCATTGAAATTAACTCATTTTAAACTTTCTAAGTTTGAAAAACATTACTTCACTTTTATATAAATTGATGTTTCACCCATTTAACTCCTTTATTTTTTCTGCTGTGCTATGTTTGTAACTTGCATTTTAATGTCAATATTATTTTAACTATGCTCCTATTTTATTTTTATATATATTTCAATTATTTAAAATTAAAATTTTAAATTATTAAAAAATGTAAAATTTTAAATTATTTTTTATGTTACATTTTTATTTTGAATTTTACTGTTGTTATCTTAGATAGAATTTTAGAAAGAATTAGAAAGAATTTTACATATGTAAAATTGAATAGTAAACAGCATAAGGAATAACAACACTAAAAAACTTTTTTTCAGTTTAAGAACTGTGCATTATCAACAATTACATCCAATTTTACGGGCAGGAAAATGTTGACTATAGTTTTATTCAAAGATTCTGTTGAATTTTTTAAAAACCAAACATACACCCAAGCAGATTGCCTTTAAACTTTGTTCGTACTTATATTTATTGAAAATGACCCTGAGCATTTCTCTGATCTGAATTAAATTTCTTCCTTTTCAGTCATTGTATTTGGGTATTTTATTCTAATAATTATCTTCACTGCTGGTGTGTTCTAGCCCTTGGCTACAATAAAAATTGACCAGCTGATTAAAAAGCAACACTTCAGCATAATAAACACTTTCCAGTCAGAAAGTGACAGTAGTATTTATTCTGGAATATCAGCAAGACATCCTTTATACTTTTTGATAGTTCTGAGAAAAAAGACTCTTCCTTCCAAAATGATCATGACAAATCTGAAATACAGTATACAGCCTGAGGACTATAGCCTCTGAAAATTCCAGGAGAATGAAAAAACACAATGGGACCAAAGTGCTATATTTCCATATAAAGGGGGACAAAGGGTTGATGGACTCAACTTCTGCAGGTGTGCATCTGTTTCATATGAATAGCCAAGAGGTTCCAGGAATTATCTTCATCGTGATGGCAAAGCAAGGAGAAATGCACATAATCTAGAAATAAATGTAAAATCAATTTGAATATTCATTTGAGAAGAACAAATATATAATATGGAAAAGGAATTCATAACAGGTAGGTTGATTATTCATGGTCTTTCTCATACATTTAGCCCATGACTGTAGTTATGTTGTTTCATCCTGCATAAGTTTCTAACCCACATAGATCTGTTTTTCTGGAAAAATATATCTGTTTTTCAATATGTTTAGTGGCCTTTTGAAGGAACAACAGAAGCTTGTTTTTAAAAAAATAGATTAGCCCTCTCTTCATAAAAAACAGTTTATCTAAAACATGAAAGGGAACTGCATACTACCAGCTATTTGTTACCAGTTTGGTAAAAAAAAAAATAACTGATCTTCTGATAAGGGGCTTTACTTAGCCTTGCTAGTTAATAATTTCATTGCCTTCTGCAGTTGGTGGGCAATTTTGTTTACTACACAGACTTCTATATCCCATTTCTGGTTGCCACGAACCTTGGGTCAAATCTGGGCTTCATGGTCAGTCAGGACCTTTTTGTTTTTGATTTTAACGGCAGTAGTAGGGGATGAGCATTGTTGCTTTGGGTGAGCCAGTCCCAAATCACAGTCCCAAAGCCAGTCCTTGGTCATTCACCAGCTCTGCTGGAGATATGGAGAGAGACCTAAAGTAAAACCTTGCATCTCATTCATCCACTTGTGCTGCGCTGCTGCTTATGTCCAGCTGACCCCTCTAGAACATTTTTATTTCATGCACAGATTCTGATCAAATTTTTCCATGCAGATGTAAATATAATTCTGGGGATTGTAACATTCTCTCTGATGTATGGATTGCCATATCTGAAATGGTGGCTAAACCCTTTCACTCTAGATACCCATCCATAGTCACCCAACCCTGTCCCATTTTAAATTAAAAATGCAGTTAGTGGGGATTTTTTTCTGTTGGCAAGTGACTCTTAAGTGTGAGAAGAAATGAAACTGGAGAATTCACAAGTCGTTGACCTTAAATTGTAAGCACAGAACAGACCTCATTATTGAGACTCTCTAAAATTTGGTCATGGGGGCAGTCAAAGCATGTATCAACATTATTTTCTGCTGTGTAGAGCAGGGGTCCCCAACCTCCGGACCGTGGCCCACTACTGGGCCTTAAGCCATTCGGAACTGGACCGCAGAAGCAACAGGCGAGCATATGTGCATGCTTCATTTGCCTGAGCAGTGAGCATGTGTTCCCACCACTCACGTAAATGGAGTTGCATGTGCACACATGCTTACCGGCTGCTTATGCGGAATCATTCCCTCTCCCCTTCCTGCTGGTCTGGAAAGATTGGGAAACTCTGATCTATAGGACAGGAAGAATGTAATGTACGTGAAAGCAGATATGAGGTAGACTCGTAAGGTAGTGATCTTAATTCTTAGGCTAGCAAATTGAGAACAGGGAGAAGAACTTATGATGCTATGCCACAGTCAGTTCTACAGAACCCTCTCCTATCCAAGAACATCACAGATCCCAATTGCCAGTACTAATTGCAGTATCCCTGTCCCAGGTTGAGCACATTCAATAACATTTTTAATGAACTTTTGAAACTGCTACTCTTTATGTCTCCCTCCCTTTTTTTTTTTTAGAATTATTGCAGAGTCCATTATTCTATCTTCAGGCTACAAAAATGTAACAAACCAATGTAACATAAAAACTTGGTTTTTGCACATGGTCATGCCACAATGAAAATCCTGCCTTTGTATTGAGTGTCCCTTGGGATTTATTAGATTCTTTTCAGGTCTATCTTAATGCTCAATTTTTTCTCCAAATATGGGGACTTTCTGACTCACTTCTGCAAAGAAAAAAGGCCAGAAGATGGAGCCAGAGACAATATTCCTTCTGAAATTAAAAAAACAGTAAGAGGTTATGGCTTTTCCATGATCAGATTCTGGCCTTCCCTCCTGGACTGGATACAATTGTTCTTAATAATGTAAAGCCAGAGAAGTCGAAGTTCAATTGAACCGTAACTCACTAAAATTTAGGTCCAGAATTTATTTTCAGTGCCAAGATTTGGATCTGGATTGTGCAATACAGTAAGTGTGAGTATACTTCTGAGCATGGATAACATTTTCTTATCTATCAGCCATTCCAGAATATCTGGAATTATGTCCTGAGCTTCCACTTCAGGGTAATCTTCAGCACTTGGTAAGTATACAATCCCCCTTCTAATCATGACTTAAGAACTGTCTCTTTTATATAGCAATTGTAGACATATCTGAATTTTCTAAGAAGACATATGTGATTAGGAAGGTGATCAATCATTTATATTGAGCCAGTTTCTATTAATGAGAATAGAGGCAAGCTTTTAGATTTACACGGTGCTCTTCACTAGACCTGATTAATCAGGGTCAGTTCTTTAGTTGACGGTCAATAATTTGCCCCTTCTAACTAGAACAAGTCTTTTTAAAAAGAAACAAAGTGTTTTCTCTCAGTAGTGGAAGACAATGTTATTGTAACTCTCCACAGTATCTAAGGAATCTTGAAACCAGATTGTCGACAGAAAACAGATGTGTAACTGGCTAGCCTTAATTCATTAATTCCTTATCAAATGTCCACCATTCTAGGCCACTTCTTTTCTCTGGGTCATGTTCCTTACAAACATAGTTTACTATTAGCACCACCTCTTGGTAGTTATTAAAACATTATACTATGTCTTTCAAGTCTCTTAAGCGTTGTTCACTTTACTGTAAAGTACCTGAGGGAAGACTGAAAGCTGATGAAGCATTAATAGCTTTGGCAAGAGAATGTTTAGTAACCAGCTGAAGACAGAAGCATAGTATTTACATTGCCGATTCCAGAATGCAGAGGGAAAGCTAACCTAATCATTCCTCCTTTCAGGCTATATGTTCTACCATGTACCTTTTCTATTGCCTTACTTTGAAAAAGATAAGGCAGCCACTACTATTAAAGGATTTCAGATCCTATTATATGCTGCAAAGGAATGGTCATACCACATATTACAAATACGGACCTAAATTTATTATGTGCTTTATAAATTATGAACCACTGGGGAGGGAGGTTGAAATTCAAGTGACGCCACAACATAACTTATGAAGGAATCCTATTCAGTGGTCGAACACATGCTCTGCATCTAAAAAATCCAAATTCAGTCTTTATCTTAACCAAATTGAGCTAGAAAATTCTGGATAGCCACCACCAGGCAATATATTGTATACAATATATTGGTCTAATTGGGTTAGGAATGCTGTTATATAATAATCATTTCCAGGGAGCAAAGGAGTATATTTTAATTATCAGCAGCATTTTCCTACTAGGGCTCTGTGGGTATATATGAATTTTCATTGGAATTACAGTCTAGTACAAAGTGTTTAAAGAACTGCCTCTACCCACATTGAGGTCCTGATTTTAGGAAAACAGTGGTAGTTAATGAAATGTGAAGTTTGGGTCTGAAAAAACAATTGTATCCATGGAACAGTTCACTGGAAAATTCTACAGCTTCAAAGAGATAAATGGAACTCTTGAGAGAGCATGGAAAGGAGAATCACCCAGAATGACATGATCAAAGTTGAAGCATAGCACTATAAGCACAGCTTTCCTTATTTTCCTTACCTTTTTCTGCTGTTCCTCATTCTTCCAAATCATAGGCAGGCATGAGATGGTTCCTTGGGACAATCCCTACCACGTTGTTCAGCTCTCCGACCCACCAACCATACATATTATATTCCTGGAAAGAAAACACCAGTAGCACTCATGAAATAATGGAGTATAGGGACTTGATGGGATGGGGTAAGATTTCTGTCTCTGGCACAGATCATTTTATGCATACTTCTTTCCTCCACCTTTCTCTAATAGAATTTTTTTAATTTTTAAATAGGCCAAAATATTACCCATTTCCATATATATTGTCTAAATATGTGGATAACAAAATAGCAGAGTTGGAAGGGAACCTTGGAGGTCTTCTAGTCCAACCCCTTGCTTAGGCAGGAAACCCTAAACCACTTCAGACAAATGGTTATCCAATATCTTCTTAAAAACTTCCAATGTTGGAGCATTTACAACTTCTGCAAGCAAGTTGTTCCACTGATTAATTGTTCTGTCAGGAAATTTCTTCTTAGTTCTAGATTGCTTGTCTCCTTGATTAGTTTCCACCCATTGCTTCTTATTCTACCCTCAGGTACTTTGGAGAATAGCTTGACTCCCTCTTCTTTCTGGCAGCCCCTGAGATATTGAAACACTGTTATCATGTCTCCCCTAGTCCTTTCCTACAACTGTTCTTCATATGTTTTAGCCTACAGTCCCCTAATCATCTTTGTTGCTGTTTTCTGTACTCTTTCTAGAGTCTCAACATCTTTTTTACATCGTGGCGATCAAACGAATGGGGAAAAATCATACATCAAAGGTTGTTTGGATTGTGTATTGCTTTTACTGCCAGAACTCCCTAAGAGGCTTATTGGAGAATGATTTTTCTAGGGCTTTCTCCTCAGGTCTGAAATAAACTAACCAATGCTATTTTAACAATTTTTTAGTGCCTTTGAAACAGCATTGTCTTCTGGCAACTGTCTGGACTCATCCTACAGTTTTCATGAAAAGATTTCCAAAAATGGTTTGCCATTGCCTGTTTCCTAGAGCTGAGAGAGAATGACTGGCTGAAAGTCATCTGGCTGCTATGGGCCAAAGGATTAGAACTCATGGTTTCCTGGTTTCTAGCCTGGTGTCTTAACCATTAGGCCAAACTGCCTTTTTAGGTTATGATTTACACAACAGCAAACAAAAATTCCTTCAAAGGGAATATAACAGGAGTGATATCACCAGAGTTAGTTTTAGCCATGGCCTCCAGCCCAAGTCCATTTATATGTAGTCAATTTTATATATCAGATTCAGAAGCATATATCTGGAAATTTTCATTTTAGAAAAAAGGGCAATTCTTCAAACAATAAAAGAGCAAAATGGAATAAGTTTACATTACCACCAGATACATAAATAATACTTTTCTTAGAGCATAGTACTGCAAGTTAATTGTCCTGTATGGATAAAATTATCTGCACACAGAAAGTAAGCATGTTAGGGAAAGAGTGTAAACCAGACTACACCCTGATATACTAGTTTTCTATGAGAAAGGAACTTTTCAGAAATTCAACCATACATTTTGCCACCTGCAGGATAAGAGAACAGAATGTAAAATCATATATATCGGTCTATGGCCAAAGTTCCAAATCAAGTAGTATCTATTTGGGATGGCCTTTTCGTTTGTGGCATTTTTACCACTGGATTTCTTCCTGCCTGTGAGAATATATTCCTAAAAAATGCTGGTTAATGGTGAAACTATGCTGCTCTGCAATTTGCTCCTTGAATAGCTACAATGATATTTGGCATAGTGGTCAATATGAAAGTTCCTCTGAGCATGTTCAGAGAGTTTCCTCTTCAGATCCATCTCCCTCATACAGGTAGTAGAAATGAAACACCAAAAGAAAAGAATGTTTCCACACAAAGTTTTATTTCACCAGTCACTAGCATAAACATTATGGGCTGTTTCTAGGCATCTATGTGCGTCACTTGTTGATTCATAATATGGCAACCAACTTGGCAAATGAGTCATTACAGATTAATTGCCACAGATACACACATCTTTCCTCTCACCTGATGTCCTTTCAGGCATGGTGCTTTTCAGCTACATCTATTCGCACATTCTACTCCAGTCACCAGACTTTAATCATGAACCAACCCATGCATGTATAAGTGAAATCCAAGATTGGAGGAAGTCGCAGAGAAAAGGTACTACTATATGGCTGGATGGCAAAGCACAGATTAAGACCCAATCCATTTTCCATACATTGCCTTGGCCCAAGCACCGTGAGGTATTTTAAAACAATTTCAGCTTTGATGGATTGCTGGGGAGCTGGCGATTGCTCATAATCAAGAAAGGAAGAATGGAATGCAAATGAGCACAAGCCGAGAACCATCGGCACTGGTGCTTTATTTCCCTGCACTGTGCCAAAAAGAATTAAAACAACATTAAACTCCCAGCAATAATGTTTAAGCTCTCATTTCCAAGTGCCAAATTGCACCGCTCTGGATCATACAGATGTTCGTTAATTATGCTAATTTTTATTAAACTATTAAAATGGAGGAAGTTACACTGGCAGAGCCCCGGCCCGAGGTGAACCCTGTCTTGCGTCTGGAGGTGCTTATTTGCCAGCTCCCCTTAATAAGCTGCTGATGCTGGAGGTTTGTGCTTTGCTTAGCGAGGGGAAAAATTTTTGTGTGTGGGGGAGATGGAGAGGATTACTTTTTCAGCAGAAAACTGTCAAGGAAAAGTCTAGCACTGTTAGCGAGATCTGATGCACTAGCAATCTGTTGTGTCCTTACCATAAGGGGCAGATAAGGCAATGTTCTAGAGTGCTCCCATTCAAGGAACTCTAAGGAAGCCAGTACTGTTGGCCTACTCTTGTGAAAACTGGTGCTTCATGGAGTCTCTGCCCTCATGTAGTGTTGATCAGGGCTGATAAAATCATCTCTGCCTTCTTCTAAGTCAGGCAGCAAGACCACCGCCTTTCTCTGGCAACTGGCCACCCATATTAACTTAAGACAGCTGCAGTGGAGGTGGCCAATTTTCACTTCTAGCAAATGTAGCTCAGGGAAATCAAATTCTCCATCCTCTCAATGTGGCTTTAATAGTGCATCAAGATCAAAACAGAGTATGGAGAAATCATCTCCCTCCCTCATAGAGCTGGCAGCAGGAATAGAAGACAGCAAAAATATTGAGGAGCAGTACCAAACGGCTGGCTCACTCTGCTATTTACATTTTGCAGTAGGTCCATGAATGATATTATATTCATGGCATTATTAAAATTACGGCAACTGAGTTCTGCTCAGAGTGCTGTATTAGATTGCTTTTAAAGGAAAGCTCAGAATTATATTACTCCTGCATCCTTATAAAAAATTGTAATCACGACAGCTGCATAAAGTTTCAGCTCTTTGTTAATTTTGGAAGTCCCTGTATGAAACAGAATTCTTGTTCACATCCTTTCCTTGAAGCAGTAAATCCTGATCAAAAGACCTCACTCCCAGATTTATTTTTAGGAGAGGAGAGAAAAAGAGTAACTTTGAAGCCATTACATAAATTTGCAGATTGCATAATCTAATTGAGGGATAAGAAAAAAGATAAGGAAAAATGTTATATTTTGACTCTGAGACAAGACTACATGCATTTTCATCTAGCCTGAGTGTATAGAAGAATGAGAGAGTATATTAGCAAGTGAACATTCAATTATCTCAAGATAAGCATAGCCCCAAGGTGATATACCCTCCAATTTAAAATAAATTCCAAAAACATGTAAGGAAAGTAATAATTAAAAACACAATTTGTCTTAGCGAGCCCTGTGGATCTGAGTTTCTAAATTCCATGTGAGCATCAAAATGGGAAGGGCACAACTCTCTCTCTCTCCCCCCTCCACCTGCATTATTTCATACAGGAGTTCCACATGTGCAGACCTGGAAGAATTTATGTTGGTGAGACCCATCAATAAAATGACATCTAAAACTATAAGAAAAAGCATAGGATCCAAAGTAAAAGATAATTGAGAAACATCATGGATAAAATATCCTTATCTTACAGACTTCCCTGTTACTATTTTACTGCTTTTCTACAGCATCCTGGGTGTCCTTTGCATATCTCCTGTCTCAATATCTGGACTCTCTCTTCCATGCCAGGAGAAAATGCCTTAGCAAGCAGGTAGCAGCGGGGGATTGAAGGAGTGAGACTAGGAGGAAACAGCAGGCAGCTCTCATAAGCTGGAAAAGAGAATGAAGACCCCTGCTACAAAACTGCTTGCTTTTAATTTCCGTCTGCCCCCATCCCCACTGTTTCCCTATTTGTGAAACGTTCTGCATGATAGCTCAGCAACTACCCAGATGACCACTGAGATGTCCTTAAAGGGCAGGACAGATGCATTTTCAGAACTGCGGGCATACTTAGCTTTTATATAAATAAAACAGGTGCCAGGGCTCAAGTGTAAACTATCCCCGATTGACTGGGAAGCCTCTCTCTCTACACACAGCTGCAGCTGTCTGTTGCAGTAATTCAATGGTCATGGGAACTCTGCTAATCTCCCTATACTCAGTCAGACTATGAATCTATCTATTCCATTGCTGTGCGTTCTCAGTGGCAAATAGACCTTTCCAGCAAGACTTCTTCTCTAGACTGCTTCCTGATATCAAAACTCTTGGTTCTTACAATTTTCCACTGAGCTAACTCTCTGTAAACTTGTGTTGGTTAGTTCAGATATTAGATACAGGCAAAAAAAAAGCCATTATTTGAAGCAATGCTTTAATTGATGATAAATGGTTATATTATATGCTTTGCTATAGCACTCTTACAATAGCTTCTAACTCTCACGACGGAAAAAAACATTGTTTATCTATTTTTTTCTAATCTAATTTCTTTGGAAGGATTCTATAGAGAGTTTCATATCAATGGTAGGTAGAGCTGAAACAAATGGTAAATGGATTTAGTGCTAAAAGTGGATAGGCCAATTATCAGTTGGATTCATACAACATGTTTAACATTATTATTGAAGTAATCCATTTTGTGCAAAAACGCACTTGGCAATAAGCTAAACAAATGGCCTTGGTTCAGACGATACACTGAGCCATGAATAAATTTAGAAAGTTGTGTGAATGCAGTTCTAGAGTTTTAATTGACCCAGAGAAGTATGTTATGCTGTCTTGAATGCTCTTTAGGCCAGGCTAAAGGCCTGACAATGTGACTACAGCCATTTTCTGATACCTTTTATTCCATACTATTTGTAATATTCTTATTTCCCCCCTTTTCCTCCATCTCTATATCTGCAATGGCATGTCTAACAAACCTGGAAACATAGAAGCAAAAAGAAGACAAAGGTGGAAGTTGGACCATTGCGGATAAGATTCTTAAATCCAGGGAAGGGAATCCCATGAGAATGAAATTCAAAGTATAATGGCAGAAAAAAAGAAAAAATGGAACCAACTTCTGACTCTCTCTTCCTTCCTCTAACTTTTCCATGTTTTTTTTTCTTTGTAACTCCACCTTAATCATGGAAAGTATATGTCGATCTGAAACATCAGTTTGGCAGACATTTAAGATTCTGTTACATTACTCTACCAGCAATAAAGATGTTTCCATAAACCCAAGCAGTTCTGATTTCTTCTTCCTAATCTCACAGGGCTTGACAACAGCTATCCAGCATGCTAAAAGAGGTACTTGTTGCCAAAACAAGGGCTTGCAGACAGGCATTAAATTACGCTGTGGTGGTGAATTGGCTGCTTTCCATATAATATATGATTGGATTGATTACCTGACTGTAGTCAGGTATGCTACTTCCTATAATCTTGAAATTTTTTTAAAGATATAGTCATCATAGAAACTTCTGCCTAAGAGTTGGGTGGAAGTGTTTGAATTGTATGATTCTTACAGGTATGATAACGAACAAAAAGAAAATTATTTACAGCACTTCAAGTTTGGTGACATATTGCAAGATTGTTGATAAAAACTTACTGTCAGTAGGAAATGTGGCTAGAGTAGAAAATAGTAACCAGATAACTGAAAGAATGTTTGAAAAGAAAAGAAACAATGCAAAGGTAAAGTGGAATTTAACAAATGCCTAGAATCAATTCTTCCCAAGATAAGTAGGGACTGATCCTGTGAAAATTAAAAAACAGACACAAAAAAAATAAAAATAAAAGTCAGCAAGCTCCCTCCTCTAACTTGTATTAAAATCACATGACCTCCTGATGTCATTACATTGCATGATTCATTTTGTTGATATGTGATTGGAAGAAACATACAATGCTAACAGATCAGTTACATTTTATGATACATTAAGAAGAAGACAAGAAGAATTTAGCAAAGTGTACTCTGTAGATTAGCAGCTCTCTGTTCCAGTGCCTGATTCTGACTTCTACTTTAAGAGAAAGTAGCACCGCATATGATCAAAATTATTCTTTCTTTAGATACTTTGCATATTCTGTAACTGAACTTTGGCATTAAAAGTAGGTCCTGAGACTGATTCATCCTAGTTCCCAATTAATTCAGGGGAGAGATTACAAGTTTAGGAGCCTGTGCTTTTCTCTGTAGTATTTTATTCTGTTTTGGGGGAGGGGGATAAAAGAGGAGCTGGCTCCACAGCCCATCTTGCCAATGCTGAGCTAGCACTATTTGCTCTTCAGCTCCACTTTAGCTCTAGTTACAGTCCAAGCTTCTCATAAACAACCCCAATCCTTCTTTGGTGATGCAGTTAATCAGCTCCAGTCACTCACAGAAGATCAATGGCGGGATGACGGATGTCTGAGGAGAAAAGCCAAAATCAATCACTGGCTTATCGGTATATGATTGCTTGGACCCATTATTAGCGCCCGAGTGTCGTACATTATTGTTAGTAAAATGGAGTCCTCTAATTCATAGGTGAGCTGTGACATGCATTATTGGAAGGTTATGTGACATAGGAGGGTTTTATATTGCGTCGCTGCAGACATCTGTTTACCTCAAAAATTGGCCCACAGCCATAAACTAACTCAGAATAAAATTTAGGGCTTCTCATTGGAAACAAAGAAAGCTGAACTTGTTTGCTAATTTTTAGAAATTAAAAAAAGGTGGATGCCACGGTCTGATTGTCTTCCCAGAACCCTCAATAACAGCCCCACTTTTTCTGGATATTTCCATGACATTCACATTTTTCAATAGGGGCTTCACAAGAAGACTTCACAGTTCCCTATATTATATTCTTCTTGCAGTATTGCTCAATATCCCCCTGCTAAGATTGTAATGCCACTTCACCCTATAGAAAGTTACAATATGAGGCCAAGAAGCTGAATTCTTTCCCATTGAAATTTGTTATCTTTAATCTTAGAGTAGGTATGCGCAAAACAGATTTATCAATGAATCTTGAAACAGTCACATGGAAATAGTAGATGAACTGAAAGTCTGGTTCTAATCCTCGAGCCAGTAAAAAATCTCCACTTCTTAAATAATCTTTCCTTCTACTAGACCTACTTACAGCAAATTACTGTATGGCATTGACATAACCTGACAGCTTTTTTTTTTTTTGGCCAAAACCTTATCAGGTTATCTTCATTTAATCTCCAAACACTCATGAAGCAATCTAAAGTCATCCTTAACTGCCTTGATATTAAAATAGTGTTTTCTCCCTTAAGTAAGTTATAGCAAGTTTGCTGTGGACGCAATCTGATGGGCTCCACCATCTGTTCATATAGTAGCACCTATTAGCCACCTTAGGTAATATGACCATGCTCCTTCTCTGTTTCTTGTGCTGTCTATCAAGGATATTCTACTTTGGGCAGTGGAAAGATCTGCTTCTTTCAAACTGGGCTCTTCCCTTGAATTTTCTAGGCCTCAAGTTGATCCTCAGTTTAAAAATCTGGGGCAGTTTAAACGACACTTGACCATTGACAGTTTTTTTTTTTGAGGGGGCGGGATTGTTACACAGTGAAACAGGATAGAGTGAGAGGTTGTTCTCTCTGTACTGCTAGCCTGTGTGCAGGCTGATTTTGAATGTGGGTTTAGCACACTTCTGAAAAAGTACTAAATCCATATTCCAAAACAATCAACCTGATATCAAAATTCTTGCAGAAAACATAAGAATGTCATTAAAATGTCAGCCAATCTGTCAACCCACTCCCCAATCCCAGACCACACTAGGGAGAGTGACTGGTAGATGTTTTCCCAATAGCTGATGATATCTGGTAGAATAAAGGGAAAATAAAGGGAAACAATGTCTCTTGCCTTGGCCATGAGGTTGGATTAGAAGACTCGAAGGTCTCTTTCTGCCCTAAAATTAGTGTTTACTAATTAGTGTATTATGAACAAATCCTATAGAGAATTTATAAACTGTTTACTATCTTAATAACTTGTTAAATTTACATGGAAATAATTTATCTTGATTTCAACAGATTGTTTAGGAAGAATTTTTATGATGTTTGGCTTAGTAAACTAATTGGATGTAGATTAAATGATGGTTTGAAAGAAGAAATTAAAACTATTCAAAAAGATATCATTGGCTCCTCTCACTTAATGAAGAACATTTCTGAATTAGATGCTTCAGAACTTTGCTCAAAATCTAGCACTTTTCAACATTTTTATCAATAATTTCCTAATTCTAGATTGATCAAAGATCAAAACTGAACATTGATGATAGGAGACTGTAAGACACAAAGTACATAGAATTATTTTATATTTTTAAGATATTTTCCATAGAACAAAAGAAAATATGCTATACAATAATTAATCATTATCCAATAAGGCGCCAAAGCTGCAAAAAGAGCACTTGGGAAGTACATATAGACCTGGAGTTGGTTTACATCTATCTTAAATAAAGAAGTATAAGGTAAAGGTAAGGGTTCCCCTCACACATACGTGTTAGTCGTTCCCGACTTTAGGGGCGGTACTCATCTCTGTTTCAAAGCCGAAGAGCCAGTGCTGTCCAAAAACGTCTCCGTGGTCATGTGGCTGGCATGATTAAATGCTAAAAGTGCACGGAACCCTGTTACCTTCCCACCAAAGGTGGTCCCTATTTTTCTACTTGCATTTTTCACATGCTTTCAAACTGCTAGGTTGGCAGAAGCTGGGACAAGTAACAGTTCACCCCATTATGCGGCACTAGATTAATCTCAGAAGATTAAAACTAATATAATTCATGTTAACTTTATAGAATAGTAAACTGGAATGAAACTAACGATAAATAAATGATATTTTGGAGGAAAACAAAAGTAACCACAACAAAAAAATAAACTAGAGGATGGGAGACATTCTGGCTTCACAAAAAAAGTATATGAACAAAACTTCAGAATTGTGACTGATCACAATTGGAAAACACATTAATTATGAAATTATCTTCAAAAATGCTGGATTTTTTGGCTATATTAATAAACAGTGGATTTCATTTAATATAATTCAGTGTTCCCTTCTACTAGCTCAGCACAGATGAGTACAGAATCTAGTTCTTGGTGTTTATTTTAAAATAAGATATAGAGAAATAGAGATGGGTTCAACAGAGATGGTATGTAGGAAAACTGAAATAAAAATCCAAGAGGAAATTAGGTATGTTTTAACCTGCAGAAGAGAAAGGTTAGGGTTAGGGTTAAGGATCATTGTTCTCTCTTGCCATTGAGAACACTGAATGTGCTTAAGTTATAGGATGAGAATTCAAACTGAACACTAGGTGAAGCTAATAGTAATTAAGGATACATTAGAAGTATACACAAGAAACATTAGCCAAAAGGGTAATGGGCTCTAGCTTAGTGTAGATGTTTATATAGGATAAACAACATCTATTGTAGCTCAGCAATTCCAGGTTTCCTGCATAGATTGAACTATCAGCCTTTCTTAGCTGTTGGCTTAAAGATACATTGGACCAACTCTTACAATTCCAGCCAGCAAGGCATAACTTTTAATCCAACTCAATAAGAGGTATATACTTCTTGTCTATAAGCCCTCTCTATCTTTGATTATACAAAATTGAATGCCATAGATGAATATAATATTTAATGCTGTCTTCGTTTTGCTGTCTGATATGGAAGAAAATTAATATAGATTCTTTTTGTACTCAGGATTTGTCTAATCTTTGGGATCAGGGATTATTTACCTTTCCAGATTGGTATTCAATTTATTAGGACATTTGAGTGTTTGGCAGTTACTTACAATAATGGAAGAAGAGGGCAATTAGCCTATTTAAATCTCGAGGCTTAATACGATGGAAAATATATTATGCCTGAACTGAAATATTTTCTTTCATTCCTGAGCTAATTCTGACATACAGTCAACCTTAGATTTTTCTGTTCCTCTATTTTATTCCAGCCGCTGAAGGTTCCAATCTTGATAATTCATCTTAATTTTACTGCAATAATACCATGTAGGAAGAAAGGGGGAGAAGGAAATGATTCCATCTGTGCTTTGGATCACATGCCATTCTTTCTCAAGAACACCAATGTATCAAAAGGAGTGTGCTATTTCTAAAAACAGGGAAAAAGGCAAAATATATGCAAGGTACTGATAGATCAAGACCCATTCCATTTAAAAAATGTTATCTGGGAAATATTAAGTTTGATACGGATGCTCTGCACAAGAGAAATAGCAGATACAAGTGCAAATATTATTCTTAGTACATAGATACAAAACTAAAGATGATAATTAATTAATTAAGATGATAATTAATGTGGATAGAGCTATCCACAAAGATTCATTTCAAAAAAAATCAATTCAAGGAAGGCTTACCTGCATGCTATTACATAACATTTAGTTTAAACAAAATACTTAAACCCTGACAACTCCCAAAATATTCACAAGTCTTTCTATTATGTTCATAAAGAGCTCTTTCAAACAGCAAAAAAAGTAGAAAATATATATGTACCGTAATCTAAGTTTGTAAATCTGAGATGAATCTATCTTTCTAGTAGTGAATCTTTGCCACTGAAAAGGTGTATTCCAACTTAAAAACTCCATGGTAGTTATTGAATGATAACCCAGAAGAAATGGTTATATACTATACCTTTAATTTTAGTTTCAAACTTACTGTAAATAGGCTTTGGGATTGCTTTCCCTTTTGCACTAAAGTACTGAAGAATATTTATTTATTTGTATCCCGTCTTTATTATTTTTACAAATAACTCAAGGTTGCAGACATATCCAGCACAGCTTCCTATTATTTTCTACACAAGAACAATTCTGTGAGGTGGGTTGACCTAAGAGAGAATGACCAGCCCAAAATCACCCAACTGGCTTTCACGGCAAAGGTAGGATCTGAACTCATGGTTTCCTAGTTTCTTAACTATTGATGCCTAGTGCCTTAACTATTGATGCATAGAAACCTTAAGAGACTTCACTTAAGACTTTGGGGCTTCTGTTTTAGATCAGTACTGAAGAATGATTTTACACCTGAGATATATTTGGTTTGTTTATCAAATGAAATATAACTGGTTGCATTCATTAGATGCATTAGATGCATTAAGCAATAAACACTGGCTTACTAACTACTGTAGCTGTGTGTTTGTCTTTACAACATAAAGCTACAGATAAAAAAACCTTGTTGTGGCTTAATGTCCCTGAATTCTTAAACCTTAAGGCAATATTATAAACCCAACTTATCATTAACATCTGCCTAAATTGTCTAGCTGATTGTTATTCTAGGAGCCATACTTGAGATATGTATATTAATTAAAGAAATAAGAAATTTCAGCAAGAAAACATTTCTCTTGCTAGAGGTGGCATTCTTCAAGAGCACTTGATATATTTCTTTCTTCTTTTTTTCCTCCCTTTATCTTTCAATTCTCTGCTGCTTCTTTAAGTAACTCAAATGTTTTTTTATTTTATTTTATTGAATACATGAAACGGATATGAATAAATGGGGACATTAAGACAGGGGCAGTAGGCACCTTGGTGCCCTTATGCACGCCCCTTACAGACCTCTTAGGAATGGGATGAGGTCAACAGTAGACAGTGTAAGGTTAAAGTTTTGGGGATTTGGGGAAGAAACCACAGTCAGGTAGGGTATGCCAGGCATTGACCAATTTGTTGCTGAAGACGTATTTTCTCCAATTGAGTTTGGAGAGGTTTACCTTAAGTTTGTATCTGTTGTGTGCTCGTGTATTGTTGTGGTTGAAACTGAAGTAGTCATTGATAGGTAGGACTATTGTAGCAGATAATTTTATGTACTACGCTTAGGTCAGACCGAAGATGGTGTTTCTTTGTATAAATCAGAATTAAAATGAATGTTCCTCTCTATATCATTGCTTCACAGGATGCTCAAAATCCCATAATTAGCTTTAAGAGAGAGAGGCAAAATAAGCAGTTTATTTTCAGGAGTTGTGACCTCAGAGATTGTCTTCTTACCAGGAGGCAAGGCCTTCTCAGCTGCCTGATTTTTGCTGCTTCCATTCATTTCAGGACAGCACTTCATTGTACTTCATTTATTAGTGCAAGCAAGTATTTTCCATCTCAGACATCACAATAATATGAGTTGGGTTATGTGAAAAAAGGTAGAGACAAAGCTTCCTGTAAAATGTGGCCTGGATCGCTTTCAGCATAACCAGTCTCCTCTTTCTTTATACACCTGTTCTCAGTTAAAGTTTGACCTGCTCTTCAGGCTAGTGTTTCTCAATCTCAGCAACTTTAATATGGTACTTGTTGGGGAATTCTGGGAGTTGAAGTCTACCCCTATTAGGTTACTGAGATTGTTTATTCTCGTCATTTACAGCAGCAGTCTCCAACCTTTTTGGGCACCATGGACCAATTTTTCCACAGATTTTGTTCGCTTGCCCACTGCTCACCTCCAGTTGTGCAGTCCAGTTCCTAACAGGCCATGGACAGTTACAGGTCTGTGGCCTGGGGATTGAGGATCTCTGATTTAGAAGAGCAGGGAAAATAACCTCAGGAGAAGTATAATTTATAGCTTAAACTTTTCTAATTCTTGGGTGGAGATAAGGAATGGGGAGTGGAAGTGTATACTACTATTATTATTAAATTTATTGGCTGCCCGTCTTACCACAGGGTAACTCTGAGTGGTTTACAATATTAAAAAGATAAAACTATACAAATAAAATACAAAGAACAATACACAGCCTTAGCCAAAAGATGGAGAGAGAGGTGGGCTCTATTTATTAATCTATCAAACTCCTCAATATGACCCCCCACAGAGCAGTATAGTACTGCTAAAGAACATTTGAAACAAAAGCTAAAGTCTTGATGAATTTTAAGTCCACATCTATCATTTTCAGACTTGTTTTCCTTTTCAAAATTCCTAAAACCAAAAGCATAACAAGGAAATTGCATTAAAATATTTATTTATGTGTGTAAAAATTGAGAATTTCCCTAAAATGCTCTGTTACACTATTAGAGCAGCATTCCCTAACTTTTCCGGCTTTGTGGATAAGCAGGGTGGGGATGGTGTGAGCAGCAGGTGAATGTGCGTCCCACTACTTCCATGGCCCAGTTTTAAATGGGTCAAGGCCCAATGGTGGGCCACAACCTGGGGTTAAGGACCCCGTGTTATAGTAAAGTCAAAAGGGATTTAGTAGTACTTTTTCAGACTATAATCAATTGTATTAAATAGCATATGCTTTTATGAGTTTATGCCTTTTAATAAAATTGGTTACTGAAGTGCTGAGTCTTGCTTTTTGGCTACTGTAGACTAACAAAGCTGTCTTCCTGTAGGGTTAAATCACTAGTATGTACAATATTTTCTTTAAAACTGTTCACTTTCAAATATTTTCTTTCATTAATCTTTTCCTTTAACTTCCACATGGAGAATTCATGAAAGAATCATAGGTTGAATAGCTTCACATGCTTGCCTTAAAATCTGGATTTATCAACTAAATTCTTTAATTTACTCCGAAGAATGTTTTTTTTAAAACAAAAAGCAATGGCAGTTTCACCTTCATAAAATCCCAGAGAGGGTGAACATTCATGTTAGTGTGATTATGGTCAGGTGGACAGATGCCTAGTTTTGCTATCTTAAAAGGAAGAGGTACCTGATCATTTTGGTTATGATTATGATCTGAGTGTTATGATTCTACGATCAAATTGTACTAATTTTGATTTATACAAAATATTTTGCAATCCTGATATTATTCATCCCTCAAAACACCAATGAAAAAGAACCTGAACTGGATTCAGAGACAATAGCTATGGTTGCAGCATTCCTCCTCCACTCCCTCCGCCCATCTCCGAGGGCCAATGGGATTGCAAAATCACATGACATGGTTATATTAATATTTATTCCATAAAAGTGTGGCTGCTTCGTACTACTCCGCTGCACTGTTCTGACCGCAGTGCCAACCCTCAGGCATCACAACACAATTTGGAAACCATGTGACGGAAATGTTTAATCTGTGCAGCCCATCTGTGCTGCGTATTTTTCCACATCTCCCCGAGAGAGGCGCCTCTGAATCTCCACACTGCCTTTAATATTCTCCTAAATCATTCCCCCCATTGCACTTTAAGGGCCATTGCTACAATTTCACAGGTTCATAGAAAGTGCACTGAGGAGGGAGGAGGATGTTCTTGGGGTGAGAAGAAAACCTGAGGTAACAGGGCATTAGTTGCTGGGATTCTTTTCATATATATTTTTGGGATAACTATTGCTCATGCCTCATGCCATTTGGAAAAGGCAGTGGGAACTTACCCTTAATAAAGACATCAAGCTGCAGGCTGCAGGAAGGTTGTGTCAGCGCAAGCTGATTTGGAAGCGGGGGGGGTATGATTTCCTAGGAGCCTAGCTATTATCAGCCTTCCAATTTCAGGGCATGGGGCAATGGTCTGCCCTTTGGTTTTCAATGGGAATGCCTGTGATCAATAAATTTGGCAGTTCCCACTAAGTATATGAAAAAGATGAATGTGATTTTGCCATGGAGGAGGGGTGCTTTTTCCACTGCTGTCCAAGTCAGACATTTTTGGAGCAATTTGCTTATATTAGCCTCATAGGCATCCATGTATCAAATGAACACATAGGTCTTCAATACAGGCAAATGTGTGAGACATAACAGTGTTCACTGAATTAATAAAGCTACGATTGTCTTATAGGGAACTCCTCTGTTCCAAATCAGATCACTAAGGATAGCTAGTTCTCATACCCAACAGAGCATTCAAAGATATCTGCTAGTTCTGGATCTTGAATTGAGGTGGATCTTATGGAAATTTCCTCACAAGACAATCAAACTACCAACTATCAAATCTATTTAATGTAAAGCTCTATTATATATAGGATAAACAGGAACATAGATACAAATATAATAATTTCTAACTTTAGAGAAAAGCCTATATCCACACAATAGCCAAATCAATGACCTAAAAGGTTGACTTGACCAATAACCTTACAGATATTTGTGTAAGATCCCCAGATGCAGTACTTGAGCTCTTCACAGAAACTGTAGAACCCAAATGATAATAAAAGTAATAAATTTCTATATATAACAGCACTTACCTAACCTTTAGAAGTAGAGAGTATTGCAACATATAAAATTTGGACATAATTATATGACATTAAATTATAGTTCTGAAAATAGACTTCTAAAAGCAAACCACTGAAATGCACCAAATTTTAAATAAAATAATATCTTGGCTTCTAAAATTTTGCTATTGGAAAAATCGTACAACTATCAGAAGTTGCTCAGGCTTTGATAAGCCTTGAAAAGTAACGCTAGAAAACTGGGCAACTACTTCTCTAAATTTATTTTATTTTATTTATTTTGTCACACAGTATATATAAGCATAAGCATGAAATAACTATACAATATATAAGCATAAATATAAGCATAAGTATGTAATAACTATATTAATTGGATATAATGAAAAGAAACAATAGGACAGGAACGGTAGGCACGCTTGTGCTCTTATGCACGCCACTTACAGACCTCTTAGGAATGTAAAATTTAAAATTTAAAATTAAATGTAAAATTTAAAAGTTAAAATTCATTCCCTGAATTTTAGAAACTGAGTGGCTCCAATCTCTAATGGAAGTGAGAAGAGCATGGGAATAGCATTGTGTTTCCAGTTCCATTTTCTCAACCAGACCTCAACATGGTATTAGTCTTTCATTCAAATTTCAGCCAATTCAATTTTTGTTGCTATTTCTTCTGAACTCATCTTTCAGCTAAAAGTTCCAGATATTTTTACGCATGCATATTTTGCTTGTGGGCATACTGCCTGATGACTCTTTCAATCTTATAGCAGCATGATTGAAGTTCCAGACACATGATAAGGAGTTTGTGTAAAGATGCTTTTTGAGTAAAGATTGGACTAATGAAATGATATATAATGGTTGCTCATAAACACACATAATATCATTTTATGACAATATAGTGATTTTTAGAATACCATGATTTTTAGAAGTAAAGGATTTTCAGTTCAAAAATCCATATTGTAGTTTTTGGAATCTTGAAATAATACTTCTATTTATGATTTTTAAAAAATCAAATCTTATTCAATTTTGGCCCCTCAAGTTTCCATATTCATTTTTAAGCAGACAATGATATCCTCATTTTTTGATTTGATAAAGCCTAAAATTTCATCTGTAAATTATTGCTGCTTACTTTGTAAAGCATTTAGGCCAAATGTGAATTTTTAACAGGCATACATTTCAAGGCCCCCAGAGGTGTCAGGAATGACCTGGACATGAACTTAAAATTTTAATTTGTCCTTCAAGGTCTCCCTGATTTTCCCATATAGTTGTCTTGTTTTGAATTTGCCCACAGCTGCAACTAATGACTATTGAGGATCTATATCTTAGTATGTGTATCCTGTTGTGTGTGAGAAAAAGTGTGCACAGTGAAAGAAAGTATATGTGGTGAAGACAGAAATTAATCGAACAAGTCAAACACCAAATTTTAACCAACCAAGTATAGAGTAGTTCTAAAGAAAGCCATAGATTTTGATGAAGGTGTTAATCTTTCCACTGAATCTGGAGAATTATCTAATCTGTGGGCTTTGGGAATCTCAGAAAATAATTAATATAAACCTAGGGTTTTCTGACTTTCAAACCTTTTTGAATTTTCTGAGAAAGACAGATGATCTTAAACTTGCTTGGGTAAGGAATCTAATGATGCACTCCATGGCTGTCCCTCTCCAGTGATTCATGGAAATGTTCAGGAATTACAGGAGAAAACAAAGGTAACAAAATATATTTTCAGGGCTGGCCCTCCTGTTAGAGAGACTTCAGACAATGTTTCCTGGAGCAGTAACAGACTGGAGATTCTGTAATACAACATGTCCTTTCTTAAAACCAAATCTCTTTTCCTTCTATCCTCTGCTAGGTAGAAGATAAAGACTCACCACCAGTGTTGAGATGAAATTCAACTTGCCAGATCTGGAAATAAGTAAGAGAACTTTTCCCCTTCTGCTCAGGCACTAAAGTGTCTTCAACTGACTTTTTTCAAGAGGCCCAAGCATTCTCTTTTCTGCAACCTTAATCCCTCCCTTCCACTACTTAACTGAGTATCGTAAGGGAATCAAGGAGGACAGGACTGAAAATCATGAACAATCTGTAGCATTACTCATTACCTTCCAATATATACAAGCCCCAGGTTATTGCCTGATCTTGCCAGTTGTTGCCACTGCCAATGAACTAGCTGCTTTTGGGATAGCGATGAGTCTCAGAGGAAAAAAAGCATGCTGGAATAATTCACTCTTGAGAAATTTTAATCCCTCATTTTGAAACTCAAAGGGTAAAAAAAAATACAGTCTAAATATTGAAAAGGAATGAATAAATCAAGTTAAGAGGTATGATTGTTTCAAGAAATCCTCTCCCTGTGTGTGTGTGTGTGTGTGTGTGTGTGTGTGTGTGTGTGTATTTAGGCGCTTGTATATGTAAACGTGTATCTAGGAGATGTAAGGAGGAAATTGGACACATTCTGGTTTGCCAAGATATTCAGGCGGAGACTGATGCTGTTTGTTACATCATCAGTTCAACAGAGGTGTTGCTATAGCAGCTGCTTATAGCTTCATTTCCTGGATACCCCCCAGGGGGGTGTCACAGCCAGATCCACCTGCTCTTTTACCCTACCCTCGGCGGGGTCATCTTAAGGTCGCCAAAATAAATGAACGTCGTTGCTAATGATCTGTTTGCTGGCTGTTTATTCTCCGGGAGTGTCAGGGGCGCTCACATTTAGTAAACTCATTATGGGTCCAATTAGACTTCACCATTGCTAGATATTTAACTCTTTTTTCCTTTTAAATTAGCATTTTAATAACATTCTATCCAGCAAGGATGGGTGGAGGGGCACAGGGAACAAAATGACCGTTTTTCACGGACAAAAACTTCTTTAGCCGTAGGTGGAACTTTAATAGCAGATCTGTGAAGGTAGCATAGGAACAGGTCCATGTTCCATAAACACACACACACACACACACACACACACACACACACACACACACACACACAGAGCACCATTGTGCCAGGAAAGCAATGACAGAGGGTGTATGGGGGTGGGGGAATGGAGGGAGCTAAAGGAAACATTTCTATTTGCTTTATCACACACTCGATTTCCTAAATTTGTTCAGCAGCCAATTATTTTCAGTGTTAACGTCTTGAGCTGCTCGCATCTGATGAAAATGAGCAGCCATCAGATTTAAACTTTGGAAGTGACCTGTGAAGGGGTTTGGAATAATTACGTAAAGGACTCAATTTATTTTAGATTCCCCTGGCTGGAAGAACCATCCAAAAGAAAAAAGAAAAGTAAGAAGGGTGGAAAAATTACAAGAATCCAACGCTGATTAGATGATTAGAATTATCAAAATATCTCTTGAATAGAACCCCCCAGAGAGCTACTTCTTTTAAAAAGGTCACTCCAATTATTTTCGTGTCTTTTCATTCTTTGAGAATTACTCCCTACGTGGAGTAATTTTTCCACCCTCCCTACCTTGATCAACCTCAAATGGTCAATTTTGCAACTGAACGGGTGACATAGCATGTAGAATGAGGGGATCACACTCATTAGCAACAAGGATCTGTGATTATTTTTAAAATGTCAGGATTTTGTATAGTCAGACCTAACATCCATTTGTAGCACACTATCCTATGTTTATTTATGAGGAAATGAGCAGCACTTTGTCAACAGAACTTACTCCTAAGTAAATGTTCTTGAGAAAGCTCCTAAGAAAAAGATCACGGAGGAACCCATTGTTTCTGGCTGTGGCATGCTGTATTTGTAGGTGTTAAGTTCGGGCAATGAAGAGGCAGGAGACGATACAAGTGACAACAGCTCTTTGGTTTATTGTGGTCCCAGCAAAAGCCAACAGGCAAAGAACCCCTCTTTAAATAGTATTTTGGCTGAGGCATCAGCCAATCAGCAACGTGCATTTTCCCGCCCAAATTTCCCTCCTAAAATTCAAATACATTACACTCCTCCCCTCCCAGAACACTTTTTACCATATTTACATAGTTTTTGCATAACATTTGCATGTTATTTTTCCACGTAGTCACGCAGGTAGACAGGGCGTCTCCTAACTCTTTCTGACCTGCGCAATTCATTCCCTGGGAGTGAGTCGAGCTGGTCAGAGGGACTGTTTGTTCCTCCCAGCTCCTTCTCTGAGCCATCCGGCCCTGGATTATTGGCAGAGTCGTCCCTGCTGTCCTCAGGAGGAGCCGGTTGGCGTCGCTGGACTTCTTCAGACTCAGCTAAGTCCTCCAATCGCCTCGGGGTTGAGTTAGCTGTTGGTTCAAATATTGTGTAGTCAGGGTCTGGCTGTTTGGTTTCTGGATTGTTTTGTATTCTTTTTCGTAATTGATCTATGTGGCGTCTCCACACTCGGCGGTCCCCCATGTCCACTATGTATGACTTTGGGCCCGTCACTCCTACAATTGTTCCCTTTAGCCACGCTGGGCCCTCACTATAGTTATGTGCCCATACCGGGTCACCTGTTGTCATTGTTCTGGTTCTTCCCTTTATGCTTTGGTACCCATCAGGGGAGTATGTTGGGTTTAACCAATCTAGAGGGCACCGGAGTCTTCTACCCATTAATAACTCCGCTGGGCTGCGGCCGGTGGTCACACAGGGGGTTCTATGTTGGACTGCCAGGAAGGTATCAATTTTGGATTGCCAATCTCCTGGGCTAATTCTAGATAGTGCTTCCTTGGCACTGCGTACGAAACATTCTGCAAGTCCGTTCGTCGCCGGGTGGAAAGGTGCCGAGAGGACATGTCGGATGCCCTCTTCTGCCAAGTACCCCTCAAACTGGGTGGCCGTGAACTGTGGGCCGTTATCGGACACTAGAGTGTCGGGCAACCCTTGTGTCACAAATAGATGCCTCAAGACTATGATTACAGCTTCCGCTGTTGTGATTTTCATGAGTAAAATTTCTAACCACTTCGAGTAGGCATCTACCACAATTAAGAAGGTTTGCCCATGGAACGGCCCGGCAAAATCTATGTGGATCCTGGATCAAGGACCCTGGGGTTTCTCCCAATCCCTTATGGGGGCTGTTGGGGGTAGTGGCCTTGATTCTTGACATGCTTGGCATTTCTCTACCCGGTCACCAATGTCTTTATCCATTTGTGGCCACCACACGTAACTTCTCGCTAGGCTTTTCATCCTCACAATCCCCGGGTGGCCCACATGCAATAGTTCCAACACATGCCCTCATAATTTGTCCGGAATAACCACTCTATCCCCCCATAACAGACAACCCCCTTGTACCGACAGTTCCGAATGCTTCTTTGTAAACTCTTTGAAACGATCCCCTGGTGTAGCGGGCCATCCCCTCTACACCCAACCAATCACAGTTCTTACGACAATGTCTTTGTAAGATGCCCTAGTCACTTCCGTAGATGTGACTGGGCCAGAATCCAAAAAGTCAATTAACAAGATGGGCGTCCCTGGGGTTGGGTCTTCAATAGTCTCTGGCAACGGGCATCTACTTAAAGCGTCCGCATGTCCCAAGTCCTTGCCCGGTCGGTGAGACAGTTTGTACGAATATGCTGCCAGGAAAATAGTCCAAAATAGTCAGCTTGGGTGATAATGCAATCGGTGTTGGACGGTCCCCCGCCAAGAGTCCCAATAAAGGTCTGTGGTCTGTGACTATTTCAAATTGCCGCCCAAACAGGTACTCGTGGAATTTTTTAACCCCAGAAACTATAGCCAGGGCTTCCCGGTCCAGTTGGCTATAGTTCCTTTCCGCTACGGACATCGTGTGGGAAAAATATGCGATAGGGGCTTCTGAACCGTTCGGTAACCTGTGGCTGAGGACAGCCTCTACCCCGTAGGGTGATGCATCACAAACTAGTACTAGTGGCAATGTCCCATTGTACTGAATTAGAAGGCTATCGCTGGACAAGAGATTCTTAACGCCTTCAAATGCCTTAGCCTGAACCCTGCCCCAAGTCCAAACAGCTTTTTTCGCTAGCAGTTTATGTAGCGGTTCGGCTACCGTTGCCTTATTTTTTAAAAATACCGCATAGAAGTTTACAAGCCCCAAAAATGCTTGTAATTCTGTTTTGTTTTCTGGGGTTGGAGCCTTTCTAATGGCTCACACTTTGCTCTCAGTTGGGTGGATGCCTTCCTTATCTATCCGGTAATCCAAGAATTCTACAGATTCAACTCCTATCTGGCATTTGTTGAGTTTAACCTTAAGCCCCGCAGACCTGAAAATGCCCAAAACCTTCCGCAATTTGACCCCTAATTCTTCCAAGTTTTCTGCTGATACCAGTACATCGTCGAAATATGGAACTACTCCCGGTAGACCCTGTAGGAGTCGTTCCATTAGGTTTTGGAATAACCCGGGAGCTACACTAACTCCGAACTGAAGTCGAGTGCATTTAAAAGCGCCCCGATGTGTGACAATCGTCTGCGCTTCGGCCGTTCCGTTGTCAACCGGTAATTGTTGGTAGGCTTGAGCCAGATCGAGTTTGGCAAAGACCTGTCCCTGCCCTAACGAGTGCAACAAATGTTGCACTACGGGAATGGGGTAAGCACTCTTTTGCAATGCTTTGTTAAGCGTTGCCTTATAGTCAGCGCAAATCCGGACTGATCCGTCTGGTTTGACTGGGGTCACTATTGGTGTCTCCCATTTTGCATGGTCGACGGGGACTAGTATTCCCTGGCTTACTAATTTATCTAGTTCCCTGTCAATCTTGGGTTTGAGCGTGAACGGGACCCTCCTAGGTTTTAATCTAATGGGAGCCACCTGGGGGTCCAAATTGAATGAAATGGGGGTCCCCACATACTTGCCCAGGCTGTCTTGAAAAATGTCCTCGAATTTCTTCAACAATTCGTCCTTCAGATTGACTCCATTGCTGTGGATCCCGGTTATGCCCATTCCTAGGGCTCGAAACCAGTCCAGTCCCAGTAAACTGGGCAGGTTTCCGTCAACGATGGTGATCGGCAGGGTTTTCTTGAATTGTCCATATCTTACTCTGACCGTTGTGGCTCCTTTAATGGGGATCCAGTTTCCCTGGTAGTCTTGTACTCTCAGCTTTTGGGGTTGCAGCTGTCGTTTCGCGACTTCTGGCAGGTCCCGTGCGACCATGTCCCAGGACATAATTGTGATTGATGAGCCGGTATCCGCCTCCATTTTACACTGCACTCCTTCGATGTAGGTCTTAGTGAATATTTTCTTTTCTAGTCGTGTCGATGCGTGGCCCACTCACACAGTGGTGTGATTTGACTTCGCGCCTTTTTTGAACTGGCCAATCCCTGGCCGCTTCGCTGAACCGGCACCCTGTTGATTGGCCGGTTTGAATCTTTGGCGGGAAGGTTGGGAGACTCGACAGGCCTGAGCTATGTGTTCTTCCTTTTCACACCGCCGACAAATTGCGTCTTTGAACCTGCAATTCTGTCATTGGTGTTAGCCTCCGCAACTCACGCACTCGTCCCGGTCGCCTCTCTCCGGCCTCCCGGTGTGGAAAACCTCTTCCTCTTCCTCACCGTCCGATTCGGCCTGGATTTCTTCGCTGTGGACTGGCGTTGCTTTCGCCACGGCATTCGGCGTGTTCGGCTTTCGTAAGGTTTCCGCCGCTTTGGTGGACATCTCGTGTGCCCTGGGCTCATCCAGGGCTATCGCCAGGGTTAGGCTGCTTTTCGACAGCAGCCGCCTTTGTAGTCGGATGTCCCTGACCCCACAAATGAGTTGTTCTAATAAAGAGTCCTCCAAGTCTCTATACTCACAGTGGTTTGCGGCTTTCCTTAATGCGGCCATGTACACGCTTATCGATTCGCCCTCTCGCTGAACTCTTTGCCTCAACTCGAACCGTTGTACAAACTTCGATGGTACCAGCGCGTAGTGTGCTTGTAGCGTCGTCTGTAGCATTTGCCATGGCACCGACTGTACTGGCGTTGGTTCCGACAGCGATTCGGCGGTATCGAAGACTTCTGGCCCACAGTGGCTCAGGAAGTAAGCGCGCTTCCGATTATCCGATACTCCTTGCAGTTCGTTAGCTTCGAGGAAACACTCGAAACGAGCCATGTATGACCCCCATTTCTCCTTGGCTGGGTCGAATGGCACTGGCGGCGTATAGCTAGACATCGCTATGTATCCGCTCTTGATACTGGCTGGGTTTTAAATTACGTTGCTCCTTCAGCTCTTTTCCTAGTCTCACTGCCTTCAATATCCCACCTTCGTCGCCAATGTTAAGTTCGGGCAATGAAGAGGCAGGAGACGATACAAGTGACAACAGCTCTTTGGTTTATGTGGTCCCAGCAAAAGCCAACAGGCAAAGAACCCCTCTTTAAATACTATTTTGGCTGAGGCATCAGCCAATCAGCAACGTGCATTTTCCCGCCCAAATTTCCCTCCTAAAATTCAAATACATTACAGTAGGGTTCAAGCACATTTATTTATTCGCGCAGGGCTGGCTTAAATTTTGTTGGTTTTTTAAATTTATATTATGAATTTTAATGGGTTTTTAGAATTTTAAACGTTTTTAAAGTCTTAGGCCAATTGTGTAATAAGTTTTTTAATTGTATATTGTATTGTTTATTTTTATTTTGGCTGTACACCGCCCTGAGTCCTTCAGAAGAAGGGCGGTATAGAAATCTAATAAATAATAATAATAATAAAAAAAGCAGAATGAGGAGGCTGCCTTAGGCAAGAGAAAATAGAGGGCATGGCGGGGGGAGGGAAGTTACCATCTGTTTCCTTCTACTGAAGCTATCTCTGCCACCCTGCTTCATCTGAGCCATATAAGTTATCAACTCAGATAAAAAAAGAGGTTTGGTTCTGCTCCATCAGAGGTACTGACCTACGAGTCAGTCAGAGAGCAGATGGTACCGAGAAATAGAGACCACTCTCTTTCATCCCATGCAGCTAATTGTCTAGGTCTGAATCTGTGTCCAAGAAGGTTCTTGTTTTAGGCGTCATGCCTACTGGTTCTTCTAAGAATTAAATCTACCAGCAATTAAACAGAATAGAATAGAATAGAATAGAATTTTTATTGGCCAAGTGTGATTGGACACACAAGGAATTTGTCTTGGTGCATATGCTCTCAGTGTACATAAAAGAAAAGATACGTTCATCAGGGTACAGTATTATAAACCAGAACCATCCAGAAGTTGTGAATGCTCCAAAACTGGAGGTTTTAAAAAAGAGATCGGACAACTATTTGTCTGAAATAGCATAGGGTTTCCTGCCTGAGCATGGGGTTGGACTAGAAGACCTCTAAGGTCCCTTCCAACTCTGTTATTCTATTCTATTCTATTCTATTCTATTCTATTCTATTCTATTCAACTATTTATGATTTTGTGAACCCATGCCATGCCCTATTTTATGAGTTTCAAAGGCTCAAATTATCACTCCTTGTTTATTGACATGGCTATTTATTAATTTATTCATAATACATATTATGAAAAAGCAGTTTAAACATATGAGGCATTCCCATAAATTTTAAAATTGGTAGTACAGTTTGTGGATGGAAGCTAACCTAAATACAACAGTTTACCGACAAGACGCACATCTTTGATGCTGTTTTCTTTCACTCCCAGCATTCACTACTAGGTGTTACGTCTACTGTGAAACATTTGGAGCTACCTGCAGAATTCTATAAGCATGCATCATTTTTTTTTTTGGTAAAAGTATATCTGTGACTATCTGAAAAAGCATGCAGGGGACTGATTTGAATAACAGAGAAATAATTTATATAGTGCTTCCTTGATGCAACAGCATGCATATTACTCTTACAAAGGATGCTGCTTCTTAATACTTCCCTAGGTTTTTGTTAAATACTTCTTAACAATTAAATCGAGAGCATCAAGCAAAAGTACTTGGCTGGTGCTCTTCCTGCAGGAATTGTTTTGCATTCATGTATGTAGAGAATAGCACTTAACATGAGATTCTCTAATGACTGGTTAATTTGGTACAGTCTTCTATATAATTCTTCCTTCCCCTTTTTATAAGCAATATATTATTATTTCCAGATTATAGAATATTATTAGAACATTTTCATCTGATAATATTTCATATCATATCATAAGTTCAAAACACATGCTTCATTCAGTTACTTGATGATGATCCATGTTAGTGAAATCAAGAACTTGGAATGGTTGTGCCTCATTAGTGTAAAACTTGATTACTAGAATAATTATTTTCTCCATGACTTATTGTTGCCATTTATATACAGCTAAGACAAAACCAAAATAGTCATAGATTTCAGAAAATTTGCACATTTAGAAATGACTATTAAAATTTACATTAAAATATGATACATTATATCCTTAACTCCTTGCCTATTTAGTTTGCCATAGAACAGTTTGGTGTTCATGGGCATTTTACAGCCCTCATTTCTACTTTCTTTTAATTATTTATTTCTTAAAACTGGGCTTGGCCAGGTAGATCATAGAAAGAATTATAAAAAGAGAATGTCGGCTGGCGGCCCCCAGGGGGAGGGCCTTCTCTGTGGGGGCCCCTACCCTTTGGAACGAACTTCCCCCAGGACTTCGTCAACTTCCTGATCTCTGAACCTTCCACCACGAGTTGAAGACGTATTTATTCTTCCGCGCAGGACTGGCGTAGAATTAGTTTTAATATTTGTAATTTTAAATGGGTTTTATGGTTTATGTATTTTAATTCAGGGGCCAAATAAACTGTTTTTATTTATATTGTATTTATTGATTGTTGATTTTATCTGGCTGTGCACCGCCCTGAGTCCTTCGGGAGAAGGGCGGTATAAAAATTAAATAATAATAATAATAATAATAATAATAATAATAATAATAATAATAATAATAATAATAATAATAATAATAATAATAATAGGTTTCCTCAAGCTGTCAATATTAATGAAGAATATTTTGGTTTATCCTTGTGGGGACCAATGTTTATTTCAACATGTTCAATTAATGGCATATGAACTGCGTCTAAAAAGAAGGATTTTGCTGGACACCAAGACTGAACTAGAGATTTCTGGTACACTGCTTCCACTCTTAGCCACAATAATTTGCCAACTTATTTTTCAGTTTGTGTTATATAACATTGTCAGTCTCTGTCTGACTGCATCAGCATGTGGACTGCATGGATAGAATTTGTGCATTCTACTGCCACAAGTTCCTACCCAAAGGTTGATGAAAAGTAATGCTGGGAGCCACAATAATGTTCAATTATAGTTTTCACCAGGACTATAACTATTTTATAACTGATATACTATGGGCAATTTCAGATTAAAGGTCTAATGCTGCCATTTTCTCTAAAATCTGTATCACTTAGAATATATAACTGTATCATTATCTGAATTTGGAATTCAGAATGTAAATTTGTAGATCAATAGAGCTGCCTTCTTGCTCACCCCCTTTTTTTGAATGAATACCACTTTTCATCTCCAATATTAACTTAGGAAAAAACAAACAGCTATGCATAAAATCTGCCTGTCTGCCTGCCTGTCTCCTGCCTGCCTATCTATCTATCTATCTATCTATCTATCTATCTATCTATCTATCTATCTATCTATCTATCTATCTATCTATCTAGGATTTAATTGGCTAATAACTATATTATCACCACCTTTTTTGTAAGCTTCAGTGCTGTTTTGTCTACTTTCTTTCCATATTAACACATGCATAAATAACTGTACTTTCCTCAAATATTTGTTATATAACTATGATGCAAGAAGAAGCTGGGCTTACATTGTGGATGAATAATCAGCACATCATGAACAACAATCTACATACACAAATAGATATTAATTCAAATCCAAAATTATTTTGATAATTTGGATAAACATTTTTTGTTAAATAAGTGATAATCACTTATCAACTCTTTTTGATCAACTAAAAATAATGATTCATCTGAAGATGTTCCTGTGATGCTATGGGAAGAGTAGTCATAATATCTCTAGCAATTCTGTAAACATTATTCCATATTTACTAAAATCACCTTTGAACAGGGTCCCTACTTGCACATTACCCAAAAGAGAATGCTGATTTGTATATAATATAAGGCGTAGAAACTGAAAAAATATACTATAATGTAAATAAAAATTGGTACATCTTGGGGAATACTCTGATCAGGGGACCTGTGTTACTGCTACCTACCTATCTGCTATCTACTTACTGACCACTGATTTATCAATTTCAAGTTACTTTTTCTCTTTTCTCATGGTTCTTTATCAGTAAACTGCCAGAGAGTTCTTTAAATAAATTAATAAAATGGGTTTTTCTTCTTATATTCATTTAAGTGCAATCGTCGTATTACAATGATACATATCTATCACCACCACCCCCTGACATATGCAACTAAATAAATATTGATATCATGAAAAAGCCAAATTATATTTTTTTGTGAACTTGGAATATATTCAAAGTATTCTTCTGTATGTATTGAAGGCACTGCTTCATCTATGTAATATCACTGAAAACATATGTGAAATAAATTGAGCTTCAATATGGATTAGTTTCTGGCAATGATAATTTTAATAGCTCACCAGGAAGACCAAATTGGGTACATTAAGCTAGGCTATAAATCTGAGAAGGATTTATATTTTATTTATTTACAAATGTCAGAAAAGAGATAAATATATAATAAAACATAAATAAATAAAACACGTGTAGTAGAAAACAGTCCAGCTATAAGTTCTTTAAAGCAGTAGTATTTCAAAGACAGCACTACTTCACTAAATTCAAATATGCTGCAACCAAACCAGAAATAAATCTTGAATGAGTTGATGTCATGGGATCACACTGGATCTGCTTTCAAACTGACATAGAACTTTCATGTGGAAGTGCCCTTAATCTTTTAAATGCTATTAAAGGCATAGTAATTGGCATAGCAAATTATAGGCACAGTGAAGTAAAGGCACAGTAGTAGTAAAGGCACAGTAGTAGTAGCACAGTAGTAGGACATTAGCAGGTCCTAGCTCTATCTATTTGGATCTCTTGCACTGTAGGCTTCAAGCAGTAGTACTATTGCTGTTCTACCTCATTGAGGTTGAAGATTTAAGTCTTTTTATGGTTTCTATTGTATTTCATCCAGGCTTCCAGTTATCATTTCTTCCATTTCTAGATGGGACTACAAAAACTCCTATCTCCTCCTGAGGCTAGAAAAAAAAAATCAGTCCATGTTGACATTGTTGGAACAGATGGGCGATTAGTGCAGCACACAGATATCCATATTTCTATATTCCTATAAGTCAATTTTCCAAACATGACATTGCTTTAACCACTTTTTTCCTATTCACATTAAAAAAAATTAAATTTGGCCCAAGTGGCTTTTTAAGTATGATTTTTAGCATATTGAAATTTGAATTATTTCAGGATATGTAAACATTAATTACTTCAGGGAAAACTGGAAAACTGAGTTGGGTGCAGGCCTTCTGCGGAGAAACTGTAATAATGAAAAAAATGCAGCTTCCCCCCCAAAGATAAATTTTCAAAATTATGCTGGAACTTTTAATTCAAACACAAATACTGATTTGTAGATATTCACTATACATCATACAATGTATGCTGTCATTCAGTAGATCACAACTCATTATAATGTAGAAAAATAGTAATTTTCTAAAAAGGTAGAAAATAAGGGCCAAGTGTATATATTATAATGAAAATTACATTAATGTTCCACTTCTTTCCCGAAATAGTTGGGCTCTTCTGCTGCCTAAAAAAAGGTGGTGAAAAGAAGGAAAAATAAGAAAACAACTGCACAATAATATTTTCTACATCTTATCCATCCCCTGAAATTAACAGATTTATATGGTCCTATCCATAGTAGGTTTATTATGAATCAGCAGAACTTGAAACTGAAAAAAAAATATTTCAACCCCATTAATTTCAAAATTCCTTTAAATAAGACTATAGGGCTCTTTTCCCTTGATTGTGAAAAAGCACTGAAGA
This sequence comes from Ahaetulla prasina, assembly GCF_028640845.1. Lineage (NCBI taxonomy): Eukaryota > Metazoa > Chordata > Lepidosauria > Squamata > Colubridae > Ahaetulla > Ahaetulla prasina. Next base: position 37,963,688 of record NC_080542.1, on the reverse strand, counting down.
AAAACCAAACTGCTCTACAATAATTTACCAACAGTTCAGTCTGTGGTGCAGTGGTAGCATGCAAAATCCATGCATTACATAGCTGTTAAGCATTTCTATGACAATGAACCAGACATAATATATACAAATGTTTATGAGAGAGTTAAGAAAAATAACTCTAGCAGTACTAATTAACAATACTTTACAAATTGTCAGATAATGACAAAAGTAGGGATGAAAAAAGGAACAGAAAGGAGCAAAAGAGAAGGGAATAGCAGAAGGTATTGACATACAAGGGAATATCATGGGACCAAAAGTTAGGCATGCTTTAATTATTTATGATCCTTCTACATGTAAGAACAAATTTAATGGGAAATATTGTTAAGTTCCTGTTTTGAGGACAAATACATATATACTATATGTTTAGAACTCCATTCTCTGGCCTATTGTATCATTTTTTATCAAAGATCTCCTGGGGTGTGGCAAGTTCAAAACAAACTTACTTTTCTTTTTTTTTGATATACATAATTTTATTTATAGTTTTTTCTTTAATATACATGAGTGCTTGGTGAACAGTGTATTGTCTTGGTCAATTTACTTCAAACACAATACTAATAACAATGATAATATTATTTAGGTATACATGATAATAATCTTTCAACTACTAACATTTATGTATCGGACAAATTTACTTTTCAATTACAGCTCTACAAGCTAATACTTCTGAGATGACAGCAATGGTAACAGTTGACTATTAGGCTTCTGAAGGCCTTTTCTGAAAAATGTGAATTTTTTATGCTCCTTTCCCAACTTGATGTCCTCCAATAGTTCTATATCTGAGACAAGCTGGGGTTATGATGCTAGAAATGCCCAAAATGTATGATACTATATTTAATCTCATTTCAGTCTGAACAAAAAGTTCTAACAGAAAGAACAGATACCAGCGTAAGTGTTCTAAGCAGCCTATTTCTCTTTGTCTTTTAGCTTTAAAGAGAGGCTTATCAAAATCCAGATGTTCATAATTTCAAAGATGAGGTATTGTGGCCTACACACATAGGATACTCCCATTGTAGTTTTCCCCCAACAGCCCACACATCAGATAAAGACTACAGAGTCAATAACATTCTCATGGGTAACTCACTAACCATGAGAAATAAGCCACCTGACTTTTTTTTGAACTCACATATTTATATTTACTCGCATACTAATCTATCATCTGGAAATATCTTTACATTTTCCTTCCCTTACATTCAGTCATATGTCAACATTGTCCAAGACAATAGGCATTCTCATCATATTTCCCAGGATTCTGTAAGTCAAATGAAAGAGGAAAAAATAGGACTTTTCCCCAATTCCTTGCCACTTTTCCCTTCTGAAAATCACGATGATTTAGTTGTACATGGAAGAACTCAAGGATAATTTGAGGAGTGGCAAAGGAAATAGAGCAAAGAAAAAAACAAAAATAACCTTTTTGGGGGTCTTTTTTTTGACAGCAGTAGTTAAAATGTTTATTTTTTTGTATCAGCTCAGCTGCACCTTCAAAACTGTCATTTCATTAAAAAAATCGACGGCACAAGCTATAATTTGGAGATAGCAATAGCAGGATATATCTAGATTCGTTATGCTACTTTAATTAAATACTGTATTATGGCTTGTGACAACTTCATTGCTAAAGCATAAATGAATGTGGAATTAAAGTGTTAGTTAGGCTTTCAGTATCATAATATTTGGGGATCTTTTTTGTGTTGTCTCTTCATATATTCTTTTTCCTTTTTTATTCCTCACCCTCCATCTTTCAATTTAACAAAGAAAAGAGCCATAAAATCAAGATGTTTGTTCATTTATAGATGGAGTAGGCAAGGGAAAAAGGAAAAGGAAAAAAAAGGAAGAAAAGAAAAAGATATGTTATAGTCATACAACTCTACCACAAACTCTCTTCTGTGGATTCTCTGATAGCAGGAAGAATTCCTTTGATGGGAAAATGTTTGAATATTAATTGTGTTTGTGACTCTTATCTTTCAGACCCGGCTCCTTGTAAATGATAGTTCTCACGGCTGTGGGATTTAGCTTCCTTTGTGTAGCATTTAATAGCCAGCTTTTAATTTTTTTTCAACTGTTGATTCCTTACCACTTTGACACAATAGCAGCTCTTGAAAGTTCATACAAATTTTATTCTTGATTATAGCAAATGAAGTGAAAGCAGTTTCTCTAGTATCAGCTGCCTCTTCTATTCCACCCCCCCACCCACCACCTTTGACTACACCAGTAAACTTGAAAAGAGTTATGGGGCTAAGGCAAACTTATTTTATTCCCAGAAATGTAACCCCCGATCCCATCAATCTATTTGCTTCTCTGCTAATGAAAAGCCAAGGCCGCATGTGACATTTCGTGGCACCAACCACTTTAAATGTTACTGACATCAATCGGGTTTTTAAATGTTACTTGCATCTCATACGGATCAGGAAATGGTTTTATAATTATCTCCTGCTCTCTAGACGCACTGAGAGATTTTCACGTTGTTGTTCTTTTAAGAATTCCTTGATCACAGCCAAATTAAATAACAATATATATTTATATTCTGAAGCTATTAGAGATTGATTAAATAAATAAATAATTTTACAAGAAAACAAGTTTGTGACTATGTACAGGCAGTTCTGGTAGGTTAAAAAAAGATTCTAAAAGATGGTTTTAAAATATTTTTGCACAATTGTAATTAAATTATAACTGCAGTACAGGTTACTGCAAAATAAATATCAGAAGAAATTATCAAGGAACTGAGATTTTTCTGGCTAAAGATTGGGCGGAAACAGTGTTGCACATGTTTCTGAACTAGTAGCTTAAACAAAAACATTTATTTCTACCAGTATCATCTTCCTAAGAAATAATCAGTATGACTAATTAGTGACATTTCTATTGCCAATTTAGAATATAGTATTCTTTGTTCCTCATAACCAACCTGGGAAGATTAGTGAAGTATTTAGAACTAAATCTTTTTCTAATAAAAGTAAAGTTGGTTCTAGCCAAGAGCTTGTTTTAAACCTGCTTTTGGAAAATGGAAGGAATGTCACATTTAAAGACACACATTTCCTTGATAATATATTCAAATGGAAATGCATTGAATCCACTACATACACTAGCATAACTAATAAATTTGCAATATTTCAGCCTCAACAGCCTACAATGATTCGTTTTAAAGATTTATGTGATAAAAAATTACTCAGAGATGAATGGAGTTTATTCTGTGCCAGATTGGGAGGTATAAGGAATTAAACTACTGTCTTTAGCAGTGCATTTATTATTACCTCTGACAAAGAATAAAGACTTTTACAGGGTCCATGATAAATTTCTGCATAAAATAAACAGGGTGGTGGAATCGCATACATGCAACTACACATATATTATATCTAAATATTGCATTAATACAAGAAAATTGTGCATGGTTTTGCATTTGAGATACAAAAATAAAGATTACCTACCACAATGAAGAAGAAAATTTAGAAATGAACTGACTGAAAAAAAAGTCTCTTATTATATAGGCCACTGTTATATTCTAGAAGAGTTCTTTAAATGAAACATTGTGTCTAGAAATAACAAGCAATCCTTACAATATCTGGATATTAAGATGTTTGTGTGTTATTAGTTTTGGCATAGTTTTAGCCAGCTGAGATCAATTAGAAATTACAATTCTATCTTCTCTGAAGACAGGAGAAAAACTTCAAAGAAAGTCTCATCATTAATTTTCTGGATTATGGTATTCTATTCCAACTCAAAGGAGATGGGGTTTAGGAAGTGAAAAAAGGACAAACCACTTCTTAAAACACATATCTTACTCATTAGGAGGCAGAGATTTCCTCAATATGTCAGACCTATAAATATCTCACCCAGCCATCCTTAATAGTAACTAAAATCTGTTACTTCACTGCCTCATGATAGGCCCTTCCCTGACCTAGAGTTCATACTTGAAGATCATAGATGGGAGATTAGTTTTAACAGGCTTTAAGTCCTCTGTCAGAGCCAAATAATAAAGGATGGATTTCCCCCCAGTCTTTCTGTGCTTCTTATTAGTGAAATGGGGACTACAATCCAAATTAATGATAATAAAAGCAGGTGGTGGTAGTTTCTCCATATTAATTAATATACAATATCATTTGCATATGTGTTGTATATGGCGCTGTTGCTTATTATTTGAATGCCAATGAAATGTTCAGTATATCCAAGTAGCTGAAAGTATAGGTTTTGACATCAGTATGAAAGATTGAGAAGCTATGTGAGTCCTTGAAAATAAATATTCTGAAGATTATTCCATATTTTTGAACTGCATGATATAATAGTAATCAGGTAAAAACATAGATAAAAACATGGATTCCCCATTTTTTCAATGCTATTCCTTTCATGTTAAATGGGTGGGGGGAATGACCAGGGCCACATTTGTAAAAATGCAAACCTAGCAAAGGGTGTTTCTTCTGGATCAGTTAACATGTATGGAGTAAACAGCATTCCTCTTTTAAATAAAGTGTGATAATCTGAAAATTTGGGAGGCAAAAATAATAATAAGAATGCTTATATTTTTCAGAAGAATAGTCAACTTACTGTTTATGACATAAAACAAAACCAGAATTAAAGGGAAAGAAGGGGATTTCAATGTTATAGACAGATATTAATTTTAGAATGTCACACCCATAGGACATTGATGGGTTATTACTGGGGTGGGGTTACATTATTTCATCTTTGCCCAATCTGGCACTACATAACCTTTATATCCTTATAGAAAACTGTGTGTAGAAAATTACATGGGAGAAATGAATAGTCTGGGGGGTTTATTTCTGGATGGTTGGTTCTTGTCTGAGGGTGAAGATGAAGGGGGCTGTGATAGGGGAAGCTCTCTGAAAGGGGGAACATGGGTGGGGAAATAGCCTTAAGCCTGAATTTGACCGGTGTATGACCGTTGCCTTCTAGCTGACCTCAGAATCTATTCCCAAGCATTTCTGATTCTATAGTCTCCTGTCCCCATGGGGGTTATTAATGGGAAAAAAAACCCAACATCCTAGACATCTTTTCATTGCAATGCAGCTTATTAATAATGACACTATGGGAGAAGAAGGAAGAGTAGAAGGAAGAGGAAATATATATGGGTTTTTAAAGCCACTTGCCAAAATGGTCTGAGTTGAAATGAAGGTTCATAGCATCATCTGATTGTTCTTTCCTGCTTTTTCCCCTTTTTCTCTTTGCATCTGACTCCTCACATTCCCACAAAAAGACCACTAGATGTCACCCGCCTCCTCCTTTCACTTCAGGATCTATGGAAATAGGATTGTACTTTAAAGCAACAGTTCAGAATTAATAACACTGGAATGTTTTGTTTGTCTTATCTCTTCCAACAGAGAGATAGAGATAGATAGATAGATAGATAGATAGATAGATAGATAGATAGATAGATAGATAGATAGATAGATAGATAGATAGATAGATAGATAGATAGGCAGACAAATAGATAGATAGACTGACTGATTTTGAAATGATTATTCCAATATAAAAATCTTCTATCTTAATTTATGGGATTCAAAAAAATGACTGCAGAGCAGTGGCATTCTCTGAGTTCCTTAAACTGGTGCCCTCTAGTGTTGAATTACAGTTCCCCTCATCCCCAGCCAGCATGGTTGTTACTAGAGATGATAGGAATAGTCTGAGTATCATCATTAGATTTTATCTGTTGTTTTCCTATTACATTTTAGATATATCAAATTCACAATTTTGCCATGGAAAATTGTCTCCAAATACAAACACTGAATTTCTTGAATAATACTACTTCTTTAATTTTTGATGGCTGGCTGAGGATTTTAAAAAATAAGAGTAGCCTGGAACGACAATCAGGAGCCTTCCAATATATAATATACAGAATCATACAATGGGAAAAGAGATGAAAGCCAAAACATCTGCTTGCCACAAAACATAATGACCTATTTATCAGTCTCTGGCCATTCTAAAGTTTACTTAACAAAATGCAGCCTATTTCTCAGAATTCTGGTGGAATAAAATAATCTCCTTTGACACACTAAATAGCTCTTCAGAACAATATATTCTAGACCAAAGGTGTCAAACTCACGGTGTCATGGCACATGATGTATCAGGATTCCCCCCACTTCGCTAAATCGGCAGAGGCGGGGCCAGCATGTGACGCATCTGGGCTGCAGGCCGCGAGCTTGACACCCCTATTCTAGACCATTCAAACAAGTCATGCAACATTTTACAAATATATTCAAAATAGAGCTTTCAGGGTCACAAGCCATCCTGATTTGTGAAGAACATCTTCTTGACTAAAAAATTCCCAGTCACTCCATTCTGAACATGGACAAAACATGTGATTGAAAACTATTCTATATATGATATCAAGCAAAGAAGTACAACCAGGCATTGGCATAGAATTGCAACCACTCCTGGCACCCAGATTCATTTAACTATGTACTTTAGGGCACATAGTTAAAAAGAAAACATACTTAGAAGTGTATTCATGATGGATCCCATCAGCATTGACAATATCCCAACTAGTAACAAAGACTGTTTTCTAAAGTCATCCAAATATTATAAAATAATGATAATGAAGATGAACTTACATTGTCTCAATGATGGCTATAAGAACTGGGGAATTATGGGAGAATATTCTCCCAATATATTCTCCCATAATTGCTTTGCTCCGATTTTTATTATTTTTTTAAATGTCCCCAGGAAATTATAATACTTACCTAATTTCAGATGATCTTGAAAATCTAAATAAAATATGATTTAGTATCTGGATGGGAGACCATCAGGAAATACCAGATCTGTGAGTTAAACTGAGAAGGGTGTTTGGGAGTTAAAGGGTGGCAAACAGAAGAAAGCAATAGTAACAAAATGCTGCCAAAAAAACTATAGGGATCTATTTGTAATTCCCAGGATTTGAGCTCTCAAGTCTTTACAATTCTGAGGGCTTGGCTGAAGTCAATTGCATGTGATATTAATAAATTCCTTAGACATAGGTACACTGGATACCTGTAGGGAAATCATTGCTTGCCTAATTCATGAGCCTCATCACTCTGTGCCAGTAATACTCTGGTTCCTTTCTAGTTCATAATCCTTGTAATAGATGCCAGACATTGATATCTGAATGAGTGATTTGCAAAGCGTTATTGAACTCCCCAAAAGATATAGAAATGAACACTTATAGCAATATATCAAACTGTTGTTCTATTGTAAAACTACCTGGAGGAATGCAGAGCAGGTCATAGTTGTACTAAGGAACTCTTAATGCAATGCAGTTGTAAGCAGTGTAAGGAGAAAATGAAAGAGATGGTTCTTTAAAGAAAAAAAAATCAGGGACATCTGGTAATACCAGGGCCAACCCCAGCTGCCAACACTGGCAAGCTTTGCTACAAGCCCCCAGTGTCATTTAAAAGCACCTGAGAATGCAAGCTGACTCAAGTTGTTGAGCATAACCACTGACTGTTCTGTTAATGGTGCTAGTGAGGAGCTCCAGAACAGCATTATCAATGGCACAAGAGATATGCTGATGGCTTAACACCTCCAGCTTGGCTGTGTTCAGTGAAATTGTCCAGGTTTTAATGCTGGAACCTCAGCAATAAAAAGGAATGAATAACATTATTTAAAGGGGAAAAATATCAAATCAAAACTGAAACACATGATATTGTCAAACATTTGCAGGGCATGCCTTTCCTAAAACAAACAATATAATTCTGAGATCTTAAGGAACCCATTAGGTAAAAATGCTAGGAGTTCCTTATCAAGGCTAGGTATTACAAAGGATACCTACAGTAATTATATACCTATTAGGAAATGTTCAACCAAAGACAGTTTTGTCATAAGACTATGACCCAAACTGAAGCAAAATGCATTTTAAGTCATACAACCTGCCTGAAATGCCACTAATTGGGAATCTTAAGAAGCAAAAATCTACTCCAAACTCCAAGCATAGGAGATTGCTTTGCTCCTTCCTCCCCATGCAGTCCAACTTTTAAATTGTTCAGTGGCTAACATGTCCTCGTTTTCTGCTGATTTCTGAATGGTATTTTCCATGGCCAAGAGCCTAGATGAATCACAGAGACTCAAATGTACCCTAGTGTATAAGGAAAGTTTTTTCTACTGATCTTAAGCTATCAAGTTATTTGAGGCCTCTGATACATAGTAACTAAGAGATTGTGTGACTATAACCACAGAGATCTAATAGGGATAAAGTTTAAAGACAGAGTATACATTTAAAGCATAATTTAATGTATTTTCCCCTTTTTATTATGACACAAGAAAAGCTGCAAATTTATGAGAAGGAAGGAGGGGTTCACTTAGAATAACTTAAATGGAAAGTTATTTCATCAGATTTGTTGCAGAAAATGTTTGGGCAATTTGGTAAAAGAAATGCCTTTAATGGTTGCCAATAGTTTTGACACTTAAACAGGAAATAGAAGTAAGATTTGTAAAAAAGATAGGAAAGAAGAGGTCAATAAGATCGAAGAATCTGTAGGACAATTGGTTGGAGATCTAAGACAAATTACTAACATAGTGGAAGTTTTGGGAAGTAAGGCAGAAGCAAGTCCTTAAAAAACATGGATAAAATATAAAACAAAAGCTTGTTAAGCCTGTCTAATTCCCTGGGTTGTGGGGAAGATGACACTGTGACGAAGACTGATAAAGTTTATATGATTAATATATATTTTGCAAAATTAAGAAATATTCCAAGAGATCCTTGTGTAGTTTGTTAGGCAAAATAATAGATATGAAGTGTGCAGCAGCATTTTAATACTAGATTGGGGATTGATAAAGTGATTGTTCTTAAGCAAATTCCAGCTGCAATACTGTATAAGTGAAAAGAGGGTTTTTTCTGATAAACTTAAGCAGAAGATTTCATCTGAATGAGAGTGACTTTTCCTTTTAAACTGAACTCTATGCAGAAAACAAGAGATATTTTTGGGGAAATTTAAAGAATTGGAGGAAATACAACGGAAGTGACAATGACAGATGCAATTAAACAAATGCTACAACAGATACGACAAAACACTGAAGGGGATTCCACATTGGGGGCAACAGGGATTGACTTTTTAAAGTATTACCTAATTAGGGATAATTGCCTAATGTAGAATACAAATGCAGCAAATGCTTCTAAAAATGAAAAAAAAATCATTATTTGAAAAAGTTAAAATAATATGTGATTTACTTACAAAAACACATATTAGAAAAAAAGATATAAAATATTTGAATCATAAAAATCTGGCTAAAGAATTTATTTCAACAGGAATGAAACAGAAGTTTTTTTTGTATATAAATCCTCATCTATATCCAAAACTCATATTGACTGATGAGCATGGCAGATATTTTGGAGTGGACATTAATCTACAGGGGACTAAAACTTTGATATTAGGAATTTATGTACATAATCAATATTTTATAAAGAGCACGAAGAAATTATTGGATTTTCTGCATGAAAATTGGTGTTTTCTGGGAGATTGCAGTGAGATTTCTTACCCACAAAAAGGATAGAACTTTTGAGAATTTTTTTAAAAAAATATACAAGGTACATTGTGAGAAAAAATTTAAAATATACAAGGTACATTTTAAAAATTTAATGGAATTTGTAATTTGTTGACGTATGAAAATATAAAAACTGTGGTTTTTGTGAAAGACATATATCTTTTTCAAGAATAGATATGATTTGGATATAGATGCTATTAAAAGCATAGATGTTACCAAATACAATTTTGGATCACAATGCAGTGACTTTAACTTTCAAAAGGTATAATGGCTCTTTTAGGTGGAGACTGAAGATGAAGCTTTTAAAGGAAATTATAATATAAAATAAAATAAAAACTCTTAACAACCAGAAAATTATCAAAACCCTGGCAGCTACATTCTAATTTCCCATTTTCTATGTTAATAATGCAAAATTAAAATCATCATTATAAGGAGGTACACTGTTTATGTCACATTAACATGGACAAATGACATCCAGATACTGGGTGGAAAAAGTTAACATATTTCAGGATTTGAATACTTACATTATTTTTTATTTAAATATTTATTTTACAAAATAAATAATAATGCATTATTATTTTATTATTCCCATTTTTTTTGCCAAATGTAACTTTTATATCTTATACCTTGATTTGTCTTTAAAAATTCCACTATTTAGTGGAAATGCAAACATTAAGGATCAGAGGACTTGGGAAATGTTTTTCCTACCTCTCCTCAAATAATCAATATTGGACTGGATTCAGATTTAGTTAGAATGGATCCTAGCTCACTTCTAAAAAATGGCTACATTTGGACTAATCTCCTTTTTAGATACAGATGCATAATATTTAAAAGGATGTTGGTATGATGTCCATACCAATTCTCATGCCAATGACTCACATACCAATTCTTATGTAACATCATGTTCAGTTAACTGAACTGCAAATAAGGTTATGATGTTGACTAAACTGCACGTTACATGCAGGGAACAAAAATGCAAAGACCCTTTTCAATCTGAAAACCTGTATCAATTGCAGAGAAAGTAAGGGGAGGGGGAACTAAAATTCCACTCCTTCCTAATGCTTTCTCTCAACAGGATTATTTTTGTGTTTAAAAAGGGCTATTAAAATATTTGCTGCACATTTTTATTCAGTTTTCACTAAGCTGGAGCCTTCCAGATACTTCAAATATATACAATTTCTAGGATACTTAAAATATAAATTCCACGTATTTAGAGACACCAGGTTGGGAAAGGCTGATATTGTGTATAATGGTTAATATAAAGACTCCCTTGTCAAATTAGCCATTTGGTGGCTAAACAAGAATCATTGATATGAAAAACAATTCATGTTATTGGGAAAAAGATCACATTATTGTATGCACAGAAAAGTAGAATTTGAATCTTCATATCTCTATCTTGTTTATTGAATTTAGTATTGTGGGATGCAATTTCAAATTTCAACAGTAGAACAGTTTTTTATTTTTAACTATTATTTGATTGGGTTTACCTTAATGCTGAAAAGAAAGAATCTACCTTCCATAAAATTTAAAGTTATAAGAAATATACAAGGTTAATTTAGTCAGCCCTTTCCTTGCCCCATACCATAATTGAACAAGTCTTTCCTATTTGCTGTTGAATCATAGCCAACTAAGCCTCCCCCCTTCTTTCCTATCCCAAAAACACATCTCCCCACGGCTGATGCATGAAATGTCAGACAGGACCTTAGCAGCAGACACATGCATTCCAAATAACACCAGATGGATTTTTATATTAGCTACTATTTCATGTTCAAGTCACAGCAACGATACTGCGGTTTTTTTTAAAGAAAAGAAAAGAAAAAGCAAGCCTCTGCGCCTCTGCCACACTTGCTTCGGCAAGATTAATTTTGCAAAATTAATTGGGACAAGATTGAGAAGGAAATTAAAATGCAGCTGAGTGAACAGGCTTTTCAAACACCTTTTTCTCATCTTCTTCCAACCCACTTGCTTGCCACCCTCAGCAGCCCTGCCAAGCTTTATTTTACCTTTGCTTCTTCAATAATCATAGGTGAGCACTATTGCCTCATAAAATCTTTTTTGAAAGGAAAACATTCAGGAGCACTTGGTTATTCCCAAGGAGGAGATGGTAGAGCACCATTCAAAGAAATTAAAACCAGGTCATATTCTTGAGTGCTAAGAGAAGAAAGGCAGGAAGACAGCATCCCCAAAGCTTTAACCAAAAACTATCTACTATTGACCTCAACCCATTCCTAAGAGGTCTGTAAGGGGTGTGCATAAGAGCACCAGCGTGCCTACCGTTCCTGTCCTAATGTTCCCTTTTTATTGCATACAATTTCATATAGTTATTACATGCTTATGGTTATATATATGCTTATATATCGTATAGTTATTTCATGCTTATGCTTATATATAATGTTGTGACAAATAAAATAAATAAATAAAATAAACATGCAGTGCCTACTTCTCAACCTTGGCAAGTTTAAAATGAGTGAACTTCAGCTCCCATAATTTCCCAGTCAGTTTGTTGAAATCCACCATTTTAAAGTTACCAAGGCTGAGAAACATTGATCTAATGATAAAAATGCCTTCCTCAGAGCATTACATTTAATAGACAAGTTAATATTATAAAAATGGAAGAGTTTAAGAATGCATTTTGTGATGGCATATTCTTGAAAGTACATTTTGAATACAAGGTGAACCTGATCATTAAAAAGCCATCGTTTCCGTATTTGAAAAGGATCATCCCCTGGAATTGTAAGAACTGGAAAATTGTTAAAATATTTCCAGTAAATAGTTGCATGGAACCCAAAGAATAAGAAGCATTCATATTGATATTGATGAATTTAAGATGTCCTTGATCCTTACAAAGGATTAGAGAGAAAGAATTTTGTCGTCTGTTACAAGATTTTCAATAAAACTTAAATGATCCTCCTATTTTAAAATTGAATAGCTTTGGAAAACTATCCTTTTTGATTTAAAAAAAATGTGTTTCCAAAGTACATATTTTTTGCTGCAAGAAAAAAAAAATCAAAAGTCATTTTCAGCTGTGGCTTCTGGGCAAAATTCCATATTTGCATTTGAGCACCTTCCTATAAAGTATTATAGAGAAATTTTGGCTTATGTGATATGTTGATTTTTTTGTGTGAGGTGATATCTGCTGTAAAATTTCATCGAAATTTTCATCAAAATGAAATTAATGACTCCTGGACAACCTGGCTGAAATATAAGGCAAACCATGTAAAGAACAAAAAAGTAGAACCATACTCTTGGATTTTTAACTTCTGATGCCACTGTGCTAGCAGTCAAAATGGTGAGTATCTTTATGCATTGTAACTCAGTTATTGGCCTGTCACTTTGCTGTTATGGATTGCGTAGATTAAAGAAGAATTGTATTGCTGAATGTTTATATTTTTTTGCTATTTTATGCAACATTATTTCAAGGGTTCCTCCAGGATTAAGAAAGTTTATAGAGAAATGTCCTATGACCAAAATTTTGCAGCTACATGGGGAGAAAGCAAATCTCAGTTTTTTTTATTTCTTTTATTTTTACTTCATAACTAAATATTATGAAATATACTTCATACCAATGGTGAAATCCAATTTTTTTTACTACCGGTTCTGTGGACGTGGCTTGGTGGGTGTGGTGTGGCTTGGTGGGCGTGGCAGGGGAAACATACTGCAAAATCCCCATTCCCACCCCACTCTGGAACTAGCCAGAGGTGGTATTTATTGGTTCTCCAAACGGCTCAAAATTTACGCTACCAATTCTCCAGAACCTGTTAGAACCTGCTGGATTTCACCCCTGCTTCATACACTACATAGTACAAGGAAGAGAAAGGAGAATAGGCTTTTGAATGATTACAGAAATTGAGTCACTCCATTATTTAGCATATCATTTTGTTCTTCCCCATTCCCAGCAAAATACAAAGTCAATATATTATACAATAAAAGTCTCAGGATCCATAGAAAATAAGAAAAAATAAACTTATATGAAGCTTGAATTTCAATTTTAGCATAGAAAATGTACAACCCAATTGCCTGGATAATACTGTGTGACCACATGGCTGAGCTGAAATTTGTCATTGTTTTTATAAATGTGAAATCTTTAACGTGCTACCAAGTACTGGTCTATATTACAGTGTTAGGGCTTGAGGAAGACAACCTAGACTCTGGTAGTAACATGTTTGAACTTCATGAACTTCAAGACCAATCCTAAATCATTAGGACGCAAGAAGACTTAAGTTTGGAGCTTACTCCTCCTCAGTACAGAAGTAAGTCTTTCTTGTGTAGACTCAGCTCTGAAGTTCCTACTCCTTTTCTTTGATTTCTCTGATATGAGCAATTACATAGGAAGTCAGGTTTTTGTCATTTGATATCCAGCTTCATGGAGCTAGATTCTTACTTAGGGCAATTCTTCATTTGCATATCTGTGTTAAAGTAAGTACTTCATATTCCCACCAATTCTGCATCCTATATTTCTGCAGTTTCATGTTTCTATCTCACTTCTGACCAAGCAGCTCAATTAACTATGTGATTCTTGAGTGATAAAACACATGCTTACCCTGTCATATTTACATGAAACAAAAGAAGAATTTCCAGGAGCAACTTTCTGAACTAGAGAGGGAGATTTGGGTGTAGAAAGGAGAGAAAGAAAGACATGGGTGTTTTTATTACATAGAACTGCAGTTTTCAATATATTCTAGTTTCAAAAATTTTCCATAATGATTTTTGAGAGTCCATAGCAAAACTTTTATATTGCAGATATTACTCATTTTTACATATTTTACAGCAACTTCTTGGGGTAAAAACACTAGCTGCAGTCAAATATAAAGGTTGCATCCTAGAATATAGTTTTCCGTTTTGACATCCTTCTTATATTGGCCAACTTAGCCATTGATGAATTCCTCCACAAACTGCGTGTGTTCTCTTTCGTACCTCCCTTTCTTCAACATCCTAAATGCACTAATATTTATTTAAAGATTTTAAAACAAGCCAATAGTAAAACTAGTTATTTCTTTCTCTCCTGCCATACTAAACTCTGTCATTTTGTAACTACACACCTTCCCCTCCACTGGAATCCACGTTTAGAGTTTAAAATGGTAACTGCACAATATTGTTTGTGCAGCATGTTTATTAGCAAAGCTAATAAATTAGAAGAATGTCATGGGCAGCTGATGCAATATTTATGCCATCCAAAAATTATTGGAATTATCTCAGGCACTTTAAAATTAAATTACATCACAGTTTGACTGCCTGTTCAGAACAGCTGAAATCACAACCTGCTTTCATATAGTTTGGATATGCCCTTTGTTTATCTTTTCTATTTGGTTTTGGCACAAAGCTATATGGTAAAATTATTGTAGGTTCTGGGAGATTCCAACTTCCATGACCTGAGGGAGGTTCCTGGGGGCCGAAATATTTGGCACACAGTAATATAGGACTTCAGAGATGTAGTCTGGAAGATAGAGGACATAGATATTTTCTTCTGTCATGATCAGATCACTTTCTTTTCAAATTACAGACAAAGCTTCCTTGAAATTCTGCAAGATCCATTAGGGACACCATTTCCAGTGATTCCAATCCTGCTTATGAGTTGGCCTAGTTGGTGGTGCTGTGGGAATAGCAATTGAGCTTTTGCAAGATCTAATGTGGAGTTCTCCAGAGTTTGATATTCTTGCCTGTATTTAATCATGCACCACTGAAAGAAATTATCTGCTGATTCAGGGTGAAAGATCATTAGTATGCTGATAATGCCCAATTATATATTGCTAGATTGAGATGGAGATGCTGTGGAAGTCATGCATTGGTACCTGGAGAAGGTCAGGATATTACTGGGACAAAACAAGACAACTAAAACTAAACTGAAATTACACTACTTGTTTCTAATAAACATGATAGCATTTTTTAAGAATTGTCCCAATAATTACTCTTGACATGGTAGTGTTCCCAGCTAAGGAGTTGGTATATGATCTGGGAGTCCGTCAGCTGAATTAGCAGGTGGAAATTGTGGTGGTGGGGGAGGGGATTTGCTCAGCTCTAGCAGCTGCATCATTAACACCCCTACTTTAATCAAGATGACTCACGCCCTGATTATCATAGCCAGACACTATAATGTATTCTATATGGGACTGCATTTAGAGATGGTTCCAAATGACTCCTGAAGGGACAAATCAATTAGTGTAGAATTCAATGTATTCACTGTATTTAGTATATTAACTGAAATAGCTCTTGATTGGCTTTCAAGCTTAATTCAAAGCATTTAACATCTTTTTTAGGATTTTCATAGCACTGCTTCATATTACATCATGCAACATCTACCTGACCAGTATGAACACCTAGAGAGTGTCTGTTGACAGTCTCTCTTGAACCAGCAAACATGTGGAAAACTCTTAAAAATATCACCGGCTATGGCAAACCTCCTTCCCAGGCTGAAGGTAATCAACAACTGGCAGATGACCTGAATGAGTTTTACTGCAGGTTTGAAAGGAAACTACAGCCACCTATCTCCACAACCCCCATCTCAGACACACCAACAACAGCCAAGCCTCCTACAACTGACCCCATTTCATTGGGTTCACAACCCCTAGTGATCACAGAAAAAGAAGTGCAGGACCTATTTCACAGACAAAAGCCAGGAAAAGCTCCAGGCCCAGACAAGATAACTCCTTCTTGCTTAAAAGTCTGTGCTGACCAATTGGCCCCCATCTTCACCCATATTTTCAATAAATCACTAGAGATGTGTTATGTTCCTTCTTGCTTCAAACGCTCTACCATCATCCCAGTGTCAAGAAGCCCACCATCAAGGAACTGAATGACTACAGACCAGTTGCTTTAACATCTGTAGTCATGAAAACCTTTGAAAGGCTAGTGCTTTCCTACCTGAAAACCATCACGGATCCGCTGTTAGACCCCTTGCAATTTGCATACCGAGCAAATAGATCAACAGATGATGCTGTTAATATGGCTCTGCACTACATCCTACAACATCTTGAGTCTCCAAAGACCTATGCAAGGGTCCTTTTGTAGACTTTAGTTCAGCATTCAATACCATCATTCCAGACATTCTTCTAACTAAGCTAAACCAGCTACAGGTACCGGAACAGGCTTGTAAGTGGATCACAAGCTTCCTAACAAACAGGAAGCAGCAGGTGAAGCTAAGCAAGATCACATCAAATACCTGTACAATTAGCACAGGGACCCCCCCAAGGCTGTGTGCTCTCCCACTTCTCTCTCTGTATACCAATGACTGCATCTCCAATGATCCATCTGTTAAGCTACTGAAGTTCGCAGATGACACAACAGTGATTGGTCTCATTCGAGACAATGACGAATCCGCATATAGACGAGAGGTCGAACGACTAGCCTTGTGGTGCAACCAAAACAATCTGGAACTGAACACACTCAAAACCGTAGAAATGGTGGTAGACTTTAGGAAAAACCCTTCCATACTTCCACCTCTCACAATACTTGACAACACAGTATCAACAGTAGAAACCTTCAAATTTCTGGGTTCTATCATATCGCAAGATCTCAAATGGACAGCTAACATCAAAAACATCATTAAAAAAGGACAACAAAGAATGTTCTTTCTGCGCCAACTCAGTAAGCTCAAACTGCCCAAGGAGCTGCTGATCCAATTCTACAGAGGAATTATTGAGTCTGTCATTTGCACCTCTATAACTGTCTGGTTTGGTTCTGCAACCCAACAAGAAAAACACAGACTTCAGAGGATAATTAGAACTGCAGAAAAAATAATTGCTACCAATCTGCCTTCCATTGAGGACCTATATACTGCACGAATCAAGAAAAGGGCCGTGAAAATATTTGCAGATCCCTCGCATCCTGGACATAAACTGTTTCAACTCCTACCCTCAAAACGACGCTATAGAGCACTGCACACCAGAACAACTAGACACAAGAACAGTTTTTCCCCGAAGGCCATCACTCTGCTAAACAAATAATTCCCTCAACACTGTCAAACTATTTACTGAATCTGCACTACTATTAATCGTTTCATAGTTCCCATCACCAATCTCTTTCCACTTATGACTGTATGACTATAACTTGTTGCTGGCAATCCTTATGATTTATATTGATATATTGATCATCAATTGTGTTGTAAATGTTGTACCCTGATGAACATATCTTTTCTTTTATGTACACTGAGAGCATATGCACCAAGACAAATTCCTTGTGTGTCCAATCACACTTGGCCAATAAAAAATTCTATTCTATTCTATTCTCACTCTGTGAGGGCTGAGAGAGATGGGCCTCATCAAAGGCCTCCTCAATGGTAGCTCTAACTTTTTGGATCTGGAAGTGAGAATGGACTCCATCTCTGCTAGTATTTAGAAAGGCAATTAAAACCAGGTATTCTAGCAGGTATTCAGCTCCTAGTTTGTCCTGGTGTATTTCTTTATAGTTATTTGTTTGGACATTATATTGTGATTTTAACTATGTGTAGTGATTATGTTATTTGCCTCCTAGCTGATTTCAACAACTTATAAATAAGACAAATAAATAAATAAACAACAGCACTTACCTTACTAATAATGTATATCAAATCTCCCCTTTGAAAGGAAAGTTCATCTGGGTTGCCCCCTGTGCAGTCCCACAGACTTTGATAATAATTTGCATAACGCCTTATGAATCCTAAGAGAGAAATTTCATTGCAAAAGTTCTCAAACAGTTTCTGAATTCAGTTCAAGGGATTGACAGAAATATAGACAAACAAGCAGAATTATAGTTTAAATCATTTTGTTAAAACACACACATACACACACACTGTAGTCCTCGACTACACAATTGAGGCCAAATTTCTATTGCTAAGCAAGATAGTTAAGTTAATTTTTACTCATGTTATGATCTTTCTTGCCACAGTTGTTAAAATAATCACTGAAGTTGTTAAGTTAGTAATATAGTTATTCAATGAATCTGGCTTACCCATTGACTTTGCTTGTCAGAAGGTCGCAAAAAGCGACTACATGAGGCCAGGACATAGAAACAGTCATAAATACATTCCAGTTGCCAAGCATCTGGATTTTGATCACATGACGATAGGGATGCTGCAATGGTCGTAAGTGTGAAAAATGGTCTGAGTCACTTTTATATATAAGTGACATACACACACATGCACACACACACACACACACACGATTGATAGTGAAGATCAATCAAGGTTATTCTAATTACTGGACAGGCTTTACAAGTAAAGATTTTTTTTTAAATGTAGGATGAATGATAAGAATATATGAATGAAAATAGTTTTCTCTTCAACTCTAGGCAGGAAGATTACATATGGGTCTCAATACCAATAGGTATTTTTCCCCACCTAGAATATGGAAATTATATGCATTTGTCCATCTCTATTTATCAGATTCTGTCCACAGGTTTTCAAGTTTATCTATGCTATAAGGTTAGGAAACTATTTTAAAAAATTAAACAATTCTCAGAATAATGAATTGCCATTACTAAAAACCAAATATATGCTATCATGAATTAACAGTTTTCAGGATTATTTTATTTGGCATGCTAGTAATATTTATATGATTATCTATCTATGTAAGACTCCATCTTAATTGTCCTGATCAAAATTCAGGGTTTAGATACCACAGATAAAAGTTCATGAACCCTTTTTAAATTACAATATGTCTGTAAAAAGATAACTTATAACATGATGTATTTTCCACACTCCCCCTCAGCAGCAATAATTGCTTCTAATAACAGTTGATCAGTTCTGCCCTTTTGCTCAGAGGAACGTTGGCTATTCCTCCTTTCAGAAAAGCTAAAGACTGCAGGTGGGCTTCCTCATATGAACTTCCTTCAGCTTTTCACAGCATTTCTATGGGATTAAGGTCAGGACTTTGATTTGGCCATTCCAAAAATTAATTTTCTTCTGTTTTACCTATTCTTTGGCTGTATGATTTGTGTGGTTTGGCTCATTATCTTGCTGCATAATCCACATGAGCTTCATCTTCTGGACAGATATCCTGACATTTTCCTGTAGAAATTGCTTGTATAATTCAAAATTCATAACTTCAAAATCCATAATGTTGGCAAACTGTCCTGGTCCAGAAACAGTGAAGCAGTATAAAGCCACCACCATGTATCGCAGATTGGGGAAAGTTCCTATGCTGGAAGGCAAGATTTGCCCTTTGCCAAACAATGCTTATCATTCAAGTCAAAAAGTTCTATTTTGGTGTCGTATATTCACAGAATATTCTTCCAACAGCCTTCTGATTCTTTTGCAAATTGTAACTGGGCAGTAATATTCTTTTTTGGAGAGTTGCGGCTTTCTCCTTGCATCTGTGCCACACATACTATTGTAAATTCAGGATTCTCTTGAAGGTAGAATCATGAACACTGAGATTCACCAATGCAAGGGACATCTTTAGTTTCTTAAACATTACCCTGGAAGGTTGGAATTCTTTGAAACGTTCTGAGTATTACATGGTTTGCTCTTGGTGTGATTTTGGTTAACCAATCACTTCTGGGAGGGTGACAATGGTGTTGAATATATTCCATTTATATACAGATCTGCACACCAGAACAAATAAACACAAGAACAGTTTCTTCCTGAATGCCATCACTCTGCTAAACAAATAATTCCCTCAACACTGTCAAATTATTTACTAAATCTGCACTACTATTAATCTTCTCATCGTTCCCATCACCCATTTCCTTCCACTTATGACCGTATGACTATAACTTTGCTGCTTGTATCCTTACGATTTATATTGATATTGATATTGCTTCCTGATTGTTTATTTGTACCCTATGACTATCGTTAAGTGTTGTATCTTATGATTCTTGATGAAGGTATCTTTTCTTTTATGTACACTGAGAGCATATGCACCAAGTCAAATTCCTTTTGTGTCCAATCACACTTGGCCAATAAAGAATTCTATTCTAGTCTATTTGCCTGACAGTGAACTAGTAGAATTCAAATACTTTGGAAAGAGAAAAGAGTCAGGTGACTATAAGCAACTTTTTTGGGGGGAGGTCCTGAGAAATTTATTTAGTTTAAGCCATGACACACTTCTACATATTTATGTTGTGAAGATCAGACTTGATAGTGCATCCAGAATTCTGTTTTTTAAATAAGGCAGGTCCTCCCTTGATTGAAACATTTAAGTTTAATTTTTTCTTCAAATGAATTGATAACCCTAGAGGTTTATATATTTTTGCCACACCCAAATAGGTAGCTTTGGATTATCTCCTCAATAAATAAATGGATAAGTACAATATCTTTTATTCATTTGCTTAATTGGGTCCTCTTCAGTTTTACGATTTGTGTGAATAACAGATTATGTTTTTGATCATATTCAAAATTCAAAAGGTTCACAATTTTTTAAGCATCACTGTAACTGTCCAGTGGAGCCACAACACAGGGGAAGACAGAAAGAACATTACCTTTCTGAATTGGAAGAAAGGAAAATGTTAAGAAAATGTCTAGATGAATAAAACCACATACATCATCATAAGATGCAAGAAAGATTTGTGGAGATGGTACTCTACAGACAGAACACAAATCTTGGTAATAGTTGGAAAGAAAATCGATCTGCTTCTTTTGTGTGAGATAAAAGAGCTTATTTAGGTAGTCCTCATTTAGTGACTACCTCATACAGTAACCATGATGAAAAAGTCACTTTATGACTAATCCTCCATTTATGACCTTCGCAAATCTGTAGAGCAAAAGAAAGCTGATGTAAGATCATAAGCATAGTCATAGTCTCATTTAGCAACCATTTTGCTTAATGGCCAATTCTAATTATGGTCACCAGATGAGGACTACCTGTACTGAAAACTAAATAAAGGTGCAATATTACTTGACCTACAGCAAGAAGTAAGCATACTACTAACAATTAAGCTAGACGTTGGATTTTGGTTCCTACATGATTATGCAACACAGAATTAAATGTGCAACCTGAATAAGACAATAACATATCTCCAGAATGAGTTCTCTGCTATTCTATATCATACATTTGCCACAACTGCTAAATTGTCCAAGATATTTTGACTCCATTCTGAAGGTTCATTCTTAATTGAATCATTCCCAAGTATAATATTCTCATGCCGATCATTGCCAATATAGTTATGAATAAAAAAACAGAGGGCATTAATTTTATCCCTATATAAATTGAGATGAATGATTTAGAATGGTTGGGAGCATATATTATGGCACAGAGGTGTGTATATATCAGTTCCTAATTCAGGCATCTTATACACAGTTATCAGAATGTCTGAGAGGAATAAGAAAAACAAAATGATTATAATAATTTACTTATATAGTGTCCTTCCCTTCACTTACTGTGATTTATGAGTATATAGTAAAAACAATAAAAGCATATTAGAAACCATTATAGTAATTTTTAAAGCAATGTTAGGAAGAAGGAAAAAACTAATCCAACCCTGTAGTGTTTATTTTAAGAAAAAATGATGTTTTATAGAATATTGGAACGACCAATGCCTCTTTTCTTCCTTTCCCTTATTCCCATCTGGATTTGTTTTCTTTGTTTGTTTTATGCTTTATGTTGTTACTGTTTAAAAAATATTTTTAACAAATTGTAAACTGCCCATAGTTGCCAGGAGTCAGGTGGCATATATATTTAATATATTATGGTCCATCACACAGTCAGTGGAATGGCTTGCCTTTAGAAATTGTGGGTGCTCCATCAATGGAGGTTTTTAAAAAGAGATTGAACAGCTGTTTGTCCAGAATGGTATAGGATCTCCTGCTTGGGTAGGGGTGAAATCCAGCAGGTTCTGACAGGTTCTGGAGAACCGGTAGCAGAAATTTTGAGTAGGTTGGAGAACTGGCAAATGCCACCTCTGGCTGGCGCCAGAGTGGGGTGGGAATGGAGATTTTACAATATCCTTCCTCTGGAGTGAGATGGGAATGGAGATTTTGTAGTATCCTTCCCCTGCCACACCCACCAAGCCACACCCACAGAACCAGTAGTAAAAAAAATTGGATTTCACCACTGCCAGGGTGTTGGATTAGAAGACCACCCAGGTTCTTCCAACTCTGTTAGTCTGTTAACCATCATTTATCACATGAGGATGTTTCCTGAACAATGAGCAAATGCAGCACCCAGAACTGCAGGAAACTCAAAGCCACTCCACCTAAGTGTTTTTTTCCTGAACTGGATATGTAGATTCTGGCAGAGAAAGAATCAGGTGGTCTGGTGGAGAAAAGGGACTGAGGGCAGAGAGCACATGGACAGGGATGGTCCAGGAAACAGGCTTTCCGCTTTCAGCCTAAACTCTCAAGGAAAAAGCTGGGGAAGGAAGGTTCCCTCCCTGTGGACTCTGGAAGGACAAGCTTCCCTTTAAAGATGTCTAGAAGCAGTAATTGAGAAGGTCAAGTTCCCAGTAAACAGTCCTTCACTGCTCTCCCTTCCTTTTTGCATGCAATTCTCCTTTCTCTAATTTCTGGTTTTTCCAGTGGGTTTCTGTCTACTTTCTTGTCTTTCAATTCATTTCACGACCTCTTTCTTATTTGCTTTCCTAATTCCACCGCAGTTCTTTTGCTGCTTGGGTTTTAAGTTGACTCCCGGTAGCTTCATGGATAGAGCTATAGTATATAATTATGTTGGTAACAATATAGAAATGTTTTACCATTGTCTTCTTTCATGATTTTTACAACTACCCAACCTATAGGTAACCTAAATAACCTATAGTCCTGAAGTTTCCTGGTGGTTTCTCTTCCAAGTATTAACTGGTAGGGCTGTCCAGTACTTTTGATTCAAATATTTTGGAGAGCACAAGAATATGAATGTAAACCTTTTCCAAAATTCCTTATTATCTTTGAATTCAAAGGACCACATAGAGCCACTAATGTGTGTTAACTGATAAAATTTCATAGATAGAGAAGCAACAATGCATTTCGCTTTGCATAGAATCTGTGAGAAAGAAATTATGACTCATACAATAATGCATTACAATTTTAAAAAAATCTTCCAGAAAGAGACACTCCTGTTTTATTACGTATCAGAGTTTACTTATTATATTGGATTCTAGAAGATGACTCTAATAAGGCTTAGATTTAGACACACCTAGCTTCTATCAATACTGAATATGATTCATGGTTGAAACATATATTGATATTTGCATCAATAAGGTCAATTGATTGTGCACTTTATAGTTCAATAGAAATACCGTTTAAAAATTCCTGGCTGACAAGACTTTGTACACATGTTTTAGCAGCAATCCCATGGTAAAACCAGGCAACCAATTGCTTTGGGGGAAGTGGCATTGTATAGAACCTATTTATATATAAAAGATATAGTGTGTAGAACTTTACCTTTATTTTTGATGTTTCCAGCATTTTCTCTGTCATCCTGAGCAAACATGTTGAAGTCTTCATCTATAATAATAAGTGACATGAATATAAAATGTCTGCTGACAAATTGTGCCACAAAAGTACCATCATTTACATTGCAGAAAAAGAACACATTTTTCTCCCACTTATAATCCATGTACATTTGTCAGGATGGCAGTTAATAACCCCACTCCCAAAAGTAGAAGCTGGGAAAGACTATAAGACAGCATTTTGTGGGAATCCTGCCCTGATTTCTGATAGAAATGAAATTTTCCAATGGCAAAATAAGTTTTTTTCTCTCTATGGGCCATTTGTGATTTTTGTTCACTGCAAAACAAAACCAATAAGGTGACATAGAAGGGTGGTTGGAAGCCGCTTCAGTAAATGGAGGGAATTGCTGGCCAATATAAATAATTTTCAGCAGTTAAAGATGAGGATGCTCATGAGTCAGTTTGAAGAGTGGCTGTCAGAAGCTGCCTAAAATGCCATAAAAATGATACATAAAATACCAACTTGTAATAAGAAATTTGTATTAAGATATAAAATTAAAAAATGATAACTATAATGCTTTTGTTAGAATCATATCAAAATACATCCTGTTTGCATAATCCTGTTAAGAGAAAAAGGGTACATATAAGGTTTGTCTAGAAATAGCAAACTCTTTTAAAAAGCATGTAAAACTTTATATTTTTTTGCTTTCCCAGCAGCAAACAAATATTGGCCAGATTGAAGAGTTCAGGCTACTTCCCACAAAATAGTTTTGCATGGTATGGTGTATTTTTGTTGCTTTTGAAAGAAAGACGATTGTAAATATTTTACTAAGTACTTGTTGCCACCATAACTTCCCATTCCTCTAGATTATAGGATATGATATGCTTATTTGTACCAGAGGTGGGTTTCAGCAGATTCTGACCAGTTCTGGAGAACCGGTAGTGGAAATTTTGAGTAGTACAGAGAACCGGTAGTAAAAATTCTGACTAGCCCCCCCTCCCCCCATCTATTCTCTGCCTCCCAAGTCCCAGCTGATCCAGAGGAAATGGGGATTTTGCAGTAATCTTCCCCTGGAATGGGGTGGGAATGGAATTTTTACAGTATCCTTCCCCTGCCACGCCCACCAAGCCATGCCATGTCTGCCAAGCCATGCCCACAGAACCGGTAGTAAAAAAATTTGAAACCCACCACTGACTTCTACCCTATGACTATCATTAAGTGTTGTACCTTAGAATTCTTGATGATTTTTTCTTTTATGTACATAGAGAGCATATGTACTAAGACAAATTCCTTGTGTGTCCAATCACACTTGTCCAATAAAAAAATCTATTCTATTCTATTCTATTCTATTCTATTCTATTCTATTCTATTCTATTCTATTCTATTCTATTCTATTCTATTCTATGACAGATTAGAATAAAGGAAGGTGATTAGAAAAAGGGCATGAGAAGAAAAGATTAAATCTCAGTCACAGCACAGACTAATAATTAACAAGGTACATCCTATTCTCCCTCCCCAAATCTTTGCCATTAGTTATTTTTTTTCCCTGTTTAAAAACCTTCTTGGTGCTATTATTCATGTAGTCCGCATAATGAATCTCACCGTAATCTTCCTGATTTTAAAACAGTTTTGCTCAATCTGATGTTTTCAAATGTTTTGAGCCACTCCCAAATAGCCAACAACAAAGTTTTTTGGATGACACAGGTCTGGAGATTGTAGCCTCAACACATACTGTATGTAGGAGTTCAGGCTGGAAAAGCTGTTTTAAAATGTTGCAAAATGCTCATACGGAATCACTCCAAAGGAGAATTAACTAGGATCTAGATGGCAACTATATAGTTGTACATAAACTAATATTTGTTTATCATAAACAAGCAGCTATGTATTTGTGTGAAATATAATCACAACAAAAATATTAATTGCATTTTCACATTTTGCTTATTTTAGGAATCTTAAAACCTTTCTAATGACCCTAAAGTTAGAATGAGACATACCCTGCTGTTTACCAATGCAGATATGTTTAAACAATATAATGATATTATGATCAAATTGAAAGAATACCTTCTTCAATGTCTTCATAATGCAATGCAATGCAATGCAGGGTGTAGCTGTGAACTGTACTAGTCTCTAATTTATGTTTTACTATGATTTCATTATAATTAGCACTTAGGTAGACAATTCTTGAGTGTGTTGAAACAATTTATTTCTGATCAGCTGAGTTCATACAACACAATCAGTTTAGATAAAAGACTAGGTGTAGGAGATGACCAGGATGAGACTGAGGGAAGGGTCAAGCATGTTATAAGTCTCTAGTCCCTTTGTGCCCACAAGCTCTAAGTCCAGCTAACCTTGAATTCCATAGACTTTTATTTACAGCCAATTTGCTTTGACCATTAGGAGTTCAGATTCTTGTGGAGGGCTTAAGACTGCAATAAAATTATAAATTCATTTGAATTGCCTGGACTCCTGATTTTCTGCAACTTGACACTTGTAGCTTTATTTGCACAACATGCGAAGTTAGGTTAGTGTTAATTTTGGTCAGTTTTTAAAAAAAATAATTTAGAATAGTAAGCTCCTGTTCCAGTCCTGCTCTGCTGCCTTACGGTGCAGGATATACGTGGATGTTCTAAAGCCAAAGCAAGCAAGTATCAACAATGGGTAACAGCAATACACAAAGATGCTAGATATGAATGATCATTGTATTATAGATTGCAAAGGTATAATTTCATTTTGTATGGGAGAAGGCAATGGTAAGTCACTTCTGTATTTTATCAAGAAAACCATATGAGTAGATCAGATAAAATGATTGAAAATATTGGTGCTTTAATACTCAACAGGCTCAGGAACTTTCAAAGTATAAATGAGGTTTATGAGGCAGCTAGGTTAAAGTATTTGGGACATCTGCAATTCTAGAATTACAGTGGGCCTGTAAAATGTAAGAAGCATGAACATAAGGAAGTTCAATCCACTGAAAGATGGAATACACTGACTAAAAATTAACATCTTAGGAATTGATAAATTGAAATAGACTGGAATTGGATACTTTCTACCAGAAGATTATACTACATATTACTCAGGATGCAAAAACAAAGAAGGAATGGCATTACTTTCATAGTCAGGAAGGGTATAACAACTTAGGCTACTACACAGCACTTGGCAGAATGCAATTAAACTGTGCAGACAACTCTTTAATATGATGATTCAACTTTATGTTCCAACCACTGATGCAAAAGAGAAGGATGACAAATGTTATATATAAATGTTGATTTAAATTCAAACTTAAATCAATAAAACATGCAGACCTGTAGCTTGTGGCTGGAGATGAGAATGCCAAAGTTGGGCATGCTTAGGAGGAACATTTAGTTGGACTGAATGGCTTAGAAAGCAGGATAATGATTTATTAATTGCTACAATCCAGTGATTTCTTCATTGCTAAAACAGCTTTCCAACAACCAAAATAACATATGTGGACGTCACCAGGTGGAGTATTATCAGGTACAAACAACCAGGTCCACATGTGAAGGGTTCGAGATAACTACTTTATTAAATTCTATCTATAATGCAAGAATCTCCCTAGATAAGTTCCCATGCAACTTAAGGGAGGTCAGGTATAAGTGCCTTGTGGCTGTGCAAGAACTTAAAACTACCTCCCCTCTTGATCCCTCTTCATTGCCTGGCAGGGAATGATGACCCAACATCACATTCCCCACATCGGATCCCTCCTTCTACCATATCAAGTTTATTGTTTGGGATTGCACAGGAACTTGGGAGGGTGGGTGGGAGCAATGCCAACTCAAAGGAGTCCTCTTCCCCAAGTCTGAAGACAGTGCATCCTGCAAAACATCCAGATGATTAGATAATTCCTCCCTGCTTTCCCTCAAGAACTGAAGTCCAGAAGATGAAAGTCAAGGCTCATCTGCTCCAATGCTTCCCTCTAGAGGTTCCTCCTCTACCTAATTAACTCCTTCATTCACTGATTCCTTCTTAGGCTCTTAGATGGAATTGGTGACAGGAAGTTTAGAGGTCTTGGCTTATCTGGGAATCTTTGGTAAAACTGCTACACTAATTCAGGAGCATGCACAATATATTGCACATACTTAGCATTTTTCCATGAAAGTTCTGCTTCTGGATAGCATTTCTAGTAGATTAAGTACTATATGCCTTTACCCTGTATCCTTGAGTTCAACATTTCTTTTACCTTGAACTCTTTTTTGCCTTGAACAATCAGTATGTTTGGGCATGTGTGTATTAATAGCAGTTGTGATAAAAAAGGCTTGGTGGCACCTTTCTGACTAGCAATGAATGATAGAAAACTGGGTGGATCTTCAGAGATGGTGCCAATTGCAAACAAAAGGCCAGTACAGTATTTACACATTGTAAAACCTTAAAGCAGCCCTAGCCAAAAATTTGGTCAACAATCACATTTTGTTTCCCTCGGCAACTGCTGCACTTCTTGCTACTGCCAGGTGCATGGATTCTCCCTCTCCTGAATCAGCTGTAGGTGGAAAGAGGGAGGGGAAACTTCACAAAACAAGATCTAGGCTCATTTGATTATACTGTAGTTCCTTCAATTGGGAGTACACAAAGTTAGTACAATTGTTCCAGATTTCATGGAATTTGTTATCTAACCAGCTCAGTCAGTATGCAGATCTTGCCTGAACTGGTCAGTCAAGGCTGTTTCATTCCATTCCAATCTACATCTACCAACAACAACTTGAAATCAATATATAAAGCCTCGCCCTTCTGTTGCCTGAGCTACCAATTTCATGGCTGGTTGTCACATATTGGTGGAAGTGTTCTTGGTAGTTCCTATATAAGGCTATTCTTTACTGTTATCTTGTTTGTCTGCATTGGTAGTTTCTTGGTTGGGGTACTGTTTACTTGATTCTTGGTCTACTGTTAATCTTAGCGTTAATATCTGCTCATATGGATGTTGATTGCTGGTGAGGAAGTGTTTGGTCTTTATTTCCTTTTGAGCTTTTTGATTGTCTGTTTTGGTTAAGAAGATTAAGAAGACATCAGCCTAATCAAGGAACCACCAAGAACTCTCACATCCATATTGACAGAGGAAGCCTCCAATATATAAAACATAAGAGCAAATCCCACTCCCTTCTAGTACCAACGATGTTACCTAGTTTGATAATGAATCTGCAAGAAAATCACCAAGCTCAGAGAGAACCACGGCATCCATATCCAATTGTCCTTATGCGAAACTTATAGACAGATCAGGAAGCTACAGCAAAAATGAAACATGATGAAATAGATTGGCTCCGTGTCAGCAATATATATGCTGGATATATATTGAAAGAAGCTGGTTTAGATAAAGATGAACATGATTTTAAACCTGGAGGAAAAATATTAGTAACTGCACTATGCGGATGATAACTATTTTAATAACTAAAAATACAAATGAACTGGAATCTCTAGTAGTGAAAATCAAGGAACATAGTAAAAAACTGTCCAAAATTAAATATAAAGACCAAACTCATGAAAACATGTATAGCAACCAACCCAGTGGTGGGATTCAGCCAGTTTGCACCACTTCGGGAGAACCAGTTGTTAACTTTCTGAGCAGTTTGGTGAACTGGTTGTTGGAAGAAATCATTAGGGCAGAGAACCGGTTGTTAAATTATTTAAATCCCACCACTGAACCAACCTTAACATTGCCAGTGAAGATGTAGTGATTGATAACTTTTGCCTTTGGAGACTATCAACACTAAAGAAATAAGCAGTGAAAAATATACTGAAGACTAATACCTGGTATAGTTGCAATGAAGTCTTTCGAAAAGATATTCAAAAGCCATGATATATTTATAGAATTATATATCAGGTAATTATTGTTCCTGTGACAGTCTGTGGAAGCAAAAGTTGGATTGGAAGAAGCAGGATAAAAATAATATTGATGCTTTTGAACTTTGCTTCATAGAAGATTTCTGAGAATACCACAAACAGCCAAGAATACAAGAAAATGGATTTTTGAAAATGGATTTTTACTGTAAAACAGAGCTACTTCTTTTGCCATTTCACTTTGACCACTTCATCCATGCTGGTGGCAGGACTTTTGCCAGCAAGTGTGCAAATTATGTACTGCACAAAGGTGCCATGACATGAGAGAGAGGTACCAAATGAAGAAGATGATGGTAGCTGGATAGTAGCCCAGTGCTGCATTGCAGAGAACCAAGTTAGGGAAAAAAGCCTGCCCAGATAGTAATTCCTGCACATACACAGTACAAGTAAAGAGAGAACAAAGTGTCAGAAAGCTGGAACTGCCACATGATGTGACTTGATGCTCTGATGGCAGAAACCTTTTTGTACAAAGGTACCTAATAGAACAGGGCCTGTCCTGTTGATGGTTAGAATTGTCATTAGCAACTTTGGTTTGGAGAAAGGCTAGGAGCAGTAAAACTCTAAGGCTAGGAGCAGTAAAACTCTAAGTGGAGTTGCTTGTCTTTTACTGCAACAATGCAGGTCCTGAGTACACTACACTGGGCTCATGGATCTTGCCATCTGGTCCCCAGAGTGCTGGAGTTGCCATAGCGGGGGAGAGTTCTACTCTCTGCTACTTTGCAGCTCCTTGCTTCTTCTCATGAACCAGCCCTGGTTCTGATGCTGTCTTGATATGAGTTCAGGCCTGCAACTCCCTTGGGCTGTCTCACCCAAGCACAGAGCTACACTTCTCATCTGTAGCAAGCAGAAACTATGATCATGAGAGCAGGCCCTGGCCCTAGCAGTGTTAGTGCATTCATGGAGGACTAACTGGGAACTGAGCCACGCTTCTCATCCTAAGGAAGAACCACAATTTCAGGTAAAATCAGACTGGATTTGAGTCACAGTGTGTGGATTGAAACTGGCATTGTTATCTCTGCTTGGGAAAAGCAACCACAGCCAGTATGTAATGCTTCCCATTCCACTATTCCAAGGCTCAGAACAGCTAATGTTTCCAATAAAAGAGTATATTTCTTGAAATGTGGGATAAGGGGCGTGCATAAGAGCACCAGCGTGCCTACCGTTCCTGTCCTAATGTTCCCTTTGATTGTATCCAATTCATATGGTTATTTCATGCTTATACTTATATATACTGTTGTGTTTGATAAATAAATAAATAAATAAATAAATAAATAAATAAATAAATAAATAAATAAATAAATAAATAAATAAATCTCTAGTGCTCTCTGAGCTTAGTTGTTTTCTTACAGACATTTTCTTGGTTGTTTTCTTGCAGACATTTCATTATCCAAACTAGGTAACACCATCAGTCCTAGTCAAGTGCATATTTGGATAATGAAATATCTACAAGAAAATTACTAAGTTCAGGCAACACCAAAAACCCTCATAGCTTATGTTTTTTTGTCAAAGTTTATAGCCCTAGAAACCCAAGAACTAGACTCGCAAGCATCCATCTAGTGTTCCAGCTGCCTGGCTAATTGAGCCAAGAGTTGCCATGCAACCACATTCTCTACAACCTTCGCCACAAAGCGAAGGTTGGAGACTGGACGGTAATTCCCCAAAATAGCTGGATCCAGGGAAGGCTTCTTGAGGAGGGGTCTCACCACCGCCTCTTTCAAGGCAGCGGGGAAAACCCCTTCTACCAAAGAAGCATTTATATGCTATGTAGACAGTAAACACAAGGTCAATCCAAATGGACTCAAATGTCTTTACACCAATGCACAGAGTATGAGGAATAAACAGGGTGAATTAGAAATTCAAGTAAATGAGGGCAGATATAATATTGTTGCCATTACGGAAACTTGGTGGGATGAAACTGACAAATGGAACATACAGCTAGAGGGATATAAATTATTTAAAAGAAATAGACCAAATAAAAGAGGAGGTGGAGTTGCACTATATATAAGAAATAACTACATCTCTACAGAAATAGAGTACAACAATGATGAAAATCATCTTGAATGTATTTGGGTCTATATAAAAGGGGTGAAAAACGATATTGCCATAGGTCTATACTATAGGCCACCCAACCAAACAGAGGAAGTAGATGAACTTTTTGCTAGTCAGCTAACTAAGGTATGTAGGAAGCACATCACAGTAGTAATGGGTGATTTTAACTACCCTGAAACAAACTCTGCACCAAGTGGAAGATCCAACAGGTTCCTAACAAACCTAGCAGACAACTTTGTTTCCCAAAAAATAGAGAGGGCGACAAGGGGATCAGCCATATTAATTCTCACTAACAGAGATGAAATGATAGAAGGTGTTGAAGCTACAGGAACCTTGGGGGCAAGTGACCACGCAATATTGGAATTCGACATTAAGCAAATACAAGTAGTAGAACAAAGTCAAACTAGAGTCTTGGACTTTAAGAGAGCTAATTTCAATAAACTTAGAGAGAGCTTGAGAAGGATTCAATGGATGAGAGTCCTCAGGGGGAAAATGACTCAAGAAGCTTGGGAAATTTTGAAAAGTGAGATTATAAAAGCGCAGTCTAACACAATACCAATGAAGAAGAAAAATAATAGATCTCAAAAGAAACCAGCATGGATGCATAAAGAACTATCTGACAAATTGAAAGACAAAAAGGACAAATATAAAAAGTGGAAAGAGGGCAAATAACTAAGGCAGAATATCAGCAAATAGCCCGAGCCTGTAAAGATGAAGTGAGGAAAGCTAAGGCTCACAATGAACAAAGGCTAGCGACAAAAGTAAAAAATAACAAAAAAAGCTTCTTCCAACATGTTAAAAACAAGACAAAAGTCAAGGAAACAATTGGCCCATTGCTGGGAGAAAGTGGCAAGAAGATGACAAGCAACAGGGAGAAAGCAGATCTACTTAACTCATATTTTGCATCTGTCTTTACACAAAAGGAAAAAACAATCCAACCCATCAAAAACAGCACTACAAAAAACAGATTAGAAACATAAGTTAAAATAGGGAAGAAAATGGTAAGTGAACACCTGTCTACCCTAGACGAGTTCAAATCACCAGGACCGGATGGATTACACCCCAAGGTTCTGAAGGAACTGGCAGACGTGATCTCAGAACCACTGAACTATATCTTTCAAAGATCCTGGAGCACAGGGAGCTGCCAGAGGACTGGAAAAGAGCTGATGTAGTTCCCATCTTCAAAAAGGAAAAACAGATCCAGGAAACTACAGACCTATCAGCCTGACCTCAATACGGGAAGATTCTGGAAAAGATAATCAAGCAACGAATCACGAACACCTAGAAGCAAACAAAGTATTAAACAAAAGCCAACATGGGTTTGACAAAAACAGATCATGCCAGACTAATCTTATCGCATTCTTTGACAAAATGACAAAATTAGTAGACCAGAGGAATGCTGTCGATATAATTTACTTGGACTTCAGTAAAGCATTTGATAAAGTAGACCATAACCTACTACTAGATAAAGCAGAAAAATGTGGGTTAGACAGCACCACCACCAGATGGATTCATAACTGGCTGACCAACCGCACTCAACATGTAGTCCTCAACGGAACTACATCCACATGGAGGCAAGTATGCAGTGGAGTACCCCAAGGCTCTGTTTTAGGCCCAGTACTCTTCAACATCTTCATCAATGACTTGGACGAGGGGATAGATGGGGAACTCATCAAATTTGCAGATGACACCAAGCTGGCAGGAATAGCCAACACTCCAGAAGATAGGCTCAAGTTACAGAAAGATCTTGACAGACTTGAACATTGGGCGCTATCTAACAAAATGAAATTCAACAGTGAAAAAAGTAAGGTTCTACATTTAGGCCAAAAAACCAAAATGCACCGGTACCGTATATGTGGTACCTTGCTCAATAGTAGTACCTGTGAGAGGGATCTTGGAGTCCTAGTGGATAACCATTTAGATATGAGCCAGCAGTGTGCAGCAGCTGCTAAAAAAGCCAACACAGTTCTGGGCTGCATAAACAGAGGGATAGAATCAAGATCACGTGAAGTGATAGTACCACTTTATAATGCCTTGGTAAGGCCACACTTGGAATATTGCATCCAGTTTTGGTCGCCACGATGTAAAAAAGATGTTGAGACTCTAGAAAGAGTGCAGAGAAGAGCAACAAAGATGATTAGGGGACTGGAGGCTAAGACATTTGAAGAACGGTTGCAGGAGCTGGATATGTCTAGTTTAATAAAAAGAAGGACTAGGGGAGACATGATAGCTGTGTTACAATATCTCAGGGGTTGCCACAAAGAAGAGGGAGTCAGGCTGTTCTCCAAAGCACCTGAGGGTAGAACAAGAAGCAATGGGTGGAAACTGATCAAAGAAAGAAGCAACTTAGAACTAAGGAGAAATTTCCTGACAGTTAGAACAATTAATAAGTGGAACGACTTGCCTGCAGAAGTTGTGAATGCTCCAACACTGGAAATTTTTAAGAAAATGTTGGATAACCATCTGTCTGAGATGGTGTAGGGTTTCCTGCCTGGGCAGGGGGTTGGACTAGAAGGCCTCCAAGGTCCCTTCCAACTCTGTTGTTATGTTATGGTAAGGGACAATTAAAGATATAATATGGCAACATCACCTTGCAGAGCCTAGAAGGGTGGAATTGACCCAGAACAATAGCCTGTTTTTGAGGAAGGTGAATACTGAAATGAATCATTAAGTACAGATTTGCTATACTATGTGAGGTTTTTTATAAGTTTGAGATTCTTGTTTTATAAGTGAAGTTTGCAATTTGGCATTTCATAGATATATCCATGTTTTCTTGGCAGAAGTTTTCCATTTGGCATTTTATAGATATATCCATGTTTTCTTGGCAGAAGTATAGAAATCTTTCCTACTGCCCTTTTTGGGGATTTTTTTTTTCAACTTCCCAGTCTAAACTATAACTCTGGGATTTCCTGTTGATCTCTCATGCAAGAATTCAAATCTCAATTAGTACCCACCAAACCTTTTTCAAGAGCATCCAATGGAAGCTGGGTATTGCCACTAGCTATTCTTATGTCAATTAACTACAAGGAATAGGTCAGTGATGGTAGAAGCCCCATGATAACTGGCCTTTCTGTCAAATTAACAGAGAATCATGCAGGTGTAAAGTAGCTGTTATAGTAAAATTACAGGGAAAGTATCAAATGGCAATAGATTTAGCTAAGCTGAAGGAGTGGATTCTTTCTTATTCTCTTGCCACAGCTTTTAAGTTATTATTAGCACCACCAATCCTTAGAAATAAAGTAATCCAGTAGATCAGATAAAATGTAATTTCAGTGTTGTGGCTTCTGTCAAAACTTGTTTTTTCACAATCAAGATAGCTTTGCGGCAATGAAAATTGCCAGTTCTAAGATGTCTGATTTTGGTTAGATGACATTGGGGGCTAAACTCCCACACATATTTCATCTCCTAACCATATGATACTTGACATTTTTCATGTAATCAGCCAGTCATTTCAGATGTTAGCACAACTACCTGTGTACAATAAAGAATTTTGGGTGGCAATATTTTAAAGTAATAACAGTGAAATCAGGCTATAATCCAATGCTGTCCAGCAATAGCAGCCTATATAAGCAAAGTGTAACAATATAAAAGAGGAAAAGGGAGGTCATATTTTAACCGTGCCCCATAAACCTATCAATTGTTATTTAAGACAGTAATAGCAATCACTTGTTATAGCATCGTAAATTTACATGGCACTTTATAAGTATAACACAGGCAGGAAAGCTTCCTTAGCTTTGACAAGTATCTCCGGTCTCACTAAAGAGAAGACAATGAACGAAACATGCTGTCAGGACATGATGGAGGCCAGGGGAAGAGGAAAAGGGAGGGAGAAGGAGGAGAGGGATGTTTGGGTGGCAGGACAGACTTAGCAGAAGGGCAGTTTGGATTCCAAAAGGAAGTGAGGCTTAAGAGACGAACAAAAAAACCAAAGGTTAAACAAAAGTATTAATTTTTTTGCAGTGCACGTAATCACTCTGAAAGCTAATTATTTCTTATTAGCCTGTCAAATTGTATCCATAGATTTTATTATTTCTCTCCTTCACCAATTTTTAATTAAATGGCAATGCATAGTAGTAATTACATAAGCCCAAGCAAATATTATTTGGCAAAAGGAAATGATAACTTATAGGTTGCTGTGCTTTAGCATCACTCAGCTTGAGCCTTGATTTCTTTGAAAATTTATTTTTTATTTATTTTTATTTATTTATTGTATTTGTCATAACAGCATATATAAGCATAAGCATGAAGCAACTATACAACATATAAGCATATATATGAGTATAAGCATGTAATAATTATATAAATTGGATATAATGAAAGGAAACAGTAGGACAGGAACGTTAGGCATGTTTGTGCTCTTGTGCACGCCCCTTATAGACCTCTTAGGAATGGGGTGAGGTCAATACTAGACAGCTTTTGGTTAAAGCTTTGGGGATTTTGGGAAGAGACCACAGAGTCAGGTAGTGTGTTCCAAGCATTAATAACTCTGTTACAGAAGTCATATTTTCTGCAATCAAGATTGAAGCAGTTAACATTAAGTTTAAATCTATTGTTTGCTCTGTATTGTTGTGATTGAAGCTGAAGTAGTCTTCAACAGGAAGGACACTGCAATAGATGATTCTATGAGTTAAACACAGGTCCTGTGGGAGGCGGCGGAGTTCTAAGTTTTCTAAACCCAGGATTTCAAGTCTGGTGGCATAAAGTATTTTGTTATATTCAGAGGAGTGGAGAACTCTTCTTGTAAAATATTTCTGGACGCGTTCAATTGTATTGATTCCTGAAATGTGGTATGGGTTCCAGACAGGCGAGCTGTATTCAAGAATTGGTGTTTCTGGAGAAGAAGCTACGTAAGATTAGGTTTACAACTCTTAATGCCTTTTTTGCGATGTAGTTGCAATGGGCTTTGGCACTTAGGTCATGGATATGAAGACTCCAAGGTCTTTGACAGGGTGGGGGTCATCTGTAAGATAATGTCCATCGAGTTTGTATTTAGTGTTTAGATTCTTTTTTCCAATGTGTAAGACAGAGCATTTGCTGGTTGAGATTTGGAGTTTCCAGGTTTTAGACCATTCTGACACAAAGTCAAGGTCTTTTTGAAGGGTAGCTGTATTGTTGGTAGTGTTAAATAGTTTAACATCATCAGCAAAGAGAACACAATTACTTTTAATATGGTCACAGAGATCATTAATGTACAATATGAAGAGTGTTGGTTCAAGAACACTGCCTTGGGGAACGCCACTATTGACAGGAACAGGATTTGATAGGGCACTGTCTATTTTGACCACTTGTTGTCTGTTTGACAGGAACGCTGTTATCCAATTGTGGAGGGGTCCTGAGATGCCGTAGGATTTTAGTTTGAGGAGAAGTTTGTCGTGTACCACTGAGTCAAAAGCTTTACAGAAGTCTATGTAAATTGCATCTATTGTTTTGCTTTGATCAAGATTAGTAGTCCATATATTTTTGCAGTGAAAAAGTTGTAAGTTACATGATAATTTTTTTCTGAAACCAAATTGTTTATTAGAGAGTAGTTTGTTTGTTTCTAGGTGGAGGGTAATGTATTGGTTGATGATGGATTCCATAACTTTACAGGTAACGCAGCATAGAGAGATTGGTCTGTAATTTTCAACTAAGCTGGTGTCTCCTTTTTTGAAGACAGGCATGACCGTGGCTAGTGACCAAAGTTTGGGAAGGGAACCGGTTGTGAAGGCTTTTTCAAGGATTATGGTTTAGGGTTCTGCTATATAAGTGGAAAGCTTTTTTAAGAAGTATTTTGAGAAGTATTTTGAGTTGTCATAGCCAGCAGCAACAGAGAATATTCTTTATCAAATAATTGTAGAAAGCTGCTCATTTTAGTGATCATTCTGCTCATCAGGGGCAATGAACCTGTTGAGGACCATTTTGGTATAGCAGTTAAGGTACCAAGCTAGAAACTGGAAGATCATTAGATATATTCCTACTTTAGGCATGAAAACTGGGGGGCCAATCACTCTCTCACACCCCATAGGAAGGAGCCAATGGCAAACCGCTTCTGAAATCATGACAAGAAAACTGCAGGAACTTGTCCAGTCTGTCAACAGGAGTCAAAACCTGACCAAAAAGTGAGCACATGCTGCACATGCATACAATAAACTTGGTAGAGATATCTTTAGGATGTCTAAGCTCAGCTTACTGGAGAAAAATAACAGCAGACATTATTACTTGTAAAAATATAGAGAAGGTAAACCATTTTCACATGATTGTGGGGAAATTCTTTCTCAATCCAGAAGATTTTGAAAGGTATCTTTTCAACTTTAATTAGGGTGCTATCTGATGTCAACCATCATCTCTGCCTTTGGCTGTCACAGTGCAGCCAATCATTCTAGGAACCCCTTTGATCTATGTGCTCACAGGAGACACAGAAGACTGGAAATTGGTCCAGAATGGCTACATTTTTGGCTTTTCAGTAGATATTGAAAGTGACTTTTGACACTGAAGGCTATCATTCATGCTTTTCTGTCTATATCCTATTACATATGCCCATACTTCTGTACCATACTGATGTATCTACATGGGCAGGGGAATGGCATTGGCATAAAGGAAGCAATTTTATAAGCTTATGAGTTTTAAAGCATAAAATTGCACTAACATGCTTTTTGATTAAAAGCATTTTTTAAAAAAAAATAAAGTCTGTAAATTATTAGTACTGTATACAAAATCAACATAAAACATTAAACAGACAGTAAAGTGGTACTGAAAGGGTACTTAATTTTTAAGCCATCTTTTAATTGCATTAAAATACTTTTTCAAAGGAACATTCTTGTGTAGATATTAAATACCTTTTTAAAAGAAAAATAGCATAGATTTAAAAAAAAGAAAACATTTTTAAAATGAATAACTAGAAAAATAATACTAAAAGAAAATTGATACATAGTACTATAGACAAAATTGCCTAAAATATCATTTTATTGGTCAAAACATGCTTCTTTCAAAAAAAGAGGAAAATATCTTATAAGAGCTGCTTCAGTGCACATTTCAACCCTAACATCGAATCCTGCATTCTTCACTATCCTTTATGTGTGTGTATGTATGCATACCTACGGACGTGCCTATGTGTGTGGGCAAGTAATATGTACCTAGTGGCACAGGAAATAAAATGAAGGTCTCAAAATTAATCAGATATATATCCTCTTATATCAACTACAACTTGGATATATTGAGAAAAGCATCTTTATTTTATGCAGTGTTTACAAAATGTGAGTATTTTTCCGTTCTTATTGCATCGGCAGAGAATCGCCCAGCCGCCCTGTTTAGGGTGACCCGCTCCCTCCTCCATCTGGGAGCACAGGAGGACCCCTTGCAAGGGCATGCTGAGGATTTTGAACAATATCTGCATGATAAAATCGTTCAGATTCGGGATGGTCTGGACTCTGACTGGGTGGATTCGGGCGGGATGATGGAGATAGGTCTTGAGGATGTTATCTGGGAAGAGTTCGATACTGTTGTTTCTGAAGATATGGACAGGATACTGGGGAGGCTGAACGCGACCACATGTTTATTGGACCCGTGTCCCTCCTGGCTGGTATTGATCACGAGGTTACACGAGGCGGGCTTCAGGGAATTGTCAACGCTCCATTGACAGAGGGTGTCTTCCCTGCCTCCTTGAAAGAGGCCGTAGTGAGGCCTCTCCTCAAGAAGCCCTCCCTGGATCCAACTGTTCTATCGCCCTCCCTGGATCCAGCTGTTCTATCGTCCCGTCTCCAACCTTCGCTTTGTGGCGAAGGTTGTAGACAGTGTGGTGGCGCGACAACTCCCACAATACCTGGATGAAACTGCCTATCTCGACCCATTTCAGTCTGGCTTCCGCCCTGGGTACAGCACGGAGACGGCATTGGTCGCGTTGATGGATTATCTCTGGAGGGCTCGGGACAGGGGTTGCTCCTCTGTCCTGGTCCTATTAGATCTCTCAGCGGCCTTTGATACCATTGACCATGGTATTTTGCTGCGCCGGTTGGAGGGGTTAGGAGTGGGGAATACTGTTTTGCGGTGGTTCTCCTCCTATCTTTCTGACCGGTCGCAGATGGTGTTGGCAGGAGGGCAGAGATCGACCGCGAGGCGCCTCATATGTGGGGTGCCACAGGGATCGGTTCTCTCGCCTCTTCTGTTCAACATCTATGTGAAGCCGCTGGGTGAGATAATCCGTGGTTTTGGGGTGCGATGCCATCTGTACACTGATGATACTCAGCTATACATTTCCACCCCAAACCATCCCAACGATGCCGTTGAAGTGATGTCCCGGTGTCTGGAGGCCGTGCAGGTCTGGATGGGGAGAAACAGGCTTCGACTCAACCCTTCCAAGACTGAGTGGCTATGGATGCCGGCGTCCCGGTATAGCCAGCTGACGCCATCGCTGGCTGTTGGGGGCGAGTCACTGGCACCCACGGAGAGGGCTCGCAATCTCGGCGTCCTCCTGGATGCATGGCTGTCTTTAGAAGAGCATATGACGGCCATTGCCAGGTGGGCTTTTTATCAGGTTCGCCTGATACGCCAGTTGCGTCCCTTTCTGGACCGGGATTACCTATGCATGGTCACTCATGCTCTCGTCACTTCCCGCCTGGACTACTGTAACGCTCTCTACATGGGGCTCCCCTTGAAGAGCACCCGGAGGCTCCAGCTGGTTCAGAATGCGGCCGCGCGGGTAATAGTGGGAGCAACTCGAGGCTCCCATGTAACACCTATCCTGCGCGAGCTGCACTGGCTTCCAGTGGTCTTCCAGGTGCAATTCAAGGTGTTGGTTATCACCTTTAAAGCGCTCCATGGCATAGGACCGGGTTATCTACGAGACCGCCTGCTGCTACCAATAGCCTCCCATCGACCCGTGCACTCCCATAGAGGTCTCCTCAGGGTGCCGTCGGTCAAACAATGTAGACTGGCGACCCCCAGGGGGAGAGCCTTCTCTGTGGGGGCTCCTGCCCTCTGGAATGAACTGCCTCCGAGGATACATCAACTTCCTGATCTCTGGACCTTTCGCCACGTGCTAAAGACCTTTCTGTTTCATCGTGCAGGGCTAGCCTAATGAAGTTTTTTATTGGGGTTTTAATATAGTTTTTATTATAATTCCTTCAGCCTTTAATTTAATTAGTTTTTAAATGTTTTTTTTTAACTTTCCGATTTGTGTTTTTTACCTTGGCTGTAAACTGCCCTGAGTCCTTTGGGAGAAGGGCGGTATATAAATTAAACAAACAAACAAACAAACAAACAAACAAACAAATAAACAAACAAACAAACAAATAAATAAATGTTATGCTACAATGTAGTTTATTTTGACTTACTATGTAAGTCATTATGGTTTGCAAATATAGTTCATTGCTGAAAATGTTATCTGAACTCAACCAACAATTATTAATTCACTGTCTCACAGATAGGCAAATAATGGAATAGCACAATGTAGGAATCCAACCATTTCTCTTAGTTTGGGTAACCAGGTGGAAAAGAAGCTACGTAGTAGCCTAATTAATTTACTTATGTTCCAGTCAGAAGTTTGAACAATTTAATAGATTTTTCCAGCTTATCTTTGTTGTCTTAAGGACCGGAAATCTGTTTTGTTTTGTTTTTAAAGCCAGAACCCTAATATTAGGATTCTGAATTTTCCCAACACTAATATTGGAATTTTGAATGTTCCTTTTAATTGGAAATCTAATACTTTTGGGGCCTAGATCTCTTTTCTGCAAAGGGAAGGAATATATGACAGGTAGTTTAGAAAACCAGCCAGCTATGAAAATATTATTTTTTCTGATATCCTATCTGCAGAGAGTATTAGACAACCTGCAATGCTTCACTTTTGGAAGTCAAAGCTTTTTTCTCCCTTACCATGACTTTGTCTAGGGCACAGCTGTCTCTTCCCCTCCATTCAAATCAATGCAAACATGGTCAGGCTATCCCTTTGTGAATTCAGAATTGAATCTGAAGTTGTAGGGTCAAAGAAAGCAGCTCTGACTGCCCTGCTCCACCCTTGCTATTAGACGAGAAAGTGGCACCAAAGATCTTTTCTAAATAAATCAGTCTTGATTGTAGAGCTCAAGCCAATGAGGAGACAAATCTCATTAGCATTGATTTTAAAATAAATTATTGAGAGTGCTTTCCCCAACCCACTTCTCTACTCTGTGAATCTGCAAAGAAAAACGCTAATCTGCTTACCGTGATTAGTAAAAGGGAAAAAGGAGGGGAGAATCCAAAAATACTAGAACAATCAAATAATATTGCTCCAGATAATATTTTGTGAAAAATAAATGAAACATTTAGAATTATTCCTGCCTCACTGCACTTTTAGCTGTTGATTGGAGTTAGATGTAGACTTTGACTAAGGCAAAAATGTTGCTTCTGGTACCTCCTCCCCCTCCTTGTACATCACCCCAATTTTCTTACAGGGATTTCAGAAGGTAGAAGTCCCTGTGCAGGCTTCCTAGAACACCTGCTCCAGAAGATCTGTATCAGAGAAGGAGAAGACAGCTAAGCATTTTTTATTCATGTTTCAGAATGTTTAGGATTATTCACCAGGAATCTATGGTTCAATATATGGAATTCCTTAGCTTAGAACGCCTTATTGCAAATCTCACCATTTGTTTTCAAAATATGAAATGCATTGCTTCACTTCTCCCCTATCCAATTTACTTTTTAAATATAGCAAAAGCAAATCTTTGCACTTCAGCCCAGATCCTTTTTTGTAGACCCAGAATGTCCTCCAAAAGTATAACGAATGTTCACTTCCCACCATTTTGAGGCAGGAAATGCAGGAAAACTGTAACCTAATAATAAAATAGATTTTGTGTATTTAAAACCCAAAGATTCCCAAATCTTGTCTTAAAATCATGTGAAGAAAAAAACTAAACCATGCCAATATTAACACCATTTCCTCCCTACTTCGTTGCTCTCAGATCCCTAAAAGCATTAAGAATGACTCGTCACCAACAAGGCCAGAACGGTTATACTCAATGAGCAGTAAACTAATTGTAATCCTAATGCCTTTTTTGCCAATATAACAAGAAATTTGCCTCAGTTCATATTGTTTTAATTCAGCTTATAGATAATGTCCCACTGGATTCTGTTCCCAGTTTTCAACATGTCCTCTTTGTACATTTTTCATGTACATTCTGTGTTTTACATCATGTCCTTTCTCTGTGAAATTCAAGACAATTAACACAGATACTTGGGAGGTTTTTGTAGAGACTTAATTGGCAAGAAACAAACCAGGCAGTTTTGGCCATTTTTTTAAAGCTCAACAATTCCTCATAATCTTCAGTCATTATGGCTGATGATACTGATAGGGAGTTATTGGAGTTGTAGTTCAATCCCTTTGAATGGCTTTATTTTGGCAAGGCTTAATACTTTACAGCAAGAGAGTCTTTCTCAATCAGAAATATACTGATTGCATACAAGATTTCATACCATGCATACAAGACTTCAACATGTTTAAAGCATCACTGAAATTCAACCACTTTTGTTATAAAAATACTCATTTAAAAAGTCTGAGATTGTACAAAATGCAGGATGCATTCATTATTCAATAACTTCAGTATACAGTGGTTTCCTGAAGGTCTTTTATGGATAGGGCTTGTTCATATGGTACTGTCCCCCATCCTGGTGTTCCCAATATTTCCTATATATGCACAGAAGAGATTCGCAGGAGATAGCAACAATACACTTTTGATAAGCACCAAGAAGTTAAATAAAGTAATCCTGAATGTCACAAAGTGATATAACATTGATTCAGGGCATTGCGAGCACTATAGAAGTGGCTGCACAGATTGGAAAATTGATGGAAAAAGGGACTCAGTTGTTAGTGTTTGGTAGCTGCCCAAAGTATAATCAACTGATGCTGAATCAGATTGTGGGACACTTCCAGAGTCAAAAGGACATTGTACAAATTTACAATGAGTCTTGGGTAGAATATTCCCTCTTTGGGGTCCTTTGGGTCAATAACCAAAGTCAAAAGCAAAACAAGCAAAAAATACCATCCTGTTAATCAAGCAGAGGAACAATGCCAGACACTTAATATTTACACTAGGCTTTGGAAACTATTTGATGGATTCCATGTTATACATCACTGGGTCCTGAAAATGGTCCAAAAATTGAGTATATATAATTCTTTTCAAATACAGGTAGTGTAGCTTCTTTTCCTCAATTTTACAAGAAAGATGGAGGAAGAAGCATTTACATTTTCTGTATCTATAAAACAAATGGAAATACTTGGCTAATTCA
Organism: Ahaetulla prasina; assembly: GCF_028640845.1. Taxonomy (NCBI): domain Eukaryota; kingdom Metazoa; phylum Chordata; class Lepidosauria; order Squamata; family Colubridae; genus Ahaetulla; species Ahaetulla prasina. Next base: position 37,919,773 of record NC_080542.1, on the reverse strand, counting down.
GAGGTTTTATCTAGCCTGCCAACCACAGGATCGAATACTATATAGACAGTCTCAGAAAGATCACTGAATTAGGTCTCAGGATAAAAAGGTTTGTAACTTAAACCCTAGAATCTCTGGCACTCTGCTAGAAAATACTGACCAGCAAGTTCCCCCCCCCCTCAAATTAACATCAGTGCAGTATGTATTTGGTCCTCTTTTACTCCCAGTCCAGCAGCTCAAATTGCTTGGCAGAGCTGTGTAGCAGAGTGAACTCCAGACATTCCCCCAAGGAGACTCCTGTGTCTCACTTTTTTCTCTGCTTTACTGGAAATGGAATGCTCTTTTCCCCATTTTAGGCTGCTTTGCTAACTCCATTAGCAAAGCCTTCCTAATGGATCTATAGTAGTTTGCTATGTTTAAGTCCCCAGCCCCAAACTGAGTCATATTTTGCTTAAAAAACACCCAATATATTTATCTTCTTTTTGGAAATAGAAGAAGGATAGTAGAAAGATGATTTTATTTATTATAATTGATTAGATTTATTTGCCACCTTACCTCCAGGAGCTTCAGGCAAAATACATATCAATCCTTTCTCCATTTTTTTCTCTATCAAAACAATCCTATAAAGTACTTCCTCTGCACCCAACCAGGTCTTGGTAATGCATGCCACATTGGCCTTCTCATCCATTGATGTAATCCATTGATGGAAGGCCTTAATGCAAACTGATCTGGCATTCAGCGGCAGGTGAGAGAAACTAGGGTCACTGAAGCTCCAATGCCCAGATCTTGAAGCAGAGCATAAGGGCATGAAATGTCCTTAATCCCAAGATCATATTTCATGTTCCACCAAAATTCCTCAGGCCCATCAGCATTGTGATGTTTCTCCCTGCCCTCTACTCTCTTACAGAAGTCATCCAGCAGGATTTTGGGAGGAATGTGTCCTCTCCAGTACAATTAGCATGCTAGATTTGCCCTGTTCTCTTCCTTCCTTTATGCCCATGATTGTGAACCTATGGCACGCGTGCCACAGGTGGCACGTGCAGCCATATCTGCGGGTAAGTGAGCCGTTGCCCTAGGTCAGCTCCAGTGCACATGTGCGCACCAGCCAGCTGATTTTTGGCTGCCCCTCCCCTCCCAGGAGTCTCCGTGTGGCCCATTTGGATGCTAGGTAAGTGCAGGGCTTGCACGGAGGTTGTGGGATGGTGAAAACGGACCTCCTGAAAGTCTGGAAATGGGCCTTTTCTGGCCTCCTGAGGCTTTAGGGAGGCCTGCTAGGCCCAAAACAGGGCGCGGGGGTTCACGCATGCATGCACAGGGGGGTAGAGCAGCCCGGGGTTGCACATGCATGGGTGGGGGGCGGGGAACCACGGGGGGGGTCCACACATACATGTGCCCGGGGGTAATTGCATTGTAGGTGTGGGCATGCATGTGTGTGCGATAGCACTTGCACTTTCAGAATCCAAAGAAAAAAAGGTTCACCATCACTATTCTATGCCATTAATTGTATTGATTGATTGATTTATGAGGGCAACTGCATCATTCATTTCTGTAGAATGTTCTACCCATCTCTTTCAATATGTGAGGGTATGTATTTAGATGCTGAAGAATAGATTAAAAATGCTACAAGAAAAGTTTTTTTTAAGTCAAGCCTTGATAAGGCCACACTTGGAATATTGCATTCAGTTTTGGTCGCCACGATGTAAAAAAGATGTTGAGACTCTAGAAAGAGTGCAGAGAAGAGCAACAAAGATGATTAGAGGACTGGAGGCTAAAACATATGAAGAACGTTTGCAGGAACTCAGTATGCCTAGTTTAATGAAAAGAAGGACTAGGAGACACATGATAGCAGTGTTCTAATATCTCAGGGGTTGCCACAAAGAAGAGGGAGTCAAGCTATTCTCCAAAGCACCTGAGGGCAGGACAAGAAGCAATGGGTGGAAACTAATCAAGGAGAGAAGCAACCTAGAACTAAAGAGAAACTTCCTGACAGTTAGAACAATTAATCAGTGGAACAACTTGCTTGCAGAAGTTGTGAATGCTCCAACACTGGAAATTTTTAAGAAAATGTTGGATAACCATTTGTCTGAAATGGTGTAGGGCAGGGGGTTGGACTAGAAAACCTTTCCAACTGTTGTTGTTGTTGTTGTTGTTGTTATTATTATTATTATTATTTCTAAATCTTTAGATTCAGGTCTTTTTGCCTCAAACTGAGCTCCTGTGATATATCTGTAGATTATGGTGATATTGATCAGCCTTTGGGCTAGTTCAGTGATTGTAACATCAATTGATGGTTTGCATTTGTAAATAAAACAAATCAAGACATCTAGTGCCAGAATTATAATATTCATTCTACTTCATGTATCACATATTCTACTACTATTTTAACCCAAATTTAAGCTTTAACATGTAGTATGATGCAAATAAAATTGTAAAGCAGTTTACAATCCTGGACTCAACATTCATGAAAGATGAACATGCATTTTTATTAGCAATGCCTAAAATATTGAATTTGGATGAAAACAAACAAACCATCTTTAAGAATCTATTCAGCCATGCAGTGACTTAAGGTTACTATCGTCCAGTCTTATTTAATTCAGAAGAATGTTATTAGGAGAAAATGAGACAAAATCTGTTCAATGCCGTGATATTAATGCTTTTATCTTGCCTTTTACGACCATAATTTTGAGCTAATGTTTAGATATGTATCACAAAGTGCAACTTCCAAACTGTTCAGTACTTTTGTATAGTACTGTATATTCAAAAATCGCCTGAATAGTTGAAAAGTTTACATTCTTTTCACTATTATTAATTTCATTTCAATACTGCCCTCTTAATGGTTCAGGGCAGGGGTGAAATCTAAAATTTTTCCCTACCGGTTCTGTGGGCGTGGCTTAATTGGTGGGTGTGGCTTGGTGGTCAGATGACTGGGTGGGTGTGGCCAATAACAATAAATAATAAAAATAATAAATAAGGTATGCAAAACAATAAGAGGTACCAAAAACCAACTTTCACACTTTACACACACACAATACAACACAACTGACTCACACACAATGTAAAAGCAGCTGCACTTCACCCAAAATGGCCCCTGCAACAAGCAGGAACCTCACTCTTTTACACTTTACACACACACAACACAACTGACTCACTCACACACACACACACACAATGCCACATATTGCTTTGTGAGATTTTGTGTATTTGTGTAGTTAGAGTGAAACACTACAGAAACACACCAAATCTCAGAAAGCTGCACAAATATTTTATTTTATTATTTTTATTTATTACTTTAGATCAGGGGTCTCCAACCTTAGTAACTTAGTTTGTGGACTTCAACTCTCAGAGTTCCTCATTCAGCAAAGCAGGAAGTCAAAGCAAACTGTAATCAGTAGCTGAAGAAAAGCATGCCGTTGCCAGCCCGAACGAGCAGTAATTATAGGTAAGTGAGGAGGGGGAATTGGCTGGGCATGGGTGGGGTCTCTTGTAAGTGGGAGTTGTTAAAAAGTGAGTTTAAAAGCCTGTGAAGATCAGGAAACTCCTCTGGGATCGCTTTTAAAACCTCTTTTTTTTTCTTTTTGTTTCCCCTTCGGCTGAAGAGGGTTTTTTAAAAAAAACTTTTAAAGGGTTTTGATGATCTCTGCTCAGCCCCGTGATCATCAGAGGGTTGGTTTTTTTACTTTTAAAGGCATGTTTCGGCTGAAGAAAAACTGCCTTTAAAAGTAAAAAAAAAAAAACCTCTGCTGATGGTGCGGCTCAGCAGAGGCAGGGGGCGGGGCCAGGGATTTTTCCTACCAGTCCTCCGCACCAGCAGCCGCCATCGCTACCAGATCAGCCAAGCCGGTCCGAACCGGGAGCATTTCACTCCTGGTTCAGGGCAACCTTTATTAAAATTTAAAGTGTTTATTAAAAGCAAGGAAGCTGTATATTACATTAGTCTAAAACTGCTAAATATTATAAAAAGCCAGGCTGAAACATAAGTCTTTACTGCTTTCTTGAAGATCTCTAAAGATGGTAGTCTCTGGAAAGCTGCATGAAACATCTTTCATTACCTTGGGAAGATCTGAAAAGATCTAGTCAAAATCTTCACCGGAGAAGCTAGTGGCTCCCCAAAGACAAACTCTCCTTAATAAAAACTAAGGAATGTCACAAAAATGGTATTCTTCCATTTGGAAGAATTAGATCGAACTTGGATCTAACCTATTTAATTATGTTATGTGCAGAAGTTTGAAACAGAAATATTTTGAGTTTCAAACATGTTACTTCAAACTATGTTTCTAGTTTGAGTTTACTCTAACTTTATTAAAAAATGTTTTGACATGATTCTAAGTATTCTGAAAGTAAGTCAGAAATAGGACTACTTTGACTATGTCCAAGTCAGAAATAGCTATTTTGACGATGAAACACTTCTGAATTAGTTAGGATTTCTGGTAAGAACACAACACAATTTGAATATGAAGTTTTGAATTCAAAATGTTTCAAATTCAAAAATTCTGTACATGTCTACAATTTAGGTTTTAAAGGTGAAAAACAGTACTTTATATTTTGCCTGGAAATCTATGTACAGCCAGAACCAATATTTAAGAACATGCACAGTATGGTATGAGTAGCCCCAAGAATAAAACTGGCTTCCACATTTTGATTTAACTGGGGTTTCAAATTATGTACAAGACCAGCGCTATATAAAATGTACAGCGGTAGTCTAGTATGGTAGTTAACACTGTTGCACCACTGTTTTAGCTGATGTTAGCTAGTCAGGCTGTAGCTGCACTGCAGTTGATTAAAATAATGGAATCTAAGACAAAGTGCAGCATTTCAGCTGAAACCATGATATTGGTTAAATGCCAGGCTTTCCCAGTTGCATGCCTCAAAACTTCATAATGCATGGAAACTTTCTGGAAGAAATTCAGTTACACTTCTGTTCTGGAAGATACAATCACCAAAGTGTTAACTGGTCCAGTATCTACTTGGAAGTTGAAAAAAGAATTCATCCTGTGAAGCACTATAAAAATGCCTGGCAAAAATGACAGAAACAAGCAGTCACCAGTTCAGAGAAACCTTTCCGTTTATCAATGTGGATCCCATTTGCTTTGCTCTTGCTTAAGTACAGATCAGGGAGCTTAGGTGAACTAGTAACAGTTTAAAGATATGAACTTCATTATATAAACTACTCAGTTCATACAATTCCTGCTGGAAAAATAGAATCACCAGATGAACTCCAATCTTTTTGATAAAGACAGATCCATATTGGTAGTGAGAGACAAAAAAACATAAAAACATATGTCACAATATTTTTGTTTTGAAAGTAACACAACAAATACTGTACAGATAAAGCTTGTAACTTACAATTATCCAGTAAGGCTCACATGTTGATGAATTGTATGAAATCAGTTCAAATACGAAATGGGGTGGAAATTATAGGAGTTTGAACATGGTTGTAGGCAAAAATTAACTGCAGAACACCATTTATTTTTAAGATAAATGGGGTGGGGCTGTTGAAGAATAAATAATTTTGAGGTGTGGATGGGATGGCCTAATAGTTAAGATAGTTAGGGATCTAGATCTGGGTGGCTGTGGGACAGCCTACTCTTAATTACATATTGCCCTTCTTCTGGAAATAGTTTCTCTTGGGATTCTGAACGTCTGTCCTTTTGTCATAAAGAAAATCAGTAAAATTTTGCTACTGCATTCCAGTTGGCATGAAAGCCTGATATATGTTGGAATAATTGTTTAATGTAACTAATGTTCCTAGTCTTTATGTGGTACTGTAGATATGTTTTATTTTTATTATTAAAATCATGTCTATTTTTAAAATTATGTATGTTTGATATATATACGATACTAATCATTATTTCATTAAGTCAATCATCATCTACTGCAGTGTTTTTCAACTTTAACCACTTTAAGATGGGTAGATTCCAATTCAGAAGATAAAGTCACTTGAGAGTGAGATGGGTGGCATATAAAAAAATGAAACAAAACTTCCCAGAATTCCCTAGCTAACCGACACACACAAATGCATGCACAGATATACATATATGGCGTTAAAATCATACCTAAATTATTAGGTATCATTAGTGATTCCTCATCAGATTGGAGAGAGGTTTTGGGTTGTGTGTTACAAAGTTTGATGCTAGATATCGACAATGGAAGCTTAGATTTCAAGTTACAGGAAATAATTTATTTGTTGTAAATTAGAATTTATTTAATAAATTCCAATTTATTTCATCTTGAAAAATAACTTTGATTGATTACTGTGCCCAGTGCTGGACAATACACTTTAAAAATGTTTTAAATACCTTAAAGAGATAGTAAACAAGAATAATAATAAAAGTAGAAAATAAGGCATGTGAAGAGAGATTGAAGGAGATGGAAACATGCATAGCTCTGAGAAGACTTGAAGAGGTATATGTTAACACTCAAATACCTAAAAAGAAATAAGCATCACCTAACATCCCAGAATGTAAAATACAGAATGATGGCTTTAAATTATACCAAAGCTATAAATTACAGCAAGGCTGATCCCATTTTAATATTATAAAACAGTTCTTAACAATAAGATCAGTTTGACCACATGTTGAATTATCTAGAACCGTGATGGGCTTTGTTTTATTGAAAGTCTTTGAACTGGAGGCCAGATTGCCATGAATCCGTGATGTTTTAAATTGGATTCTTACATTTAGTAGATTAAGACTCAGTAGCAAAAATATTCCCTTTCAAATACATTTCAAATATCCTATAAGAAGATATTGGAATAAACTGGAATCTTGTACATTTGAGACATGTGGTTTGTTACTACACTCTGATCTCTTTCATAAACTTCCAGTATACAAACCCAACACATTTATGTTATTCTCAGTTTTAAGGGTTAACAATAGACAATCCATGCCCTGCTGAGAGATATTTCCTTACCTAAATAGAGAAGCAGAATGACCAGTGCTGGGCAAAAAAGCAATGGGAATGGGAGCAATTTCCAACTTCCTACTAGCTTCTTCATTAAGTTTCCTTATGGAAAGTGGGCAAGGAATATTGGAAATATTAATCTTCCTTTCTCCCTCTCTTCCTTCCTCAGATTTCTGCTAGTTTTCCCATTTACTTTCAATGCAAGAAGAAGTCAGCAGGAAGTTGCCATTCCAAGGCTAGCGGCCAGGTAAGTGGCTGCTCTTAGTTGGAAAGGAAGTGAGGGATGTGGGGAACGAGGGGTCAAAAATGATAAATGAGCGTCTGCAAGAGGTGCCATGTGAATTGGAAAGGCTATGTAGGTGTGCACCAGAGATGCTGTGAGGGTCAATGAGAGCATGGGATATGGTTTAGGTCACAAATGGTAGTCCAGGGATCTGTGAGAGGTGCTGTGCAGGTCAGATAGGAGAAGCGCAGAAGCAGCAGGGAGAAGAAGAATACATGGGAGTTACCTGGGTGTATGGGAGAAGTGCCATGCCAGGTGGGGATGGCATGCCAGGAGTGGTGTGGGTTGAGAAGGATGCCTAGGAGTGCTTGGAAATGTGCAAGAGGTGCTGTGCAGGTCAGGGACAGCAAATGAGGCAATGGCACAGTTTGGGAAGGGTGTATGGAGGTTATCAAAGAGGTGCTCATAAGCAGAGAAAGTTTATGGTGAGCAGTACCATAGGTGGAAAGAATTCATGGGGACAAACAAGAGATGTCAGGTATGGGTCACAGAAGGTGTATGGGGGGGCAGTGTGGATCAGGGTGGATACATAGGTATATGCAAGAGATGCTGTATGATGAGGCAGGAGGCCAGTGGAGAATGGAGAGAGTGCTTGAGGTGGCATAGATAGGAGAACTAGTGAAGGGGTGGCATGGACCAGGAAGGGAGTGTGATAATTGCTTCTTTTTTTCTTGTTTCTCTTTCCTTTACCCTTCCCTTCCCTATCTTATCCATCAAATGACTACTACTGGGTGGGAAAGGGAGCAAGGGGATGCGAGACTGGTTAGGAAACTTAAAAAAACATTGAAAATAAAGTTCATGTAATCACAGCAATAACCCAGAAGTACAGCACTAGCCAGTAGCCCAAACTTCCCCAAATTTCATTCCCTTTTGAGTCATGGGTCCCAGATTCTGGATACATTTTGTATCCAAGCTAGCTCTCTTGAAGAACCAGGATTAAACAATGGTTGGCATATGTTGCACCATTTCATCCAATTAAAGGTCATGATGAAAGTTTTAGTAGGATATAAATAAGGCAGTATTTTCAAGCAGTCTCTGAAACTCATTGCCACAGGATTTTGAAATTGTCACCATTCAAGAGCTGCATGGATACCGAGAACAGTAGATTGATAAAGTGCCCACATAAAATCTACTTGCTTAGTATTTGCTGGCTATGACAAGGGGCTAAACAGAGTCTGGAAATTACCATCCTACCATGAACATACCTGGTTAGTCATCAGAAGAAAGGATGAAATTTGAAATGAGCCATTGGTCTGATCTATTGCAGGAACCCCAAAAACTCAGCAGATACATTTTTATTTGTTTCTGGGTTTGTGTGGCATGCTTTTTATTATGCAAATAAAATTCTCAGTTGTGTTTGAGTGTTTTTTTAAGAATGGAACAGAATGAACTGCTTAGAAGAAGGAGAGAGTCAGAAAGATAATTTCCTCAGCAAGTCATCGTCGCTAATGAAGTTTTACAAAAACAGATACAACCAAGGAAAAATAAAATTTCACAGGTGATAAATTTTTCCAATTTCCGAGGCAGATTCGATAGGATTGTTAAATTAAGAGTGAAGGTGTCTGTTAGGAAGCAACGAACAATGATGGGTAATTTTATAGAGTGGAAAATTGAATCAAATTGCAACATTAAAACACAGCTCCTTGGAGGATCTGCCCCAAATGCAGGCCTACTTCAGTATATGAGTTGGCGACTTGGGGGAAGGGATATACTGTATGAATGGAAGCACTGCGCAGTTGTAAACATCATGGACATATGGCTTCACAATATCTTTAGAATCTCCAAGTTGAAGAGAGGGGTGGGTAGGATACCAAACAAAGTGGGGTGAGGAGAGGGATGAAAAAACTTCAATCAGATCATGGGAGGGATTTAACTTGCCACAACTACCAGACCTTTTTTAAACCTAAATCTGAGTTGGCATGTATGAGAGATTAACAAACTGAGTGCTTCTGAGCAACTTTAGAATCTTTTATTTTTAAAGTTATATTAGGTTATCTCTTGTCCCAGTAAATGAAGTGATTTGATTGTGAAATAAACACTGATGTGAAATGTTATTATCCACAGTTTTATCCTCCACATGCATATATAGCTGATGTGAAACTCCATGCACGAGCTTGACAATCAGATGGTTGATTGTTTTACACAATGGTATTCTTGAAGAGATGTCAGGTTTGCTACTACTTATTAATTCTAGGCTACACTTGTTAGAAAGGTAGGTTTACAGGTACTGAATTATGAAATAATTGTTTGATCTGTCATTTAGATTGTTGACCTTGTAAAGTGTAAATCCTGTAAAATATGCAGGGGAAGAAGTGCCTATTATTTTTATTTATCAAATCTCACTGAGATCATCCCGAATTTAAAATAGCTAGTACTTCCATAGAATGGACAGAAATTTTCAAGCTGAGGATCCTAACTAAGGAATTAAATAAATAAACTGTTGATTAGTCATTTTTATCTTATAAGAATGAACCAAAAATAATGAAAGAATAGAAAATCATGTTCATAATAATTTTTGTATTTCCAAAGGTGGTTTATGACTTAAAGACTCAAATACAGGATGGAAGTAACCAATTTCTTTTCCAGAATCTTTCTTCTGAAGTTTGCATCAGATGGTAAACTAATACCTTGGAAAAATTGTTTTTTCTATGTTGCAATCATTAAAAAAGACTCTGGCAAAGATATTGTAAAGTGCCTGGCCTGTTTTTTTAACATAGTTTGATATTTAGATATTAATATTTATGCAAAATTGGAAAATCCTAACCCATGAGGTATAGAATACTCAAAGGACAAAACTCCATTGTCCTTTATTAATTATCTTTTGCACCGGGATCAAGGAAAGAATTCTCTCTGAAAGATTTTCTAAAGCTTTTTCTATCTTGTCTTCTCCAGATGCTGATAGCACTTAGAATTTCTCTTTCCCTTTTTTCTAGTTATGGTCTCTGGGAGAGGGAGAAAACCCTCTGAGAAACATGAGACATTGAAAAGGAGCTAGATGAAGAAGATAATAATCTGTCACTTTTACATGAATCAGTATTCAGAAAAGCATGGTTCTTATCCATCTCCCCATTCTCTGGTATTCAATTCAGAGATGCAGTATTCTTATGAACTTTATGGCAGTGACTCTGCATCGTATCTGAAGGATTGGGAATGACAGAAAGGAATGCTGCCAAGGCTTGAAAGCTAGTCCCTGGACCTCAGAAATGAGCTTGCCAGATTCTTTATCCTTATCGAATTGCTATTTTTGCCCAGAATATTTGTCTGAGGCGGCCATGGAGTTTAGCAATGCATGGCTTGGGTTTCTCTTTTTAAGTATGTGCAGTGATTTGTATACCAGATACTTTAGACTTTGCAAAGAGTTTGTAGGTACAAGGAGTCTGGATCCATTACAACCTTAGCCAAAAAAAAAAAAAAATCTCATATGGTTTGTGTCTTTCTTATTTTCTTCTATTTCAATAAATATCTTTACAAAGAAGACGTTATAACCCCCAAGGAACTTCAAAATAGACTTTCCACAGTTATCCTGGAGTCCTCATTTAGGAATAGTAAAGGTATTTCATAAATGAAGAACGTGTCTAGACTTTTTATGTGACTGTGTTACGTGCACAAGAAAAGATATGGGCATGTATGGAAAGGTAAATTCTTTCTATATACAGAATGAAACTGATACGCAGTTTCAAGACACTGAGAAATCCCAATCAGACTGATGGAACAAATTTGCCGTTCTCCATGTGCGCTGGCCAGAATGATGATTTAGTATGGATTACTAATCCTATTGTCTCAGATTGCCCCCCTCATTTTAACAGTGAGAAAAGTGAATGAACATTCCTATGAATGTGGTTGTGTGCTGATTAGCATGAATGAACCTATCATTATGATTTCACCTTATAGCCTAATGAGTAATCAGGGAATTGATGAAGTAGTTTTAATGACAGGGAATGTTTTCCTTAATGACCTAGAAATCTCTCTCTCTCTTGCGTTTGAAATGTAACAGCAATCAGAAGGAGCAGAAGGGGCAGAGGAAAGATTTACAACAGGTTCTGAGACAGAAGTAGGCAAAAAGCTCTGCTTGCAGGCTCAAATAGTTGCTCTCTTTATTTATTTGATGTATGATCATTAGTTTTGTTGCCTAATTTAGCAATCTATTATTTCAAATAAGTTCTCCTCACACAATGTAAAAACAAAGATTGTAAAGGTAACTTTCTCCCTTTTAAGAAAATTAACTCCTGTATTATTCTTCAGACTTTTTACAGCCTTGGCTTCTGCACTGCTTTTGCTTATAAAGACATTACTCATTTGAACAGATATATCTATGTCTCTATGCGTTGCTTACCCCAAGAGTTCCATTTATTTTTTGAGTCCACCAGATATTGATACAAATAAACTTCACAGAATTCTGTATCTCATGAATCTCAGCTTTCAAAATCCCTAATCTGAAACTTTTTTTTTACAATCAGTTTTCAAGTGATATTGAATTTGTGTGAGGACAAAGTACACTTCTCTGCTCTGGAACAAAAACGAACAGTCTTTCCAGAGGCCTTCCAAAGAACAGCTAAGTCTCAGTATTAATATTTTGGCACTGGGGCAATATGTACCCCATCCTGCCCATCACATGATATCAACACTGGGAATTTAAGAACATGACCTATCCTTGTAACAATACTTTTTTTAAATCCTTGAACAGGGACATGTTCTTTCAGCCCTGAAATTTACATTAACATTGAGCAGCCCTCTCTCAAAAGAGGGTAAAGAATAAGACACCACCTATCTCCTGTCTACAATGCAGTCCTTTCAACAGTTTAAAGAAGATTCAACCCCTATTTGCACTCTGATACATGTGACCCTGAGGGCACAGACAAACCCGCAAGTGGCTTCAAGAGCTCTTAGAGTGCTAACGACCAGATGACTGCAAAGAAATATGATCCTTCCAACCCCCTCCCCCCATCCTGTCAGAACTAATCTTTCCATCTGCGGTACCATCCTGCCAGAATCAATGAAGCTTCTTGGATGAGAAGCAAAACGTCTTCTCAAAAAACAAAACAAAATAAACAGTACAGTTGCCTTTTGAAAAAGCACCTTTGAGACATAGCCATAGTACATGTTGGGTTTTGAAAGACAATAAAGATTTGCTGCCATGATGGGAAAGCATTGGAGGCTTTTCAGTGCAATTTTTTATATTTGTAAGCACTTATATTTCTGTACTGAAAAGTATTTCCTTAATTTACCTATGGTATGTTTTTGCAAAGCAATGGATAAACATTCATAGATATATCTGCAGAAATACATGAACTGCAGGAGAGGGGATATTTTAACAATTTACTTTTTGTTTTAATAAACAGAGGGAGGGGATGCTTGTTTTTGGAATGAATTGAGTGGAACTTGTGATTGGGATGAGATACTCAGTTTTTGGCTGAAAAAAACTGCCTTATTTTATTTGGGTAAGACAAGCACCAACTGGCTGACTGCTTTTTACTCTAGACATGACAATAAAGAAGTATAGACATGTTCATAGCTCTTGATACTTGATCTGCAAATAGTCAAAACAAGTTGTATTTTACAATTGGGAAATTGAACATTTGTGTCATAGAATCCTCCTGATTATACTTCTGTTTTCATGCGTGTATGCTGAAAATAACATAAAACTGAAAAGATTAATAGGTTCAGGAAACTAGAATGCCCCAAAATTAAACCTGGTGGCAAGTAATCATTTTCAGCATATAGCTTAAGTGTATTAGGCCCAGAATTTGTAGAAAAGCCTGTCATATATAAAATGAAGACCAGAGAAAATAATCGGGTGATGTATGTCATTATGTCCTTTCAAATAATCTAATATTTTTCTAGCCATTTGAGATGATTCGTACATATTTCTAATCTGACTTTTTTTACTGACTTTCAATTGCAAATTGGTATAAGCATGCTATTTTGTATAAATTATTTTGGGTAAAATATTTCATTGACAAAAGAGTTTTACGGGTTCTTTAAAATATAAGTAAATTTAGTCTTCTCCAAAGTGCTGCCCTACAAAGTGTTAAAACTAAAACTTCCAGTATTCCTAAATTGAATGGCTCACCTGGAAGAATTTCATAAATTCCCTCTTTGCCCTGCACCATGGTCTCCTCTTTGTCCAGGTCCAAAGTGGAATCCTGATTAAATGTTACAGTTGGGGTATCAAAACTCTCTATGTCATCATAGGCTTCTTCTTTATCAGTATTATGGTAGTCCTTTTCTTTCTCTTTCTCTTCTTCCTCTTCTTCCTCCTCTTCTTCCTCACAGGGAATAATGAAGGAGTTCATATCTGAAAGATAAAAAAGGACAAAAAAAATAACTTACGAAAAGAGAGACAGAGGGAGGGAGGGAGAAGGAGGGAAAGAGCGAGGGAGGGAGAAAGAGAGAGCGGGAGAGAGAGAGAGAGGGAGCTAAGAATCTACCATGTACCTGGTAGATTCAATAACATTACTACTTGCTTGCTAAAAATAAAGGTAGCAATGTTCCTCTGGAATTTTGGAATCAGTTGGCCAAATCCATGCACAATCATAAAGAAAAACGAAAGGATACAACTTTCATCCCCCCATAACAATCAAAACAAATATTCTGAAAGGAAGTAACTTAACTCTAATAGTCTAGTAAACCACATTCTGCTGAGATCCTTATTCCCAGTACAGTATTGCAAATTCATGAAGACACATAAAACTTTAAAAACTTAATAAAACAACCTCTGCTATGCATATAGTACACATACCACAAAATCAGTGGCATGCTGCAGCTGACTTGTTCTGGTTCATGAAATTGTTATATTTTCTGAATTTTGCAACCCGGTTGAAAGCAGAGTTCAACCATGATGCCCAGTGCACTGATTAGCTGTTTGGCAGTTTCTGATGAGGCATGGTGGCAGCAGTGAAGCCAGCAGAGTTACTTGTTATAAATTTATTAACATAGCATGAAACGTTAACATGCCATCTCCTATTGTATTTATACATTTGTGGGTTGAAACTAGAACTAACTATGCAGTTCAGTGCAAGGGAATCCCATAACTGATAAGAGAGTCTTAAATATTAATGTAGATATACCTGCATTTGTAATTTGTAATTGAAGAGGATATTATTCAGAGTATCTATAAACATAGCTAACAACCTATAAAAGAAATTTGGTCCCCTCATCAATAAATTTTTAGAGTGAAAAATGTAGATTAGTAACAAAAACAACAAAGCAATAATAAATTTTATTTTCTGTTGTAGTATCTTAAATAGCATTCACAATACAGGCTTTGCATCCTGACCAGCAGAGGACGCTTTGAGAGCATGCATTGTTTTTAACTCAGAAAATGTCTTCACCAAAGTGGAAATGTGAATTAAAGCATCCCACACACTAAGTTTCATTATTATCAGATTGGTTTATATGCCTAAAAGGTATCCAGGAAGTTGGGAGGAATAAACCCTGGAAAAAGTACAAAATAAAATAAAACAAAAACAAGATAGGAGAAGAAGATATCATGTTTTGGCTTTCGAGTAGATTTGTCTCAGTTCAGATGACAAGTTCATAGATCTGGAATTTTTAATCATGTCTACAAAAATCAACTAAATACATATCTATAAATATTGAAAGTGGATTAAGGCATATGTACATTTCCTTTAAACAAGGAAAAATGTAGGGGAAACATCTTTTATCATTATCACTATCTTGAGCATTAAACTATGATCAAAATGTGCTAACTTGTATTTTATGATTTGGATATGAGGGTGTACTTTTAGAAGCTCATTGCTTTTCTACCATAGTTAGCCTTGTCTGTGCTTTAAAAAACCTCTTCTTAGTTATGCATTCTTTAACCTCTCTCTCTATTTCTTCAGCAAAACCTAAATTTCCCTAAATTCATTTTGTTTGTAGCTTCCACGCATCACCTGGTTTTATTTTATTTTAAGTGTGTTTATTGGGCAGGTACTATCATATCTAGGCCATGTAACAACCTGCTGCAAGTTCAATAACTACCAAATATTGCCATTTAATTAGATTATCCCTATGTTGCACTGCAAGAATAAAGAAATCAGAAGACTAGGTGCACATCTATGTATTCACCACAGGGGTGAAATGCTCCTGGTTTGGACTGGATTGCCTGATCCAGTAGCGATGGCAGCGGGTGGTTTGGAAAAGCAGTAGCAAAAATCCCTGCTCCCCCCACCCATGCCCAGCTGAGTTACACAATCATCAGAGGTTTTTTTTTTTACTTTTAAAAGCATTTTTTCTTCGGCCGAAAAAATGCTTTTAAAGTACAAAAAAAAAAGGCCCATGATGATCGTGCGGCTCAGCTGGGATCGTCAGAACCTTTTAAAAGCATTTTTTCTACAAGCTCTTCGGCCGAAGAGGTTGTAAAAAAAATGTTTTTAAAAGCTAAAAAAAAAGAAGTTGGCCATGCTCACCCAGTCACATTACCCCCCACCAAGCCATGCCCACAGAACTGATAGTAACAAATTTTACATTTCACCACTGATTCACCACCAAATTCTTCCATGTAATGGGAAACCCTGATTGAGCCATTCTAAGAAGCGCTCCAGAGCAACCTATATAACTCACAATAGTGTGTGAATATAGGGGGAAACAATATTGTGTGTATGTGGGGATAAAGTACTGGATTTTATCCAAAAACACCTGATTGAAATCTGTTCATCATTAAACTTCTTATATAGCTTTGGGTCAATCAGAATTTCTCTACTTAGGTGATGTATTTTGTAAGAATAAATGGGATTATCTTTGATGTTAGTCTTTAATTAACAAAAGCCTCAAAATTAATAAGGAAATTCTTAGAACAAAGTCATCCAATTTGGAGATTTTGATTAAACTTGCCTTAATTTTTCTGTGACTTTCAGACAAGCTTATCACTGTGTTTTTATGATTTTTCTGAATGAGTTCAAGATATCTATTGAAAAATAGATCCATAAGCGAAGATTCTTAGAAGTGTATGCAGATCTTTTTGTGTGATGATAGGAAATCTATTTTAAACACAGACACATATCCAAAGTTCTTAGGAATTTAAGAAGAGCTCACTGGTCACACAATTCTACCCAAACAAGGAGGATTATAGCGTGTCCAAAGGTATTTTACGAGAAGAGTTCTCCACTCCTCCGAAACCAATAAAATACCTTATTCCACCAGACTTGATATCCTGGGTCTAGAAAACTTGGAACTTCATCGCCTTCGACAGGACCTGGGTTTAGCTCATAAAATCATCCGTTGTAATGTCCTTCCTGTCAATGACTTCTTTAGTTTCAATAACAATATCACAAGAGCTACCAACAGATTTAAACTCAATGTCAACCGCTCCAGTTTAGATTGCAGAAAACACGATTTCTGTAACAGAATTGTATATGCTTGGAATGCATTACCTGACTCTGTGGTTTCTTCTCATAACCCCAAAAGCTTTACTCAAAATCTATCCACGGTTGACCTCACCACTTTCCTAAGAGGACTCTAAGGGGCGTGCATAAGAGCACAAACGTGCCTACCGTTCCTGTCCTATTGTTTCTTCCCCTATGTATGTTTATAGTACCTCGTTTCTCCTCATATATGTTTATATATTATATACTCCTTTATGCAATGCTTGTATATATTGTTATGACAAATAAAATAAATAAAATAAATAAATAAAATAAATAAAATTATTTCTGGCATAATCATTAATGCAGATTAGAGCTGTAAGTGGAAAGTGAGATATCAAATGCTTAACCTAGTTTTAGAAAAGGCCAAGGAACAAGAACTATCACTGTTAATTGGTCAATAATTGAGAAAACCAAAGAATATAAAAAAGTTAACATGTACTTTGCTAATTACAAAAAGGTCTTCAGTCATGTTTGACCACGTGGAATACGTTTTTAAAATATCATTATTCTCATGTCAAATCTATACCGTATATAGTCAGGAACCCACAGTCCTGACAGAATATAAAAAAGTTAACATGTACTTTGCTAATTACAAAAAGGTCTTCAGTCATGTTTGACCACGTGGAATACGTTTTTAAAATATCATTATTCTCATGTCAAATCTATACCGTATATAGTCAGGAACCCACAGTCCTGACAGAATATGCCAAAAAGATTGGCTGTAGGTAAAAAAATAAGTGAGTGAGGCTGTATATTCTCTATTCATTCAATGTGTATGCTGAATGTATATTGAAAGAGGCTGAATTGGAAGAAGATGAACATGATTTTGAATTTGGAGTATTTATACAGAGATTAAGAAAAAACATATTCTGCCAATAACTGCTAGCAAAGAGCAACCTAACGCTGGCCAACGCCTGGACGAAGCCAGAGCACATGAAATGTCCACCCAAGCGGCGGAGACACTGCAAAAGCCTCTCCCACCAAAGGCGAGCACAAAGTCAACCCCAGTGCACCAGGAGGAGGTTCAGACCGAATCCGACGGTGAGGATGAGGAAGGGTCTGCCGAACCGAGAAACGCGACAAAGAGGACCGAGACGAATGCGGAAGCTGCGGAGGTCAACACCAGCGCCAACGCTGCAAGTTTAAGACGCAACATGTCGGCGGTGTGGAAAGAAGGGCACCTAGCTCAAGTCTGTCGAGCCCCAACCTTCCGCCGAAAATTCAAATCGCCAATCAGAGCGGGATCGGAAAGGCGACCCGCGATTGGCTCAAACAAAAAGGCGCGATTCAACCAAACGACTGTAGTCATAGGCGCGCCTCAACCCGAGTGGAGAAGAAGATCTTCACCAAACCAAAATAGAGGAGTAAGGTGCTGACTCGAAGTGGACACGGGTCAGCGATCACCATCATGTCCTGGGACACTTTGGTGAAGTCACTGCCATCAGTCGCGAAGCGCCACCTGCAAGCACAACGGCTACGAGTCCACGACTACCAGGGAATCGATCCCTGTTCGAGGGACCACCTCCGTCCGAGTCGAGTACGGACCTCACAAGAAGACCCTGCCCATCACGATCGCCGAGGGACTCTGCCCAGTTTGTTGGGACTAGACTGGTTTCGTGCCCTGGGCATGGGAGTGACTGGCATCTACAGAAGTGACTGTAACCTGAAAGACATTCTCTTTAACGAGTTCAAGATGTCTTCAAGGACTGCCTGGGCAAGTACAAGGGGACCCCTATTTCCTTCAACTTAGACCCCAGGTAGCTCCCATTAGGCTAAAGGCGAGGAGAGTCCTTTGCCCTAAACCAAAATTGACAAGGAGCTAGATAAGCTCATAAATCAGGGATTTTGGTGCCAGTCGATCACGCAAAGTGGGAGACGCCAATCGTCACCCCATAAAACCAGATGGGTCAATTAGAATTTGCGCTGACTACAAGGCGACGCTAACAAAGCCTTACAGAAAAGCGCTTACCGGTTCCGTGGTGCAACACTTACTGCACTCTTTGGGGCAAGGGCAAGTCTTTGCAAAGTTAGACTTGGCCCAAGCCTACCAACAACTGCCCGTAGACGCCAACACAGCCAAGCCCAAACGATTGTAACGCACAGGGGGCATTCAAGTGCACCCGATTACAATTTGGGGTGAGTGTGGCACCAGGGCTGTTCCAAAACTTAATGGAACGACTTCTGCAAGGGCTCCCAGGGTAGTTCCCTACTGATGATGTCTGATATCAGGGAAAACATGGAGGAATTGGGGAGCGTTAAGAAAGGTTCTGGGCATTTTCCGGACAGCCGGATTAAAAGTCAAGCAAACAAATGCCAGATAGGGGTCGAATCCGTCGATTCTTGGGCTACCGGATAGACAAGAAAGGAATTCACCCCACTGAGAGCAAGGTCAAGGCAATTAGAAAGGCTCCAGCGCCCAAAAACAAAGCAGAGCTGCAGGCATTCCTGGGGCTAGTGAATTTTACGGTCTTTTAAAAACAAAGCGACTGCTGAACCGCTGCATAGGCTTCTAGGAAAAATACTGTTTGGTCTTGGGGAAAGTCGGAAAATAGGGCTTTGAAGCAGTAAAAACCTGCTTTCAAGTGATAGCCTGCTCATCCAATATCATAACTCATTGCCCCTAGTGCTGGTTTGCGATGCCTCCCCTTACGGGTGGGGCTGTACTCAGCCACAGACTTCCAAACGGCACAGAAGCCCCTATAGCCTTCTACTCTAGAACGATGTCCTCCCAGAGAGGAACTACAGCCAATTAGATAAAGAAGCACTAGCCATTGTGTCAGGGTGAAAAAATTCCACGAATATGTTTTTGGGCGGATTTTGAAATCGTGACTGACCACAGACCGCTGTTAGGAATACTGGCTGGCGATCACCAACGCCTGTGGCACTTTCGCCACGATTGACTCGATGGACTATTTTCTTAGCCGCTTATTCTTACAAGCTGCAGCATCGACCAGGAAAAGAAGTGGGCATGCGGACGCTTAAGCAGATGCCCACTACCAGGGGCGATCAAGACCCCACCCGGGACGCCCATCCTGCTTATTGACTCTTGACTCTGGCCCAGTCACATCTAAGGAAGTGGCTCGGCATCATACCGACATTGTGTTAAGGACTGTACTCGGTTGGGTACAAGAGGGTGGCCGCTGCGCCGGGCGAAAGGTTTAAGAATTTGTAAAAACGTGATGAGCTCTCGGCTCATGGGGGTGCCTGTTATGGGGTGATCGTGGTAATCCCGGATAAATTAAGGGAAAGGTATTGGACCTCCTCCACGAGGGTCACCCAGGGATCGTAAGGATGAAGGGCTAGCAAGAAGCTATGTGTGGTGGCCACTCATGGACAGAGATTGCTGAGAGGGTAGGGAAATGCCAGGCTTGCCAAGAGTCCAGACCTCTACCCCAACGGCCCCAGTCAGGAATGGGAAACCCCAAGGGCCCTGGTCAAGAATCCACATTGATTTTGCTGGCCTTTCCACGGCCAAACCTTCCTAGTGGTTGTCGACGCATTCTCTAAATGGTTGGAGATCATACTCATGAAATCCACCACGGCCGAGGCAGTAATCGCAGCCCTGCGCCACCTATTCGCAACCCACGGGTTGCCTGACACTCTGGTGTCCGACAACGGGCCCGCACCACGGCAGCCCAGTTTGAAGAATACCTGGCAGAGGAGGGCATCCGACATGCCCTCTCGCGCCTTTCCACCCCGCGCCGAATGGCCTTGCAGAGCGTTCCGTCCGGGCGCTAAGGAGGCATTGTCCAGGCTCAAGCCAGGTGACTGGCAAACAAAGATAGACTTCTTTCTGGCCATTCAGCACAGAACCCCAAGCACTGCTACAGGCAGAAGCCCAGCCGAATTATTGATGGGACGAACTCCGGTGCCCACTTGACCGTTTGAATCCCCATTACACACCAGAGGGTTACAAGGGGAAATAGAAAAACAAGAGGAATGGGTATAGGCGACAGGTGTGGGCCGCAACTATGGGGACGGCCCAAGCTGGCTCGCAGGGCAAATCATAAAAGCGACCGGCCCAAAGTCATACTTGGTCGAATTACAAGACAACCGAGTATGGAGGCGCCACATAGATCAGATAAGGAAACGAATAACAGAACAACCCGAACCAAACGAGACAGATAGTGACCAATCCTTATTTGAACCCACAGCTGACCATACCCCGGAGGCGCAAGACTTAGCTGAGGTCCCGGAGGTCCAGCGACGCCATCAGGTTCCCGAGGGAATCGGCAGGGAAAATTACAAAAGTAATCCAAGGCCGGATGGCCAAGAAAAAGAGTCTGCAAGTAATCCAGGCCCGTTGGCCTAGAGAAAGAGCTGGGAGGAGAAAACAGCCCTCCGACCAGCTCAAAACACCACCCAGAACTGAACCGCGCAGGTCTGAAAGAACTAGGAGACGCCCAGGTTATTTGCGTGACTACGTCGAATAATAACATGTAAATAAAATGTAAATAGAGGCAAAGTGTTTTCTGGGAGGGGAGGAGTGTTATGTATTCATGTTTGTACCTTTAAATATTTGAGCGGGAAATCAGCACGTTGCTGATTGGACGAAGCCTCCAGCAGAACTGTATAAAAGGAGAGGTTTTCCCCCCAGCCTGTTGCTGGGTTCACCATACATTAAAGAGCTGTTGTCACTACCCTGGTCTCCAGCCTCGTTACTTCCAGAACTTAACAGATTGGCTGTAGGTAAAAAAATAAGTGAGTGAGGCTGTATATTCTCTATTCATTCAATGTGTATGCTGAATGTATATTGAAAGAGGCTGAATTGGAAGAAGATGAACATGATTTTGAATTTGGAGTATTTATACAGAGATTAAGAAAAAACATATTCTGCCAATAACTGCTAGCAGCAACTGCTAGCTGCTGATTCAGTTCTACAGAGGAATTATTGAGTCTGTCATTTGCACCTCTATAACTGTCTGGTTTAGTTCTGCAACCCAACAAGAAAGACACAGACTTCAGAGGATAATTAGAACTGCAGAAAAAACAATGGCTACCAATCTGCCTTCCATTGAGGACCTGTTTACTGCATGAATCAAGAAGAGGACCGTGAAAATATTTACAGATCCCTCACATCCAGGACATAAACTGTTTCAACTCCTACCTTCAAAACAACGATATAGAGCACTGCACATCAGAACAACTAGACACAAGAACAGTTTTTTCCCGAAGGCCATCACTCTGCTAAACAAATAATTCCTTCAACACTGTCAAACTATTTACTAAATCTGCACTACTATTAATCTTCTAATCATTCCCATCACCAATCTCTTTCCACTTATGACTGTATGACTGTAACTTCGTTGCTGGTAATCCTTATGATTTATATTGATATATTTGACCACCATTTGTGTTGTAAATGTTGTACCTTGATGAAGGTATCTTTTCTTTTATGTACCCTTAGAGCATATGCACCAAGACAAATTCCTTGTGTGTCCAATCACACTTGGCCAATAAAAAATTCTATTCTATTCTATTCTATTCTATTCTATTCTATTCTATTCTATTCTATTCTATTCTATTCTAGGTATCCAGGCCGTTCCGCACTATCTATCTTCAGTGGCTGCTTAAGGATGAACAGTCCATAACTACAACGTAGGTGATCATATTCTGCACAGCAGCACTAGGGATTTGATGCAAACACATGTCTTCTCCACCATCTTCTGGATCCATTGTGGCAAATCCTTGCACTACTTAGTCCTTTCCCTTTTAGCGTTGAACTTACAATGGGCCACACAGTTTATGGATTACAACTGTAGCATAGTCAGACCATGTATAATTGACAGACTGAATTTTATTATAAATTTTAGTTGTTATTTATTATTTGATACTAGAATTTTTAATTGTACATATACTGCATGTTTTTATTTGTTCTGGTCTCTGATCAAAGGCTGTAATAAATTGATAGAATTGAGTAAGAAATATCAGTAAGTATGTGTATGAGACTACTCTAATAGCTGAAAAATAAAAAGTGTGCTAAGATTAAATATAAAAAGACCATACTAATAACTATACTGATAATAATTACAGTAACCATCCTTTAATAAACAAATAGTGAGTAGCTTCTGCCTTTGAGGATCAAGCAATCAACAGTAAATGAAGTAGCAGTCAAGAAATATACCACAGATTAGCACTTGATAGGATAATTATAAAAACCTTGGAATGGGTGCCCTATTGGATGACCTGAATAGGCCAGGTTAGGGACAGATTGTCCTGGAGAAGATCTATCTATATGGTTTCTAAGAATAAAGCTATGAGATGGAAATATACAAAGTCTGGATGACAGATTGATCTTCTGTTGGACAAATAGGTCAAATTCTTCATGGACAAACTTAAGGAAAGAGAGGGCAGGAGCATAGCTCTCTTAGCCACCATGTGAAGAACTAGAGAACTTCATCTTTGCTTTTCTATTCCTTCATTTACATTAGTTGCAAATTTAAGATTGCAAAATTTTGTGGATTGTAAACTGCTTTTGATGGAATGCAAGGTTTTCTGACAACGACATGGCATGATATGATTGTTTAAGAAAAACAGTTGATTTGCCCTCACTTCATGTATTTTAGTATCGTTTCAACATTTGCCACAAAAAGGAGCAGAAGAAGAATTTTTTAAAAAGTTGAATTATGTTTCACAATAAGGGAAAGACTTGAAAAGTATGGTAAATATAGATAACAATATTCAGTTTACCTTGGATCTTTTGTTTGCCTTGGATTTATTTGGAGCATTTATAAGAACAATAACAAAGTCATGGGTAGAGAGGCTAGCACCATAGTGTCCTGCAAGGTTTGTGCCATGCTTGTATTTCTGCTTATGGAGAACTCAAATTATATCTGCATCAAGTGTAAACTGACTGGATTGGTGAAAGAGAAGGTGGAGAATTTAGAGGCAAACCTTGTTGTCTTTTTTTGATAAAGTGACTAAACTAGTAGAAATGCTGTAGATATAGTATGTGTGGATGTCAGTGAAAGTGGGATATCTCAAATGAACAACTAGCCTCGTGGTGCGTCTGGAACAATCTGGAATGGAAGACACTCAAAACCTTAGAAATGGTGGTGGACTTTAGGAGAAAGTCCACCACCCATACTACCATCTCTTACAATACCAGACAACACAGTATCAATAGTAGAGACCTTCTAATTTCTAGGTTCTATGATATCTCAAGACTAAAATGGATACCTAACATCAAAAACATCATCAAAAAAGCACGACAAAGAATATT
Organism: Ahaetulla prasina; assembly: GCF_028640845.1. Classification (NCBI taxonomy): domain Eukaryota; kingdom Metazoa; phylum Chordata; class Lepidosauria; order Squamata; family Colubridae; genus Ahaetulla; species Ahaetulla prasina. The sequence goes on along the minus strand of NC_080542.1, from coordinate 37,896,021 downwards.
ATTTCTGTGCCATCTCTGTGCCATCTCAGAAAGCTTAAACTGCCCAATGAGCTGCTGATACAGTTCTACAGAGGAATTATCGAGTCTGTCATCTGCACCTCTATAACTGTCTGGTTTGGTTCTGCAACCCAACAAGACAGCACAGAGTTCAGAGGATAATTAGAACTACAGAAAAAACAATTACTACCAACCTGCCTTCCATTGAGGACCGTATATTGCATGAGTCAAAAAAAGGGCTGTGAAAATATTTACAGACCCATTGCATCTTGGACATAAATTGTTTCAACTCCTACCCTCAAAACGACCCTATAGAGCACTGCACACTAGAACAACTAGACACAAGAACAGTTTTTCCCCCAACGCCATCACTCTGCTAAACAAATAATTCCCTCAACACTGTCAAACTATTCACTAAGTCTGCATTACTATTACTATTAATCTTCTCATCGTTCCTATATCCCATCTCCTTCCACTTATGACTGTATGACTGTAACTTGTTACTGTATCCTTACGATTTATATTGATTGTTTTCTAGTATGATTTGATTGCTTATTTGTACCCTATTACTATCATTAAGTGTTGTACCTTATGATTCATAACAAATGTATTTTTTCTTTGTATATACACTGAGAGCATATACACCATAGACAAATTCCTTGTGTGTCCAATCACACTTGGCCAATAAAGACTTCTATCTATTCTATCTATCTATAAGACAATAGAACAGGAACTAATAAATTTGCAGACCACACTAAGCTGGGGAAATTGGCAACACCTTGGAAGATAGATTCAAGATTTAGAAGACTTTGACAGCTTTGGGCCCTATCCAACAAAATGCAGTGGTGAGAAAAGTAAGGTCCTGCATTTCGGCAGGAAAAAACAAATGCACAGAGTAGAACACAGGGTACCTGGTTCTATAGTAGCAATTGTGAGAAGGATCTAGGTGTCTTAAAGGACCATCATGTAAGTATGAGCCAGCAGTTTGTTGCAGCTGCAAAAAAAGTCAATGCAGTCTGCATCAATAGAGTGAAAGCATCAAGAATGCAGAAAGTATATCACTTCACTATACTGCATTACTGAGGACACAGTTGGAATACAGTGTCCAGATCTAGTCACCACAACACAATAAAGATGCTGAGGCCTTCGAAAGAATGCAAAGAAGAGCAACAAGGATGACAAAGTTCTGGAGGCTAAACCATATGATGAATGGTTAAGGGAAATAGCTTAACAAAAAGAGATTGGGGTGACATGATAGCTATCTTCCAATACTTCATTTGCTAATACAGAGAAAAGGAAATTGACTTATTATTCAAAGCACTTGAGGGGAGAACAAAAAACAATGGGTGGAAGCTCATTAAAGACAGATCCAACCTGGAACTAAGCAAAAATTTCCCGAAAGTGTGAAACATTAATAGCTTGTTTCCTGGATTTGTGGATGCTCCATTACTGGAGATTTTCAAGAAAAGATTGGACAGCCATTTGTCCAGGATTGTAAAAGGTCTCCCGCCTTGGACAAGGTATTATACTAGAAGACCTCCAAGGTTTTTTCTAGTCCTGTGATTTTAGAATTTTATGATTCTAAGGTATACCTGATACATAAACTGAAGTTTGTGGAACTGAGGTATGCTCTCAAGAGATCTATTCAGGATAGAAATAATCTGTTGATAAATAAGTTGAGAGCCATGGAAAGGAAAGTGATGACAAACAAGTCCCGTTGATTTAATCAGTATCCATAAATGCAGCATGCCTATATCTGAAGGAAGAATAAGGGCATGAATTTTGAAAAAGATAGGTACAAAGTATTACAATACTGGCAACATTTTATGTGGAAAATCTTGATAATAATAACCAGAAAAATAAATAGCTCTTGAAATCCTGTGGAATGCTAGAGAAATGGTCTTGTGATCATTGGGTGTAAGAGCGGCAAGCATAACTTTGATTGAAGAAGAATCTTTAAATATCTCCTTCAAAAATCTCTGAGGGAGATGAGTAATTAAGAAATATGAAATATAAACAAACAAACAAATAAATAAAATAAAGAAGAACAGTGCAAAGTTGTTACCAGTTTGAACTCTACCAGTATCCACCCCCAGGACTGATATAAAAGCGGGTATCTTCAGAGAAGGCAGAGATACAGAAGAGTGAGAACATATATTGTCGAAAGTCCAGACAAACAGGATAGGTATGTTCATACATGTGACACTGAGTGTGAATGTCTGCTTTTTCCTCTCACGTTCACTTGAAGAACATTTAGGAGAATATATCTTCTCCTTCCACTTTGTGAAAACTGAAGAGAATGACTAATCCACAAATTGGTGGATTGGTTAAGGCTATTGATGTTCATAATTGATTCATAAATACATAATTGATTTATTGATTAATTCTTAGAATTAAAGTATGGGTTTGATCTTTCCTAAGGGACTCACCTTTCAGCAGAAATGTGATATGGTCCACCCAGTCTGTAGCGTCTGCAGGATTAGCAGCTGTGAACTGCAAAAGAAATAAAAAATCAGAATGCCAAATGCATATAAATAGTTCTTGATTTATGACCATAATTGACCCTATAATTTCTGTTGCTAAGTAAGACATTTGTTAGGTGAATTTTGCCCCATTTCACAACTTTTCTTGCTAAAGTTGTGAAGCAAATCACTGCAGTTGCTAAGTTAGTAATATGGTTGTTAAATGAATCTGGCTTCCCCACTGACTTTGTCAGAAGGTCATAAAAGGGGATCACATGACACAAAGACACTAAAACCATCATAAATACAAGTCAAGTGTCTGAATTTTGATCATGTGTCTGTAGAGGTGCTACAGTGGTCCTAAGTGTGAAAAACTGTAATTAGTCACATTTTTCAGTGTTGTTGTAACTTCAAATCATCACTAAATGAACTGTTGTAAGTTGAGGGCTACCTGTAATCATTCAGTTATCCATCCATCCATCCATCAGTCATTATTAAGAATGAATTCAGAACAGCATGCAACAATAATATATATTATTCCTTAGGATCATTTGAAATGCAATAGGATTTTTTAAGACAGTTTACCCATTAAGTTGCTGAATCAGTGAACAATAAGAAAGGTAATGAATAGGCAAGTAAGCCTTATTCTGTAATGTTTTTGTCTGGATAAATATCAGAATGTCTTTCATTTCTACCACTGTTCACTGCGTCTTATTCCGGGTAAAATAATTCCCCCCCCCTTTTTAAAAAAAAATGTGATTCTTGCATTTGTTCACTTATTTAAAAAATCTAAATAGACTCATTGAGGAATGAGGAGGTGAACTTTTCTGCATGTCCAAATTTATTTTGGAATCCTGGAAACAGGTGGGTTTCACTTACCTTTGCTACCAGTTCACTTGCGCATGTGCAGGTTGTATTTGATGACGTCCGGGAAGGTGGGCGGAGCCTCCCGCTGCTGTTGCTACCGGTTCGCCCCGAATTGGGGCGAACTGGTAGCAACCCACCACTGCCCAGAAAGCAAACATTTTTTGATCACCTCATACAATTCACATTACTCAGATAGACCATGTGAGTATTTTTAAATAATCATAAAATAATCACTTTTCTAAGAAGAAACTGTCCACATATATATTGAAAGGAAACCAAACAATGGAGAATGGGTAATTACTGGAGATACATCAGATTAAATTGCAAACTCTGCCACAGGAGTACACACGTGTTGGAATAGCTTTAGGGACCAAAAATAACATTCATGGACAAAGTTATGCATTAATAGATTTATGTTAGTAATGTAGATGAAGATTCAGATATTGACTGACAATGCCACATCTCTTTGGGTGATATCCTAGGGCAGGGGTGTCAAACTCAAGGCTTGGGGGCTGGATCCGGTCCACAGGGTGCTAGATCTGGTCCGCGGGGCCACCCTGGAAACAGCGAAGGATGGGTCTGCCATGCCTCTGCCAGCAAAAATGGAGCTGGGGGGACCATAGGCGGCTTTCATAGGATCCGTTTTCAATGGCAGAGGACTGCAGGAGGCTATCACAGCCAAAAACGGAGGTCGGGAGCCTGTTTTCGCTGGCAGAATGCTCAGGCCACCACAGGTGTCCCCAACCTGAGTGAAGTTCAGTTGGCCACACCCACTTCACTCCCCCTCCCCCAAAGTCAAACAAAACAAATAGAGTTTGACACCCCTGATCTAGCGTAATTATTTCACTCTTTTATTTCACTCTCCTAATGAGGCAGATGATATTTTGCTTCAATATCGTATTGTAATAGCTTGCTCAAGAAAGGATGCAGAGATAAACACTGAAAGGAGGGTCAGAAGAATAGCTAACAGGCTAACCAGGGAGAAAAGGTATGGGAATGAGAAGCAGCAATCTATTAGAACCAAAGAACAAGGTCTGGTTAACTTAAGATTTTTGAGCAGACCTGAATCTCAATTAATTTTACTGGGTGGGATTTTCACCCAGTTTTACTGGGTGGGATTTTCACATGTTGATTGGGTTGTATCAACTTCAAACTCATCATAAATTAACCCATAATTTACCTCTGAAGCAGCAATGTTTAGGCCCCTTTTATAAATGCCAAGTTAAGTCGAGCAGAATAATAAAAAATGGTGCAGGGGGATTACAGTGGTTTTTAATTTAGTTTTTAGTTCTACATATTGTGTTGAATATACATTAGTAGAAAGAAAGAGGGAAATCCCATTCCCTTAGCAAAAAATTTATAGGATCTGCATGTTGTGCACAGGAGAATATAGCACTCATGCTGAGAGCTAGAATTTCCCAGAACAAGAACACTGGTTATGTCAACAACTATCAGACAGCACCAAGCCTGAGGAATGCAAAGCAAGGCATTTGTTGAATCATGAGAAAGGCAGGAAATAGAACCACTGGATTTAAATGGATATAAAAAGGAACTGTATCTCACACTGGCAGAGGGCAATCAACTCTTTAAAACAGCTTCGTAAGTAATAATAGTAATAGTAGTTGATTATTCTTGATAGTTCTTATAACCATGTCAAATGAAATAATTCCAGGATAAAATAGATTAAAAATACAGCAATGAAATATATATGTGGTAAACATAAAGAATCATAATGAAAGTTTTTATCATGCCATACCATGCTGACTTTCTAGCTAAATTCTGTGGCAAGCATTACAGAGCAATTCAAAAGCATTTTAAGCTTTATATAGCAAAATATTCTTTAAGTCAGGATATTAGAATTTTACAACTAACTAAAATAAATGGATGGATAAATAAATAAATAGATAGCGCTATTTTTAAACTTCTACTTGGATGGACCTCTATAAACATGATCAATGACAAAGGAAGCCCAAACATTTCACTGAGTGTTTTCCAAAATACAGAATATAGAATGTTATCTTTCTCCTCATTAAACACATATTGTGATTAAATTTCTTGATGAAAACTTTTCCTACATTTCACGTTGGCAGAAAGAACACTTTCCATGTCTATTAATCATACCTCATAGGTTCGTTTACCAGGAGAAGTCAATTCAAAGCAGCAATCTCTTCGGGAATCTTTGCGCAGATAGGGAGCCAACTGAGCATGATAGTTCTCAATAGCAAACATGCCTTTTGGTTGTTTGCCTGTACAATAGCAATAGAAATGATGAGTCATTATTGGTATTCAACACAGGTCTTCAAGATTCCTTATATTTATTTCTTACTTATTTTATTTATTAAATTTTATGCGAGCCATATCATTATCCAGAGTGACTTTGGGCAGCTTATAGAATGATGACTGAACTATGGATAGCAGAGAAGAATTTAATCATTCTTTTATTCCTGCCATAGAGGCAGTCCTCGACTTACAATTACAACTCAGCCCAAAACTTCTGTCGTTAAATGAGTTTTGCCCCATTTTATGACCTTTCTTGCCACAACTGTTAAATGAATCACTGCAGTTGTTAAGTTAGTAACCCGGTTAAATGAAACTGCCTTCCCCATTGACTTTGTTTGTCAGAAGGTCGCAAAAGGGGATGATATAACCTTGGGAAACAGCAATGCTCATAATATGAACCAGTTGCCAAGCATCTGAATGTTGATCATATGATCATGGGTTGCTGCAAAGTAGCATATCTGTAAAAAACTGTTAAAGTCACATTTTTCAATGCCGTTGTAACTTTGAATGATCACTGAATGAACTGTTATAAGTCAAGGACTACCTGTATTCCTTCAAACTGCATTTTATTTTATGGATTACTTGAGCCCCATTACAATGATACACGTTCCCTTTATTATATTTTCATGTGAATATGAGCTTGATATTCAAATGCATTGGCATTGTTTAATTTAAAATGATGTTGAAAAGGTATTTTTGATCTTGGATGTACAATATTCTGGATATATCAAAGAACTATGTGGAACTCTGATTTAGGACTAATATTTGTGTTACAACTGCCCTGCAGAATAAACTTTTAATTGATCTATGTCTAATGAACTGATCTGTGTGCAAGGATTTTCATTTTAGATTTTCTTCATTCTGGCATCAACAACCCTTCCTCTCAATTTTGCAACAGCTTGGAAAAAATTGAACAGAAATAACTCTCCACTTCTGAACCGCTGCTAGATGAAGCAATTTAAAGCTGTCTCCATATGGCAGACTTGACATATGCATTTGCTTCAAGCTAATATGCAGGAGGGTGATAAAAAGGGAGGATCATTCCACAGGATCCATGTTGCAGGATCAGAAGGCAGATTCTGCCCTCACTCAAAAGTTCTCCCTTCCCAATTAAGTCATTGATTAGGTGGAAGATGCTGTTTTATTCAAACACATCTATATTAGTGGGGAAGGGGTTTTGGTTGCTATAGGCAGGATTATTTTATGATATCACACCAATGGATAGATGAAATATTTCAAGCCCTCCCTCCCCCATTATACAGGTTCTATGAATCCTTTCTTTTTTACTTTCTACCAAAAATTATCAGGAAATCATTAACGTACAGTGATTAGCCATTTAATATTGACATTGTGATCTCACAGGAACAAAATAGCAATTGGGGTGTTATGATTGTCCATTAGTGATTCAGAAGAAGTACACAGGTAGAATAGAAAGCAGGCGCAGACATTCACTAAACCTATTCTCATGAGGGAGAGACAAATATCCAAGTTCCACCATTTGGTGGAAGGATAAGTAAAACAGAAACATAGAACTTTTGCTAAGTGAAGACTATTTTTACAGAAATTGCTATCTATAACTAGCCAGGATTTTGCAACAGATTATTGATATATGTTTCTATGTGATACTGAATTTCTTTTTTCTTTGTGCGATGTATGAAATTGGATGGTCAACTCACAGTGTGAATTTGTATTAAATACTTCAGGCTCGATGCCAAAAATACATTTTTCTCTGTAAAATTTTCTTGTAACTGATAACATTAATTTTATATTCTCTTTCATCTCCTTATGCAACAGACCATCACTATATTGTTGCTTACCTGAGCACTGTTTTTTCTTCCAAATTTTTAATATTTGTTTTTATAAGTTACTGGCTGTTTCTCTCATGAGTTGAGCACCACCATAAATTATCTTTTTCAAAAAATGAATGTTTGGATTTTACTAGGTAAAGTTAAAGTAAATGTGAAATTTAAAAAATATTTGTCCATTTTATTTTTAAAATTTTTATTTAGTTTATTTCTTCTGAAATTACTCTGTCTCCTCCCGCCGTAAAAGGAAATGATGAATCCACTAGCTACATCTTTCTATGTTACATGAGTAGGAGGTTGTGCCATAGGCATTATAATGACCAGTAAAGCAGCATAATATGAGTGAGCCATCTCTCTCACACACACTGGGGTTGTGGGCTGATGTGGTGCCTCCAGTGGCAACAGGAACTCATAAGCTGCTACACCAAAAGACGGTGTTGGATTCTGAGATACGAGTTTTGAGACTTCCAAACACTAGCCTTATAGATTTAGTCACCTGACACAGATGCATTTTGTTCCTGTGATGTCAATGTTAGCTTCTGAGAATTAAATGTATTCTTCTTCTCTCACCCTCTTCCATACTTCTTTTTCTCAGTCAAACTACAATGTGTTTGGGAACATGGGGACTGGCTTGTATGCAGGTATATATATCTACAGCTTCCTAGATGCAGCATCTGTCATCTCAAGAATTGTGGTACAAAAAGACACATCACTAATTCAGAAAATCTAAAACAATCCTTTCTCAGTCTATTATTTCTTCCTCTCTCTCTCTCTCTCTCTCTTCCCACCCTCTCTCTCCCTCCCCCCTCTTTATGTTTGTATATATACACACACACACACGCATACATGCATACATATACTGCATATTTAACCTACATTCAATTTTTCTGCATAGTAGCACAATGTAATCGGAGCCCATTTTCTAAACCATGCTAAAGTCATTTGGAAGTATTAGCCTGTTTATATGCATCTGATCGAGCATAACCAAAAAATATTTATACATGCTGACACATAAGATTATATATGGACATTTAGGGGAGGATTATAACCCATCTGATAACTAATGGGGGGAAATGGGGTCTACTTTATATACACAGGGCCTTTTGTCTCTATTTCTCCTTTTCTCTCATCTTTAACTGCCAAGGGTGTTAGAATACAACCAGACAGTCTACTTCGTCTTAAGGCTGCCTTTAATGGCATCATCCCACAATGTATGATGGCTAATTCATCACCCAGCTAAAAGAGCCAATATGATGTAACACTTCTTCTGTTGCATTTGGATCAGGAATATCCATATTCAACTTCCAACTGGTTGCAAACCTTAGTGGATTTCCACCCCCCTCAATTTTACATGATTTATAGGAGATTGAACAATCTAAAATTTTTCATCTCCCTGGGTTCCTTGTGTGTAGAACTACTTTAATGTTTGTAATAAATGCAGAAAATATCAGAGAATAAATGAGCTACAATGTAAAAATGAATTTTGGACAACAGTATTTCTTTTACCGCTGTCTTCTCCAGTTGATCCACTGGAGATTTATGACTACTCATGAGCACAGTCTCCTAAAAAGAGAACAGCTTTTTTTTAATCTCAGTTCAAATGATGCAGTGAAGGAACCAAAACAAGGACCATGGGTGTGGTATCACCTACTTTTTTCATTTGCATAATAGTAGAAAGCTGTATTGTCAAGAACACACCATCTCCTTTGCCACTCAGAACCAAAAATTTTGGAGTCTGTGAAAAGAAAGGTGGAATGAGTAAGGATTCTGTCTTTCTGAAAAGGCTGGAATATTAATACTAATATTAATCACAATTATTTCTAATATTAATACATATTGTTCTAAGGCATTTTGTTTACACAAAATACTTTTTTTTTGTCTGTTTACTGCAGTCTTTTCCAACCTGAAAAAATGTGCTAGACTTCAACTATAACAATTCCCAGTTTACATAACACTTGACAAGTCATGTAGATAAGCTTTTCCATAGACTTGTGGCACTTTCTATATGTTTTAAAGTTGAAAACATCCGGAAAACTCTAATTGAGGACCTATTCACTGAATATTTTAATTAATTTGGCAGGGAGTAAATCTTATTCCAAAGTATTAAAAAATGTTGTCACTTTTTCTAATTTCCAGGGCCCACTGATTTATTTGCCTCTTGTGCCAGATAGGTAAGTGACATTTGAGAAAGCATGGAGTATCCTTTTCTAGGTATTGTTAAAATTCTTTAAAGAGTAAGAAATTCCAGGGATAATGATATCTGTTTAATTCTCCCTTTTTTCCCTTTCTCTCTTTCCCTATCTATCTTTCTCTGCTCCAGTATGGTTTCTATTATCACCTTATCTTCATCTAACTGAAGGAATGGCAAATTGATGGACTGATGCAACCACAATATTTTGATACATTTTAAGTTATTTTCTAGACTTTGGCTTCCATTAAGGATATGTCTATAGACTTGCTATATGATGACATGTGACAACAAGAGAAAAATCTGTTTAATACATGGTATTCACAATAATAATCATACTGAAATGGGTAGAAGCAAATACAATCACTTATAGCAATTGATGTTGTAATTTTGTGTTAAGTATTTCTCTCAGCACCAAATGTCTGCATGAAAAGTTAACCATAATTTTTAAGCAGAGGGTTACAAATCTTAAAGCATGGACAATATAGGAAAACAGAAATGTGAATTCATAAATCAACAACATTGATTTTAATAATGATAAGGATCTTACTTATGCCAAGGGATCTTACCCCTTAAAAACTTTCTGGAAACTTCAGCTAGTGCAAAAGCATAAGCAGTTATATGTATATTCAGCCTCTGTTGCGTGAACTGCATTGGTTACCTGCTTATACTGGGTACAATTCAAGATGCTGGTTGTTGTGTCCTCGCACCTACGACCGGTTGCAGCCAGGATGACTCACGACCAATCAGAGTGTTTGAAGCGCCGGCAACCGAAAGAGCGGGAAACCGAGGGAGTTCCTATTGGCTGGCGTTTTGACAGCTAGCTAGCCAGGGTGCTGAAGTCTGTCAGCGGTTATTCAGTTCAGTTCCGTGTATTATAGCTCCGTTAGAGCCGTGTATTTTTCCCTTCCTGTTGTTCGTGAATAAAGGAGAGGTCTGTTTGAACTGGCGGTCTGTAAGTCCTCTTAATATTTAATACTGGCGACGAAGGTGGGGGAACGCCAACCCGAGTTTTTTGCCGCTCGAAATTGGGTTATTGTGCCATTCACGTTAGGATCTGTCACCTCACAGCTTCCTCATGGCGAACAATTTGCCGATTTTTTCGCCATTCGTCCCGTCAGCTGAATTGTGGGACGTGTATGTTGAACGTTTCGGATGTTTTCTCCTTGCTAACAATTTATCTGACCTTCCCCCGGCCAGGAAGCTTGGATATTTTTTGAGTTCTTGCGGCAGCGACGTTTTCTCAATGGCACGTACCCTTGCTTTTCCACAACTGGTATCCGATCTCTCCTGGGACACTTTAATAGAGGAACTGCGGGCACATTCGCTGGCGTGCCAAATTGCCCAGCGACATGCCTTTCGTCGCTGCGTGCAAACGGAGGGACAGACTGTCACCAACTTTGTCGCTTCGCTGCGAGCTGCCGCTCTCCACTGTGGTTTTGAGGCCCTCGAGAACATGTTACTGGATCAATTTGTATACGGCCTCAAGGACTTAAAGCTCCAGCGCCGTTTACTGGCACGAAGGGATTTAACCCTCAAGTCTGCTGTAGAAGAGGCAGAAGCAGCTGAGATGGCAGAGAGGTCTTCCGCTGAGCTCCAGCGTGCCCAAATGAGACCGGCAAGCAGTGGACAGCCACTGTTTGTGAATTATGGGGACTCCGTTCCAGACGGGTTCCCAGAGGATGACGAGGACGTCCGTCGCCTTAACATGACATCTAGACGGCAGAGCGGCCCCATGACTTATTACCCGACCTCCCAATGCCTAGGTTGCGGCGGCGACCATGCCAGGGATGACTGTAGATTCAGGACGGCCGTTTGCCGTCGCTGCGGGAGACGCGGTCACCTGGCCAGGGTCTGCAGGGCCACCATGCCAACCCAAGGACCTGCCCGCCAACCGGCCAAGCCGCGGGGAGGATTCCGGCCACAAACTCCACGCCGAGGGAATTCTTCCGCTGTGGCCCATTGTGAGGAGGAAGTCTTCGTTAACTACGCTTTTCCCGTAGGTCCAGCTAATAAATTGTACATCTCCGTTCGTCTAGAAGGAGCACCGTGCACCATGGAAGTGGATACAGGGTCATCCCGTTCGCTTATCTCCTGGACCACGTTGAAACGCATTTTGCCAAATGTCTCCAAGACCGGGTTGCAACCCTGCTCTGTCATCTTACGTGACTATCAAGGGGGGGCAATTCCAACGATGGGAGTTGGTACCTTCAGGGTATCATATCGTAACTTTGATGGCCGACTGCCCCTTATTGTTGTTAAGAGTGACCTACCCTGCCTTTTGGGGTTAGATTGGTTTGCTGCCCTAGATCTGAATGTTACCGGGATCCACTACACCAGCCGGGAGGGTCTTCCCAATTGGCTATAGAGTTCGCTGATGTTTTTGACGAACATCTGGGTAAATACAAAGGATCACCTCTTCTCTCCAGAGCTCCACAAAACCGGTAATCTTCTTATTTTAAGTTCTCCTCTCTCCAGAATAACTCGTGCTCCTTCCAACCGCAGGGAGAAAACCCCCGCACTCCGGAGCAGTCCACTCACGTTTACCGATATTCCCTTTCCTTCTCCTCCTCAATTCTTCTCCGTGCCCTGTTCACCACCAGGCTGCTGCAGTTATAAATCCAATGCCCCGGTGTCACCGGGCACAGCGGCCCAGGCGACGACCAAAATAATGGCCGCGGCCTGTGGCCTCCGAACCCCGCCGAGCCTAGGACGCGCCAGCATCGGTCCCCACAGTCCTGTATGTCGGCTGGGAGACCCCTGGCGAGCCGTCCGTGCGGCAGGTGTCCTTTTCGGAACACCTGGCCCCTGAGGGCCTCGGCGGCGGCCGGATTCGGGCGCTGGAGGCAGGAGAAGCCTTCCAGACGTCCGTTGCCGCTGGATACCGGAAGTCGTCTCCTGGAGTATCCTTTTCTAGGTATTGTTAAAATTCTTTAAAGAGTAAGAAATTCCAGGGATAATGATATCTGTTTAATTCTCCCTTTTTTCCCTTTCTCTCTTTCCCTATCTATCTTTCTCTGCTCCAGTATGGTTTCTATTATCACCTTATCTTCATCTAACTGAAGGAATGGCAAATTGATGGACTGATGCAACCACAATATTTTGATACATTTTAAGTTATTTTCTAGACTTTGGCTTCCATTAAGGATATGTCTATAGACTTGCTATATGATGACATGTGACAACAAGAGAAAAATCTGTTTAATACACAATAATAATCATACTGAAATGGGTAGAAGCAAATACAATCACTTATAGCAATTGATGTTGTAATTTTGTGTTAAGTATTTCTCTCAGCACCAAATGTCTGCATGAAAAGTTAACCATAATTTTTAAGCAGAGGGTTACAAATCTTAAAGCATGGACAATATAGGAAAACAGAAATGTGAATTCATAAATCAACAACATTGATTTTAATAATGATAAGGATCTTACTTATGCCAAGGGATCTTACCCCTTAAAAACTTTCTGGAAACTTCAGCTAGTGCAAAAGCATAAGCAGTTATATGTATATTCAGCCTCTGTTGCGTGAACTGCATTGGTTACCTGCTTATACTGGGTACAATTCAAGATGCTGGTATTGTCCTTTAAAGCTCTACCATGGCAAGGGACAAGGCCTTTTTGAGGGACTGCCTCTTCCTAATTTGCCTTATCAGATCCAACAGAATCGTCATGTTACCGATTCTCTCATCTAGGGAGCTTCATTTGGCAAGCCCTAGATGGCAGGCTTTTTCTGCTTTGTAGATCTTCTCCCCACAAAGATTAGGTTGACCTCATCACTCCTGAGCTTTCAAAGGTCCTTCAAATCCTGGTTATGCCAGCAGGCCAGATGAACTTGTGAGGTGACTCCCTTATCATTAACATGATAAGGAGGAGGTTGAAGCTCAACCTTATTGGGGCTATTCCATCGGCAGGGTAAATGGGAGGGGCAGATATGGCGCAAGTGGGGGCTCACATCATGTTCTGGGAGTGCGCACTCGCTGCTTACGAGCGATCACTCACTCCGGTCCCTCTGGCTTGACTCGTTCCCTGAGTGGCGGGAATTCTCAGAGCCTGGACCTTCGGCTGATATTGTGTAATGCCAGGTCCGTGGTGAATAAAGGCCCCCTCATTTTCGATCTTATACAAGAGGGGGGTGCGGACCTGATGGGCATTTCGGAGACCTGGCTGGGCGTGGAAGGGGGGTGCCCCTTGTCGAAATGTGTCCACCGGGCTTCTGTGCATTTCATCAGCCGAGGGCCCAGGATAGGGGTGGGGGTGGGTAGCGGTTATTATCAATGAAGGTCTGGAGCCGAGGGAGGTCACTGTACCGCAGATAGCCAGATGTGAGTCTCTCTTTGTCATGGGATGTGAGTCTCTCTTTGTCATGGGATGCAGGTGGGCTTGCTGATTACGTATCTGGCTCCTTGCTGTGTGACAGCAGCCCTGCCCGAACTGCTCGAGGTGATAGCCGGGATGGCGTTTGCTGCCCTAGATCTGAATGTTACCGGGATCCACTACACCAGCCGGGAGGGTCTTCCCAATTGGCTATAGAGTTCGCTGATGTTTTTGACGAACATCTGGGTAAATACAAAGGATCTCCTATTTCCTAAGTTTAGACCCACAGGTTACACCCATTCGCCTCAAACCGAGGCGAGTTCCTTTGGCCTTGAGGCCCAAGGTGGATGAACAGCTGGATAAATTGATAGAGCAAGGGTATTGGTTCCAATAGACCACTCAAAATGGGAAACACCTATCGTAATTCCCTTAAGCCCGACGGATCCGTGAGGATCTGTGCGGACTATAAGGAACGATCAACAAAGCTCTTCAGCATAATCCTTATCCACTGCCGGTGGTCCAACACCTCTTACACTCCTGGGCGGGGCCGTGTGTTTGCCAAATTAGATATGGCCCAAGCGTATCAACAGCTTCCGTGGATGATGAGACTGCATTAGCGCAGACTATCGCCACGCACCGGGTGCTTTCAAATGCACACGACTCCAATTGAGTTAGTGTCGCCCAGGAATCTTCCAGAGTCTCATGGAACGCTTGCTCCAGGGGATTCCAGGTCGTCCCTTACTTTGATGACGTATTGATTTCGCTATTGACATGCCCGAATTGGTCACCAAAGTAAGGGAAGTATTAGTCCGCTCAAGAGCCGGATTAAAACTAAAAAAGGGCAAGTGCAAAATAGGAGTACCCCAAGTAGAATTCCTGGGGTTTTTAGTGGATGCTCAGGGCATCCACCCCACGGCCACCAAAATAGCAGCAATCCAGAATGCCCCTACGCCATCTAATAAGGCAGAACTCCAATCATTCTTGGGGCTTCTAAATTTCTACGCGATATTTTTGCCCCATAAGGCCACCCTCGCAGAGGCACCCCACCGCCTGTTTGACGCTGAGGCACCTTGGGTGTGGGACGAATGCAGCATCCTCTTTTGCTGCTGTCAAACAGCTCCTCACTTCATCCGCCGTGTTAGTACAATACGATGAGCGCCTACCTTTGTCGTTAACCTGTGACGCCTCGCCCTGCGGCGTTGGGGCTGTCCTTAGTCATATTCTTCCAAACGGAAGAGAAGCTCCTTTGGCATTTTACTCACGCACCCTTTCCTCAGCTGAACGCAACTACAGTCAGCTGGATAGAGAGGCGCCTGCAATAGTAGCGGGTATCAAGCGTTTCCATGATTACCTGTATGGTCATTTTTTTTGCTGATCACAGACCATAAGCCCCTTTTGGGGTTGCTGGCCGGTGACAGGCCATCTCCCCAAATTTTGTCCCCCCGAATGTCACGCTGGATTGAGTTCCTGGCAGCCTATTCGTATCGGCTATTACATAGACCAGGAAGGGATATTAGCCATGCTGACGCACTGAGTCGTTGTCCCTTGCCCATCTCAATTTCTGACCCGGCCCCGTCCTGGCCCGTTCTCCTGATAGAAGAGTCCGGCTGCCCGCTCTCTGCACGAGATATCTGCAGGGAGTCGAGGAAGGACTCCGTGGTGGCGCAAGTCTTGGATTGGGTTCGCAGGGGTTGGCCGGATCGAGAGGTGCAACCAGAATACCTACCCTACAGTCGCAGGCGGAACGAGCTGTCTACCCAAGCCGGTTGTTTATTATGGGGTAGCCGGGTCGTAGTTCCAGTGTCCCTAAGGCCACAAATACTAACGTGCCTACATGCAGCTCACCCGGGGATAGGACGCATGAAGGCCCTGGGACGGCTACGTGTGGTGGCCAAAATTAGACCAGGAAATAGAGACATGGGTAGGTCGATGTCACACTTGTCAGTTGTCCGGCGGCGCCCCTGGGGCACCGGTCCAAGACTGGGAGACACCCAGAGGGCCATGGGCAAGGATCCACGAGATCTCGCTGGGCCCTTCCAAGGACGGACGTTTATCATTATAGTGGATGCTTACTCTAAGTGGGTGGAGTTGTTCCTAATGACCTCCACCACGGCTGAGTCCGTTATTAGAATATTAGACAAACTGTTCACTACCCATGGGCTGCCAGATGTTATGGTAACGGATAATGGGCCCCAATTTTCTGCGGCAGCATTTCAAGTGTATTTAGCGACTTTGGGCATGAGACATGCTCCCCTGGCGCGTTCCACCCGGCCGGAAACGGCCTTGCAGAACGAGCCGTACGGTCAGCAAAGGAAGCGTTGGGACGATTGGGCACTTCTGATTGGCAGCAGAAAGTCAATCAGTATTTGCTGGCCCAACACACTACCCCATGCCAACTGACAAACCAGACTCCCGCAGAATTGCTGATGGGCCGCCGTCTTAGAACCATACTGGATAGGCTACACCCCTCTTATACGCCTGAACGGGTTCCAGGACTGGGGGGCCAGACTAGGCAGTTTACCCTGGGGGATCCAGTATATGCACAGTGTTTTGGGGGAACGGAGAAGTGGCTACCTGGGAACGTGGTTCACTTATCTGGGCCGTATTCTTATAGGGTCCAACTGGCAGACGGCCGCATCTGGAGACGCCACATTAATCAACTAAGGCGTCGCCTGGCCACCGATGGGGAAAACCAATCAACAGTGAGGCCTCAACAAGACGTTTTTCCCCGGCCGACAGAGTTTTTGAGACAGACACCTGCAGACCTCGCAACTGACCCTTTTGTTCCCAGGGGTATCCCAGCCAATAGTGATGACCCGACGCCCAATTTGGCACCACAAGCAGAATATGCATCTCAAAGCACTTCACCGGAGCTCCCAGCAATCCAGAAAGACACAATATCGGAAGTCCTACCTGACGATACTTCCGGGCCGGCTGCAAATGGGCGCTGTCCATTGGCGGAGACATCTGTTCAAGACAAGGACAGTCAAGTGCCTTCCTCTCCTCCGCCGCAGGTTGTACTCAGACGTTCCAATCGTAGCCGTCGTCAGCCAGCTTACTTGGCTGACTATGACTGCGCGATCCGAGGGGTGAGGGGTGTTGTGTCCTCGCACCTACGACCGGTTGCAGCCAGGATGACTCACGACCAATCAGAGTGTTTGAAGCGCCGGCAACCGAAAGAGCGGGAAACCGAGGGAGTTCCTATTGGCTGGCGTTTTGACAGCTAGCTAGCCAGGGTGCTGAAGTCTGTCAGCGGTTATTCAGTTCAGTTCCGTGTATTATAGCTCCGTTAGAGCCGTGTATTTTTCCCTTCCTGTTGTTCGTGAATAAAGGAGAGGTCTGTTTGAACTGGCGGTCTGTAAGTCCTCTTAATATTTAATACTGGTATTGTCCTTTAAAGCTCTACCATGGCAAGGGACAAGGCCTTTTTGAGGGACTGCCTCTTCCTAATTTGCCTTATCAGATCCAACAGAATCGTCATGTTACCGATTCTCTCATCTAGGGAGCTTCATTTGGCAAGCCCTAGATGGCAGGCTTTTTCTGCTTTGTAGATCTTCTCCCCACAAAGATTAGGTTGACCTCATCACTCCTGAGCTTTCAAAGGTCCTTCAAATCCTGGTTATGCCAGCAGGCCAGATGAACTTGTGAGGTGACTCCCTTATCATTAACATGATAAGGAGGAGGTTGAAGCTCAACCTTATTGGGGCTATTCCATCGGCAGGGTAAATGGGAGGGGCAGATATGGCGCAAGTGGGGGCTCACATCATGTTCTGGGAGTGCGACCGCTGCTTACGAGCGATCACTCACTCGGTCCCTCTGGCTTGACTCGTTCCCTGAGTGGCGGAATTTCCCAGAGCCTGGACCTCCGGCTGATATTGTGTAATGCCAGGTCCGTGGTGAATAAAGGCCCCCTCATTTTCGATCTTATACAAGAGGGGGGTGCGGACCTGATGGGCATTTCGGAGACCTGGCTGGGCGTGGAAGGGGGGTGCCCCTTGTCGAAATGTGTCCACCGGGCTTCTGTGCATTTCATCAGCCGAGGGCCCAGGATAGGGGTGGGGGTGGGTAGCGGTTATTATCAATGAAGGTCTGGAGCCGAGGGAGGTCACTGTACCGCAGATAGCCAGATGTGAGTCTCTCTTTGTCATGGGATGTGAGTCTCTCTTTGTCATGGGATGTGAGTCTCTCTTTGTCATGGGATGCAGGTGGGCTTGCTGATTACGTATCTGGCTCCTTGCTGTGTGACAGCAGCCCTGCCCGAACTGCTCGAGGTGATAGCCGGGATGGCGGTTGATACCCCCAGACTTATGGTTATGGGGGATTTCAACCTGCTGTCGGTAGGCAAAGCATTGGCGACGGCTCGGGAGTTCATGGCTTCCATGACAGCCTTGGACCTGACCCAGTTAGTTAATGGTCCCACTCACATCAGGGGAAACATCCTGGACTTGATTTTTGTCTTGGGACAGTGGTTGAATGATCTAGAATTAGGGGATCTAGTTATTAAACCCCTGTCATGGTCAGACCATTCGCTCCTTCAACTCGACTTCCGAACTGCCAACCCACACCGCAGGGAGACGGAGACGACTCGTTGGTTCCGTCCCAGGCGCCTGATGGACCCAGAGAGGTTTCTGACGGAGCTTGGGCCGTTTCCTGAGGATCTAGCCCACGGCTTGGCTGAAGAACTAGTCGCCGCCTGGCAAAGGGTGTGTTGTGTCTCGCCCGCTTTCACTGCAGCCGGGGCCTTCTTATCTGCTTTCTGCATGCTAGGAATGTCCTAGTATGCCTCCTGGCCCCAGCCCTGGCTCCATGCCCAGACAGGCTGAGAAGGAAGAAGTACCTCCAGCCCCCAGCTCTGGCTCCATGCCCAGGCAAACGGAGCAACTAGACCCCTCCCCCTCCCCCACAGCATGTGAGCCTGAGGAAGGTCAATTGCCAACAGCTGCAGACTGGAGTGACCCTCGCTTCAGAAGAATTGATAGGTGGCGGCGACAGAAGGAAGGGAGGGGCAGGCCTGGATAAGTGCTGAGTCATGGAGCCACACCCCATGTCCTATATAAAGGATATGCTTTCTGGCATTCTCTGAGTCAGGCAAAGTCTAACATATCTTGCTAAAGTCACTTTCTGGTCTCCTGCCTGCCTTGAGAACTTTGCTAGGACTTTGGCAGAGCTGCAGAGGCACGCCTGATTTGGATTTCTCTGACCCGGCTGTCAGCGGAGGAGTGGGACATGACAGGGTGGCGGCTGGGGCTTTGGACTGCGTTGTGCCTTTGTGGCCTCTTACCCGGCATCGATCTTGACTAGCTCCTTGGTATTTGGAGGAGCTGAGAGAGATGAAGCGCTGGAAAAGACGCCTAGAGAGTGACTGGAGAACCAGCCACTCTGTATCCAATCGAACACTAGTAAGGTCTCATATTTAGACCTACCTAGTGGCGATAAGAGCGGCAAAATGTGAGTATTTTTCCTGCTCTTATTGCATCGGCAGATAACCGCCCAGCCACCCTGTTTAGGGTGACCTGCTCCCTTCTTGCTCAGGGAGCCCGGGAAGACCCCTTGCAAGGGCGTGCTGAGGATTTTGGACAATATCTGCACAATAAAATTGCTCGGATTCGGGATGGTCTGGACGCTGATTGGATAGATTCGGGTGGGATAACAGAGGCAGTTTTTGAGAATGTTATCTGGGAAGAATTCGATACTGTGGTTCCCGAGGACATGGACAGGATACTGGGGAGGCTAAATGCGACCACATGTTTACTGGACCCGTGTCCCTCCTGTTTGCCACACAGGAGGTTACATGAGGCTGGCTTCTGGGAATTATCAACGCTTCTTTGATGGAGGGTGTCTTCCCTACTGCCTTGAAAGAGGCGGTGGTGAGACCCCTCCTCAAGAAGCCCTCCAGCTGTTTTAGCGAATTATGGTCCTGTCTCCAACCTTCGTTTTGTGGCAAAGGTTGTTGAGAGTGTGGTGGCACAACAGCTCCCCCAGTACCTGGATGAAACTGTCTATCTAGACCCATTCCAGTCTGGCTTCAGGCCTGGGTACAGCACGGAGATGACTTTGGTCACATTGGTAGATGATCTCTGGAGGTCTCGGGACAGGTGTTGTTCCTCTGTCCTGGTCCTGTTAGATCTTTCAGCGGCTTTTGATACCATCGACCATAGTATCTTGCTGCGACGACTGGGGGGTTTAGGAGTGGTGGGGCACCGTTTTTCGGTGGTTCTCCTCCTATCTCTTGGACCGATCGCAGACAGTGTTGGCAGGGGGGCAGAGATCGACCGCAAGGCACCTCATGTGTGGGGTGCCACAGGGGTCGGTTCTCTCACCTCTCCTGTTAACCATCTACATGAAGCTGCTGTATGAATGGTGAGATCATTCGTGGTTTTGGGGTGCAGTGCCATCTGTATGCTGATGACACTCAGCTGTACATTTCCACCCCTAACCACCCCAACGAAGCTGTCGAAGTGATGTCCGGTGTCTGGAGGCCGTACGGGTCTGGATGGGGAAGAACAGACTTCCAAGACTGAGTGGCTGTGGATGCTGGCATCCTGGTACAGCCAGCTGATTCCACCGCTGACTGTGGGTGGCAAAACATTGGCCCCTAGGGAGAGGGTCCGCAACTTAGGCGTTGTCCTGGATGTTCGATTGTCTTTAGAAGAACACATGACGGCCGTCGCCAGGGGAGCTTTTTATCAGGTCCGCCTGAAACGCCAGTTGTGCCCTTTCCTAGACTGGGATTCTCTATGCACGGTCACTCATGCCCTTGTCACTTCCCGCCAGGACTACTGCAATGCTCTCTACATGGGGCTCCCTTGAAGAGCACCAGGAGGCTCCAACTGGTCCAGAATGCGGCTGCGTGGGTAATAGAGGGAGCAACACGATGCTCCCATGTTACACCTCTCCTGCACAAGCTGAACTGGCTGCCGGTGGTCTTCCGGGTGCAATTCAAGGTGTTGGTTATCACCTTTAAAGCACTCCATGGCATAGGACCAATAGCCTCCCACCGACCTGTGCGCTCTCACAGAGAGGGACTCTTCAGGGTGCCGTCAGTCAAACAATGCCGACTGGTGACCCCCAGGGGGAGGGCCTTCTCTGTGGGGGTTCCTGCTCTTTGGAATGAGCTCCCTCCGGGGTTGCATCAACTCCCTGACCTCCGGACCTTTAAACACGAACTTAAAACCTTTTTGTTCCACCGTGCAGGTCTGGCCTAACACAATTTTTTAAATGTGGGGTTTTTTATGTGGGTTTTATGACAGTTTTAACTATTGTGGCCAAATTTTAGAATCAGTTTTTTAAAATATTTTAATTTTTATTTATGTTGTTTTATCCTGGCTGTAAACCACCATGAGTCCTTCGGGAGAAGGGCGGTATAGAAATCAAATAAATAAATAAATAAATATCCTTCCATCAACTACTTTCTTTTCTTATTTAGTTCTGATTACCAAACTAGAACTAAGGAGAAATTTCCTGACAGTTAGAACAAGGAATCAGTGGGATGGTTTACCTTCAGAAGTTGTGGGTGCTCCAAAAGTGGAGGATTTTTGAGAAGAGATTGGACAACCATTTGTTTGAAATGGTATAGGGTCTCTTGCTTGAGCAGGGGGTTGAAGACCTCCGAGATCCATTCCAACTCTGTTATTTTTATTTTGTGGTATTTTATAGACTTCAGTGTTTTAACTTACAATAGTTTTAAGTAACAATTGTTTTATATTTATTATTTTATTGGGGTGTTATCAACCAGTGTAATTTTCCATGAGATAGGTAGCCATATCGATTTGATTAATAAGTACACAAATAAATACATAATCAATTAGTAGATGTTCACCTTTAGCTCTCTTTTCCAAATAGCCTTGTTTTAAAACGATTCCTTGATCTTCAGTAGCCTTCTGTATATTGTTCTCATCTAAAAATAATAATAATAAAAATTGATAACTATCCCAAGACAGAACACATTTGTTTTTGTTGTAACCAGCTATGGCTTCTGAGCCATTCAAAATTTTTACTAAACAATAAAAAATAAAAAAGCCTGTATGTACTGTATGTTATATCTATTCTTGATTACTACCAAATTTACAAAGCTTAAATGATGAGGCTAGTAATTACTTTCATGACAGTAACATAACAGTAAGGTCCATATTGGTTATATTGATAAGCTTTGTGAATTCTTACAATGCAACACAAGAGAGATTTATACACTGGGAAAAAATTTCTATTTCTGACCAAGATAAAAGAGAAAGAAAAAGAAAATTTTGACACAATGTGATGATTAGTCAGTACAATATCATTGTGCATGAACACTATTGAAAATGCAAAGCTTTGTGCTTAAAGTTTAGGGCTGAGATTAGAGCTCACCAGAAGCTCATGTTAGTTTACAAGTTCTCATGAGGGAATGATTAACCCATAAAATGCTGCAGACAGTTACATCACTGCCCTAAACACTATATTTCTGACCTTTGTTCACCATAATCTCCAAAGAAAACTTTCAATGCATACATTTTGTATTAATGATTATATTATTATATAATATACTAATGATTATATTATTATATAAATATATAATTGATTCCTCTTTGCATTAGTCAACTAATTTTTCATGCTGATGTCAAGATAGATATGAAAAAGCCAGCATAGTTAAAATGGTATTTAAGTCAGCAATGAGTTTAAAAAATACTTATTTTCTTATTAGCTCACTTGTATCTATGGAACTCAGGCTTGAAAGATGCAAGAGCATTTATGAAAATCAGGCTTGAATTGATTATACTTCAAAATTTCTGCTAAATTAAGCTAGTCAGTTTTTATGCTTTATTTTCTTTAAAAATCACACATATTTTTAATAAATGCAGCTTTGACGAGAGCTGCTAAATTAGAAATTTTTGATGCATTATAACTCAGAATCTCATCTAGTCATACAATAAACCACTCATTTTTGTAGCAAAACTGGTAGTGTTAATAGAACTTACTTTCAGAAAGATGGTGTAAAACTGCTGCTTTAAGCACCAACAAATGGATTCAATGAAAGCCCATTGAAGACATATTGGTTCACCAAGGCATTTGTAGAATAACAATTGCTCCAGGGCAAGTTTGTTTGTTTTTTTCAATTGCCTTTTTAATTGCTTTTTTTAAAAAAAAGAATCTTGTTTTAATTTTTGTATTTTTATTGATTCTTAGGATTGTTGGTTTTATTGTTGTTGATGGTTACATTTAAGGTTCTTTTAATTGTTCTTTGTAAACTGCTTTGGGCGCAGTTTGGGAGGAAGAGTAGTAAAGAAATAGTATAAAAATATATTGTTTACAGCTTTAAAAGAGATTTGGTGTCATATAAAATTAGATTTGCCATCAGTGTTTTTCTCAATCCACCCTTAGGCTCAATACACTCTCCTAGCATGAAATGTGGATAACTTCCAGAAGTGGTAGATTCTTATATAAATTCCAGTATGAGATCTTACTTGCTTATTCCAATCACAAATGGTCCAAATGCCAAGGATCAACAAGATGTGACAAATTAGTAATATATTAATAATCTATTGTATATGGTACCATTCAATGGAAAAGGAAGCATGTGTATGAAAATCTGATGACTCAACTATGCAGGGCCTCATGAAGGCCTCTGTTTTATGGATCAGGAGCAACACAGACTAAGATTTCTAGATAATCCCGGTCCCTATCATTCTATCCCACTTTCTGCGAAAAGGTTGAACATTTTCAGTCAGCCTATGCATTACATGAAAGATTTATTTATTAAATGTCTATGTCACCCATCTCACTGATATAGCAACTCTGTATGTTCCTCTCACTTGATTCTTCTGGGTCTTTCTGCAAAAAGGACCCTACCCTGATACTGAAATAAATCAGGAAGGGATTCATAGTTAACTACATAAATGAGAATTGCTGAGGATGTATTTCATATGAATTCTATATCTGTTGTTCCAAAACACTTTAGTTTCAGATATTTGAGCATTTCAGTAGTAAAAATGACACCCTATAGTATATTTTCTGTGGTGAAATTACAAGACGTTGCAGCACTGAAAATAAGAATCAAATAAATTCTAGCATTAATATCAGACTGGTATTGAGCTTTGGATATTTAATGAAACAAATATACCCTAATATACCCTCACTTCAAGATGCATCCTACACATATTGTGGTTGTACTTAAAAGACATCTTGGCACACTGAGCCTGGCCTTGATTTTCAGGCATTCTCACTAGAGATTTATGCTCACTTACTCAGATATTTACATAATCTGTTGCCTCCCCTGCTTATATTTCTTGTTAATTAGCAGAAAACTAGAAACACAGAGTCTGTGAATTCTTTTAATTTTTCTGTGAGAGTTCAGAGAAAAAACAGGGCCCATTCTACATGTCTCTGGTGACATGATCTATGATGAATGATTTGAGGATCCCTAGAAGATTGCAAAGGCAGATATCTGGTTCATGGCACATGTGCAATGTATTGGCTCTCAGAATTTTCTGTGAGATTTCAAACAGTTTCATATAGTCTAACAGTCATTTCTAGGATATTTTAGGGATGCCCACATAATAATTGATCTTTTAAAAATATATATTTATTAAAATTTTGTACATGGTAAAAAGCAAACCTAAATATAAAAAAAGGTTCAAGAAAAATGAAAGAAACTAAAGAAATATAATTACCCTGTTTTCCCCAGAATAAGACATCCCCTGATAATAAACCTATGTTTTATAATAGTTTTAATTAAAGTTTTAGTAAATGAACAAAATAAAAACTAATAAAGAGCAGAGGCAGGCAGGCCAGCAAGCAGGCAGGAAGGCAGACAGGGAGAAAGGAAGGAAGGGAAGGAAGGAAGGAAGGAAGGAAGGAAGGAAGGAAGGAAGGAAGGAAGGAAGGAAGGAAGGAAGGAAGGAAGGCAGGCAAAATTGCAGAAAGTATAAAAAGGGAAAAAATAGAAAGAATTTTATTTGCAGCAATTATAAGTACGTTTACAAATTTCTCTCTTATTGTACGTTTACAAAAACCCCTCACCTTTTTCTATTATCCATTTTTTTCCTACTCATCAAAACCACTAATGAAAAATGCGTTTTTCTGTTTCACAGAAAAAGTCTTAGGAACTTCCAGTTAATCATAAATGTGAATATTATTTTTTCTCTCTTCAAAAAGGTTCATTAATCTTCTCTGTAAATTCCATCATTTTTATCAACCATTTCCTGTGTTGGTATAATTGAGACTTTCCATTTCTGAGTGTATAATAGCCTTGGTGCAATTGCCGTACATAAAAACAAAGTTCAGTGACTTTTTCTAGCTTTTGTCCCTTAGTCCCACACAAAAGTTTTTGATTTCAGTTGTACTTTAACCTTTAACATTTTCTGAATTAATTATTTTGGCCTTTGTACATGTCCATCAAACATGATGAAATATCTCTTCATGTTGTACACATTTCCAGCAAAAATTTCCAAGTAGCTTTATACATTCTAGACAATTTCTCTACGGAGAAATACCAAGGATACATCATCTTATAAAAATTCTCTTTAAGCACTGCCTGCCAGATTGATTTTGCCACACACAGGTCAGAGTCTTTCTGCCAAGAAGCATTTTACTTTCCAGGAGGCTGGCTTAAAAAGTCTCTCCTAAAATCCAAGCAAGATTTTGGCACAGAGCATTTGCCGCATGGGGTATTTGCAGCCGACCTCCAGAGATTGCCCAATGACACAAACTCCTGCTTGAATTTTCAGATGGAATTCCTTTCCATGAAGGGTAAACGAACTGCTGCACTGGACTGGAGGAAAGAATCTTTGTTCTTTTGCTCCATCTGCTTAACAACTGCAATGAGGAAAGCAGGGATTGTATTCGTTGAGCAAAGTTGTCATGTGGGCATTTCACTTGATGACTGCAATGACATACAAGCTAAATTCCAGGCTTAATTGTGGTTGTAAGTCGAAGACTACATATATGCAAAAAAATTAAAGCAATAAATGTATACTCATCATACTACATTATACTGTAAAGCATAATGGCCAAAGAAATGACCATTATATGTAGAATCTTTGGTTTCTTATACAATAGCAAACATCCTATTGGTATCAATTTGGAGGTCTGTTTAGAAAGTAGATTTGCTTGTATTACGCTATATGCTTAATCTATCATTTTTCTCTTCAAAGATAAACAAACTAATTCTATAATATATGAACACACACAAGACTAAATAACTCAAAATGATAAATACATTTTTCCTTTTTTCTTCTTTTTCATTGCAAATAATAGAGTTTAAAAAATAACAAAAATACTCATAACACAAGAATTCCTGGTTTTAGAATGAATTGCTAATTAACATTTATTTCCACATGTAAAGCTGCATCTTTGTCCAGGAAATTTTTTTTACAAGCCCAAGCCTGTTAACCTTCAGGAAGTCTTTAAGACTTAGCATTGTGGCCCAAATGTTTGAAGAGTTTGTCTTAAGAGGTGTAAGATACGTGTTTTGTTGTTGTTGATTTCTGGTTGCTTTGATATGGGGCATTTTGTAATACTGCTTTAGTTGCTGTATGCTGCATGGAATTGTGGTTTTATGAGTTCGGTAGGCCTTTAAGTAAATAAATAATCAGAATTAACAACAGATTCTAATAGCTGTTTTGATTTATTGCATCTTGGCTTGTTCACATGGCATATGATGTATTCTCCGATTTCTGAAATCCATTCTTCCCAAAGTATATTTATGACAGCTTCTATAGCAATTGTGATTTTCAAGTTATGTTTGCTGGAAGGTAAGAGTAAATTTTAACTGGGGGAAGGAGGGAAAGTAAAAAAAAAAAAAAGGAAATAGAGTTAACATAATAAATAACTTTGAAGTAGGAAAGCAAAATATAATAAAATGAATATCGAGGGGGAAACACAAGGTAGAAAATATTAGTTTTTAATAATTTATTTAAGTGGAATTAAAGAGACCAGGCAAATATTTAGAGAGAGCTATATACTTGTGAGATCATGAAAGGAAAAAGAACAGTGATAAGAAAGAGCAGTAGAAATAAGAAATTTAATAACAATATGAGAAAGATGAGAAAATAAAAACTCATGGAGAGGTTTGAAGATTCACATTAAAGTGTTCAAATTTAATGCAGATTAACAATGAAGCAAAAACTGTATTGGTATAATATTTTTGTTTCTTCATATTTTAAAGGAGAAATGTTTAGAAAGAAGGGAAACAAGATCACCCTTGGGAAGAGATGAAAATATATGCTCCCCCTTTTTTTTTTACAATTGAGAAAAAAAATTCCATTTTCAAAGCTAACACACAAGACATCAAGGCCACTTCCATACCTCAGGATTTCTGTTCTCCCATCCCAAAGAAAGATTATAAAGTGAACTTGGCACCATCTTTACATTAATCAACCTCAGTGAAAACATGAGTAGACCAATCAACGATTTTTTTAACTGACAAAAAGTAATGTAACAATAAAATAGAATATAGATAGCTTCAGGTTACATTTTATTTTTTATTTTATTTTATTTTGTCACAACAGTATACGTAAACATCGACATAAAACAACTACACATCATAAAAGAAAAACATATATATAAGTAAAAGTTTGCAATAACTATATTAATTTAATATAATGAAAGGGAACAATAGGACAGGAATCGTAGGCACTTTTGTGCTCTTATGCATGCCCCTTATAGTCCTCTTAGGAATGGGGTGAGGTCAATAGTAGACAGTTTTTGGTTGAAGTTTTTGGGATTATGAGTAGAGGCTATAGAGTCAGGTAGTGAGTTCCAAGCGTTAACAACTCTGTTACAGAAGTCATATTTTCTGCAATCAAGTTTGAAGCGGTTGACATTAAGTTTGAATCTATTGTTTGCTCTTGTATTATTGCGATTGAAGCTGAAGTAGTCTTTTACAGGAAGGATATTGCAATATATGATTCTCTGTGTTAAACACAGGTCATGTCGGAGTCGGCGGAGTTCTAAATTTTCTAATCCTAGGATTTTAAGTCTGGTGGTATAAGGTATTTTGTTGTTTTCAGAGGAGCGGAGAACTCTTCTTGTAAAATATTTCTGGACGCGTTCTATTGTATTAATGTCAGAGATGTGATATGGGTTCCAGACAGGTGAGCTGTATTCAAGAATAGGTCTGGCAAATGTTTTGTATGCTCTGGTTAGTAGTGTAGAGTTTTTGGAAAAGAAGCTGTGTAAAATTAGGTTTACAACTCTTAGAGCCTTTTTTGCTATGTAGTTGCAGTGGGCTTTGGCACTTAGGTCATTTGATATGAAAACTCCAAGGTCTTTAACAGGGTGGGGGTCATCTGTAAGGTAATGTCCATCGAGCTTGTACTTATTGTTGGGGTTCTTTTTTCCAGTATGTAAGACTGAGCATTTGCTGGTTGAGATTTGAAGTTGCCAAGTTTTAGACCAATTGGATACAAAGTCAAGGTCTTTTTGAAGGGTAGAAGTATTGTTAGTGGTGTTAATTAATTGTTGATATTCTCTGAGCTTGGTTGTTTGCTGGCAGGCATTTTGTTATCTGACTAGGTAACTTATGCTGAAGAAGTTATTAGTCAAGTGCTCTGTATACAGAAATACAGTGAAAGCTCAGTTTGATAGAATGAATTTGGCTTGATATATTCTCTGATTTAAGCAGCAGTTGTGAACAAGTGACATCCTTTCCACCAAATGCCTGTTAAATAAAAGTTTTCACGAAAACTAAATAGGTAGTCACACCTTTCACTTATGTTACTATGATGGGGATCTTTGATATAAAAAGAAGTATCCAAGCCATCTTGGTATAATTTCTTTATTATTTTTCAAGTCTCTAAAAGTAAAAGATAGCATTCTGGCAGAAGTCAGAGAGACTAGGACGCAAGAGACAATGTGAATCTTGCCATCAAGAAAACAGATCATTTGCAAACTTAGCAGAGCTAAAGCATTGAAAGAAACGCACAAGCTTTGCATCTGTATCAAACAAACAGCAGCGGACCTGAGAAACACACACACACACACACACACACACACACACACACACACACACACCTTATTTATTCTTAAAACCAATTAACTTCACGCAATTACACAGGTCTGCAGCTGTTTCCAAATTTATTCAAAGCCCTCATATAAAAGTTAGATAACTGAGAAAAGTGGAAAGGAGAGGGAACTGAAACAAAAAGATATTTTAGTTTAATTAAAAAAGAAAAGCAAAATCAGAAGAGAAACTGGGTCAAACAAGAAAATGTAAGAAATTCTGATAAAATGAAGAAAAGAGAAATGGGGGTGGAGAGGAATAGATTATAGAAAATGGGGAATAAAACTTTGAACAAAATAAAAAGGATGAATAAAAAATTAGGAAAACAAGGTGAAAAAAAAATTTGAGGATGAGAAGTTGGAAAACAAAATTAACAGAGAAGATTTTTACAATGCTATCTATAGCAAATTAGAAATAAAAATGACATGTACATATTGGTATCATCAATTCCACTATTTGCATGATGACATTGTTAATCATATAATATTATTTGCCTATGGATATGAAATAAGAAAGCATGACTTAAAAAATAATAACATTTTCATGTAGAATATTCAGCTTTTCTGAAATAGAATAGAAACCACATAAATAGCACATAGAATAAACAAGCAAAGTATAGATTGTGCAGCAAAAAAGTACTAATTAGCCACTGAAACATAATTATAAAAGAAAACTGAAGGTAAAGTTTAGGGATCTGATTGGCAAATGAACTTTAAGAATATAGGGTTTGGTGCCTGTCCTATGGTAATGACAAAGGAAATGACAATTATGATGAAACTTTGCCAAATGTATTAATAAAGCAAGTTGTGAAACTCTCAAAATTACTTCGGAACACTCTAACGAGCGATCAAAAGAACCAGCATCACCTTCCCCAATGCTAGAGGGTAATAAATTCTACCTTCTGGAGCATGATGCCAATTGATTAGAAAGGATACCAGAATTGTGTTGGAAACTTGGCACTGCTCCATGTACCACCTAATTTATAGTGAATCAATCCTCCCCTCCCCCATAACTATATAAAAGTGCTACTGAGCATGTCCCCAGTGGCCATTTTCCTAGCTTTTAAAGTATGAATCCTTTACCAGAAGGGGTTCCTTCTTGTTTTGCTAAGCAGTCTCTCTTAATATGCCAATTCATCCATGTTGTCAAATTTTTCCTTCCCTATTCTTTTCTTCCTTCACTGAACTATTTTCATTTTAGAGTTTTATGACTCTGGAAAACTCTGGGGGTGGACATAAATCCTTGCAAATGTGTCTCAAGGTGAGCATGAGGCACAACTGCAGCAGCCAAACATAAGAGTTCATTTGTGCAAATTCCCCCAGACTACCCCATGCTCAGCTCTTTTATTAGAGAGATAGGAACTTTTCTTTCTCCCCAAGCAAGACATATAATGCTTAATTCTATTTTCATAACTAAGGATTTCCTGAGACATGTAAGTCACTGCCTATATTCAGGATTGAACATTAGAGCCATGGAAAGAAGAGTGTGAAAAATTCTGAAAACTGCTCTCTTTACAGGGAAACTAAGCATGAGAACAAATGACTTTTGTAAAGTGGAGCTGAAAAAGTCCAACCAGTCAGTGACTTTGTTACAAGTTTCAGATTTTTATAATGAATGAATAAAAAAATTCCCACTTTCTATATATGTCACTGACTGAATCTTGCCACTGACTGAATCACTGCTATTACAGTATTCTCACCAAATATCAAACTAGGCTTTGTAAGAGGAACAATTTGATTAAAAAGCATGAGTTTGATTGGAATGTCTTCTTCAAGGCCATAGCAGGTACAGAACACAAAAGTGGGATGTTAGAAAAAATTATTTTAAAAAGAAAGCTGAAATAATGGCCTGGAAAATGAGGACTTCAAGCCAATTAAAGCATCCAAGAATGGAACAAAAAAAGGAGAGGCTGACCAATTTTCATTCAGATTTGTTCTCAGTAATCCTCTGATGCAAGACAATAGATTTCTAATATAGAATTGACCTAATATATATGTACTATAATGCTATGCATCCAGTATATGTACTATAATTCTATATATGTACTATAATGCTAGTCTGGTGGCTCAGCAGACTAAGTCTGTCTGTTATTAACACAGCTGCTTGCAATTACTGCAAGTTCAAGTCCCACCAGGCCCAAGGTTGACTCAGCCTTCCATCCTTTATAAGGTAGGTAAAATGAGGATCCAGATTGTTGGGGGCAATAAAAGTTGACTTTGTATATAATATACAAATGGATGAAGACTATTGCTTAACACAGTGTAAGCCGCCCTGAGTCTGCGGAGAAGGGCAGGATATAAATTCAAATATATATATATAAACAGACAGACAGAAACAGAAAAATATCCACCATCCTAAGAAACCCCAAAGACAAAATTGAGTTAGAAAATCAAGGAGTATATGAAATCCCATGCACCGCCTGCCCCACCACATACATTGGACAAACCAACAGAAGAATAAGTGCACGCATTGAAGAACACAAGAACTCATTCAAAAAAGAGGAACCAACTTCTTCCCTGGTCCAACACTTTAAAGTCACAGGACATGATATTGACTTTAAAAAGACCAGAACTATCGCCAAAACTGAACACTTTAACAACAGAATAATCAGAGAAGCCATTGAGATAGAAAAACGCCCACACAGCATGAACAAACGAGATGACACCTCCCGCCTACCAGCCATTTGGAAACCCGCCCTTATTGACAAACGAGTCCCTAACACGAGGAATGACACCAGACCCACACTCACGAGGTCCACACAGGATGTCACCACCGCACATCCACCCAGAAAGCAGACCCAAACCCACACTGATCATAAAGCACGACCAAGGACCAGAAGCCAGACCGCAGCTGCAACATTAGCCATTTCAAACCCCTCCAATCCATTCATGCAGCAGACTGACACCCACTATGAAGATGTAGCACGACCACAAAGCCAAACAACAGCTATGCAGCTCACCAGCTCAAATCCCCCTGCAGCACAGACTAGACTGAGCACAACCAAGCCCCCACCAACACAGGACACACCCCCAGCCAATCAGAGCACAGAAAAACCCCCATCCAATCAGAGCACAGCCAAGCTCCCACCCAATCAGTTCAAACCCCCACTAGCAGTTAAAAGGAAGAAACAGCTGCGATCACACCTTGCTCCCAGAAGCACGAAGCTGAAGCCTGAAGATGACGAATGAGACTTCGTCGAAACGTCGCCAAGACACTTCCAATTTTACACGGGAGAAAACCCGAACAACCAAAGACCTATATATATATATATATATATATATTTGAATTTATATCCTTATTTGAATTTATATATATATATATATATATATATATATATACACATATATATATATATATATATATACACACACATATATATATATATATATATACATACATATATATACATATATATATATACATATATATATACATATGTATATGTATATGTATATATATACATATATATACATATATATATATACTGAGGTTTTCGCGGGTGTTTGTATATAGGTCTTTGGTTATTCGGGTTTTCTCCTGCGTAAAATTGGAAGTGTCTTGGCGACGTTTCGACGAAGTCTCATTTGTCATCTTCAGGCTTCAGCTTCGTGCTTCTGGGAGCAATGTGTGATAGCAGCTGTTTCTTCCTTTTTAACTGCTAGTGGGGGTTTGAACTGATTGGGTGGGAGTTTGGCTGTGCTCTGATTGGATGGGTTTTTTTGTGTGCTCTGATTGGCTGGGGGTGTGTCCTGTTTGGATAGGGGCTTGAGGAATGACACCAGACCCACACTCACGAGGTCCACACAGGATGTCACCACCACACATCCACCCAGAAAGCAGACCCAAACCCACACTGATCATGAAACACGACCAAGGACCAGAAGCCAGACCGCAGCTGCAACATTAGCCATTTTAAACCCCTCCAATCCATACATACAGCAGACAGACACCCACTATGAAGATGTAGCACGACCACAAACACGAAGCCAAACAACAGCAATGCAGCTCACCAGCTCAAATCCCCCTGCAACTCAGACTAATCTGAACACAACCAAGCCCCCATTGGTTGCGCGAGTAGTAACGGGAGCCGCTCGTGGCTCCCATGTAACACCACTACTCCGTAGCCTGCACTGGCTTCCTGTGGTTTTTCGGGTGCGCTTCAAGATTTTGGTTACTACCTTCAAAGCGCTCCATGGCTTAGGACCCGGGTACTTACCAGACCGCCTGCTGTTACCCTATTCCTCCCACCGACCCATACGCTCTCACAGAGAGGGTCTCCTCAGGGTGCCGTCCGCCAAACAGTGTCGGCTGGTGGCCCCCAGGAGTAGGGCCTTCTCTGTGGGGGCATCGACGCTCTGGAACGAACTTCCCCCTGGCTTACGTCAAGTGCCTAATCTTCGGACCTTCCGTCGTGAGCTAAAAACACACTTATTCATTCAAGCGGGACTGGCATAATAGTGTTAAATTTTTATTCGGGGTTTTATTATATTTCTAAAATTTTAAAACTAAATTTTTTAATTTATCAGCCTTTTTGTAATTTGCTATGTTTTAAATGTTTTAATTGTATATATTTCGTGTTTTATCTTTGGCTGTAAACCGCCCTGAGTCCTTTGGGAGAAGGGCGGTATAAAAATATAATAAAATAAATAAATAAAATAAATAAATATATGTATGTATATATGAACTAAATAAGTATTTTCCAACCAATAGCTTTCAGATGTGTAAAACCTTACCTCCAAATGAAAAGCAGTTCCGTCTAGATATGATGACAATTAAAGTCCACCAGATTGAAGACGACTGAACTACTATAAGAGAAAATTTGCAAAACTACCCCATTCATCTTCCCGTAATCATTTGCCATGTAAATTGGAGAAACTTTCATAAGCACAATTTTCATTGCTTTTTCATCAAAACAAATCCTTCAGATACCAATTTGAAGTCAACCTTCAATTGTCTTTGTTTCTACTATCTTTGAAATAAGCAAGGGGACTTATGCCTTGTTGAGGCAATAAAATAACCGATCAGTTCTTCCTCTAACAAGCCCGTGGATAATCCCCCTCCCACAAAGAACTCACTCTTGCTACTGATTCTAGAAATCAGTACCAATGAGGAAATTGCCTCATTCAACACGCATTCAAGAAAATAAATTGCTAGCACCCTGCCTTTCCATGTAATTAGTAAATGTTGGGAAGCATTTTTTTTCATTTGCAAATGAATAATTAAATATTTCAAATTAATTAATTAGTTGGAAAAAGCAATTGTTACAGAGTCACAAGAAAACAGCATTGATTTAGGAAGGATAGTATGGATAATATTTTTTAGTTAAGCACTTTTCACAATAGTTCTAAATATAGTTGCAGGTTGTAGTATAATTAATACTATAACTCTTCAATTAATACTTCCCTTCCCCCAAGGATTCAGTCATGCCCTAAATTTTCCACCCATGTTGGGCAAGGCAGAGAGAAGCAGGTCTGTTCCATCATCAATCTGTCTATTTGCCAATCATTCAACATGTCAGTTACTGAGAGTACTGTCTTCATACTTTACAGTGCTGTGAAATGGAAAAAAAAACCTTTCATACTTTTTCACAAAATAAGACCTCCCTCCCTCCCTCCCTCTCTCTCTCTCTCTCTCACACTCACACTCACACACATATTTTTGGCTATATATATTTGTGAATATTTACTGAGATTTGTCAAATAAATGGTTGCAGATGGTTGCAATTTATATGGGACCGTTTTTAAAAACATTAATAAGTTTCATTGAGAAACCTCAAAAATTTTCTGTTCAACAGTTTGTCATTCAATTCAGAATGAAATCTTCAAAGACAATACAGTATTCTAGAAATCATTATGAAGTGTGTATCCTATGGGCGGCGGCCTGACACAGCAGAGGAGCTGTTGCATTTCCATTACTATTTTATTTTGTTTTTTGTTCTACGTAGCAATAGGTTGATCTTCTTCAAATGTTTTGACATTTCACATATGCTAACAACATATGAACATTTCAAAATGTTTAAAAGAATCTCATACAAACTGTTTTTTCACTGTCTGTGTAAACTATAAGCCTAAACTCCTAGACTGTTCATGGTGAGATACTTTATAAAACAATTGGTGACACTGATAAGTCGGAAGCATTAGCACAAGGATTGCCTTGTAGGCTGCCATATTTTGTAGGAACTGTGTGTTCATTACAAGGCATTACAAGCTTTATTAAAAGTTATACTGCAATGTTAGTTCAGACCTAGCTGTATCATTTCATTTTGTTCCCACACTTTCTTAGCAGGTGTTGGGAAGACAGATCTCTTCTTTTACAAGAAGTCAAGGCTGGACAATGGCCTCCAGATGTTAGCCAGCTCAGCCTGATGTTTGCACTAATCACAACAGAGCACTGTACGAATATTACTAGAGGCCCACTCCTGAGCAGAAACCCACCCTGCTCCACAATTAAAATAAAACAATTTTGGATTTCTGTCAACATTGACCAAGCTCAAACTCAGTCTCAGCCTCTTTTGGCTTCCCTCTTGGAAGGACCAGGTTTGCATTACTGCCGACTACTTTATTGAATTCTATC
Source organism: Ahaetulla prasina (assembly GCF_028640845.1). Classification (NCBI taxonomy): domain Eukaryota; kingdom Metazoa; phylum Chordata; class Lepidosauria; order Squamata; family Colubridae; genus Ahaetulla; species Ahaetulla prasina. The sequence continues at coordinate 37,860,555 of NC_080542.1, read as the reverse complement.
CCCATGCCCCTTGTGTTGAGGCCTGCAAATTTAAATGTCATTTTGCAGCACACATTTATAATTACCATAGCAGGCCTGGGACATGGAGAGAAATCTGCCACTATGAATATTAACATTAATGTGCCCAATGCCAGCTTGCCGATCCCGCTGGCAGGAGTATAAAAATGCTTGAGTTAAACTTTTATTTAGATGTTAAAAGATTCCGAGCCTCAGCAGGGGTGACAGAGGCAGCCCCTGTGCGTTCCTATCACTGCTTGTGCTCGAATTGAATTACACCAGGGGGAAGGCAGGGAGCTGACAGTGAGTTGCCATGCTTATTTAATCTCATTTACTATTAGTACATTGTCAGCATGGGGTTTCCCCTTGTCTCCATTCCTAGAAATAAGCTGCAGGAAAATGGTCTAGACTCATTCCTTTTGCAAAAGTGAACAATTAGAATTTTGCTTAATCAAAAAGCAGATATCAGCTGGTCATTTAATGTAACAGTTGCTCACTTTCATTCTCTTTCTCTATGTATCTTAACTGCAGAATAGTTTCCAGTTAGCACCAGTGCTCTCTGATATTTTTCTTTTTATATGTCATCGCTCTGCAAAGTCACTGGATGATATAACAAGTTACCATTGCTCCATCTATCCTAGTTTATAAGATCATTGTTAAGGAGTAAGTACTTTTTAGATGCAAAAAAGCTCCAAACAAGTCATGGTGAAACAAATTTTAGTCTTTAGTGAAAAGCTGATGTGGAATCTTAACAAACTGCAGAACATTTCTTAGTAGTTTCCACAAATTTGCCTGTAGGGGCTCTTCCTCGTGGCTGCATTAATGTGTGTTCCTTTAGTGCTTGAGTTGGCAGAAAAGTATGCCAGCATAATTTGCACTGTCCCCATGGCCAAACTCTAATCTACCTCAGTAATGAGGCTTTTGAGTGGTCCTATCCTCATAGCTTTACTGTGGTACAATTTAAGGGCAGTAATTGGTGGATTCCCCTAACTTCTTTTTCCCTCTCACCTATCACTAGCTAGTACAGAAAAAATCCACTAACTATTCTCCTTTTGTGAGGCAAATAGGCTTGGCCCTTGGTGGGCTATGCCTAGAACAAAGGCTTTAGTCACCCATTTGCCTGAGTTCTGTCCAATAACCTTTTCACTTAGGACTTAGGTTATCTCTGTTCAGAAACTCTAGTGATTCTCTGGCAGATAATAGTGGTTCTCTGACTTTATCTCTAAAAATAGCCAGGCTAACATGGAAGAGGTTGAAAGATAAAGCAGAAGGGAACTTTAACAGCACATCAAGATAACTCCTTCCCAGTTCAAACCTCTGCAACACCTACCTGTCAGCCAATTTTGGACAGGCCTTTACCTAGCTAGAAGGAACAACTATCATCACTTTTGTCAATTTCATTCCAACTTAAACATATCCCAAATATATAAGAGTTGCAAAGAAATAGTAGGGAATGTGCTGAGGCTACAGCATACAATATATTATCCTATGAAGTAAGCAAAGTAGTACTGGGATAAACAACATGTCACTTCTCCATGAAAGAAAGGGAAACAATAAGAAGCATGGTTGCATGAAGGACCTTGACAGCAGAAGTAGGGAAAAACCTGCAATATATTCTTTTGGGAGAAAACCAGAGATATCTACTTTCCAAGTTTAAATTGACTAATAGCCCCTTTTTCCCAAACAAGTCAGAAGTCTCTTTAAATATTGCAGAACCTGTATTTAATAAGAAGCCTATAATCTCCCAATGTGTATAAGGAGTCAGTACAGTGTCTGCCTGGTGTTCTGTGATGTGGAAGTCAAGCATTATGCTAGCAGTTGCTTCTATGGAAATTAGATATCCAGGTGCTCCTGCAGTTCATGCAAAATGGCCAAGGAAAACAGTGCCCAATGACTGAAGAGAAGGGAATGTCACAGCAACCACAGGAAGATTAGAACTATAATTTATTGAGATGGATTGTAGTAACAAAATCTGGCAAGCCTGATTGCCCTTTACCTTCCTTCCCTATGTAAGAAAAGATAAAAAGTTATTCTTTTATGTTGTTGTTGTTGTTGTTAGTTGCGAAGTCGTGTCCGACCCATCGTGACCCCATGGACAACATTCCTCCATGCCTTCCTGTCCTCTACCATCCTCTGGAGTCCATTTAAGCTCATGCCTACTGTTTCAGTGACTCCATCCAGCCACCTCGTTCTCTGGAGTCCCGTTCTTCTTTTGCCCTCAATCTTGTCCAGCATTAGGCTCTTCTCCAGTGAGTCCTTCTTTCTCATTAGGTGGCCAAAGTATTTCAGTTTCATCTTCAGGATCTGGCCTTCTAAAGAGCAGTCAGCGTTGATCTCTTCTAGGACTGACTTGTTTGTTTGACTTGTAGTCCAAGAGACACTCAGGAGTCTTCTCCAGCAACAGAGTTCAAAGGCCTCAATTCTTTGGCGCTCAGCCTTTCTTATAGTCCAGCTTTCACAGCCATACATTGCAACTAGAAAAATCATAGCCTTGACTATATGCACTTTTATTGGCAGGGTGATGTCTCTGCTTTCTAGTACGCTGTCTAGATTTGCCGTAGCTTTCCTCCCCAGGAGCAAGCGTCTTTTAATTTCTTGCAGTCCCCATCTGCAGTGAACTTGGAGCCCAGAAAAATAAAATATTTCACTACCTCCATTTCTTCCCCATCTAGCTGCCAGGAATTGAGAGGGCCAGAATAGAGAGGGTCAGAATGCATCTGCATATCCGAGGTTGTTGATATTTCTCCCGGCAATCTTAATTCCAACTCTTTTATAGAATGTATTAATTGCATAAATAGTATAAAGATTCTACTGCAAACCTCAGTAACAAGGCAAAGGAAAAGCCACAGGAAAAGGGTTAATTATTATGTGTCAGCTTGACCAAAATGTTCAAGAAAGTTCACCCGCTAAGGGGGAGAGAAATAAGATGCATCCTGTTGTAAATTAGCAAAAGCAATCACTGCAAAACACAGGAAATTGGAAATCAGTAAATAAAAGAAGCCATAACCAAAAGGAATCTTGCTTGACACATACACAGGATGTAAACAGGCAGGAACTGGGGGGAAGGAAGTATGATATATACTGGGGGGAAAGATATAAAAGCATTGTTTGAAACTTTGAAAAGGGTGCTTCACAATCTCAATCCAATTTGGGAAGAGACGTGGAGGCCTGCCTTTGCAAACGCATTCCAATAAATTCTTTGTTTGTACATCAGAGTTGTCTATTGAATAAAATAGAATAGAATAGAATAGAATAGAATTTTTATTGGCCAAGTGTGATTGGACACACAAGGAATTTGTCTTGGTGCATATGCTCTCAGTGTACATAAAAGAAAAGATACGTTCATCAAGGTACAACATTTACAACACAATTGATGGTCAGTATATCAATATAAATCATAAGGATTGCCAGCAACAAGTTACAGTCATACAGTCATAAGTGGAAAGAGATTGGTGATGGGAACTATGAGAAAATTAATAGTAGAGCAGATTCAGTAAATAGTTTGACAGTGTTGATGGAATTATTTGTTTAGCAGAGTGATGGCCTTCGGGAAAAAATTGTTCTTGTGTCTAGTTGTTCGAGTGTGCAGTGCTCTATAGCGTCGTTTTGAGGGTAGGAGTTGAAACAGTTTATATCCAGGATGCGAGGGGTCTGTAAATTAGTGAGCATTTAGTGATTAATTAGTGAATTAGTAATTAGTGAATTAGTGAGTATAATTTTTTGGGGGGTGTTTAAATCTCACACCTATGAGAACTCAGTGAATAACGAAGGATTTTTCCTGGCTTTCTCCTGAATACTATTTTGCTTCTCAAGATTTATTTTACCCCTTTTTATATAATAATTTCCTTAAATTCTTCTCTATGGTTCTCTACAACAGAACAATGAGAACACAGCAGCTGCCAGTTCCTGACTACAACTTAACCACGACTGTAAATAAAGTGTAGGAAGATAGCACCCACCCCCCTCCTAGAAGAATGAAATATTTTAGAAAATATTTTAGAAAATTATTTTAGAAAAATATTTTAGAAATATTTTAGAAAATATTTAAAAAGGCAGAATATATTTCCCTGGATGAAAAATGGAGAAACTTGTTTTAAAGACAAAGCAGCTTTCTGACTCCCCCCACCTTTGTCAATGGGTCAGAGACAGAAACTCACTCCCCCCACCTTTGTCAATGGGTCAGAGGTAGAAACTCATTCTCCCCACCTTTGTCAATGGGCCATCATCATCTGCAACATAATAGAACCTATCTAGCAACTGAAACTCACCACATGACACCTGGGAAGATTACATCAGCCAGCAAGGCTAGCTAAGACCTCCACCCCCTGGGAGTCTGACAACCAATCAGGGTACTCTTCCTGTGCCCCAGAAAGTTTAAAGCTCAGAAAAAGCATAAAGCTAGGGAGTGCACAGGATCTCATCCCTTTTCTGTTCAGGAACTCAAGCCATGTGATCCTGACCACCATTAAACCATCTTTCCAAGCAGCCTCCATGTTTCCAGTGTCTTTGTCCCCACTTGGAACTGAACCCAGATGGATATTTCTTCCAACAAAAGCTTTATGGATCATTTTTTGTGTGGAACATGTGTTATTTAATGATGAAAAACATTATTTTAAAATATAAATAATTATGGATGAATTTAGGCATGTAAATTGGTTGGAAATGACACAAAGATTGCAAAACATCTCCTCTGAAACTGTTAGCACAGCATATTTGTTCCACAATTAAGAGGATATGAAGAAGAGCATTAAGAAACTGAAAGGACAGATCACCAAATGACAAATTAGTTACAACTTTCTTCCCATAGTCATAAAATTTTATTCTTGGAATATTTGTTATTATGTTCTTCCCCACACCTGTTTTTTTTAATTAATTAATGCCATAGATGGCAAGTCAAGCTCAGCCCAACTGAAATGAGTGTGTTTTAAGGAATAGTCGTTAAGCTAAATCATGAGGAAGTGTCCCTCTTGCTCCCTATTGCCTTTTAATATTGGCATCTGCTGAGCAGCTGCATCGATGAATAGAATCTAGTAGAAAGATATTTTTTAAATAAATATTCTGAGTATTGGTAATATTATTCAGTTGGGTTTTCTGCAAAATATTCTAAATCTATATATATAAAAGCGAAAACCACTCATGCTGTAACCACGAAATCTCCAGAACCGTAAAGCCTAAAAACTTGAAATTTGCCACGTTATGTTCCTCTTGGCTTCTAGATGCTCACTAAGAAAGGATTTTTTTGAAATGACTATCAGAGCATTAGTATTTCCTTTATTATGATTAACATGCTCTGGTGCTAAGCAGTTCTACTCCCCCTCCCCACCTGAAAGAAAATCTGTTCCAAATTCAAAACACAAGCAGAGGAGAGGAGTTTCATTTTCAGTTTTATTTTCACAGCACCAACCAGGGGATAGGATAGGGGAGGCTTCTGTGGGGCAAGGCTGAGGGACAGAAGGGGGTAGGATAGGGGAGGCTTCTGTGGGGCAAGACTGAGGGAGAGAAGGCAATAGGATAGGGGAGGATTCTGTGGAGCAAGGCTGAAGAAGAGAAGGGGATAGCAGAGGAGACGTTTCTGTGGGGCAAGGCTGAGGGACAGAAGGGGAGAGGAGAGGCCGATTGTAACTACTCATTAATTTTCAAGCTGTAAGTGTCATTTTATCAAGCTGTATCACAGTTTCGTAGCGGAGTACGGGTATTCAGCTAGTTTAATAGAAAGCAACCCCTGAGCCAGATCATTAGACTCAGTATTCAGTATTGCCCATAATATGCACACACTTTTCTCACAATTCTTCAAAATAGAGCTAATTATTATTGCAAAAACCTATGAGTAAAAATAAAGCTGGTAAATTAAAACATACAGATACAAACACATACAAAGCAACATCCTTCCCCTCCCCTCCCCCCCCCAAATAAATTTTAACTTCACGCATGGGTGTTCTATGGCTCTGTCACTTTGGGCATCGGTTTGATCACTGAAGCCTTGACTTTCCTACTAAATTGTTGGCCAGTTGGTCTATATTATGTGAAGACAGGCTTAGTATGGCCTATAATTCATATAAACTCTAATCACATGACCAATGATAAGAGATTATGGGAGCTGTCATTCAACTCAGCTACAGTAAAAAGTTCTAAGTTACCTGTTTCTGCTCTATAGTACCATTGGCTCAGTCCCCTACTGTATATACTATAGAAAAATATTGCTGATTTTTAGGTTTTCATTTGCATTTGCAATAGGGTGAAAAAACTGAGATGTGACAGTTTTTAAAAACAGAAGATACAGCATTTAAACCTGGAGATATTATTCTTCTCCGAAAGAAATTTTATCATCATATTTAACTGAAGCAATTTTATATTAGTCAATATAAAACTCAGTAAGAGCTTAGGAGCATTTTCTTCTGAGAACTTGAGAACATTTTTCTTTAAGATGATGGAACTATTTTAAAAATAATTTATTTTCAAGAAAAAGCTGCTTGTGGTATATGCGTCAATGGTACACATGTATTAGATAGATTTGCCATTTTATGGCTCATCCTCACATATCCTAATTGTAGCATGAGAATGCCCTAATAAACATTATGCCGTGTCTTCATACCATTGTATTTAAACTTACATTTCCTTAATCATGGTAGAAATAATCATTTTGATTCCCATATACAGTGATTATTTTTTATGTCATGTACACAGGATGATCGTTTCTTTTCATCCCCATTTCTGCTGAGGAATTTTGAGTTGTCATTAGCTGTTTAGTTGAAATTGACATTTTAATGCTTTTTCTCTATCTCCAATGCTGTTTTTGACATGGGTACAATCTAACATACTTCATCAACAACTGGTTACATGGTGAGAACTGGAATCTGCTCAGCTCCTATTGGCCACTTTATACTGCTGTGTGCATGCTTCTTGGGTTACTATGAGTAGCCACCGACATCTGGCTTCCACAAAGGCATCTGTCCATATAATGCATAACTGGTAGTTTTTGAAGCATTTGTCAAGTCTAACACAGGCTTCTAATAAACAGGACTTCATATACTTTTGAAAAAAACTATTAAACCTGTTTTATAAACATAGATTTAGCACTCTTTAAAAAGAATGCTAGCCCATATCTGTGTTAAAAAAGCAGAGGCATTGTTCTCTTGAGACAGTTCTAGTCTTGGGAAAGTCTGTTTAAACCGGGAAAGAAAGTTAAGATAGCTATGGATTGCTAATTTGGTCACCATTGATACATTAACAATAAACATTGCTGAGATCAACAAGCAATTTTGTGTACTTTTTTTACTTTTTAAAATTTCTGTAAGGATGTGGCACCATTTTGTGAACTCCATTGTGGTTCTTTGGCTGTCCACATATGAGGATGAAACTTTCTTCTTATTGATTTCTCCCTCCTGCCTAGAAGTCATGAGGAATCTAGGTGTATATCAACAGAAAACATCTCTTTAAATCATGAACAACATGTTGCAATAGACTGGTTAAGCACCTTTGTGTGACTATATAACAGCATAGTGTGGAAAAACCCGTTCTCTGTCAAGGGTGATTAATCCTATACCACCACATTCTCATTTGGTTCTGCTGCTTTACTGACATTGCACATGAGTGAATCATTGCCCTTCATTCAAAAAAAAAAAAAGAATATTGTGTTTCCCCTAGATATTAAGATCTATCTACCTCTCAGCCTTCCACCCTTCTGTGGTTGATAAAATGAGGACCCAGATTGTTGGGGGCAATAGGCTGACTCTATAAACTGCCTAGAGAGGGCTTTAAAGCACTGTGAAGCGGTATATAAGTGCTATTTATATCTATCTTGCTTAAAAGTCTGTGCTGACCAATTGATCCTCATCTTCACCCTTATCTTCAATAAATCACTGGAGATGTGCTATGTTCCTTCTTGCTTCAAACATTCTACTATCATCCCAGTGCTGAGAAAGCCCACCATCAAGGAACTGAATGACTACAGTCCAGTTGCTCTAACATCTGTAGTCATGAAAACCTTTGAAAGGCTAGTGCTGTCCCACTGAAAATCATTGTGGATCCACTGTTAGACCACTTGCAATTTGCATACCGAGCAAATAGATCAACAGATGATGCTGTTAATATGGCTCTGCACTACATCCTATAACATCTTGAATCTCCAAAGACCTATGCAAGGGTCTTCTTTGTAGACTTCAGTTCAGCATTCAATACCTTCATTCCAGACACTCTTCTAACTAAGCTAAACTAGCTACAGGTACCTGACCACACTTGTAAGTGGATCATAAGCTTCCTAACAAACAGGAAGCAGCAGCTGAAGCTAAGCAGAATCACATCAGATACCTGTACATGAGCACTGCCCCTCCCTCCCAAGGCTGTGTGCTCTCCTCACTTTTCTCTGTATATCATCTCTCTGTATACCATCTGTATACCAATTACTGCATCTCTAACAATCCATCTGTTAAACTACTGAAGTTTGCAGATCACACAATAGTGATTGGTCTCATTTGAGACAATGATGAATCCACATACAGATGGGAGGTTGAACAACTAGCCTCGTGGTGTGACCAGAACAATCTGGAACTGAACACACTCAAAACTGAATAAATGGTGATAGACTTTTGGAGAAACCCTTCCAATAGTAGATAGTATAGTAGATATAGTTATCGATCGATCGATCGATTGATCAATTGATCGATAAATATAGTTATAGTATATCTCTATCTCTATCTCTATATCTAGATATAATAGATATAGTAGATAGTGAGGTCAATAATAGATAGTAGACTATCTACTATTGACCTCACCCCATTCCTAAGAGGTCTGTAAGGGGCGTGCATAAGAGCACCAGCGTGCCTACTGTTCCTGTCCTAATGTTCCCTTTGATTGTATCCAATTTGTATAGTTATTTCATTCTTATACTTATAGATACTGTTGTGACAAATAAATTAATTAAATAAATAAATAAAAATACTTCCACCTCTTACAATATAGACAACACAGTATCAACAGTAGAGACCTTCAAATTTCTAGGTTCTACCATATCACAAGATCTAAAATGGACAGCTAACATCAAAAACGTCACCAAAAAAGCAAAACAAAGAATGTTCTTTCTGCGCCAACTCAGAAAGCTCAAACTGCCCAAGGAGCTGCTGATACAGTTCTACAGAGGAATTATTGAGTCTGTCATCTGCACCTCTATAATTGTCTGGTTTGGTTCTGCAACCCAACAAGACAGACGCAGAGTTCAGAGGATAATTAGAACTGCAGAAAAAAAATTGCTACCAACCTGCCTTCCATTGAGGACCTGTATACTGCACGAGTCAAAAAGAAAGCTGTGAAAATATTTACAGACCCCTCACATCCTGGACATAAACTGTTTCAACTCCTACCTCAAAATGACACTACAGAGCACTGCACACCAGAACAACTAGACACAAGAACAGTTTCTTCCCAAATGCCATCACTCTGCTAAACAAATAATTCTCTCAACACTGTCAAACTATTACTATATTTGCACTACTATTAATCTCCTCTTTGTTCCCATCACCCATCTACTTTCACTTTTGACTGTATGACTGTAACTTTATTGCTTTTATCCTTATGATTTATATTGGTATTAATTGTTTCCTGGTTGCTTATTTGTACCCTATGACTATCATTAAGTGTTGTACCTTAGAATTCTTGATGAACAAATCTTTTCTTTTATGTACACTGAGAGCATATGCACCAAGACAAATTCCTTGTGTGTCCAATGGCCAATAAAAAATTCTATTCTATTCTATTCTATTCTATTCTATTCTATTCTATCTATCCCCCCTCTCTCTCTTTTATACACACACTCCACAACCACACCCACACATATATATTTGCTATCTATAAAAAAATAAAGGGAGACTAGTATAGATGTATTTCAAGCTTTTTTAGCTTTCATCAGCTAGCCATACCCTTACTCGGACTCAAACTTGGGCTGCCTGCATATTAGGCAGTTGTATTAACCTCTGAGCCACAAGTTCTCATTCCTTTATCAGCTGAACCACAGGAGAAAGTAAGTGTTTTTCTGTCGAAGCACCTGGTCTGCCCCAATGTGGGAGGGAGCATACTGCTTCCCATATATATATGAGTGTGAGTGTGTATATGTGTGTGTGTGTGTGTGTGTGTGTGTGTGTGTGTGTGTGTGTGTATAGGCAACTGGTATATTTTGAGAATATTTATTTCAGGTATATTACAGCTTCCTACAGCTATAGTACTATGTATAATGACTTTAAACCAAAAAGGAGCTGTGATTGGATATGACCAAGTTATGAGTCGGAAAATCTTCAAATTTCTTATGATATCAGTATAAACAATTTGATTTCCAATCTTTTATAAAAATTCTCTGAGGCATCTAATAAAAATGAATTTTTTTTTCTGATAAGTCTGAAGAGGTATACAGGTAGTCCTTGACTTTAAACAGTTCACTTAGTGACTGTTTGAAGTTTCAAAGGCATTTTAAAAAGTGACTTATGACCATTTTTCACTCATATGACTGATGCAGCATCCCCACGGTCATGTGATTTACATTTGGATGCTTGACAACTGACTCACAGTTATGATGGTTGCAGTGTCCTGGGGTCAGGGGTTACCTTTTAAAACCTTCTGACATGCAAAGTCAATGGGGAAACCAGATTCACTTAACAACCATGTTACTAATTTAACAACTGCAGTGATTCACTTAAATGTGGCAAGAAAAGTCATAAAATTGGACAAAATTCATTTAACAAATTTCTCACTTAGCAACATAAATTTTGGGTTCAGTTATGGTTGTAAGTTGACAACTACCTATATTTTCCATTTCTTGAAACTCAGACCCATTGATTTTCCAAAACTGAATATCACGGTTCTTCATTTCATCTTTCACATACATTATCAATGTTAACTTTCATTCAATTTTTTAAATTTCATATAAAATGTAAATTTTTATGCAGTATTTCTTAGAGATCCCAAGAGTCTAAAATTGTTAGAGTATCTGGACCATTATTTTTTTCTTACGTATTTTAACTATATATTTTATTTATTTATTTATTTTATTAATTAGATTTCTAGACCGCCCTTCTCCCGAAGGACTCAGGGCGGTGTACAGCCTTATTTAAAACACATAGGTACACAATACAAATCCCAAATTTAAAATATATTTAAAATGAAATATTATTATTATTATATGAATATAGTGCTAAATTGATTGTTCAGATTAGTCATTATCAGTATATAACCTTTTAAATATTATGACTTATTTAGCTATTACGACTTAAACAATTTAAAGTATTTATCCCTTGCTTGGTTTGGTTTTTAAGAATCCTAGTGAGTTGTGTTCTTTTTCCTCCACTTCTGCATGTGAATAATTTTTCCTTTCCTTTTTCTATTTCTCCAAGCATGTGTGGAAGTTGAAAAAGAAAGGATTCAGTTGGTTTTCAACTAGATGAGATTATATATAGAAGATATAAGACAAGTTGGCTTGACTATCATTTGCACAGTAGCAATATTTACCTTACCCAATAACTTCTCTCCCTTCTCTTTTGAATTATGATCCCCTTGGGCATTTGATAAGTTTTTACTGGTTGACGTTTTCACTCTTGTTATTATTTTTGGATGGCAATATTCCATATTACAACATCTACTTTAGATGCATTAGACATCAAGGGAGAAAAAGGGACTGGAAGAAGAGACATAACAGATATAACAGAATAACAAAGTTGGAAGCAGTGGTGAGCTGTTATGGGTTTGCTCATAGCGGCGGTTGCGGGAGACTCCGCCCACCTGCCTAGACGCTTCTGCACATACTCAGAAGTTTTTGCGCATACTTAGAAGTGTTGCGCATGTGCGCAAGTGTGCACGTGTGTGCCCATCAGGGAACCAGTAGTGACGGGTTTTGAAACCCACCCCTGGTTGGAAGGGATCTTGGAGATCTTCTAATCCAACCCCCTGCTCAAGAAGAAATCCTTTACCATTACACTAATAGTTATGAAATTCCAAAATCAAAAATTCTAAAAATTTAGATATTAGCTCCACTAATTCTGAATTAATTATATTTAGAATGGAACCATTTAAATAAATATAAGTAAACTAATTAGTTACTCGTGGCTAATCTAAACTTTGATTTCAGTGAATCTATGATCAGTCTGAGTTCAGTCTTCTAATTTGGGTTAAAAAAAACTTCATTTTATAAATGAAGGCTAAGCACTCTTTTTTTTTGCTGTACACTTGATAATGTTTTCCACCAATTTATTTGGGACAGTAACTGGTGAGTTGGTAAATCCTTATTTAAAAAAAGTTTTTATTGCATTGGCTACTTTCCAATATTCCAATAAGAAAGTTGATTGCAATAATTTGATATTCTTTAATTAAAAACTCAAATTTCTCCAATTGTTATTTATCAGTAAAGTCTTACAACCCTTGCTTTGTCATCTGTATTTTGTATTACTCTTCAACTGAATAATTTTTAAAAAGTTTTAAGTATTACTACTATCCCCTTACTTATTGCAGAAACTCTTCAAGGAGAAGAGAAAACAAGGTAAAAAAAATATTTCAGAGAAGAAATAATGGCAGGAAGTAGTTGAGAAATTTAATACAATTGTCAGCATATGGATCTCCTCAAATTGATCCTACATAAAATTAATTTTATTGCATTGTTCACTGGAGTAAATAAGAAAAGTGTATGTGAAGGGATTAAGCAGAAATATTTTATGTGGACATTTTTGTAAGAAGCTAGTAAGCAAAAATTCAGAAAGTGTGGGCATTAACAGGAAGCTAACTACATTGTGTCAATGCTGGAGCAGCAATCAATGGCAGCAAATCAATTGGGGAAGAGTTGTTCAACTGATGGATTTATTGCCTAGATGAGGTCATTTGCATTTCGAAAAGTAAGTTCAAATAGAGCATATTTTATTTATTTTTACAAAATTATATATCAAAAAATTCCCAATAAATTACAAAGACACACAACAATTTTAAGGCTTCTGTTGTGCAGATTCAACATATCTGATTACAACACACCACATATCACTAGCGTTATAGCATCTACTGATTACTTGGTAACCTGAAACAGCAAAACAAGCTGTGTGATATTCTTCACCATAGAATATCAGCTGCTTTGATAATAATTCTTTCTGCTTAGAAAATTCTGGATGCTGTAGTTTTATGAAAGGGCTATGGATCTGCCTAAGTCTTTAGCACAGGAAGGCTATTAGGTTAAACAAATTAAACACATATAATATGTTCTCTGAAAAAGATCTGCGACTGTCTGCAATAATCCATGCCTTCTTATAAACTGTCATGTATCCACACAAGTTTCCAAAGAGACCCTCTGTTCTTTTGCAGCTGGTAAGTAGTACAAATAGTCCTCGACTTACAACAGTTCATTTAGGACTGTTTGAAGTTACAATGGCATTGAAAAAGTGACAGTGACATTTACTAAGATATAAAATGGAGGAAGAAGTTGTAAAAGAAATGATGATTAGTTGGGCCAGGAATTTTGGCCACAACATAGAATTAAAACAGTGGGACAAACTATGGGAAAGGAATTACAAACTCACAACGGCAGTTGCCTACAAAGAAAACCTCTATAAAAATGTTTCATAGATAGAATTTGCCACCAGCAAGATTGGCCATAATGTATCCAAATTTAGTACCCAATTGTTGGAGGTGCAACCATAAACCCGGAAAATTCTACCGTAGGTGGTGGATATGCCCCATCATAAGGAACTATTGGTGTAAAATTCAAAAATGGTTGGAAGAAATTACAAAGCAAAAAAATAGATTTGAAACCTGAACTGTTTGTATTAGGAATACTGGACTCGAAAATGAACAAAAACCTTCAATACATTATACTACACATACTCACTGCAACAAGAATCACATTCACAAAAAATGGAAACAAAACAATGTACCCTCAGATGAAACAGTAATTAGGAAAATTCTAGAATGTACAGAGATGGATAAAATAACTATGGAGTTGAAAGAGAGGGAGGATTTGGACTATTATGAAACATGGAATAAAAGGTACAGTTGGCTTGAAAATAGAAACCAGAACAGGAAATGTTTAACTTAATACTGATGAAACTTAAATTAGAATAACTGAACAACATTAAATGAAGAGATGTAAGTATAATATTTTATTTTTTATTTATTTATTTTTGTCATATATGTGTGTGTGTGTGTGTGTGTGTGTGTGTGTCTGTTTTCTGAGGTTTTCGTGGATGTTTGTATGTAGGTCTTTGGTTATTCGGTCCCAGAAGCACGAAGCTGAAGCCTTCGTCATCTTCAGGCTCCAGCTTCGTGCTTCTGGGAGCAATGTGTGATCCCAGAACCACGAAGCTGAAGCCTGAAGATGACGAATGAGACTTTGTCGAAATGTCGCCAAGACACTTCCAATTTTACACGGGAGAAAACCCGAGCAACCAAAGACCTATATACAAATACCCGTGAAAACCTCAGAAAACAAATATATATATATATATATATATATATATATATATATATATATATATATATATATATATATATATATATATATATATATATGAATATAAAAGTGTAAATAAGAACAATGAATATTATAATGTATGTATATATATACATACGTTGGAGTAATGTGATTATACTACTATTGAGAAGTAAATAGAAATGACAGAATAGAGAACTAAAAAGCAAAATATGTATGTTGATACGGAACACTGTAAAATTATTATTGACAGTATGTAATGTTCAATATGTTATGATTAGTCGTGTTTTTTTATATATGTGTATGATTATTTTTTGTGTTGTTTTTTTAAAGACATTGTTTAATAAAAATTATGTTTAGACGTGTTTTGTTTTTTTATATATGTGTGTAATTATTTTTTGTGATTATTTTTAAAGACAGTGTTTAATAAAAATTATTTTTTTTAAAAAGTGACCTGACCATTTATCACACTTAAGACTACTGCAGCATCCCCATGGTCATGTGTTCAAATTCAGACACTTGGCAATTGATTCATATTTATAGTAGTTGTTGTGTCTTAGGGTCACGTTATGACCTTTTGGGACCTTCTGACCAGCAAAGTCAATAGGGAAGCCAGATTTATTTAATAATTGTGTGACTAATTTAACAACTGCAGTGGTTTACTTAATAACTGTGGCAAGTAAAGTTGTAAAATGACGCAAAATCCCTTAACAAATGTCTCACATAGCAATATAAATTTTGGGCTCAGTTGTGGTCATAAATCAAGGATTACCTGTATTTCGCATTATGAAATTATAATTCCATTGTTATTATTACTTTCTATATTTCTAGTCTTTAAATAACAACTGAAAAAACTAAGATCGCACATCTCCAAATGATGGCTAAATTCAGAACTATAATTTGTGTCCTGTCAGTTAATGTACCTTAGCAACCTGATTGGACAATTTGAACCAACTACAACTTTTCAAAAGAAGCTCATATACAGAGTGTTGCAATTAGTGTTGCAGTAGTTGAGATATAATTGATGCATGTTAACTAACTCAGAAAAGGACACAACTTGTGCACTTGATGGTGTAAAAGTATTCCTTGATATAAATGCCATTAGCAACAGTTAAGGTTAAGAAATGTTTCCAGTCTACAAAGCCCCTTTTTCAGGGGATATGAAATCCTACAAAAACAAGCTTAATTTTAATCTCGAAGGCTTTTTTAAAATTTACCAATAGCACCTTTGCGTTGTATGGATTTAACTTCGGCTTTCTCTTTCATTGAGCCCATTTGAGCTAATTTAAGCAACATTCAAGGATACCAATTCCTTCCTTTGAACTGCATACTAAGTCAGTATCATCAACGTACTGATGATACTGCACGACAAAATTCTAGATGATTTTTCTTGGTAGTTTCATGTACATGTTGAACAGGATGGGGGAAAGAAGGAATCCTATGGGACATCACTGAATAGTATCTAGACGTTAAACTGTTCTTTAGTATCACCTTCTGGACATAGCCTAATGACAAGGAACAGAACCCTGTAAAGCAGTATCCACAAGGCTTAATTGTGGAGAGAGAAGGGAGCAAAAGGATATTTTCAATCATACTAAAAGTTACCAAGAGTTTCTGTTGCCAAAATAGCCTTTAATCCTATCATCTAGAAAGCAGCAGATGAGAAACCACAGATATTCCATTCTAATCAAGTGTGCACACTTGATTGTCTCAACATTCCATCCTCTTTAACTATGAGATTCTTAGCAGCTTAACTTTCTAAATACATTTTCTTTTTGTTAAGAATTTATCTCACTTGCTTAAAATGTATCCATGAATCAATTCCTTCAGATTTCTTGCCACTCAATCCCAATATATATAGGTCTCTGCTTTCCTATTATTCAGATTCTCTTTCTTTCAAAGCAGCTCCTTTGATCATTTGGCCATTTCTCTTCAATGTTGTGCTCTTTTATTTGGGGAAAAATCCATGACAGTTTTGGGGTCAGAAGTCGGATCAAAGTGATCTTTTCTGGTGAGTTCTGACTGCAGTTGTGACCATGTTATTCAATGCCTTCTGGAAGGACAATAACCTTCAGACTGTCAAGTTTCAGTGATGACTGCAGTTTCCTATAATGCCAAGTGCAATGTTTCTCAATCTCGGCAACTTTAACGTGTGTGGACTTCAACATTTAGAATTTCCCAGCCAGCATGATTTATTTCAAAGTGTGGTATACTTTAATATTTCAGTTTTTGTTTGTTTAGCTTGATATGTATAAATGAACCTAGCCTGCAACACAAAATGAAAGAAGACGAAAGGAATAAAAAAAAAAAAGAACACTCAGGACACTCAAACAGAATGTGTCTGATTCTGACAATTTCCACCAAGTGACTTAGCAACGTCAATTTAAAAGTTCTGCTCTGATCTGTCTGATCCATTCAAACTTTACAAAATGTTGTTGAAGCTGAATCTATGTGAATATGTAAATATTGTATGATTCGAAGTGTTTGATTATAATACAATGCTTGAGCAGTGTAAAAACATGTGAACAGAAGTCCCTAACTACATGGGCATGGCCACTCTACTTCTGCAAGTGGAGATGTGTGTGCATGTATGCAGGTACTGCTTGCGCTAAACCATCCATCACCACCACCACCGCCAGGCTGCAAAGCCGGAAAGATTCAGGACTGCTGGACTAAAAGACTGAAAGTTACCGTATATACTCGAGTATAAGCCGATCCGAATATAAGCCGAGGCACCTAATTTTACCACAAAAAACTGGGAAAAACTATTGACTCGAGTATAAGCCGAGGGTGGGAAATGAGGCAGCTACTGGTCAATGTAAAAAATAAAGATAGAGCCAAGTAAAATAACATGAATATTTATTTGAACGAAAAACAATAAAAGTGCAAAAGGGGGAAGGAGGATTCCCAGCTTTAGAAAATTTAGAACTACGCCGCCTTTGGTATGACCTGAGCATAGCTCATAAAATTATCTGCTACAATGTACTTCCTATCAATGACTACTTCAGCTTCAACCACAACAATACACGAGAACACAATAGATTCAAACTTAAAAGTGAACCTCTCCAATCTAGATTGCAGAAAATGTGACTTCAGTAACAGAGTTGTTAATGCCTGAATGTGCTACCTGACTCTGTGGTCTCTTCCCAAAATCCCCAAAGCCTTAACCAAAGACTATCTAGTATTGACCTCACCCCATTCCTAAGAGGTCTGTAAGGCGTGCATAAGAGCACCAACGTGCCTACCGTCCCTGTCCTAATGTTCCCTTTAGTTGTATTCCTTTTATGTATTCAATTCATGCTTATATTTATATAATTATTTAATATGTATTTGACAAAATAAAATGAATGAATGAATGAATAGAATAGAATAGAATAGAATTTTTATTGGCTAAGTGTGATTGGACACACAAGGAATGAATGAATGAATGAATGAGTGAGTGAGTTACTTCAACAACATTGTCTCACAGAAATTGACAATACAACTGCAAGCATGAAAATGAGTCCTCCTTTAGCTTCCAAGGGACCAGGGTGCCTCTGAAGGTCAGTGCTCTAAGCACTAAGAACCCAGCACAAATCTAAGCCTGTATGCACACCAATAGTGAAAATACCCTGCACAGTGTCTCTTGGCAGAGAAGGTTAATTTTCATAGACGTTGGGGTGGCTCTTTTTTTTTTTTTTTGGGCAGGGCAATAAGGGTCTCTAATATCATTAAACCCAAGTGTGAGGAAAAAGACAGCAGCTAAAAAGTTAAGGCCAGTTGGGTGGCCTTCTCCAATACAGTTGGCCTGGCTGTTTGCCAAAACTTAAAACACCCTCCATCCCCCTCCTGCTAAAGCTTCTTTCTTAAAACAATTGTGGTCTTTGCCTTTCATGTCGCTCAACCTTTCACCTGCCAGGTTCCTAGCCCTTCACCCTTGACCCACTGCTGTGTTTGCTTAGCATTGTGCCAATCGACTTTAGAAGTCTGTGTGTGTGTGTGTGTGTGTGTGTGAGAGAGAGAGAGAGAGAGAGAGAGGGAGGGAGGGAGTGCAAAAGGGGGAAGGAGGATTCCCAGCTTTAGAAAATTTAGAACTACGCCTTTGGTATGACCTGAGCATAGCTCATAAAATTATCTGCTACAATGTACTTCCTATCAATGACTACTTCAGCTTCAACCACAACAATACACGAGAACACAATAGATTCAAACTTAAAGTGAACCTCTCAATCTAGATTGCAGAAAATGTGACTTCAGTAACAGAGTTGTTAATGCCTGGAATGTGCTACCTGACTCTGTGGTCTCTTCCCAAAATCCCCAAAGCCTTAACCAAAGACTATCCAGTATTGGCCTCCCCCCATTCCTAAGAGGTCTGTAAGGCGTGCATAAGAGCACCAGCGTGCCTACCGTCCCTGTCCTAATGTTCCCTTTAGTTGTATTCCTTTTATGTATTCAATTCATGCTTATATTTATATAATTATTTAATATGTATTTGACAAAATAAAATGAATGAATGAATGAATAGAATAGAATAGAATAGAATTTTTATTGGCTAAGTGTGATTGGACACACAAGGAATGAATGAATGAATGAATGAGTGAGTGAGTTACTTCAACAACATTGTCTCACAGAAATTGACAATACAACTGCAAGCATGAAAATGAGTCCTCCTTTAGCTTCCAAGGGACCAGGGTGCCTCTGAAGGTCAGTGCTCTAAGCACTAAGAACCCAGCACAAATCTAAGCCTGTATGCACACCAATAGTGAAAATACCCTGCACAGTGTCTCTTGGCAGAGAAGGTTAATTTTCATAGACGTTGGGGTGGCTCTTTTTTTTTTGGCAGGGCAATAAGGGTCTCTAATATCATTAAACCCAAGTGTGAGGAAAAGACAGCAGCTAAAATGTTAAGGCCAGTTGTGTGACCTTCTCCAATACAGTTGGCCTGGCTGTTTGCCAAAACTTAAAACACCCTCCATCCCCCTCCTGCTAAAGCTTCTTTCTTAAAACAATTGTGGTCTTTGCCTTTCATGTCGCTCAACCTTTCACCTGCCAGGTTCCTAGCCCTTCACCCTTGACCCACTGCTGTGTTTGCTTAGCATTGTGCCAATCGACTTTAGAAGTCTGTGTGTGTGTGTGTGTGTGTGTGTGAGAGAGAGAGAGAGAGAGAGAGAGAGGGAGGGAGGGAGGGAGTGCAAAAGGGGGAAGGAGGATTCCCAGCTCTAAACAAAGGGAAATCCCGGAATGCCAGCGCGAAAGGCGGTGCTCGCGTTCCTCCTCCCTTGCTCAAAAGCCCCAATAACCTTCACCAGCAAGGCAGACCCCCACGGGAAGGAAGGGACAGGCTGACTCACTGAGCATCTGGCTGAAGAGCAGCTGCTCCAGGTCGCCCAGCACGGTGACTACTAGCTCGGGATCGACCTTCAGGAAAGCCTTCTCCTCCGTCGGGGCCCCCTTCCCGGCCGGTTGAGTGGCCGTTTGGGGCGGCCGTTTGGGGCAGCGCCGCCGAAGAGAAGGAAGGGGACTAGGGCACACAGGCGCACACACACGCCCAGCTTAAAATGTATCCATGAATCAATTTCTTGCCACTCAATCCCAATATATATAGATCTCTGCTTTCCTATTATTCAGATTCTCTTTCTTTCAAAGCAGCTCCTTTGATCATTTGGCCATTTCTCTTCAATGTTGTGCTCTTTTATTTGGGGAAAAATCCATGACAGTTTTGGGGTCAGAAGTCGGATCAAAGTGATCTTTTCTGGTGAGTTCTGACTGCAGTTGTGACCATGTTATTCAATGCCTTCTGGAAGGACAATAACCTTCAGACTGTCAAGTTTCAGTGATGACTGCAGTTTCCTATAATGCCAAGTGCAATGTTTCTCAATCTCGGCAACTTTAACGTATGTGGACTTCAACATTTAGAATTTCCCAGCCAGCATGATTTATTTCAAAGTGTGGTATACTTTAATATTTCAGTTTTTGTTTGTTTAGCTTGATATGTATAAATGAACCTAGCCTGCAACACAAAATGAAAGAAGACGAAA
Source organism: Ahaetulla prasina (assembly GCF_028640845.1). Classification (NCBI taxonomy): domain Eukaryota; kingdom Metazoa; phylum Chordata; class Lepidosauria; order Squamata; family Colubridae; genus Ahaetulla; species Ahaetulla prasina. The sequence goes on along the minus strand of NC_080542.1, from coordinate 37,840,098 downwards.
GGAATAAAAAAAAAAAAAGAACACTCAGGACACTCAAACAGAATGTGTCTGATTCTGACAATTTCCACCAAGTGACTTAGCAACGCCAATTTAAAAGTTCTGCTCTGAACTGTCTGATCCATTCAAACTTTACAAAATGTTGTTGAAACTGAATCTATGTGAATATATAAATATTGTATGATTCAAAGTGTTTGATTATAATACAATGCTTGAGCAGTGTAAAAACATGTGAACAGAAGTCCCTAACTACATGGGCATGGCCACTCCACTTCTGCAAGTGGAGATGTGTGTGCATGTATGCAGGTACTGCTTGCGCTAAACCATCCATCACCACCACCACCGCCAGGCTGCAAAGCCGGAAAGATTCAGGACTGCTGGACTAAAAGACTGAAAGTTACATTGAATTGCAACCTTAAAGAAAACCTATAAATTGTACATAATGCCTGATAAATTGTCAAAGATGTATACAGGGTGTTGTCTGTGGAGATTCTTAGTCATCCAGGTCATGGTTGTCCAAAGGAATTTTTTTCAAGAGGCAACTGGACTTTCTGTTTTTCTTTGAAGACATTTCGCTCATGAGAAACTGAGCGTCTTCAAAGAAAAACCAAAAGTCCAGTTGCCTCTTGAAAAAAAGCACCTTTGGGATATACAGGGTGTTTCAAATGTTTGTTGGAAATGTTATTATAAAGAAGGTACTTTTTAATCATATGTGGCAGACTTGTGATTAAAGCAAAAAAGTTTCAAGCCAGATTTATTTTTTAATTCAAAAGATTCTTAAAATAAATATACAATCATAATTTGTTTTTAGGACTAATGGATAAACAACTGAAAAAAATTGGAGCTTTATATACTGCAAGAATTTAATATGCACAAAAATGGAAAGAAGTGTCAATGGAAGAATGGATTGAAAAAATGAAAAAATGATGGAATTGACAGAGATGGCAAAGTTAACTGTTTTAATAAGGGAAAGGATGTAATTAGTTTTGTTTTTCCATCTGGAAACCACTTCTGGATTAAAATTTGATAATGAGTTTTGATGATTAAATAGGTTCTCTATAAGTAAATAGTTGAGATTATAATTTTGCTATGTAATTTATTCTCCCTAAAAAAGTTGCAATCCCTGCCTTTTTTCTTTCCCTGTTCCTCACTCTTTTCCCTTCCCTTTTAACCTCTTCCTTTTTTCCTTGTTGTTTTTATTTTCATTTGTATTTTATATTAACATTTAATGCAAAATAGTATTTAAAAAGTTCTGCTCTGATCTATCTGCCCTGATGGTATGAATCTTTATTGACAATGAATATACTGAGATTCAAGCTTTTTACTCCAGTGATGTATATATTTCATTTCTTCTGCTTTTCTCCTAACATAACATTATGTCAGCTGTTGAACACACCATGTTATTGGGCAACATGATTTACTATGTTAAAAGGCAAGCCCTATATCATTCATAATGAAAGATTAAAGTTAATGCATCATAAGTGAGGAATTTATTACCATTAACTCCGATAAACAGTTATAAAACACCCGTCCTTTCCTGTCCAGAAGACATGGGACTTCATTAAGCTCAACTTACTTTGCTCAATCTTCACTAGACTGGTTATATGCACTCTCAAACTGGTCACCATTTATTGTTAAATTAGACTGGCTCATTTTCCAAAGGAGAGAGGCAGGTTCAAAGAGCCTTCCCCCTACCTCTTTATTCATTTCATTCTGCAGGCAGCTTGGAGCAGATGGATGGGAGAGACCGGTTCACGTGACACACGTCTTGCTGGGTTTATTTAAACTCTGTTGAAATATATGTTTAGCAAAAGCTGGCTTTGCCTTGGCCTTAGGCCATTATTCAAAGAGGGTTGATGTATAAATGATAACATATGGGCAAGCTGTGCAATGACACGACTGATGCTCTGGTTTACTTAAGGATGTTTTTTTGCTGAACATTTGCTAGGACCATCTGAAAGTTCAAGATTTGGGATTGTTGGTACCCAGGAACATTATAGGATGCCCCTAAAACAGAAGAGACTCTTCCAAATTTCCATCAGTAATTTTTTATTATGGATTGACTCACATCCTCTCAACTCTCATTGCATTGTTTAGGAATCTTATATTTCAGTCCTATGCATTGTGATGCTTGCTCATTCATACAGTATTCTTGACTTCTAATTTAAGTCCGTACATAATACAGATATTACAAAGAGCCTACCAATTGGAGGCTCCTTGTAAGTAAATTTAGTAAATCAGTAGCTCCATAAAAGAGAGGCAAAGAGAAGCATTATATAGAGTAACCTGGACCAGGCCCTTGCTCCCAGTTAGGGCTTCTGATTTCTACATCCACCTTCTAGGCTCATTCCTCAGGCAATTGAGCAATCTTCTCAGAAAAAACAACAACAACAACAACAACAGCCAAAAAGATTTTCAGCCAGACTAGGCAAACATGGCTACAAATCTCACATAACTGCACACAAAACACTCTTGCTAACGTACTACTCTTCCTCCCTCCCGCCAAAAACATTAGCATGTTTAAAATTTTAAGTTATCCATTTCCTTCCTCCATTTTAAAAATTACACTATTCTTCTAATTCAGCTTCCTTCAATATACTGAATATACTGCATATAGGCTGCATATACAAGGGGGGAGTATACAGCCTTGTCTCAACTGGAGCTTTGCCAATCTGGAGATAATCTGTTTTGAAATGTTTTATCAAGTTTGGAACCTCTTTCTGAGTTCAGAGATCTTTTGGAAAACTTTCCTTCTTTTTCTGTATCTATTTTACTCTTTAATGTACTTATAAGCTTTTGTAATGCTGTTTTTTGTCACAGGTCTCTGAATTTTTTTTTGTTAAATTCCTTTCTTTGTCTTATCTCTTCTTAATAATTCCCACAGCTTATTTTGGTATTTTCCTCTTTAAGATTTTTAAGTTTGGGATTCCAGTCTCCAATTATAAGCAACAAACCTTGCTCGCATGTTCTCTCAGTTTCAAATTGAATTTGATTATAAAAAATCTCCTCTTCTTCTGTATCAATGGTTGGACCATACACTTGGATAATTGTCATATTAAAGGGATATCCATGAAATCTAATTAATACGCTAAAAATTTCTCTGCTCTTCTTTGGTAGCATGTTGAGTGTTGAGGGTCTCAATATCAATCACATTAAACAATTTATATTTTTTGTCCATTTATTTTTCTTGATAAAAATACAGGAATACTATATCGCCTTCTCCTGGCAGCATATTCCAATTATTTGTATTCAGCATATTTCTATATTACTACTGAGCAATATAGATTCTTGTTAGTTTTATCTGTGCAGCTGGGTTGACCTTCAGGCTTTGTGGGATTTTTTTGAGAATATATATTTTTGGCCTACATTCCTGGAATTCTTCACTTCTTCCTCTCAGGAACACACTACCCCACAATACAACTTGGGGAGGATGCATTCTAAAGATATATGCTTAAAGAGACTCTAATAATCATGTTTATTGAGCATCTGTTATTCCAGTTCATGTTTTTCCTTGAAGAATCTGTATTTCACTTCCTTGAAATGCTTTGTGCTTCATCATTACCAATCCTAGTTGAAGCACCTTGTCAGACTTCAGTGGATTATGGCTATATTTTATGACCTCACCTGCCATACTCATAGACTTTCTTTACATATACCTTAATCTCTACCACAAAATGATCCCACCACATTGCTTGTACAAATATAATCATAGTGAAACTTGAACAGTTGGAATTTTTAGGATTCTAATTTTGGCCACTTTGGTCTCATCCATTGTTCATACAATTAGATCCCAATTTTCAAATAAGCTTCCACAGTTGAGACTAATATACTTCTAGCAGAATGATTAGGAAAACCCAGCCACTTAGAAAATTGACAGAAAGACCTATCAGAAATCTTCCAAATATACATATGTGAAGGAAAAATGCTTTTCAAGCCTACTATGACAATTGAGTTTTGAGTTGAGACATTTCTCCTCTAGGCTTTAAAAACTGACTCAGGGTGCAGAGATAGATATAATTACATTTTGATTGTGGAAAATATCTCACCTTTCAAAATGATGTCAGGAAGAATTCATGAAGCGAATTTCAAATATGCATGCAATATTTGTGAGATTTCTGACCACCTAGCTACATTATACTCATTCTGAAGTTTGCATGTAGTCTTTTGTTAATTCCTTATGATTCCTTCCCTATTGCCTCTGTTGTTTCCAGCCTGGACCCATCTCCACCCTTGTAGCTGGAAACAGGATATCATCAAAGGGCATGGGAGAAGTTGACAAAGGAAGAAACGTCCTAGAAAGAGATCTATATTTTCATATAGCAAACTGCACATTCCCTTCACTCCCTAGTTATTGTTCAGGCCAAATCCAGATTTCTAGATTTGGATTTGCTGTTCAATATTTCACTAGAAGCCTCACACCAGTGAAGACAAGTTCCAAAATTCAGTTTCAATCTTTGTACTCTCTTTATAGTTTTCCAGAGTGACACCTATTGATTCAGAACCTTTTACATTTAGTTTATTTCTTCTCCCATCCCAATCATTTTATACTGTTTAATTTATTGTAATTAATTCTTATTGGACATGAAAGAAGACCAAAGTTCAAGATGAGGACAAGATTGGTCAAAGGCAAAGTTAAAAGGCACAACTAGCAATATGCCATTTGTCACTTAGAAACATTGGTAACATAAAGATACATATGTGTCATCTGGCCTGGTCTTTCCAGACATATGTCTTAAGTGACCTCTTCCATTTAAGACATATTGACTCTATTCTGTCCCTCCTCAAGGGATATGCTGAGCACTGCAAAGAACATGAAAGATGCCTGTATCTGACCTCACCTCTTCACTGAGTCATGGATAGGAATATAAATATTTATACTTCTTTTCACAGAGCTGAATCTCAATAAACCTTGTAAGAAGACAGAAAATATTAACGAAGTTTGGAAATAGCTTTCTTTGCTTTTAACTGTGAAAAAACAAAATACATTAAAAACAGCTTTTCCATAGCAACTGAATTTGTGTTTAACACTCTACTCTGGAAAGTTTTAGACTCACTGAATTAGAAGCATTACTTTCTGATATATGAGCAGGTTTGATGGGAATTCATCTTTACCGGAAGACCTTTTTCTTAATGTCACATTTGTTTGGAATTAGCTGATGGTATATCCCAAAGGAAAGAAATCTATTTCTTTGTAACATCAACATACCTACGCACGTATTCCTCATGCTATTCCTTTTTGGGGTAAGCAGCACTATGCAAAACATAGAAAAAGATATAACAGGCAAAAGAATAAGAGATAAGATAGGAGATAAGAGATAAGATAAACTAGCTAAAATTGTAGCAATGCTACAGTATTTATTATACCTTTCCATATTTATTCTTGCAACTATATTTGTTCCATTCTTGTATCTACCATGTTTTTACACTTCTTTATGCATTGTCTTAAATTCTTTTTAAAAAGAATCTCCCCCCCCCCCAGGATTTTTTCATGTTTCACTATCCATATTATTCTCAGTCTTCTCCTTCCTTCCAGTCCCTTTACTCTTACTTCATTTGTTCTATAATTCAATCTTCATTATTAAACTGTCTGAAGATATTTCTTTCACGGCATTCATTCATTTTTTAGTTCAGTCTGCACCATTTTGACATATATATTCTTGACCCTCATTGCATTTTATCCAGCATGATTTTTAATTTATCACTTTTGTGTTTAACTATTTTCATGTTTTTCCTAATATACCAGCTCTCACTTCCTTAACATGCATAACATGCATAAAGCATGTTCTTATACACACCCATATTTAATTGGGAGAGCATTCATTACTTGAATCAAATTAGATAATGATGGATGATAATGATGATCATGAAGATGTATTCAATTTATAAGGTCACCTGATCAAAAATGAGTCAAGTCATTGACGTACAGATTATTAAAAACATCACAATAAATAAAATAATGAAATAATAGTAATATCAATATATTGGGAATATATATATATATAAAGAACATTCTCCCAAAATAGGAATAGTCAGTGATAACTGTATCTTTGAGGTGGGGAGGGGAGAATGCCATAGTGGCATAGAAGACTTATTGTCAGAGTCCTAGATGCAATTATTTAGTTGATAGGATTTGGAACATGCTTATCCTACCAGATTTTATAGGATAAGCAGAGAGAGTTGACAAAAGCTGATCCCATCAGACCAGTGAAGACCACTTGAGAATTGCAACTGATGCAGAAAGTGCCTGCATAAATGGTTAGGGAAACATTTCAGTACAGTTGTCTGGAACTTCCAGTTCATTAGCTACACTGATTATAGTTAGTTTCTGGGTGTAATTAAAAAGGATTTTTAAAAGCTTGAACAATTTTATGAGAAGAGACAAAGAGAATATAAAAAGAAATCAACATTATTTCAAGGGACAAAAATCAAGAATGTTAAAAATGAAAGGATGGAATACAAAGTTGGTTTATTTGATCAAGGTTAAAATAACTGTTGGTATCTCTGGTAACCTTTTCTATCAGGATTTGCATTTTTCATATTTTTCTCATATTTAGTAAATATTCCACCAAGATTCTGAAATGAGTTTGCTTGCTATGATTTAATGCTATTTATATAAAACTTGCAGTTGCTCAGATATATACTTTGTTCCATTTTCAGTTCTATATTTCTCAATACATCATGTAATCTATCTAATAAAGATATCTAATAATATCTTACTTTTTGCAAATCATTCAGGGTCTCAGTCATCAATACAACATCATCTGCATACCAAAGTTCATACACATTAATAATTTCAACCAACCCAAGTCTAAGATCCTCACAAGCATTCCTTATATTTTTATCTAAAGGAATATTACACTTTCTTCTTTTTATTTTTTATATTTATTCTCACCTTTGTTATATTTAATTATTTTTATTACCATAAAAAAGAATGAAAAGGAGTATATCTGTTATATTCTTAATCACATTCTGTAATCTCTCTCCAACTCAATTGTACGTGGAACATTCAATAAATTTAACTTATTCATTTTAACATATACTTCCCCTAAGTCAATAAATGTAATATATATTTTATTTCTCACATTTATGTATTTTCAAGGACTTGCTGAAGAGAAAAATATGATCTATACATTCCCTCCCCAATATAAAGTTGCACAATATTTTGCGAATACTGATGTAAATCATAATTCTGGTACCTTTCCCAGCATATGGCACTAATTCACATTTTGGGAAATTAACCCTTTCATTTATAATTAAACTACACTTTTGTTTTCATATATAAATCCATCATTTACTTTATAAATTACCAATTAATCCTTTTTTCTGTATTTCAGGCTCATGGAGTATCTATCTGGAAAACATTCAAGGTTGGCCAGTCAGGAGATAAAATATTGAGCTCTACTTTATTGATGTAGACTATAGAAACAACATCTGGAATGTCTCCTCCCTTCTTCTTATGTCAAAGAAAATTTAAAAAAGGAGTATTTCTAACTGCCACATTCTTTCTCCAAGATAATTTCTATAGTCATTATTTTTCTTTCATTCATTTTAGTTGTTAATTTATGCTCGTTATCTCTTACACTCCAATTTATACTTTCATAAATCAATTTTGTCATTAAATGAGCTCATAGATATTAACCTCTACCTCCCATTATGGCTTTGTTCAATTGAGTCTTTCATGTAGACATTTTTCTAAAACTGAGAAAGGATACAGTAGGTTACTAACCTTATTTGTCTGTGCCATCTATAGGGTCCCTGCTACAGGCAAGAATAATACCAGTAGTTTTTGGCATATCTGGGCCAGTATGCAGCCAAAGCCCAGATTTACCCAAACATGTTCATATTATTCTAGTGCATTACTTACATCTTCCCATATAGTGTCATTTTTTTTAAATCAATGGATTTATCAGTGGAATTTTATTTGCAGATAAACAGGGGCACAACTCATTCGCAGTACATCCCTTCTTGCCACAATCTGTTACTATGAGTGGTTAATAATATAAATTATTTCTTAGGTATTTATTGATTTTGCTGTTTATCTGACATACTCCTTGACCCAGTGCTAACTATACTATTACTCAACTTGCTTTCAAAACCTTGACAGTAAAAGGATGAAGCTAGTGAAATAGCATATCAGTACTTTTAATAACAGACAGGTCTCTGAACACATTTAATATCCCATTAAAATTAGTATTAATATTCCTTACTGCAGATGGATGACTGACTTGGACTGGCTTCCAAAACAGCTAAATTAAGCAACATTTTTCTTCCATGAGAAATAGTAGGCATGAGAGAAATACTAATCAAAATTAGAGCAGGGTAGTTCAAAAACCTTCTTCCTTCCACATCAAAATCCCAATCCAGCCTAATCCTGCATTTGGTTGGTTTAAACAACAACAATAAAAATTCTTGCATGAACCACAGTTGATATTCAATTGTAATTCAATGGAATTACATCCACATGGAGGGAAGTATGCAGTGGAGTACCCCAAAGCTCTGTTTTAGGCCCATACTCTTCAACATCTTCATCAATGACTTGGACAAGGGGATAGATGGGGAACTCATCAAATTTGCAGATGACACCAAGCTGGCAGGAATAGCCAACACTCCAGAAGATAGGCTCAAGTTACAGAAGGATCTTGACAGACTTGAACATTGGGCGCTATCTAACAAAATGAAATTCAACAGTGAAAAAAGTAAGGTTCTACATTTAGGCAAAAACCCCAAAATGCACAGGTACTGTATATGTGGTACCTTGCTCAATAATAGTAACTGTGAGAGGGATCTTGGAGTCCTAGTGGACAACCATTTAGATATGAGCCAGCAGTGTGCAGCAGCTGCTAAAAAAGCCAACACAGTTCTGGGCTGCAGGGGCCTCTGGTGGCGCAACAGGCTATTATTAACAGCAATTGCTTGCAATATTGCAGGTTCAAGTCCCACCAGGCCCAAGGTTGACTCAGCCTTCCATCCTTTATAAGGTAGGTAAAATGAGGACCCAGATTGTGGGGGGCAATAAGTTGACTTTGTATATAGTATACAAATGGATGAAGACTATTGCTTGACATAGTGTAAGCCGCCCTGAGTCTTCGGAGAAGGGCAGGATATAAATGCAAAAAAACCCCCAAAAAAAACAACAAAAAAAAAAACCAGAGGGATAGAATCAAGATCATGTGAAGTGTTAATACCACTCCATAATGCCTTGGAAGGCCACACTTGGAATACTGCATTCAGTTTTGGTCGCCACAATGTAAAAAAGATGCTGAGGCTCTAGAAAGGGTGCAGAGAAGAGCAACAAAGATGAGTAGGGGACTGGAGGCTAAAACATATGAAGAACAGTTGCAGGAACTGGGTATGTCTAGTTTAATAAAAAGAAGGACTAAGGGAGACATGATAGCAGTGTTCCAATATCTCAGGGGTTCCCACAAAGAAGAGGGAGTCGGGCTGTTCTCCAAAGCACCTGAGGGTAGAACAAGAAGCAATGGGTGGAAACTGGTCAAGGAAAGAAGCAACTTAGAACTAAGGAGAAATTTCCTGACAGTTAGAACAGTTAATAAGTGGAACAACTTGCCTGCAGAAGTTGTAAATGCCCCAACTTTGGAAATTTTTAAGATGATGTTGGATAACCATCTGTCTGAGATGGTGTAGGTTTTCCTGCCTGGGCAGGGGATTGGACTAGAAGGCCTCCAAGGTCCCTTCCAACTCTGTTATTGTTATTGTTATTGTTATTGTTAATGCTGAGATTCCAGTCCTCTACCACAGCGTAGGAGAAAATTATACCAGAAATTCCCTTATTCATTATCAGCATTATTTCAACAACTATTCAAGCTTTTTTAAAAACTCATCTTAAATTGACTAATCCTGGAATAATTTCTTCTTCTTCTTCTTCTTCTTCTTCTTCTTCTTCTTCTTCTTCTTCTTCTTCTTCTTCTTCTTCTTCTTCTTCTTCTTCTTCTTCTTCTTCTTCTTCTTCTTCTTCTTCTTCTTCTTCTTCTTCTTCTTATTATTATTATTATTATTATTATTATTATTATTATTATTATTATTATTATTTATTAGATTTCTATACTGCCCTTCTCCCGAAGGACTCAGGGCGGTGTACAGCCAGAATAAAAAACACAAACAATATACAATTGAGAACAAAATTAAAAAAATTATTATACAGTTGGCCGAAACTTTAAAACATTTAAAATCTAAAAACCTGTTAAAATTCATATAAAATTTAGAAATATAAAATTTAGAATTTAAAATATGACAAAAACTTAGGCCAGCCCCGCGCGAGTAAATAAATACATTTTAAATTCACGGCGAAAGGTCCGAAGGTCCTTTGGCGTAAACCGGGGGAAGTTTGTTCCAGAGGGTAGGAGCCCCCACAGAGAAGGATCTTCCCCTGGGGGCTGCCAGCTGACATTGTTTGGCGGACGGCACCCTGAGAAGTCCCTCTCTGTGTGAGCGTACGGGTCGGTGGGAGGCATGAGGTAACAGTAGGCGGTCCCGTAAGTACCCAGGCCCTAAGCCATGGAGCGCTTTAAAGGTAGTAACCAAAACCTTAAAGTGCACACGAAAGACCACAGGCAGCCAGTGCAGTCTGCGCAGGAGTGATGTTACATGGGAGCTACGTGGAGCTCCCTCTATCACCCGCGCAGCTGCATTCTGGACTAACTGAAGCCTCCGAGTGCACTTCAAGGGGAGCCCCATGTAGAGAGCATTGCAATAATCCAAGCGAGAGGTAACAAGAGCATGAATGACTGTGCATAAGGCATCCCGATCAAGGAAGGGGCGCAACTGGCGAAGCAGGCGAACCTGGTAAAAAGCCCTCCTGGAGACGGCCGTCAAATGATCTTCAAACGACAGCCGTTCATCCAGGAGAACACCCAACTTGCGCACCCTTTCCCTAGGGGCCACTAACTCGTCCCCAACAGTCAGCTGCGGCTGCTAGCTGACTGTATTGGGGTGCTGGCATCCATAGACACTCCGTCTTGGAGGGATTGAGCTTGAGCCTGTTCCTCCCCATCCAGACCTGTACGGCTTCCAGACACCGGGACAGCACTTCAACAGCTTCGTTGGGGTGGCCCGGGGTGGAAAAGTACAGCTGAGTGTCATCAGCGTACAGCTGGTATCTCACCTCAAAGCCACTGATGATCTCACCCAGCGGCTTCATATAGATGTTGAACAGGAGGGGCGAGAGAATCGACCCCTGCGGCACCCCACAAGTAAGGCGCCTCGCGGCCGACCTCTGCCCCCCTGTCAACACCGTCTGTGACCGGTCAGAGAGATAGGAGGAGAACCACTGATAAACGGTGCCTCCCACTCCCAATCCCCCCAACCGGCGCAGCAAGATACCATGGTCGATGGTATCAAAAGCCACTGAGAAATCTAACAAAACCAGGGCAGAGGAATAACCCCTGTCTCTGGCCCTCCAGAGATCATCCACCAACGCGACCAAAGCTGTCTCCGTGCTGTATCCGGGTCAGAAGCCGGACTGGAACGGGTCTAGATAGACAGCTTCATCCAGGTATTGGGGTAGCTGCCGCGCCACAGCACTCTCTACAACCTTCGCAACGAAGCGAAGGTTGGAGACAGGATGATAATTACCCAAAATAGCTGGGTCCAGGGAAGGCTTCTTGAGGAGGGGTCTCACCACCGCCTCTTTCATTTATATCAGCATAAATATATTCAGTTTCCATTAATTTAACGGTATCTGCAACTCACTTTTCAAATTCTGGTTTCACATACAGTATCATGATGAAATAGGCTTGAGAATAACCTTGAGAGATAGAGGAAGAGCCTCAACCTAGACAACAGTATAAGAAATCTGATCACAAAAAAGGGGGGGGGATGGGGGTAGAGAAAGGATATCAAAAGGGACACCACCACCCCATCATTTCCTGGAAAGTGAAGAAAGGGAAGGGAGAATATGCTTTCAGATTTGTAAGATTCTTTTACTGTAACCTTACAATAAATATAACATAAGTACTCAGGGTCTTGGTTTCCTGCCTGGACTATCTACTGGTTTTAACAGCACATGATGTGAAGCCAAATATTGTACTTTATAAACTATACCTTTAAGAGACTTAATATAGAATAGAATAGAATAGAATAGAATAGAATAGAATAGAATAGAATAGAATAGAATAGAATTTATTGGCCAAGTGTGATTGGACACACAAGGAATTTGTCTTGGTGCATATGCTCTCAGTGTACATAAAAGAAAAGATACGTTCATCAAGGTACAACATTTACAACACAATTGATGATCAATATATCAATATAAATCATAAGGATTGCCAGCAACAAGTTATAGTCATACAGTCATAAGTAGAAAGAGATTGGTGATGGGAACTATGAAACGATTAATAGTAGTGCAGATTCAGTAAATAGTCTGACAGTGTTGAGGGAATTATTTGTTTAGCAGAGTGATGGCCTTCGGGAAAAAACTGTTCTTGTGTCTAGTTGTTCTGGTGTGCAGTGCTCTATAGCGTCGTTTCTATTCTATTCTATTCTATTCTAATATTTGACTATTCAGCTTTAAATATGGAGGAAATATTGTACGATCTTCTGAAAAACATTCCAGTTATTTGCTTTTAAAGCAATGACTACGGCTCTGCTCCTGGATACACCTGATTCAGTCATATCTCTGAAAGTGGGGGTTAAAAAAAGCAAAGTGGCATTTGCAGTACTATGATCACTGTTGAAACATACAAAGGGATGGAGCTCGAATCAGTCGATATAACAGTCAGCTTGCCTCTTTCAGCTCTTCCTGCAGATGCCATGGGATAAAATTAAGTACTTTAGCTTAGATTTTCATTTATATAAAAGAATCACTTTGAAACAATATGGGCGGCAAATAAAGTTAACAAACAAGCAAATAAAATAAGACTGAATGAAAAGCTGCAGCCATTCTGATCTGATTCAACAGCCCTTACAAAGCTCCAAAGTCATTCTAATTAGACAGACACTGTTAAACACATATTTTTATTTTTATTTAATTATTTTGTCACTACAGTATATATAAGCATAAGCATGAAATAACTATACAATATATAGGCAGATATATAAGCATAAGTATGTAATAACTATATTATTTATTTATTTATTTATTTATTTATCATACTTATATACCGCACCATCTCCCGTAGGACTCAGGACGGTTCACAGGCATATTAAAACAATATAATAAATAAGCATTAAAACCCAGTTAAAACTAAATATTATCATGGCCTGATCACTAAAACAGTAAAAACCAGTAAAAACCCCATTAAAATTTGCTAAAACATTTTATTCTTAGGCTAGTCCAGCGCGTTAAAATAATAGAGTCTTCAGTTCACGTCTGAAGGTCCGGAGGTCGGGGAGTTGTCGTAATCCCGGAGGAAGCTCGTTCCACAGGGCTGGTGCCGCCACAGAGAAGGCCCTCCCCCTGGGGGCCGCCAACCTACATTGTTTGGTCGACGGCACCCTGAGGAGGCCCACTCTGTGGGAGCGCACAGGTCGTTGGGAGGCAATCAGCGGCAGAAGGCGGTCTCGAAGGTATCCCGGTCCTAAGCCATGGAGCGCTTTAAAGGTGGTAACCAAGACCTTGAATTGCACCCGGAAGACTACCGGTAGCCAGTGTAGGCCGCGCAGGATGGGTGTTATATGGGAGCAACGCGGTGTTCCCTCTATCACCCGCGCGGCCGCATTCTGGACTATCTGGAGCCTCCGGGTGCTCTTCAAGGGGAGACCCATGTAGAGAGCATTGCAATAGTCCAGGCGGGAAGTGACGAGGGCGTGAGTGACCGTGCGTAAGGCGTCCCGGTCAAGGAAGGGGTGCAACTGGCAGATCAGGTGGACCTGATAAAATGCTCCCCTGGCGACGGCTGTCAAATGATCCTCTAAGGACAGCCGATCGTCCAGGAGGACGCCTAAGTTGCGCACTCCCTCCCTGGGGGTCAGTACTTCCTCCCCCACAGTCAGCGATGGTGTAAGCTGACTGTACCGGGACGCCGGTACCCACAGCCACTCTGTCTTGGAAGGGTTGAGTCGGAGCCTGTTCCTCCCCATCCAGACCCGCACGGCCTCAAGACACCGGCCCATCACCTCAACAGCTTCATTGGGGTGGTTCGGGGTGGAAATGTACAGCTGCGTATTATCAGCATACAGATGATAATCCACCCCGAAACCACGGATAACCTCACCCAGCAGCTTCATGTAGATGTTGAACAGGAGAGGCGAGAGAACAGACCCCTGAGGCACCCCACAAGTGAGGCGCCTCGGGGTCAATCTCTGCCCCCCTGCCAACACCGTCTGCGAGCGGTCAGAGAGATAGGAGGAGAACCACCAATAAACGGTGCCTCCCACCCCCAATCCCTCCAACCGTCGCAGCAGGATACCATGGTCGATGGTATCAAAAGCCACCGAGAGATCTAAAAGAACCAGGACAGAGGAACAACCCCTGTCCCGGGCTCTCCAGAGGTCATCCACCAATGCGACAAAAGCCATCTCGGTGCTGTAACCGGGTCTGAAACCGGACTGGAACGGGTCCAGATAGACAGATTCCTCCAGGTGCTGAGGAAGCTGATATGCCACCACACTCTCAACAACCTTCGCTAAGAAGCGAAGGTTGGAGACTGGACGATAGTTCGCTAAAACAGCTGGGTCCAGGAGGGCGCCTAAGTTGCGCACTCCTCCTGGGGTCAGTACTTCCTCCCCCACAGTCAGCGATGGCGTAAGCTGACTGTACTGGGACGCCGGTACCCACAGCCACTCTGTCTTGGAAGGGTTGAGTCGGAGCCTGTTCCTCCCCATCCAGACCCGCACGGCCTCAAGACACCGGCCCATCACCTCAACAGCTTCATTGGGGTGGTTCGGGGTGGAAATGTACAGCTGCGTATCATCAGCATACAGATGATAATCCACCCCGAAACCACGGATAACCTCACCCAGCGGCTTCATGTAGATGTTGAACAGGAGAGGCGAGAGAACAGACCCCTGAGGCACCCCACAAGTGAGGCGCCTCGGGGTCAATCTCTGCCCCCCTGCCAACACCGTCTGCGAGCGGTCAGAGAGATAGGAGGAGAACCACCGATAAACGGTGCCTCCCACCCCCAATCCCTCCAACTGTCGCAGCAGGATACCATGGTCGATGGTATCAAAAGCCGCCGAGAGATCTAAAAGAACCAGGACAGAGGAACAACCCCTGTCCCGGGCTCTCCAGAGGTCATCCACCAATGCGACCAAAGCCATCTCGGTGCTGTAACCAGGTCTGAAACCGGACTGGAACGGGTCCAGATAGACAGATTCCTCCAGGTGCTGAGGAAGCTGATATGCCACCACACTCTCAACAACCTTCACTAAGAAGCGAAGGTTGGAGACTGGACGATAGTTCGCTAACACAGCTGGGTCCAGGGAGGGCTTCTTGAGGAGGGGCCTCACCACCGCCTCTTTCAAAGCGGCGGGGAAAACACCCTCCAACAAAGAAGCATTGGTAACTTCCTGGAGCCAGCCTCGTGTAACCTCCCGAGTGGCCAGCACCATCCAGGAGGGACACGGGTCCAATAAACATGTGGTGGAGTTCAACCTACCCAACAACCTGTCCATGTCCTCAGGAGTCACAGGATCGAACTCAGCCCAGGTAACATTCTCAAAACTCGCCTCCACCATCCCACCTGAATCTATCAAATCAGTGTCCAGGCCATCCCGAATCTGAGCAATTTTATCAGACAGATACTGAACAAAATCCTCAGCGCATCCCTGTAAGGGGTCCTCCCAAGCCTCCTGCGTGAGCAGGGAGCGGGTCACCCTAAACAAGGTGGCTGGGCGATTATCTGCCGATGCGATGAGTGCGGAGAAATAGTTATGTTTCGCCGCCCTGATCGCCACTAGGTAGATCTGAATATATGACCTCACTAGTGTTCGGTCTGGTTCGGAGCGGCTGGACCTCCAGGCGCTCTCTAGGCTTCTTTTCCGGCGCTTCATCTCTCTCAGCTCCTCGTTATACCAAGGAGCTGGTCGAGTTCGTCGCCGGGTCAGAAGCCGCAAAGGCATGACGCGGTCTAAGGCGCCAGCAGCTGCCTCATCCCAGGCGGCCGCCAGCTCCTCAGCCGAGCCGTGGGCTAACTCCCTCGGAAATGGCCCAAGCTCCATCAGAAACCTCTCAGGGTCCATCAGGCGCCTGGGACGGAACCATTGAACCGGTTCCGTCTCCCTGCGGTGAGGTGCAGCGGTCCGAAAGTCTAGCTGAAGGAGTAAATGATCTGACCATGACAAGGGTTGAGATATTAATTCCCCTAACTCCAGATCATTTAGCCACTGTCCTGAGACGAAAATCAAGTCCAGAGTATTACCCCCGACGTGGGTGGGGACTGCAACTACCTGGGTCAGGTCCAAGGCCGTTATGGAAGCCATGAACTCCCGAGCTGCCATTGACGAATCGCCCGCCGACGGCAAGTTGAAATCCCCCATGACCATAAGCCTGGGGGTCTCAACTGCCATCCCGGCTATCATCTCCAGCAGCTCGGGCAGGGCTGCCGTCACGTAGCAAGGAGCCAGGTACGTGATCAGCAAGCCCACCTGCACCCCCGGCCCCACCTCATGAAGGGGTTTCACAACCGTCTATCTGCGGGACAGCGACCTCCCTCGGAGCCAGACTCTCGTTAATAACAACCGCTACCCCCCCACCCCTACCCTGGGCCCTCGGCTGATGAAACGCATGGAAACCCGGCGGGCACATCTCAGTGAGGGGAACCCCCCCTCTGTGCCCAGCCAGGTCTCCGTAATGCCCATTAGGTCCGCTCCCCCCTCTTGAATAAGATCGAATATGAGGGGGGCCTTATTCATGACGAACCTGGCATTACATAACATCAACCGAAGGTCCAGGTTCCGGGGGATATAACCACTCGGGACCCGAGTGAAGCCGAGGGGCCCGGAGTGCGGTATCGCTTTCAAACAGCGAGAACGCACTCCCCGAACCTGATACGAGCCCCTGCTTCCGCCATACCTGCCCCTCCCTTGAACCGTGCAGATGGAAGTGCCCATACATGGTCGAGCCTTAACCTCCTCTAAGACCTCCAATTTACAAACCTCCAGATCGTGAACCGTAGAAGGGACTAGCCTAATCCCCTGTGGGCATGCTCCCCCACCCCCCACCCCCTAACCCCTTATTTGAATTGGATAAAAGTTTACAAAAAAATGAATTTAAAAACCTCCTTAACCCTCTCTTAGAAGCATGCCACCTCTTGGGATTCCAAAATCCGTCATCGAGGTAGGGCCTTGATAAAGAGGAGGGCCACACCCGCGAGAGGGGGGCATCTCGCAGTGCAAGAAGCTGATTATGTGAAAAAGTCATCAGAGATTGAAGAGAATGGTGGTATCCTGGTTTGTCGAGGTCTCAAACGACAGTCATTGGGCAGAAACCTCCAGCTGGAAAACGAGGAGGTCTTAAAAAGTGCATGGTTTAAATAGCATAATCCTGGGTGGAACTAAGATGGTCCACCACCCAGGTTCTCATGGAGGTTCCATCAAAAGGGAGAAAAGAGCAGTGACCGTCGCCGCCGCGGGACGTCTTCCACGATAGCCTTGCCATCGCCGTCGTCACCGCCCTGGCATCCAGCCGCCACTCAAGGACCCCAGCGGAGCCCCCCAGAAACCATAGAGCCCCCTTGGGGGGAAGGGAGACAGTCACCATCGCCATTGCCGTCTTTGCCATCCCCATCAGGGTATCGCTGCCGGCATCATAGATGTTTAAAGGCAACCACCGTCCCCTTAGCATAACAACCCCCGACAACAAGAGCCCCAAGGCTCGAGGGGCTCCGCTGGATACCCAGCAGGGCTCCAAAAGTCTCCAAAGTTGTTTTAATCGTTGTTAACTTGATTAAGGCACCAAGGCCCAAGCGCCTTCCGCCACGACTGTGGGCTCTGTTGGCTCTCCAGGGGCGAGAACCGCCGGCTCCCCAAGCACCCCAGCTGCCCGGCCCTCACTGGCAAAACAAACATGCCAGTATAAACAGGCCGAGACAGGCCGAAATGATCAGGAAGAAATATCGGCAGCCGCTCCCCCTTCAGGCCCACAGGCCCCCAGTCCTCCTCAAAGGCCTAATTCACTGATCTTCGCCATCCCGGCTCACCGCCTCAGCACGTCCTCGGCCCCTCCATCACCTCCGCTGCCCCAGACGGCCTCACCACCGCCACCATCGGTCGTCCACGCCGCCTCCGTCAGCCGCCACACGCCACTGCAGCCGCGAACAGAAAGCGCCAGGAAACACCAGGAAACACCGGGAAAGCCGCCAGCGGCCAGCCACCACCCCAATCAGGCCCACCGCACCTGGAAGCCACGCCCAGGGGCCGCCGCTTGCTTCCATGCCTCCGTTTCTGTCGACCCGACCGTCCTTGAGGGCAAGACAACCCTCATTGGGATGACAAGATGTTCCTCAGCGAGGTACAGGGGCCATGCTGGAAAAGAAGCCCCCTCCTCGGCCCAACCTCTCCAGGAACAGACCACCAGCCTCTGCCCCGATTCACCACACCGCCATCTTGTGCATGCTCCGTTTTGGATATAATGAAAGGAAACAATAGGACAGGAACGGTAGACATGCTTGTGCTTTTATGCACGCCCCTTACAGACCTCTTAGGAATGGGGTGAGGTCAATTGTAGACAGTTTTTGGTTAAAGCTTTGGGGATTTTGGGAAGAGACCACAGAGTCAGGTAGTGTATTCCAAGTATTAGCAACTTTGTTACTGAAGTCATATTTTCTGCAATCAAGATTGGAGTGGTTAACATTAAACTTAAATCTATTGTGTGCTCGTGTATTGTTGCAATTGAAGCTGAAGTAATCTTCGACAGGAAGGACATTGCAATAGATGATTCTATGAGTTAAACTCAGATCATGTCGAAGGTGGAGTACTAAATTTTCTAAGCCCAGGATTTCAAGTCTGGTGGCATAAGGTATTTTGTTGTATTCAGAGGAGTGGAGAACTCTTCTTGTAAAATATTTCAATTGTATCATATATCAGAAAGAAAATAAATAAACTTATGTTGTGCTATATAAACAGCCGTGGTGGGGAGGGAACAAAGGAAAAATATTTATTTCAGTGAGCAGCAGGTTTACTCTTAGCTGAGAGTGACTCTTTCCTTAATATCTGTGTTGGTCTGACTAAAAAGTCAGACCATCATTCCAATCAGAGTGATTCTGGTGGGCAGATTGCTATTATTATTCCTAATTCACAATGTCTCAGATGTATGGTCATGAGAGAAGGAGGCTGCTTTCTCCAGTCTCTGGCTGTATAGAAATATTAAGGAAAGGCAGAACTTAAGAATTGCTGCGAGTTTTGATGATACTGCAGAAATCCAGAAGATGTATGCTATCTGCTATAGCCCCAAATGGATACATAGTAAACAAACAAGGGGGTTTCTATTCAAAAATATAGATATAGGGTGTATCCATCATTCTAAGTTTGATCGTTCAAATGGGAATCACAGCTTTCTAAGAACATCTGCATCCCTTCTCTGAGTTGGTTCTTGTGATGCAGTGATGGCAAACCTTTTAGAGACCGAGTGCCAAAACTGCAACCCAAGACCCATTTATTTATCGCAAAGTGCCAACACGGCAATTTAACCTGAATAATGAGGTTTTACTACCTAAAATAATGATAAACAAGGCAGAGTTCAGCTAATTGTTCTAAGAAAAACATGATAAATGCACCTTTATGTCCCTTCATTTTTGTTCTGCTTTTGAAATATTACATTTAGTGACTATAAAAAAACCTTTTGTAATATCATTTCTTTTTTCCCTCTCTCTTTTTGTCTCTCTTTCTCTTCCTCCCTCTTTTATTCCCTTCCTCTCTCTTTCTCTCTTTCTTTCCCTTCTTTCTCTTTCTCTCTTTCCTTCCCTCTCCCTTTCTATGTTTCTCTCTCTTTCCCTCCCTCCCTCCCTCTCTTTCTCCCTCTCTGTGTTTCTCTCCCCCCCCCCAGGGAGGGAATCCCTGAACTGGTGCTGGGTGGTGGGAATCTGATGTCCAGAGGTCGATGAGCCCAGGAACAACGCACTGAAGACCAGCTGGCCAGCGGGGAGGCAGAGATCACAACACCGGCAGTTCTGCAGGAAAAGCAACTGACATCCGCGAGTGAGAGTGAGTTAACAATGATGCAGGGTTGTATTGTGGCTCTGTGTCATAATGCATAATCCAGGAGGAGGGGATCCCGTCTCCCCCATTGTGAAGGGCGCTAAATTTCACTGTGCTGCGCAAGGTACTGCGAGACAAGTGGACAGGCCATGGAGGCAACAACAGCAAATATAGCATGACAAAGGTGGAATGCTGTTGCCACATTTTTTTTAGTTCCCATAAACTTTTGTTTCCCTGCAAATGACGGTGAGAAATGTGATGGAGCTGGGCTGGGGTGATAGCGCACATGGCCACAGAGAGGGTTCTGAGTGCCAACTCTGGCACATGTGTCATAGGTTTGCCACCATTGTTCTGATGTCTACAGCAGAGAATGACTACCTATCTTTCGTTCTGTCCTGTTTGCTTATAAGGCTCTCCTCACTATCATTATCATAATGGCATCATTCAGGCTAAATCACTACTTTTAAAAAATATCTCACAGGTGTTGAATCAAAGGCATTTTGCACAGCAATCTAATTCCAATGTATATTATATTTTTAGATTAATCAGTAGCATGCTATGCTTCTAGCTAATCATTACTACTAATATAATATACGGTAAGAATAATATAAGGAATGATGATACAACCAAGATGTAGCAATAAAAGGCAAACTTTGAGAATGCTACAGAGTATATATAGGAAGGAAAAGACAAATTCAGTTATTGATCCAATTCACGATCCCAATAGAACAAATAAAAGAGTAAGAAATTCTTTTATCATAGGGATCAATGGAGAAAACTTGGCATCCCCTTAATTAAATAAAAAAAAACCAGAAATAAATTCTAGCAAAGATATTTCTGTATACTACTCCATGCATGCTTTTTAGCACAAAACTGGACTCAACATTTTTGCTCTATTTATAATTGCAGGCATACTGAGCCAACAATGGCTTCTATTTAATTAAATATATTATCAGAGTAGCCAGCTATCACAAAATCTTAGTGTAAGGAATTTATTTCAACCCTACCCTGGACAGCATATTTCTGATACCTCTAAAAATGAATGGTTCCTGGTAGGTCACCATCCTGATTAAACTTTTCTTAGAAATAGATAAAAGTATCTCAACTAGGAGCAAAGTATATTATGTCCAATGTTCAAAAAGGGCAAAAAGCAAGAACCTGCTAATTATAATTAGTCTGCCAGTTATTTCTTCTAAACTTTATACCAGATATCTGAATAAATTGGAAGTTTGGGAGGAAGAAACAAAATCCTTCCTTCCAGAGAAGGCTGGATTTCAAAAAGAACAGAG
The DNA here is from genome assembly GCF_028640845.1 of Ahaetulla prasina. Classification (NCBI taxonomy): domain Eukaryota; kingdom Metazoa; phylum Chordata; class Lepidosauria; order Squamata; family Colubridae; genus Ahaetulla; species Ahaetulla prasina. Next base: position 37,818,718 of record NC_080542.1, on the reverse strand, counting down.
TATATCTGTGTGCCATTTTGAAGGTTCTATTTCAAAAATATACCAGTGGACTTATAAAACAATTCTATGCATTTATTGTTCTTTCCTCTGTCATTGATTCAAACTGACTATAGAAAAAAAAAACCATGGAAAACAGTGATCCATAGGCACCTTCTGAAATATATTGATATTACAGGCAGAGTACGAATGGGCCCACAACAATCTTTGTCAGATTCAAGAGGCACTGTTTACTTATTATTATTATTTAAATTTTGCATTAATGATATTATAGTGTTATTTATTTATTTATTAGATTTTTTATTATTTATAAATCTAATATTTATTAGATATTTATTAGATTTTTTATTTATTAGATTTGAATATTGAAGTCACTAAGTTTTCTTTCCCATTCACTTGATGGAGGAAACATTTTAATATTAATGTACATTCATGATATGTATCTTGCAATAGTGTATTTAGATAGACAGTACACTTATATGTTTATGCATAAGCATCACTTCACATGAGTAAAATTGCAGCTCATCATTGAAGCCTAAGATTTATACCTGAAGCAATATAATTGAAGATCTATTTCTCAGCTTGGTTCCATAATTGTATGTAGATTTTTGCAGAGATAAACAAGATAAACACTTGTAATGCAGTACAAGCCCCACCCTTTTAGTGCTTGATCACAATACTGTCCTCAAGTACACAAGGTACAAAAGTGTATTGTGACTGGAATGGTTGCTTCATCATTTTGACAAAATCTTAGCTTGCTGTGAAGGTTCCTGAAGCTGACTTTGAATTTATCCTTCAATCTGAAGTGGTGCTATTCTTATTGCTCATCATAAAATTCAGTGAAAAACTTGTAGAATGAAGACATAATAAAGAATAGTGAATATGAATAAGTATTGTGGGCATCAAGATGTAGGAGTTAAAAATTCATAGTAGAGTCAGATAGCACAACTTTCATTTTTCAGTTTCTCCCCTCAATTATTTGAAAACTAAAGCACCATCAGAAAAAATATGCAGGTAAACCTTGCTTAAAAACTTTCCTCTTTAACAACTGTTCAAAAATCACAGCAGTTCTGAAGAAGAAACTTTACAAATGGTACTTTGTACTTACGACCATCACAGTCTTCTGTGGTTATGTGATTACCATCTGTGCATTTCACAGTTGGCTTCTGACAAGTAGAGTCAATGGAAAAGCCAGCAGCAAAATTGGCAAGTCATAGTCCCATGATGTCTTGCTTAACAACTGTGTTGCTTAGCAATAAAATTCTTGTTTCAAATTATTGTTGTTAACCAATGACTACCTATAACAAATAACTATGTATGATTCTATCACAAAATTTAAAATGAAAAAGGAGAAACACAAGGATTTTTGCATCTTCAGTTTGTATACCTTCAGTAATATTCTTATAATATTACAACAGAAGCAAAGTTCATTAATGGAACTACATGCTGTTATTTGAAATAATAATTAGAGACACTCCAATTAGTCAGAACCACCTCTTACATTCCCATCATAATGGAAGGATAGTATTGACCATGGAAAGATGAACCAATTAATTAATAGCTCAATTCCCACTGCAGGAGAAATATTGCAATGAACTAGAGAGTGGGTGGCTGCTATTACTATGGCATCTAAGAGGGTGGCAAACCACCATATCATGTTGCAACCATCACCCATTTCAAGGTCAGTCAGAAGGGCAGCATTTCCTCCTTTCATTTGTAGCAAGGAAACAAGATCAAGATAGCAAAGTGATGGTTTTCTGCTGTCCCATTGGCAGTGAATCACTCTTCAATCATCTCCCTTTCTCATCTTCCAAAGCTACAGGGGGCTCTAATGAAAGTAGCACAATTATAGCACAGAAAAAAAGAAGCAAAGCTAGTTACTGTGAGAAGAATCTTTGAGTTGTAAACGACTTCATTTCAAAATCTTGGCAAGGACTTAGTATTCAGTTTGAGGCTAATTGATATTTTCACAGATTCTAAGTCTCTTGCCCCCAAAGGATGGGTAGAATATTGACCTGCCTGCTTGAAAGATTATGAAAGAACTCATATTAAAAATTATGAATATTCCTAAAGAGCCATATTTTATTTAATTCTTTTCTCACATGTATATAATTTCACATTGATTTCCAAATGTTATAAAGAAATACATGGCCCGCTCACTTGATTCTGGAGTAAATGTGAAGCTTTTATCTGTAAATACTGTGAAAACATATCGAAAGGGCATGGGGGAAAGGGCAGTGGACATCTGCACAAGGTGTGTCTTGATAGTTTTCACTCCCACCTTCCAAACACTCCTGTCTGTGATCTATTGTGCTTTTTCCAAGCTTGGGAGTGAGGAACACAGAAAGTCTGACAATATTGATTTAACCACCCTAATTAATGTAAACATGGCAAAGTGGAACATTAAATAATGTATTTAGCTGCTTGAAAGACAAGAGGAGTGCTGTAGGAGGGTTGAATAAAAGAAGGAGGCTTTTGATGCATGTGTAGATAGGTCTCTCATATGTAAATAAAAATGGCCTCTGTATTATGTCTTATCCAAATATTTTCATTTATGATCACAAGAGAGGAGAGGTTGATAGACTTGGACTCTTCAACTTTCAGCCTTCGCCCTATAGCCCCTAAAAGAAGAGGACATGTGAGAAAATGTGGCAAGTAAAGTGCATGTAATTTACACCTTCTTCTCTAACCTTGCCTTGCCATTATTTAATTTGTAGTTGTTTCTATACCATTGGTATAGAGCACAAGTTTACATCTGAGTGCCATAATTTTTCTTAGATTTCTTGTCCTCCAAAAAAACCCCAAATCTTTTCCTAAACACAACATTCCAAAATCTTAAAGAAATTGAAACATGCCATTTCTTTCAGTCAGGATAAACTAATTGAATAAATCTCCATATCAAGACAGTATTTACTTATACAGGCAATCCCCAGGAACATCTGATTTGTGAACCTCCAGTACTTAAAAATAGATTTCCTATTATTAGAAATGGTTGATGGTGGTCTCCTTCAAGTCAATGTTTCAATAAACATCTAAAAACTGACTATTAAAAATGTGTAGCTTCAGTGGTTCATAAAAACATTGTGTTGCTTTAGCAGCTCATTGGCTTAAGGAGGAAGAACACAATTTGCCAACTCATGTCAACAACAATAATTGGAATGAGAAGAATCCTGACAGAATTTGGCACCTACTCTAGGAAAGAATAATTACAGATAAACTATTACAAAATCAAGGAAGTAGTATTTGCTAAAAGGCCAAAGAAACATTGATGGGCTATAGATGATAAGGAGATTGAACAAGTAAAGTAATTGAAGTATTTGGGTAACCAGGTTATTGAAACATATAATAGCATCAACAAGGACAATGCTTCCCAGTTAGTCTGTCTCATAAATTTATCAGAGAAGGTATATTGTGGGTACCATCTGGCAGGGAACTATATTTGGTGGATCACAAGAAGTGGTTCTCCTCTGCCATGCCTCTCCCCAAATTAGATAAGCTCCATCCTGCTGTGATTTGAAAGTCCCTCAAGACCTGGTTATGTCTTTAGGTCTGGGGAATCAGAAATATTCTAAGATAACTTCATTGCAATTTCTATATATTTGCTGTTCTATTGATTGTTGTATGCCATTCAGAATAATTTTTTATGACATGGGCAGCCATATAAATGTGATCAATCAATACATTTAGTAAGGATGATTTTAATGTACTTATTTTGCTGCAAAAAAAATGTCCTTCTTTCTAAAGATCACAATATTGTTAAAGCTTTCAAGAACTTTTTAAGCCATGTATCATGACAAGGTTCTCGATACCTTTGCTTCCTTAAATGCCACTTTTTTTTTACTGTGAATTGCCTTTTCTCCTCACAAAACAGTTAGTACGTTTTTTTCATATCCCTTTTCTTAACAAAGCTATTTGTAAATAATTGCTGTGACCCGGCCCAAGTAGGTAGTAGGAAACTCAGTCTATGGAAAAACAAACTTTATTAGAGCAGCTGAGAATTACTTCATTCTCAGCGTAGTTGAACTAAATTAAAGCAAATTCCTCCCAACACAAATTCCTCAGTCCTATCACAAGCCTTGGCAAACTGCCAAAGGCCTTTCTTGGCAAATGTTCAGAAGCCACCAATACAAAAATAAATGCAAGAAGACACAGTACTAGTGTTGTTTTCCAGCAAAGCCCAAACGTTGTTGCTGTTCTGTTTTAAGCCTTATGGGAGGGGCCAATCATCTCTTGGCTCTATTCCCGAGTCATCATCTTTGCTTGAGCTGCTCTTGCCTTCTGGCAGCTCTTCTCATGCATGCATTAGGAACAGGCTCCTCCTGTTCCTCTGCCTCATTACTATCAGTCTCTGGAGTCTGCACCTCAATGGCCCTGGCCCCACCTCAGCCTCATCACTGTCCGACTCCGTTGCCAGCTCCGCAGGCTGCTGGCGGACCACAACAATAATGCTTGCCAAAATATTTGTTATAAGTTTCTTAACTTATCCAACCTTATAAAAAAAGTCTACAAAAATAATTTACCTGCCATAAAATTGGATAGACCTATCAAGAGACATGATCTGAGTTTCCATGTTGGTAACATCTTCAATCAGTGTAAAAATGCAAACTATGAAGACTTAGTAGAGTAGACAGGGTAAGGGTAAGACTAAGGGAAAGGGTAAGAATAAGGGAAAAGGAAAGGGAAAGAAAAGGGAAAGGAAGGGAAGGGAAGAAAGGAAAGGGAAGGGAAGGGAAGGGAAGGAAAGGAAAGGAAAAGAAAGGAAAGGAAAGGAAAGGAAAGGAAAGGAAAGGCTTCTATCAAGTGTTAAATAGACAAAGGATGGAGCAATCCACCAAACTTTAATTTAACTTCCTAATTAGCATAGAAATAAATGAAATTGATTGGCAGAAGAAGGACACAGAAAACTGACCCTTTGCCACCGCCCATTCATTCATTCATTTGATCAATTGATCGGTCAATCAATTTCCATAGCCACCCAACTTAATGAAGAACTCAGCTTACAATTCTAAAATTCGAAAACAATGAAAACAGTAAAAACATTCACAAAATAAATATTACCACTTTCCTGGAATTCTTGATTATCAAGTTCATAAATATCAGACTAGACTAGATTCCATCTGGCTTTGCATCAGCTTCTGATACTTCACTCTTAGTTTTGTGCCCAAGACTGTAATCTCTTATTACATCATTTTACTTGGCAAAACATATTATCAACATTATCTTTAAATCAAATTGTTTAATCTAACTTGCTTGAAAGATGAACTGAATGAATGTACTCAAGGGCTGAGATGGAGACTGTTTATCAGGAGTAGGTTCTAAAATTTTTTAGTAGTGGTTCTGTGGGCGTGGCTTATTTTGTGGGTGTGGCTTGATGGTAATATGACAGTGGGCATGGCTTGGTCATGTGACTGGGTAGGCGTGGTTTGGTGGTCATGTGACTGGGTGGGCGTAGCTGGGTAATCATTTGACTGGGTGGGTGTGGCCAACTTGATGTCACTCACATCAAAGGTTGATGTCAGTGACGTCAATTTTCCTGTCTATTTATTTACTACTGAACATCCAAAATATACTATTAAATCCTATGTATATATGCCATATGTGTACATACATATTACATAGTATAGCGTGTATAGACACATAAAAAGATACATTATCTACTATATATATACTGTATGTACATACACACACAGACACACACCCCACTTCTAAAACTATACACATTCAACCTAACTTACTACATTTGGAAAAACACACCTAAAGTCCACTTTCTGTCACACATTTAACTATAACTTCTGTATATTTAGAACATTACACACACTTCAGATGTTCTTCCCTAATTTGCACATGACTGTTAGAGCCAGGAGAGATCATGGATTGAGTAAAATGTGGTGAAACTCACTTAACAACGCTCTTGCTTAGCAACCAAAATTTTGGACTCAATTCTGGTCATAAGACAAGGACTATCTCTGCCTTCCTCTGCATGGCAGCCTTGTCCTAGTAAACTCCTTCTCCTTTCTGGCAATTTTCCTCTCTGTTAGAGGCACCAAAATAATCCAGACGATAGAAGGTTTCCTGCTGGAGCAGGGGGTTGGACTAGATGGCCTCTAAGGTCCCTTCCAGCCCCAGATTGCTGTCCTGTTTCAAAGCGTCTTCTGAAGCCAAGTCTAGTGCCAGGGTTTGTGGTCCTTCCTCTTCTCTCTCTCTCTCTCTCTCTCTCCCTTCCTTCCTTCCTTCCTTTCTTTTTTTCCTTCCTTCCTTCCTTTCCTTTTTTCTTTCTTTCCCTCTTTCTTTCTCCCTCCCTCCCTTTCCTTCTCTTTCTTTCTCTCTCTCTCCCTCCTTCCTTCCTTCCTTACCTCTCTCTCCCTCTTTCTTTTTCTCTCTCTCCCTCCCTTTCTTTCCTGCTCACCCTCCCTCCCTTTTATTTCTCTCTCTTCCTCCCTCCTTTTCTCTTTCTTTCTCTTCCACTCTCTCTGTCCCTTCTTTCTCTCTCTCCTCCTTCCTTCCTCTCTCTCCCCTTTCTTTCTCTCTCTCTCTCTCTTTCTCACCCTCCCTCCTTTCTCTTTCTCTCTCTCCTCCTCTTTCTCTTTCTCTCTCCCTTCTCTCTTTCTTGTTCCCTCCCTCCTCCTTCCTTCTCTCTCTCTCTGCCTCTTTCTTTCTCTCTCTCTCCTCCTCCTTTCTTTCTTCCTTCCTTTCTTTCCTTCCTTCCTCTCTCTCCTCTTTCTTTCTCTCTCTCTCTCCTTCTCTCTCTCTTCTCTCTCTCCTTCCTTCCTTCCTTTCTTTCCTTCCTTCCTTCCTTCCTTCCTTTTTCTTTCTTTCCTCTTCTTTCTCCTCCCTCCTTCCTTCTCTTTCTCTCTCTCTCCTTCCTTCCTTCCTTCCTCTCTCTCCTCTTTCTTTCTCTCTCTCCTCCTTTCTTTCCTGCTCACCCTCCCTCCCTTCTATATTTCTCTCTCTTCCTCCCTCCTTTTCTCTTTCTTTCTCTTCCACTCTCTCTGTCCCTTCTTTCTCTCTCTCCCTCCTTCCTTCCCTCTCTCTCTCCCCCTTTCTTTCTCTCTCCCTCCCTCTTTCTCTTTCTCACCCTCCCTCCTTTCTTTCTTTCTCTCTCTTCCTCCCTCTTTCTCTTTTTCTCTCTCCCTTCTCTCTTTCTTGTTCCTCCTCCCTCCTTCCCCCTCTCTCTCTCTGCCTCTTTCTTTCTCTCTCTCTCCCTCCTTTCTTTCTTTCTTCCTTCCTTTCTTTCTCTCCCTCCCTCCCTCCCTCTTTCTTTCTCTCTTTCTCCTTCTTTCTCTCTTTCTTTCATTCTCTCTCTCTCTTTCTCCCTCCCTCTGTCTGTGCAGAAGGACCGAACCTTGGCCATGCCAAGCCAAAAGCCTGCAGTCCTTTGGCACATCAGGACTTGGGGTGAGCAGTAGCTTCCCCAACCTGGCGCCCCCCATGTGCGGGGTGGGGGAGAGAGCCCACCCCACCCCCAAGATCCCACCTTGGGAAGGAGTGGGAGGGGGGCTCTGCTCTTCCCCAGCCCCCAGCCCCCCGCCCGTTGCCCCCCCAATCCTTCCGCAAGTCAGCTTTTCTTGTGCAAGCAAGAGGTTCTATCCCCGCAAAAGCACTCTCAGAGTTGGCGCTTCTCTTGGCTGCTCCCGCTGCCCCCGCTGGCACCTTTTGCAGGGCTCCCTTCCCCGGTTTCCTGAGCAGATCCAGGTTGGGGGAGGGAAAGGTAGGCTGGGGGAGTGTCTCCCGCCGTCTTCCTCTGGGATGCTGCCCGCCTTCCTTCCTCCCTCCCTTCGGGGGCCGGTGCTAACCGTACCTGCCGCTGAGAAGGATCCGGTCTTTGAGGTTCCATTCCGGCGCCAACCACCACAGGCTGCGGATGGAAATGGTGAAGAGAGCCGGGAAGAAGACCAAGCCCAGGGCCAGAGTCTGCCACATCCCAATGGGCCGCCGGCTTGGCTCTGCTCCGCCCGGCCTCCAGGAGCTCCCGGAGCCTCTTGCTTGCTCGGTGCTCCCCCCCGGCAGGGCAAGAGGCAGGGACGCCCTCTGGAGCCAACCGCTCCCCACAGCACAACGCCCGCCCCACCCCGCCCTGGCCAGCTTTTTTGAGTGAAGGGGAGCAGTGCTGTGTGCGCTTCTGGATCAGTGCAGCTCCCGCAGGCCCCCCTCCCCAGAAACCTCCTGACCCTTCGGAAGGGCAGCCCCCGCTCGTGCGTCACCTCATGATGGCGCGCTTGCCCTTCACGTCAACTTCGGCGTAGCAAGCAACCTTCGGCTGAGCAGCAAGTGAGCAAGGCAGAGGAAGAGCAAGGGAGGCGGTGGGGGAGTGGGGGTGGCTCCTTTAAGACTTGTGGACTTCAACACCCAGAGTTCCTCAACCAGCAAAGCTCTGAGAGTTGATTGGTCCACAAGTCTTAAAGGAGGCAAGTTTGAAGATGCCTGGAGGCGGCGGGGCAGCAACAGCAGTGGTGGCGGTGGTGGCGGCAGAGGTGGTGGCGGGGCGGCAACAAACATGGCGGCCAGGGCGAGCAACCGGCGACCGGTTCGGGGGCATGGCCAGCCATCTTTTACTACTGGTTCTGCGAACTACTAAATATTTTTACTACCGGTTCTCCTGAACTGGTGAGAACCGGTAGCAACCCACCACTGCTGTTTATTGGGGTAGGGATGGAGGAAGATTCATATTGAATTTGATAAAGCCCAAAGCCAATTTGAAGTATTATACTATAGCAATCCTTATGAGAAAACAACAGTTGTCTTCTGCCTACGTTGAACCTAATGAGTTTTCAGATTGTCGTATACCACTGCTGCAGTTTGTCAGATTGCAATTACAAAGCTATCAAAAGTTCTTTTTTAAAGTTTTTTAATGTTTTTAATTATTTTTTTGTGGATAAAATCTTTTGCACATGGGCTTGTCTATTTGTGACTGCCAATGCAGAGTTAATTACAGAAAATCTAGAAATTCTTTTTGAATACTTAGAATCAATTTCAATTTCTGTCCTAGAAGATGTAGACAAGCTGCTTGGAGTGAAACATTCCACTACTTATTGTCTAATTTAACTTGCAATTTTTACTCAGAGATTATCAGTAATGTTTTAGTTAATATTACAAATGTTCCTCTGAGAAGAAGTGCCTTCTTATTTAAAGGAGGCAAAATATTAGACCACTTTTAAAAAGTTGTAATCTTTCATGTTTGAGTAAAGTGTGGAAGAATCTGGTGGCTTCATAGTTGCAGACAGTCTTGGAAGGAACATTACTCTATCCCATTTCAATCTGAATTCAGAGTAAGTTACATAAATGAAATATCCTTTGCTGGCTTGATGGATAATATTTAAATGAACTGGCGTGTGATTCCATTGGTTCCTCTTTACTTCTTCATGATTTTTGGTTCCATCCACCATGATATCTCTCAGAATTCATTGAGCAATTTAGAAATAGGCACTGATAGTGTTATTTGGACTCTGGAACTATATTATATGACACCCTTCAAAGTTTTCCAATATCTATACAAAACTACTAGATTTATAGCTGGATTGAGCTTCACTCTCTCTTTGAATTCAGAAAATGATATGGCTTCAGTGATACCTTGCAATCAGTAATAGGTTGGGTGAATCATAAAAAATTGAAACTGACAAAATAGTTAGATAAGCATTGTGAGAGGTCATATTTCCAAGTACTTAGAATCCTTCCTAATCTGGATGGTATTAAGTTTTCCAGAAAAAGAAGATTCATAGTTTGGATGTATTTTGGAATCCAGATCTCTCTTTGATTTCCTATATAGAGATAATGATCACCAGCATCCTTTCTCAGCTTCAATTGATATCACAGTAGTAATGGGGGATTTTAACTACCCTGATATCAACTGGGAAATAAACTCTGCACCAAGTGGAAGATCCAACAGGTTTCTAACAAACCTAGCAGACAACTTCATTTCCCAAAAAGTAGAGAAGGGAACAAGGGGATCAGCCATATTGGACTTAATTCTCACTAACAGAGATGAAATGATAGAAGGTGTTGAAGCTACAGGAACCTTGGGAGCAAGTGATCACACAATACTGGAATTCAACATTATGCAAACACAAGTAGTAGAACAAAGTCAAACTAGAGTTTTGGACTTTAAGAGAGCTAATTTCAATAAACTTAGAGAGAGTTTGAGAAGGATTCCATGGATGAGAATCCTCAAGGGGAAAACAACTCAAGAAGCTTGGGAAATTTTGAAAAGTGAGATTATAAAAGCCCAGTCTAGCATAATACCAGTGAAGAAGAAAAATAATAAAACTCAAAAGAAACCAGCATGGATGCATAAAGAACTATCTGACAAATTGAAAGACAAAAAGGACAAGTATAAAAAGTGGAAAGGGGGCAAATAACTAAGGCAGAATATCAGCAAATAGCCCGAGCCTGTAAAGATGAAGTGAGGAAAGCTAAGGCTCACAATGAACAAAGGCTAGCGACAAAAGTAAAAAATAACAAAAAAAAGCTTCTTCCAACATGTTAAAGACAAGAAAAAAGTCAAAGAAACAATTGGCCCATTGCTGGGAGAAAGTGGCAAGAAGGTGACAAGCAACAGGGAGAAAGCAGATCTACTTAACTCATTTTTTGCATCTGTCTTTATACAAAAGGAAAAAACAATCCAACCTATCAGAAACAGCACCACAAAAAACAGATTAGGAACACAAGTTAAAATAGGGGAAAAAATGGTAAGTGTCTGTCTACCCTAGATGAATTCAAATCACCAGGATTAGATGGAAGTTCTGAAGGAACTGGCGGACGAGATCTCAGAACCACTGAACTATATCTTTCAAAGATTCTGGAGCACAGGGGAGCTGCCAGAGGACTGGAAAAGAGCTGATGTAGTTCTTCAAAAAAGGAAAAAAAAAACCAGATCCAGGAAACTTCAGACCTATCAACCTGACCTCAATACCAGGGAAGATTCTGGAAAAGATAAGTAACGAATCATTGAACACCTAGAAGCAAACAAGGTAATAACCAAAAGCCAACATGGGTTTGTCAAAAACAGATCATGCCAGACTAATCTCATTGCATTCTTTGACAAAATGACAAAATTAGTGGACCAGAAGAATGTTGTCAATATAATTTACTTGGATTTCAGTAAAGCATTTGATAAAGTAGACCATAACCTACTACTAGATAAAGTAGAAAAATGTGGGTTAGACAGCATCACCACCAGATTGATTCGTAACTGGCTGACCAACCGCACTCAACATGTAGTCCTCAATGGAACTACATCCACATGGAGGGAAGTATGCAGTGGAGTACCCCAAGGCTCTGTTTTAGGCCCAGTACTCTTCAACATCTTCATCAATGACTTGGACGAGGGGATAGATGGGGAACTCATCAAATTTGCAGATGACACCAAGCTGGCAGGAATAGCCAACACTCCAGAAGATAGGCTCAAGATACAGAAGGATCTTGACAGACTTGAACATTGGGCGCTATCTAACAAAATGAAATTCAACAGTGAAAAAAGTAAGGTTCTACATTTAGGCAAAAAACCCAAAATGCACAGGTACTGTATATGTGGTACCTTACTCAATAGTAGTACCTATGAGAGGGCTCTTGGAGTCCTAGTGGACAACCATTTAGATATAAGCCAGTAGTGTGTAGCAGCTGCCAAAAAAGCCAACACAGTTCTGGGCTGCATAAACAGAGGGATAGAATCAAGATCACATGAAGTGTTAATATCACTTTATAATGCCTTGCTAAGGCCACACTTGAAATACTGCATTCAGTTTGGGTTGCTAGATGTTGAGACTCTAGAAAGAGTGCAGAGAAGAGCAACAAAGGTGAGTAGGGGACTGGAGGCTAAAACATATGAAGAACAGTTGCAGGGACCGGGTATGTCTAGTTTAATGAAAAGAAGGACTAGCAGTGTTCCATGATAGCAGTGTTCCAATATCTCAGGGGTTTTCACAAAGTAGAGAGAGTCAAACTATTCTCCAAAGCACCTAAAGGTAGAATAAGAAGCAATGGGTGGAAACTAATCAAGGAGAGAAGCAACTTAGAACTAAGGAGAAATTTCCTGACAATTAGAACAATCAATAAGTGGAACAACTTGCCTCCAGAAGTTTTGAATGTTCCAACACTGGAAATTTTTAAGAAAATGTTGGATAGCCATTTGTCTGAAATGGTGTAGGGTTTCCTGCCTGGGCAGAGGGTTGGACTAGAAGACCTCCAAGGTCCCTTCCAACTCTGTTATTATGTTATGTTATGTTATGTTATTATGTTGTGTTGTGTTGTGTTGTGTTGTGTTGCGTTGCGTTGTGATGTTATGTCATGTCCTTTTCTGAAAGTACATTCCCTTAAAGACAAGGCATACATGTTTCATTATTGCAATGTGTTTTTTCAGGCTCCATGTTTAGTCTAAAAAGTTCAACTGATATAAAATTTAGCAGCCAGATTAGTCTCTGGAAGAATAAGTAAAGTGTTGGGTAACTTATGTTATAATTTGTTATTGTTGATTTTTCTGTAGCTTCTAATAGAAGCAGTGTACTGAAATGTGATCCGAAATCAATGAATAGATGGAAGAGTCAATACTTACATGAAATGGTTGGCAATCTTTTCAGGTCACAATTGCCATTATGCAGTTTTAAAAAATGATGCAAGCACACAAACAAATAAATAAAAGTTCTTAAAGGTTTTAAAAACAGGGATAAAAATTTAATGACTATCAATCCCATGAGATCTTAATATCTTCACTGAAGCAAATACTTTTCATGCTTGAACATTTTGGACATAAAATAAATGACAATGGAATGAGTCTAATATAAGTAAGGATCTGGCTATTTTAGGAATTAATGCTGCTTTCTCCCCTAAATCTGTAGTTAAACCAAAAAGATGAGAGGTGGATAGGGTGCAAAATAGTGTAGTATCTTTAAAAATTTAAAGATTAAATTTTTAATCTATTGGCAGAGGACTAAACCCTGTACAAATGTTCAAAACAGATACAATTTGACATTGGAAATATAAACAAAAACTAACTAAAACAAAGATCTAACAAGTGCTCCAATGCTGATATTCTGTGATGTCAATTGGCGTGTTATTGAATGTTAAAACCAGCATCTATAGAATTAGATGGAGCATTTCTTCTAATTCATGAAGAATAGCTGAAGTCAAGAATCTATTGTTCCAGAACACTCATAGAGCTAAACGCTCAGCACAAAGTAAAGAAGCCTATAGATATGTGAACAATTCTCAGAGTCCCTTTATAGAATGGAACCATTGCAGTTGTACACAGTCATTGATTCTACTGATAAATTGCAAAGATTTGGGGAAGGTACAAATAAAAAAAAGATGTTTCTCAAGAACTCTAATGATAAATATTGCCACATGGAATTAATGCTTGCTTTGCTAGAGTTACAGTTATGATCACAAATGCAAATTAGAAAACAAACGACCAGAAAAAGACGGTATGTTTAAGCCTATACTGTTCAGTTCAATAATGGAATAGTCAAGATGAATAATAATAATACTAAAAAACCTTGTAATTAATTCCAAAATCCTTCTTAATCAGAGTAATTTCAAGAAATGGTGAAATCAGTTTGTCAACAAATTCTGGGACTAAGTTAATGCCACCAAAAGTCCAGCTATTCTTAACAGAGTCTATTAACCATATGTCCTAGTTTACAAGCAGGAAAAGACAGACACAAATAGAAACAGCAATCATTTACTGAGAAAAATAATCTCTAGATGAATTAGAGATGATAGATAGTCTACCTAGCATGCTGGAATCATAAAATTTAACATTTTAATATTTACTGTGTATTAGTGGATTGCATTTAAATAATTTTCATCCACAAGACTTTAGGTGTCCACAGAAATCTTGTTGACAAGATTTTAAAAAGGATTTTTGGGCAGGGATTCTGAAGAATAAGCTTATTTTCTGGACCTCTGCCTCAAAACTAGGAACATCAGTTTCTATGCTGTTCCTGCGTTTTTAGTTCTAGGTTTTAACCGTGCTTATATGCTTTCTGTAAAAGTGTTCCTCATCTCCCAGAAGAATTTCATAATACAGCTAAAAGCTTGGTAGTATAAAGATACTATCTGGTAATTTGATCTGAAGCAGAAAAGTTACTATTTTTGAAAGATTGGTTACTCCTCATAGTTTTTTGGTCTCATTTATACTATATACATTAAGGGAGAAGGTTCATAACTCTGCAAATCATGTATAATAAGGCTATAAGCATATTGAATTCTTGCAGGATCTAAATGTTATTTTGTATCTGTCCTTAGTAGTCATTAAAAACATATTGAGTATATAATGTATTGAATAACCTAGCTTAACCTAGGTTAAGCTAATAATATATATATGAAGAAGAACAAACGGGTAATTTCTCATATAAGGTAGGATAGTCCTCCTTTGCTTACTTTTTTTTTCTTGAAGGATTGAATTTTAGTGGCTTGCATATTTTAATTGTCTGGTTTTATTATCATGATGCTTGTATGTTTATTTTTAATTATTCCCAACATTTACAAGTATAGAATTCATGTCAAAGTGGTTTCTTTTCTCCAAATATTATTTTGCAACTGATACTCCTACTGAAATCCACAAGGTTTAGAAAATTTTCTCAAGAAATGCTTTTCTAGAGAAGAGGATTCCACAAACACTTATAAAAATCTACTTCAATTCAATTAGAGCCAGTGGAGGCATGGAGACAGAGAACCATCATAAATACGGCATGCCTTCCCAAACTGACACCAGGGCTGCACTTCAAGTCTTTAAAAACACATCTGTAGGAAATCAAGTAGTTCCATGGGCTCCTTTGGCATATTTATGGTCACTGGGAAGAGCTTATGGGCAGAAATCTGACTGAGTTATAAGGAGACAAGCAAAAGGTCAGTACATGGATGGACAAGGGTGAAATTTCTTTTCTTATTTGTTACAGACTAGTTTTCATCAAGATAATAATCTTGTGAGTGGCTTGTACCAATTTTATTGTAGGTGGCCCTTTATGTAATTGAATGTTCCACAATGAACAAAAGGTTCCTACTCATAGATAGTTCATACAGCAGGGAAAAGGCTATATTAGGAAACCAAAAACTGTCTACTATTGTTTGTTTGTTTGTTTGTTTGTTTATTTTATTTTATTTTATTTTGTCATATAAGCATAAGTATGAAATAACTATACAATATATAAGCATATATATAAGTATGAGTATGTAATAACTATATTAATTGGATATAACAAAAGGAAACAATAGGCCAGGAATGGTAGGCACGCTTGTGCTCTTATTCCCCATACAGACCTCTTAGGAATGGGGTGAGGTCAATAGTAGACAGTTTTTGGTTGAAGCTTTGGGGATTTTGGGAAGAGACCACAGGATTAGTTAGTGTATTCAAAGCATTAACAACTCTGTTACTGAAGTCATATTTTCTGCAATCAAGATTGGAGCGATTAACATTAAGCTTAAATCTATTGTGTGCTCGTGTATTGTTGCAATTGAAGCTGAAGTAGTCTTCGACAGGAAGGACATTGTAATAGATGATTCTATGAGTTAAACTCAGGTCATGTTGAAGGCGGCGTAGTTCTAAATTTTCTAAGCCCAGGATTTCAGGTCTGATGGCATAAGGTATTTTGTTGTATTCAGAGGAGTGGAGAACTCTTCTTGTAAAATATTTCTGGACACGTTCAATTGTATTGATGTCCCTGTTTCTAGTTGTTATCAGAGTAATGTGGTATGGGTTCCAGACAGTTGAGCTGTATTCAAGAATTGGTCTAGCAAATGTTTTATATGCTCTGATTAGTAGTGTAGTGTTTTTGGAGAAGAAGCTACGCAAGATTAGGTTTACAACTCTTAAAGCCTTTTTTGCGTTGTTGTTGCAGTGAGCTTTGGCACTTAGATCATTTGATATGAAAACTCCAAGGTCTTTAACAGGGTGGGGGTCATCTGTAAGGTAATGCCCATCAAGCTTGTACTTAGTGTTTAGGTTCTTTTTTCCAATATGTAAGACTGAGCATTTGCTGGTTGAGATTTGGAGTTGCCAAGTTTTAGACCATTCAGATACAAAGTCAAGGTCTTTTTGAAGGGTAGCTGTATTGTTAGTGGTATTAAATAGTTTGACATTGTCAGCAAAGAGAACACAATTACTTGTAATATTATTACATAATATTATATATATATATATACTATATATAATATTACTTGTAATATTATATATATATAATATTACTTGTAATATTATTATAATAATATTACTTGTAATATTATTGTAATATTACTTGTAATATGAATATTCTCCCCATCAGTGAGAATTGAATAGACATTCATTTTAATTCAGCTCATGGGATAGTTTGAAACTGAGCATGTTGCCTATAGAATTGTTTCCAATCTGCTCAAAATATCTTCCTTTCTTCATTTTGAAGTGAAAATGATCTTAGTCTTAAGAGACAATTTTACACCAAAAAGATGTAATTCCAACATATTGCCATAGGGATGTACTGTAAGATGTGTGTGTGTGTGTGTGTGTGTGTGTGTATGTGTATATGTGAATAATATTAAAACTGCTGGGAGTTTTCAAAATATATATATATATATATATATATATATATATATATATATATATATATATATATATATATATATATATATATATATATATATATAAAATATTAATTGTAATATTATTATATTATAATAATATTACTTGTAATATTATTGTAATATTACTTGTAATATGAATATTCTCCCCATCAGTGAGAATTGAATAGACATTCATTTTAATTCAGCTCATGGGATAGTTTGAAACTGAGCATGTTGCCTATAGAATTGTTTCCAATCTGCTCAAAATATCTTCCTTTCTTCATTTTGAAGTGAAAATGATCTTAGTCTTAAGAGACAATTTTACACCAAAAAGATGTAATTCCAACATATTGCCATAGGGATGCACTGTAAGATGTGTGTGTGTGTGTGTGTGTGTGTGTGTGTGTGTGTGTGTGTGTGTGTGTGTGTATATGTGAATAATATTAAAACTGCTGGGAGTTTTCAAAATATATAAGGCAATATTATTTATTAGATCATCTTCTGTTGGTGTAAGGAAATGAAATCCTCAAGTTAGTCAGAAATTTCCCATGGGTGGGGGTGGAGGACAGGACAACTTAAGGAAATTGTCAACATTAACAGTAGTGAGAGTCAAGTCCACATAAACATTATATCATTTCATTTGGAAGTTGTACCCCCACAAATAAATGAGAATTGAATTCTTTATTTGGCCAAGTATCCCTAGACACACAAGGAATTTGTATTGGGTGCAAAAGCTCTCAGCATCCATACAAAGCAATAAAAGTATCATCATCATCATCATCATCATCACATCCCAATAAGAAGGAGAAATAAAGAACATAATAAGAAGGATGAATAATAATACTACAGTCATACTGCATGGGTAAATACACATAGACATTAGACAGTACTGTGAAAATTAAGTTTTCAGCAGAGCAATGGCACAAGGGAAAAACTGTCCCTGTTTCTAGTTGTTATCAGTGTAATAAGTTGTTATCAAGATAATAAGCATCCTATAGAATATGCACACTGTCTTGTCCCTTAATGCTAGTTATGTACAGCTGTCCTCTATATTCTAATTCAGGATTTAAAATATGTCTACAGCCAAAATAAATTAATTCAAAACGTAAAACTATGAAATACAGCTATAAGAATAAAATCTAGTACCAATTAAGTATAGAAATTCTGTTCTAAAGTATAGTAACAGAGAGAAACTACTACAATAGCACAAGTAGAGAACTAATATTTTGATAATTAATGCTTCTGCTGTTGCTATGCTTTCACAGCATATTTTCATGCCTGGTTTTCTTCACTATAAGGGTAAAGGTAAAGGTTCCCCGCGCACATACGTGCTAGTCGTTGCCGACTCTAGGGGGCAGTGTTCATCTCCGTTTCAAAGCCGAAGAGCCAGCGCTGTCTGAAGACGTCTCCGTGGTCATGTGGCCAGCATGACTCAACGCCAAAGACGCACGGAACGCTGTTACCTTCCCACCAAGGTGGTCCTTATTTTTTCTACTTGCATTTTTACGTGCTTTCGAAACTGTTAGGTTGGCAGAAGCTGGGACAAGTCACAGGAGCTCACCCCGTTACACGGTAGCACTAGAGATTCAAACTGCTGAGCTGCCAACCTTTCGATCGACAAGCTCAACGTCCTAGCCCCTGAGCCACCTTATAGTCCCTCACTATAAGGATACGAAGTCATTAACAGATTCATATAGCCTTTTAGTGTAAGTTATAAGATAGTAGAAAGCAAAGGGTTTCATTTCATTTTCACCCTTATACCCCCAAACATGTCCCAATTCTTTTGATGGCACTAAATTTAAGTCATTGAATTAGAGGGAGCCCCTCGTGGCTCCCATGTGACACCTCTCCTGCGCAGACTGCACTGGCTACCTGTAGCCTTCCGGGTGCGCGTCAAGGTTCTGGTAACTATCTTCAAAGCGCTCCATGGCATAGGGCCGGGTTACTTACGGGACTGTCTGCTGCCACTGAATGCCTCTCACCGACCCGTGCGCTCTCACAGAGAGGGACTCCTCAGGGTGCCGTCGGCCAGGCAGTGCCGACTGGCGACACCCAGGGGAAGGACCTTCTCTGTGGGGGCTCCCACCCTCTGGAACGAACTTCCCCAGGACTCCGCCAACTTCCTGACCTTCGAACCTTTCGCCGCGAGCTTAAGACACATCTATTTATCTGCGCAGGACTGGACTAGAATTTTCAATTTTGAATTTGGTTTTAATGGGGTTTTATTATTTGTATTGCTATTTTTAAATATTCGGCCTTATTTAATAAGTTTTTTAATTGATGTTTTATTTTGTATTTATATGTATGTTTTATCTGGCTGTAAACCGCCCTGAGTCCCTAGGGAG
This sequence comes from Ahaetulla prasina, assembly GCF_028640845.1. Lineage (NCBI taxonomy): Eukaryota > Metazoa > Chordata > Lepidosauria > Squamata > Colubridae > Ahaetulla > Ahaetulla prasina. The sequence continues at coordinate 37,799,852 of NC_080542.1, read as the reverse complement.
ATAGGGCGGTATAAAAATGCGAAAAATAAATAAATAAAAATAAATAAATTGGAGGGACGCACTGGATGCTTTTCAAGGTGGAAATAAGAACATTCTGGCTTCCAGATAGTTCTTGCTTTCTTTCCTACCATTAAATCCCCAAGCCAAAAAAGACACCATAACTTTCTGTGTTGTTATTATCCTTCTAGTGACATCATCTTACAGACCTCTGACCAAGGAAAGAAAGAAGCAGCAACCCCTGACCCTGGGAATCTCCCCAGTATATAAATTATTTAGCAGTCTGAAGTAGTGTAAAGTAGTGTGAAAGTCTTTGACCTCTGGCAAAGAGTGTAAGTCTATACTATGGACTGTTGATACACTACATTGTAATCATGATTACTTGTTCAAGAAAAAAAATTGTTGGAAGACATTTAACAACAAATGAAAATGAATATTTGAATTCCTAAGGAAGCTGTTTGCTTTTTTTAATTGGACAAAATCAAAAGATCAATTTCCTTACAGTATTGCTATCAGATGTAGAAAATTCAACAGCAAGGACTAAAATTATTGTTCTCATACCTTTCCATACATGAAGAAAGCATTATGGTTCAAGTATATTCTAGCCAATGCTACACTGATACATTGAAGTGATGCTGTGGCCGCCCTCTTGTGGTGCCTGGAGGCTGGGGGGGCCTAGATGGGAGACAACAGGCTTTGACTGAACCCTGGCTTGATGAACCCTGACTGAATCCTGGTACATGGATCTGGGATTTGTCATCTTTCACCCTGGATGGAATGGTAGTACCCCAGACAGATCCAGTTTGCAACTTGGGGGGTTCTCATAGATTCGCATCTCCTGCTCAAGAAGTGTGTGTGTGTGTGTGGGGGGGGTTTAACACTATTGCTTTGTGAGCTGCATTGGTTGCTGATCTGCTTCCAGGTGCAATTCAAGGGGTTGGCGGTCACCTTTAAAGCCCTTCATGGCATAGCTCCAGGTTATTTGAGAGATTGTCTCACTGCACTGGGATTGGTGCTCCCCACTCATACCAGCAGAGGAGTTATGCTATGGGTTTCCATCAGCCCAATTATTCCGGCTGGCCAGGCCCAAAAGGAGGGCCTTCTCTGCTGTTGCTCCTGCCCTCTGAAACATCTTGTCCTCTCTATGTGAGGTTGGCCCTAACCATCCTAGCAGCCTAAAGATCTGGCTCTGCCAGTTGGCCTGGTGCCTCAATGTGGGAGCAAGTGGAAGTAGTTGATCAAGTAAAAACAGACACCCCCCCCTCTATTACTCCCCCCCCACCCTATGTATCCTTGACTTTAATCTTGGTTTTAATTTACTCTTATTTAATGTAGATGGAACAACTTGCTTCCAGAAGTTGTGGGTACTCTTAACACTGGAGGTTTTTAAGAAGAGATTGCACAGCCATTTGTGGTATAGGGTTTCCTGCTTGAGCAGAGACCTCCAAGGTCCCTTCCAACTCTGGAGATGTACCACTTTAAGATAGGTGGCCAATAAATTAAATAATAAACAAACAAACAAACAAACGAATGAATGAATGAATGCCTGATTGAAATCTTGAAATATTCTAGCATTTTTGCCTCCTTAAATATACCTCACTGAATAAATGAATGAATGAATGAATCAATCAATCAATCAATGAATAAATCAATGAATGAATCAATGAATGCCTGATTGAAATCTTGAACAGAGGCTCTAGCATTTTTGCCTCTTTAAATATACCTCATAAACTGAATTCAGCTTTCTTTCCTATATTTATCTAACCAAATCCTAGGATTAGGGGAGGTAGATAAGTCTAAAGACTGATTAAAGGCAAAACATTATCAGCAAAAGGCAATAAAAATATTGATCTTATTTTCTGAGACCTACTTCAAAAACATGTAAGTAAATGATAAGGCTGCATAAATAAAAGTAGATTCTGAAACAGTTCTTCCTATTACCTGTTCAACTCCTGATAAAATGATAAATCTAGAATAGTATAATAAATCAGTAGTTATTATAAGATATAAGGCATTCAGATATATAGCTACCACAATGAAAAACTGCCAGAGCTCACAAATCAGCATTTTATTCAAGATTTCAGATTTGTCAGATGATATCTAGGAGGAATAGCTGAGTTTTAATTAAATAATAACTTTTTAAATAGTGAAGTATAAAAGTTACACTACCAAAGAAAAAGAGAGATTAAACATGAAGGAAGAAAAGTTATATTATCATGATTAAAATAAATTAAATGTGAACAACAGCCCCCCAAAAACTAACAGATAACGTCCATGTAATACAAAAAATTAATTAAATCCTTAAATTTATCATTAAATCTAGACTAGAGAAGCTTATTGTGTCATTTTCTTGATTTAAGCTAAGCCTTCAAATATGTGTCCAGAGTCAAATTTTAATTCTGTAGCTGGTTGAAAAAGTAACACACTTTGTTTTTCCAAATTTCCCATAGGATTTCCATAGTATACACACACATACACACACTTCTGTACAACTAAATAGGTCACATCCGGGTGATGTGCGCCTTCCGGGTGCGCTTCAAGGTTTTGGTAACTATCTTGAAAGCACTCCATGGCATAGGGCCGGGTTATTTATGGGACCGCCTGCTGCTACCGAATACCTCCCACCGACCCGTGCGCTCTCACAGAGAGGGACTTCTCAGGGTGCCGTCGGCTAGGCAGTGCCGGCTGGCGACACCCAGGGGAAGGGCCTTCTCTGTGGGGGCTTCCACCCTCTGGAACGAACTTCCCCCAGGACTTCGTCAGCTTCCTGACCTCCGAACCTTCCGCCGCGAGCTTAAAACACTTCTATTTATCTGCGCAGGACTGGACTAGAATTTTCAATTTTGAATTTGGTTTTAATGGGGTTTTATTATTTTGTATTGCTATTTTAAATATTCGGCCTTATTTAATAAGTTTTTAATTGATGTTTTATTTTGTATTTATATGTATGTTTTATCTGTCTGTAAACCGCCCTGAGTCCCTAGGGAGATAGGGCGGTATAAAATGCGAAAATAAATAAATAAAAATAAATAAATTGGAGGGACGCACTGGATGCTTTTCAAGGTGGAAATAAGAACATTCTGGCTTCCAGATAGTTCTTGCTTTCTTTCCTACCATTAAATCCCCAAGCCAAAAAAGACACCACAACTTTCTGTGTTGTTATTATCCTTCTAGTGACATCATCTTACAGACCTCTGACCAAGGAAAGAAAGAAGCAGCAACCCCTGACCCTGGGAATCTCCCCAGTATATAAATTATTTAGCAGTCTGAAGTAGTGTAAAGTAGTGTGAAAGTCTTTGACCTCTGGCAAAGAGTGTAAGTCTATACTGTGGACTGTTGATACACTATATTGTAATCATGATTACTTGTTCAAGAAAAAAAATTGTTGGAAGACATTTAACAACAAATGAAAATGAATATTTGAATTCCTAAGGAAGCTGTTTGCTTTTTTTAATTGGACAAAATCAAAAGATCAATTTCCTTACAGTATTGCTATCAGATGTAGAAAATTCAATAGCAAGGACTAAAATTATTGTTCTCATACCTTTCCATACATGAAGAAAGCATTATGGTTCAAGTATATTCTAGCCAATGCTACACTGATACATTGAAGTGATGCTGTGGCCGCCCTCTTGTGGTGCCTGGAGGCTGTGGGGGCCTAGATGGGAGACAACAGGCTTTGACTGAACCCTGGCTTGATGAACCCTAACTGAATCCTGGTACATGGATCTGGGATTTGTCATCTTTCACCCTGGATGGAATGGTAGTACCCCAGACAGATCCAGTCTGCAACTTGGGGGGTTCTCATAGATTCGCATCTCCTGCTCAAGAAGTGTGTGTGTGTGGGGGGGGGGGTTTAACACTACTGCTTTGTGAGCTGCATTGGTTGCTGATCTGCTTCCAGGTGCAATTCAAGGGGTTGGCGGTCACCTTTAAAGCCCTTCATGGCATAGCTCCAGGTTATTTGAGAGATTGTCTCACTGCACTGGGATTGGTGCTCCCCACTCATACCAGCAGAGGAGTTATGCTATGGGTTTCCATCAGCCCAATTATTCCGGCTGGCCAGGCCCAAAAGGAGGGCCTTCTCTGCTGTTGCTCCTGCCCTCTGAAACATCTTGTCCTCTCTATGTGAGGTTGGCCCTAACCATCCTAGCAGCCTAAAGATCTGGCTCTGCCAGTTGGCCTGGTGCCTCAATGTGGGAGCAAGTGGAAGTAGTTGATCGAGTAAAAACAGACCCCCCACCCTCCATTACTCCCCCCCCACCCTATGTATCCTTGACTTTAATCTTGGTTTTAATTTACTCTTATTTAATGTAGATGGAACAACTTGCTTCCAGAAGTTGTGGGTACTCTTAACACTGGAGGTTTTTAAGAAGAGATTGGACAGCCATTTGTGGTATAGGGTTTCCTGCTTGAGCAGAGACCTCCAAGGTCCCTTCCAACTCTGGAGATGTACCACTTTAAGATAGGTGGCCAATAAATTAAATAATAAATAAACAAACAAACAAACGAATGAATGAATGAATGCCTGATTGAAATCTTGAAATACTCTAGCATTTTTGCCTCCTTAAATATACCTCACTGAATAAATGAATGAATGAATGAATCAATCAATCAATCAATCAATGAATAAATCAATGAATGCCTGATTGAAATCTTGAACAGAGGCTCTAGCATTTTTGCCTCTTTAAATATACCTCATAAACTGAATTCAGCTTTCTTTCCTATATTTATCTAACCAAATCCTAGGATTAGGGGAGGTAGATAAGTCTAAAGACTGATTAAAGGCAAAACATTATCAGCAAAAGGCAATAAAAATATTGATCTTATTTTCTGAGACCTACTTCAAAAACATGTAAGTAAATGATAAGGCTGCATAAATAAAAGTAGATTCTGAAACAGTTCTTCCTATTACCTGTTCAACTCCTGATAAAATGATAAATCTAGAATAGTATAATAAATCAGTAGTTATTATAAGATATAAGGCATTCAGATATATAGCTACCACAATGAAAAACTGCCAGAGCTCACAAATCAGCATTTTATTCAAGATTTCAGATTTGTCAGATGATATCTAGGAGGAATAGCTGAGTTTTAATTAAATAATAACTTTTTAAATAGTGAAGTATAAAAGTTACACTACCAAAGAAAAAGAGAGATTAAACATGAAGGAAGAAAAGTTATATTATCATGATTAAAATAAATTAAATGTGAACAACAGCCCCCCAAAAACTAACAGATAACGTCCATGTAATACAAAAAATTAATTAAATCCTTAAATTTATCATTAAATCTAGACTAGAGAAGCTTATTGTGTCATTTTCTTGATTTAAGCTAAGCCTTCAAATATGTGTCCAGAGTCGAATTTTAATTCTGTAGCTGGTTGAAAAAGTAACACACTTTGTTTTTCCAAATTTCCCATAGGATTTCCATAGTATACACACATACACACACTTCTGTACAACTAAATAGGTCACATCCGGGTGATGTACGCCTTCCGGGTGCGCTTCAAGGTTTTGGTAACTATCTTCAAAGCGCTCCATGGCATAGGGCCGGGTTATTTACGGGACTGCCTGCTGCTACCGAATACCTCCCACCGACCCGTGCGCTCTCACAGAGAGGGACTCCTCAGGGTGCCGTCGGCCAGGCAGTGCCGGCTGGCGATGCCCAGGGGAAGGGCCTTCTCTGTGGGGGCTTCCACCCTCTGGAACGAACTTCCCCCAGGACTTCGTCAGCTTCTTGACCTCCGAACCTTCCGCTGCGAGCTTAAAACACTTCTATTTATCTGCGCAGGGCTGGACTAGATTTTAAAATTTAAATGGGTTTTAAATGGGTTTTATTATGTATATTGTTATTTTTAATTATTCGGCCATTTGTAATAAGTTTTTTAACTGATGTTTTATTTTGTATTTACATGTATATTTTATTTGGCTGTGAACCGCCCTGAGTCCCTAGGGAGATAGGGCGGTATAAAAATACGAAAAATAAATAAATAAAAATAAATAAAAAATCCTGATAATCCTAAAAGATGGTACAATATTAAATAAATTTCCTGCATATATAGTTCAGACAAACCTTCTCTCCCTCTCTCCCTCCCTTCCTCCCTCCCCCCCCCCTTGTATCTGCTGCACTGGGTATACAACAATCCATTAAGGGTGGGTAATTACAAAAGCAATCTAATTAAGACATCTGGAATCTCCATGCACCTTAAGTTTGTGCACTAACATGAACTTCCTAGTCACTAAACCAAGTCTATCTAATCAAAACAGAGCTCCAAGCATCTGTTTGCATAGTTCTAAAGACTTGGTTCAAATTATCATGTGAATATCTCAAGTGTTCAGTTTGTGCATTTTTCTACTTGATGGAATTTATTCACTAGTTTTTGAAAAGGGAGAAAAGTAAAAAGAGTTGACAGAGCAGAAAACAGCTCAACAGCCAGATAATACTCTATATACAGAAGATCCTACATTAAAAGTTAGGCATTTCTATTTTAAAACATCTCAAGAAACAATGCTGCAAAACTCAGGTTGTTGGCCAGAAGGATCATGATCTTACATAGGAAAAAGATGTCATGTTTTTAAACTGTTCCAAATTGGGAGCTTATTAGCTTACTCTTCCCAAAGTTGAAAAATGGGAAGGAAACATACCCTACTGCAAGCCTACAAGCAGGAAAATTAATGTTACACAAATCCAGTACAATTACAAGAAGTAAAGAAATAGTTTCTAATGGCAGGAGAAGAGTCTCTCTCTCTCTCTCTCTCTCTCTCTCTCTCTCTTTCTCATATCTATCTAGCATCTATTTATCTATCATCTTTTTATCTATTGCCCTGCGAGATTCCCCTCTCTCGCAGGTCTGGCCCTCCTCACTATCGAGGGCCCACCTTGAGGACGGGTTTTGGAACCCCGAGAGCTGGCATGCTAAATCTAGGAGGCTTAGGGGATTTTTAGTTAATTGTTTTAACCGTTTTTTAAGTGGGAGTTTTAATGGAAATTTTAGGGGGGGGGGGGAAACCGAGGGGGCGGGGGGGGGGGGGGGGGGGGAGGGTTAGGGCGGGTGATGGGGGTAGCCCGTCGGGAGAGAAACCAGTTCCAGCGCATGCTCGCGGCGACTATCAAATGGGTTCGGAGGTTATGGGGGAGTGTGTTCCTTTGTGTGAGGGTGAGTCCATCTGCACGGTAAGTGGGAGGCAGATATGGCGGAAGGGGATCGCATCGGTTTAGGGGTCACGCGTTCGATGTATACAGGCGATCGCGCCCCGATCCCCTGACTTCTCCCGTTCCCGGATGGTCAAGACCTCAGAGCCTGGGCCTTCGCCTGATGTTATGCAACGCACGGTCCGTGGCCAATAAGGCCCCTAATACATGATCTGATTCAGGGGTGCCGGATATTATAGGCGTTACGGAGACCTGGTTGGGCACTGAAGGGGCATGCCCTGGTCGAGATGTGCCCACCGGTTTCCGTGCATTCCATCAGCCGAGGCCCAGGGTAGGGGTGGGTGGCGGTTATTATTAAAGAGAGTCTAGAGCCGAGGAGACCACTGTACCTCAGATTGCCGGGTGTGAATCCTCTTGTGAGGTGGGGTCATAGATGTCAGATGGGCTTGCTGGTGGCGTACCTGGCTCCTTGCTGCGTGACAGCCGCCTGCCCGAGCTTCTGGAGGTGCTTGCCGGGTGGCAGTGGAGACCCCAGACTTTTAGTCATGGGGACTTTAACTGCCATCTGCCGCCCGTCATCGACAGTAGCTCGGGAGTTCATGGCCTCCATGACGGCCTTGGACCTGACTCAAGTAGTGGATGGCCCCACTCACATCGGGGAGGCACACTGACCTGATTTTCATCTCTGGTCAGTGGTTGAAGGATCTGGACTTGAGAGATATAGTCACAGAACCTTTGTCATGGTCAGATCACTCTCTTCGCCTGGACTTTCTGACCGCTACCCAACACCGCAGGGAGACGGAACCACTACGCTGGTACCGCCCCAGGCGCCTGATGGACCCAGAGAGGTTTCGGACGGAGCTTGGGCCATTCCCTGAGGGTCTGGCTCACGGCACGGCAGAGGAACTAGCCGCAGCCTGGGAACGGGCTGCGGCTGGGGCTTTAGACCGTGTCGTGCCTCTGACCCGGCGCAGATCCCAACCGGCTCCTTGGTTCTCCGAGGAGCTGAGGGGGATGAAACGCCGGAGAAGACGCCTAGAGAGTTCCTGGAGGTCCAGCCGCTCAGAGGCTGATCGGACACTAGTTAGATCCTATACTAGGACCTACCTAGTGGCACTGAGGGAAGCGAGGCGTTGCTACGCCTCCTCCCTCATTGCGTCGGCAGATAACCGCCCAGCTGCCCTGTTTCGGGTGACCCGCCCCCTCCTTCACCAGGGGGAGCGGGATGACCCGTTGCAGGGACGTGCTGAGGAGTTTAACGGTTATCTATACGATAAAATCGTTCAGCTTAGGGACGGCCTGGACCAAAATTGTGGCGATTCGGACGGGGCATCTGAGGGCGGTCTTGGTGATGTTGTTTGGGATGAGTTTGACCCTGTGACTCCCGAGGACATGGACAGGTTGCTGGGTAGATTGAATGCCACCACGTGTTTATTGGACCTGCCCTCCTGGCTGGTGCTGGCCACTCAGGAGGTGACACGAGGCTGGCTCCAGGGATTACGAGTGCTTCCTTGTTGGAGGGAGTCTTTCCGGCCGCCTTGAAAGAGGCGGTGGTGAGGCCCTCCTCAAGAAGCCTTCCTGACCCGCTGTTTTAGGTAATTATCGTCTGTCTCCAACCCGCCGCGCGAAGGTTGTAGAGAGTATGGTGGCATATCAGTGTGCCTTGCACCTGGAGGAAACTGTCTATCTGGACCCGTTCCAGTCCGGCTTCCGGCCCGGTTACAGCACTGAGACGGCTTTGGTCGCATTGGTGGATGATCTCTGGAGGGCCAGGATAGGGGTTGTTCCTCTGCCCTGGTCCTATTAGACCTCTCAGCGGCTTTCGATACCATCGACCATGGTATCCTGCTGCGCCGGTTGGAGGATTGGGAGTGGAGGCACCGCTTATCGGTGGTTCTCCTCCTATCTCTCCGACCGGTCGCAGACGGTGTTGACGGGCAGAGGTCACCCGCGGCGCCTCACTTGTGGGTGCCGCAGGGGTCGATTCTTCGCCTTCTGTTCAACATCTATATGAAGCCGCTGGGTGAGATCATCAGTGGCTTCGTGTGAGGTACCAGCTGTACGCTGATGACACCCAGCTGTACTTTTCCACACCGGCCACCCCAATGAAGCTATCAAGTGCTGTCCCGTGTTTGGAAGCCGACGGGTCTGGATGGGGAGAAACAGGCTCAAGCTCAATCCTCCAAGACGGAGTGGCTGTGGATGCCGGCATCCCGCACAGTCAGCTGAGTCCGCGGCTGACTGTCGGGAGCGAGTCATTGGCCCCGATGGAGAGGGTACGCAATTGGGCGTTCTCCTGGATGAACGGCTGTCTTTTGAAGACCACTTGACGGCCGCTCCAGGAGAGCTTTCCACCAGGTTCGCCTGGTGCGCCAGTTGCGCCTTTCTAGACCGGGATGCCTTGTGCACAGTCACTCACGCCTTGTGACGCCTCGCCTGACTACTGCAATGCTCTCTACATGGGGCTCCCTTGAGGGGCATCCGGAGGCTACAGTTAGTCCAGAATGCAGCTGCGCTGGTGATAGAGGGAGCCCTCGTGGCTCCCGAGTGACACCTATCCTGCGCAGGCTGCACTGGCTACCTGTGGCCTTCCGGTGCGCTTCAAGGTGTTGGTGAACGCCTTTAAAGCGCCCATGGCATAGGGCCGGGTTACTTACGGGACCGCCTGCTGCTACCGAATACCTCTCACCGACCAGGCGCCTCACAGAGAGGGACTCCTCAGGGTGCCGTCGGCGCGACAGTGTCGTCTGGCGACGCCCAGGGGAAGGGCCTTCTCTGTGGGGGCTCCCGCCCTCTGGAACGAACTCCCCCCAGGACTCCGTCAACTTCCGGACCTCCGAACCTTTCGCCGTGAGCTTAAAACTCACTTATTCATCTGCGCTGGACTGGGTTAGTTTTTTTTTTTTTTTAAGTTTATGGGTTTTTAATGGGTTTTACTTCTAAATTTTAATTCTGGCCAATTTAATAAGTTTTTTAATAGTATTTTAATAGTATTTATAGTGTATTATGTATTTTTACTTGGCTGTGAACCGCCCTGAGTCCTTCGGGAGAAGGGCAGTATACAAATTTAAATAATAATAAAATAAATAATAAATCATCTATCTATCTATTAAAGAAACATGAACACATTGGGCACATTCAAGCTACCACCATCCTCAGTCTCTCAAAAGATAATCTGCATCCATCTGCCTAACTCTGTAATATTAATTTTGTAATATAACTCACTGCCCCATATTGAGCTGCCATAGATCCTATTAAAACATCAGCAATTATGCAGAAAAAGTACATTTCTTGCAATCCTCCCTCCAAAACCCTTTATACAAGGTTTGTGGGCTTGTCTGGGCTGTATGAAAAAAAAAAATCCTAAATGAATCTTATGAAAAGAATACTCCAAGCTCTCAAATCCTCCTCCACCTTGAAATACCTGGTAAGGCTACTGAAACCTAGAAGCTTGGAGCTGGGAACAACACCTTTTAAGGAAGATGATGTGCAAAAAATTAAGTGTAAGAAGAGTGAAGGCATGAAATAGGGAGATTAGAAGAAATTATCCTGACTTTGGAAACAAATTTTGTCCAAATAATCAGAGCAAATGAGTGAAGAAACAAAAAACAAAACAAAACAATTTTCTGGATGAGCTAATGGCAAGCTAAGACATTTCTGAAAGAATTGAGGCAAGGATAGGGGTAAGACCAATGGAATGGCAACAAGTCTGGTTGAATGGAACCACTCAAGGCAAGGAAAAGATGAACAGATTGCCCATTTGTGCCCCCAACAACTGCTCATCACAAGGAGATAACAGACAGATCTCCTGAATGCCAGGAGACAAGGAAAACCATTGAATCCTCAAGTACAGCAAGGCCTTTAAGGAGCTGGGTTCATGTAACCTTACTTTCTGAACATTTTTGGACTTACATTTTAAAAGTAATACATTTGAAAAACTACCTAGAGAATAGAACATTATCCCAAAATAGAGAAAAACTTTAAAAATTTAAAGAATATAAAATAAATGACAACAGAGCAAAATAAGAATTTAATTCAAGAAGGTTTTAAATGTATTAAGGGGCTAGAAAAATTGGAAATATTAGATTTTTCTAAGATTTTTGAATTAACTAAAAATTTATGTTGTGGGAACATAAATTGTTTGGTGTATTAGAATAATTGGTTGAAATTTGAAAATAAAGAAATTTGAGTCTTTGTGATTATAGAAATGGAACACAAGAGGAGATGAAAGTTCCAGGCAGGAGAGAAAAGGAAAAAAAAGTCCAATTGATGGAGAAACATTGGAAAATAAAGAAATTGTAGTTTAAAAGATAGAGAAGACAGCCATCGTAGAAATACAGTAGAAATGAAAATGACTCCATAAAAGTCATATCATTAGATTTAGAAAACAGGGTTTCTAAAACCTTGAAGATAGTTTGAGATGAGGGACATGAGGGAAAATAAGTTTGAATGGAGATTCAATGCTCAAGAAAACCTGATGAAATACTGATCAAAACTGTCAGAAGCAAAGAATACAAAGATGACTCTTTTAGTCAGAATCAAAGAAATACTTCCATAAAATTCTGGAAACTCTTTTGGACTTTGTGATGACTTAGACAGAAATGATAATGATTTTTGAATTTATGAATGGATGATGGGATGTTATGGAAAGAAGTGAATTATGAGTATTATCTTACACAATGTAGGGAAATATTAAATCTGCCTATATTTATTGTACGGAAGATCTAGAATCATTTCTTTAAATAGCCCTTTTCTTCATTTTTCTTTTTCTGATGGGTATTTCTTTTATTTCTATTTTTTCCTTGATAGATTTCAGTTTTATTAACTTTTATATTGTTAAGCTCTTCAATAAAAGTATTTAAAAAAAGAAGGAAAAAACCAAACCACTCTAGATTTATAGGCATGCAGACTATAACATAGATCATACGTCTATACATACATACATACATACATACATATTATATATTTGGATTTCAGGAACCCTAATCACCCATGATATGACTTAGGAAGACTTGAATCATTCACTGAAAAAGATCAAGGATACAACAAGGAAATGCAGGCCCAACAGAAATAAAGTAATGGCTGTTGCTAAAAAAACAAGCACCCAACAAGCTAAGAATCGGCTTAGAGGGCAATAAACTTACCTATAGCTTCAGGGATATAGGCAACAATTGGTTGCTTGCAGAAATATAGGCAATAAACAGTTAGCTTGAATGATATTCTATGAATGCATCCTTTCTTTTATAAATAGCGATGTACAAGTATTATTGCAATCACATCTGATGTGCATTGTATGCAGCTCTGTAACATAGTCGGTTACCCCAATCCCTTGTTGCTGCTTTAAAAACATTTAAAGCAAAGAACTGTTTTAGTATGCTTAGTGTTCTATTTACCTGCTGTGCATAGAAGGGAAAGAATGTTAGATACATTTGGATCCTAGATGGTATCATTCCCAGTGCTACCTCCTTATTGTGTACCTGGCTGCTCTTCTCATGCTGTCTCAATGTCTTTGCAATCTGCACATTAAAATGAAATCCAGGCAAATGCCACCTAGACACCCCCCAACAAATTTCCTCAGCAGTATTAGCTGGGGTTATTTTAGTACCAAGTCACATGTCATTGCCCGGAACTGAAAAAGGTAAAATGAGATAAAAATCCAGAGAAGCATAAAAAGGAGGTATAACATTTTGCATTTTACAGTTAGGTTGCATAAACCAGCCCAACCCAAATTTGATATCTTCATAAGCTGCAAAAATTCAGATGATCAAAGAAACTCTTTGCTGTAGTTCAGTTGTCATTTGGATCTTTACAACACAGACATACTAGCTTTGTTCTGTCACATAAGTCCAAGACATTTCAAGAGGGTAAAAGAAACATATTTTAGTATGATGTAGATTCCCTAATGTTTTGTGACAATTGTAACAGAAGAATCCTGCCTATTCTTTTCTAATTCTGAATAAGCTTGTGAAATCTGAATAGATTGTGAAAAAAAGAGGAAAATAGAAATAATATATATCAAGTCTACATCTCAGACCTATTCTTTCATATCCACTTCTATCAGAAAGCAATTATTTCCAAAGCATGATTCTCATAAGAGTTTTCTTTAGCAAGAGTTATTGACATGGATGGGATGGGCTCAAAAGATTTCCAGCAACTGAACAATTCTCAATTTAGAACCAATATATCTCCATATCCCATATCTTTCTAACATCCTTTTGATGAACTAGCAAAAAGGATTATTTCTTTTCTGGTAAGGGGTAGTTTGCAGCTAGTTATTGCATTAACAGTCTGGTCAATCTGAGAATCGGCAGTTGCAACTGCAGTTGTGTTTTTCAAAAGCACTAAAATATAGCTGATCAAGTTCATAAATGAGAGGATTTTTATCCTGAGTTAGGATTTTCAAGAAGTCAATTTTTATTAAAATTCCTAGAAAAAACTAAAAAATCTTTTTAAAAAATAAGAGCACTTTCTAACTAAGCCTAAATTGTCAATCATCCAGGTCATGGTTGTCCCAAAAGTGCTTTTTCAAGAGACAACTGGACTTTCTTGTTTTTCTTTGAAGACATTTCACTTTTCATCCAAGAAGCTTTTTCAATGCTGACTGGATGGTGGGGAATGGAAGGATTTATATTCCTTGAAGACAGCTGATCAATTGCATTCTTTTAATTGCATTCTGAGGCCACCTGGAGGTTTATCTATATTGTTAAGGTCACCTGAGTAGTGGAGTGTGGAGCCTTCTTGTTGGAAGGACTGTGTTGTAGACTGTTGTAGACTGGAGATAGATGATGTTGTATCCCTCCCCCTCTGTTGAGAGAGGGCTGTTCAGTTTTGACATAGATGGCCTCTTTGACCCCTCTTTCAAACCAGAAATTTCCTCTGTCCAAAATGTCGACTGTCCTGCCTTCAAAAGAGTGGCCTTTGCCTTTTAAATGCAGATGGACTGCTGAATCTAGTCCTGATGAGTTTGTTCTCCTATGTTGTGCCATACATTTATGAAGTAATTGTTTTGTTTCCCCAATGTACAAATCTGCACATGGCTTACTGCATTGTACTGCATATACCACATTGCTCAGTTTATGTCTGGGTGTTTTATCCTTGGGATGGACAACCTTCTGCCTTAGAGTAATCTTGGGTTGAAGTGTGCATGTATGTTATGTTGGCTGAAGATCCTCCTGAGCTTTCCCCATATTTCTGCAATGTATGGAATGTCAATGTTGCTTCATTTATTGTTTTCCTTGTCTATTATGCAAGAGCTCCTATAGGGCCTTTTTTGAGATTTGATTCAGGCCTACTTGGGATAGCCACATTTTCTAAGGGCTTCCTTGAAAAAGAACTTTTAAAGAACCTCTGGGCAGTTAACAGTTTGTTATTTGAAAGGCAGCTACTTCCCACTTCATCTGCCTTCCTACATTTCTGTTGGGCTTCCAGAGTTCTTCAAAGTTCTTCTTTTTAAGACAATGTTTGCCTTTTTCACTTCTTAATTTCATTTCTCTTGGCATTTCTCTAATTTTAAGAATGCATTTCATTTGTTTTCTTTTTCATCTATTACTGCTACTATCCCTTTATATTTTAATGTATTTTAATATTAAACTGTGATTGGTTTGAAGATTTTACTTCAGGAGCAGGATAAAAAAAACCTTTGTAATAAATAAATTTGGACAGAAACTCTGCTTTGTTGTTGCTGCTGTTGGTTTTATGAATTTCATTCTTTTTGATTTAAAACAAGATAATACCAAAACCCCCAGACAGCAGAAAATAGACACAGAGCATTAAAGTCAGCTCAATATTTTTGGAAGAAAATATTTCAGTTCCAACATGAACTTTTTGTCCTTTCAAAGGAGGAATAGAGCAGCAAATGCCAGTCAAGCTCTTTAACCAACATAAGTACCTCTTGGCACACTGGAAAAGATGGTACTATTGCTGACGCCACACAAAGAATTTGTAACTTGCATGTCAAGATGACATTTATAGGGCTCTCAAATTGGAAACTGTACATTTTATTACACTCCCTGTCAAAGAAAAAAATCAGTTCCACTAGAGGTTAGAACGACAAGGGAAACCAACCAATCAATACAGGAGCTTCTAATATCTAGGCTGAACAAAAAATCATTAACCTGTTATTTTTATTATTTTGTTCTGCTTGAAATAAAGTATTTTAAAGTTTTTTTCCATTTCCCAGATGAATTTCAAAGGGGAAGCTTTCTTTTCCACCTCTTTTTTTCCAAGTGCCCAAGTGAATTGTAAACAGCTGCTTAGAGTAAGGAAGAAGAAATGTACTTTTTGGAAACAGGTGGGAAGGTTCAAAGTAGTTAATGCAAACCAAAATTTCCTCCATGGAATAGAAATGGTAATATTTTTTTCTTCACTACTGATTTATTGCAAAGTAAATAAGAAAACTATAATTCCTTCTGTACAGACTATTAAAATGATCACTAATATTATTTACCACTATCAGTAAGCAGCAGAATCTGTTGCTATTTTGGATGAAAGCACTTTTTCTCCCATGTATATTCACTACAGAATTTGTTGTACTACCTTCTTAAATATGGCTTCCTCTTCCCTTTATTATTTAAACAATTCTTCCTTTGAATAGTTTAAAAACAATTGTGTAATATAATTGTAGGATTGCTTCATCTTTTGCAGTTTTTAGCTATGAAAAGTAATTGAAGCTTACCTGGTGCTTTTTTAATGTAATTTTCATAGAAATTGAATAATGTTCATTCTCATACACATTTTTAAAATTTGTGACTTCAATAACTACCGTATATAACATCATGTTCTGGGTCACAATCTGTATACAATGTATCTGGAATTATCTCCTTTTATTCTCCCCTCTATTAGAAAGTATTTTACTGCAAATTATAATTTTATATTCTATTTTAATATTTTTTCATTTTGTCCTGTAGATTTGCAAAAGGAACAATATTATTCTGCAGACTTATATGAATACAGTAAATAAATGAATATTGTATTTTTGTCTCACACTGGACAAACACCAAAATAGCTCATGTCAGTAAAAAGAGAGAAAGAGAGACAAGGGTGGCCACTAATTAAAAAAAAAAGATTCATAAACTAAAAGGAGAAGAAAGGAAGGGGAGTGGTAAAAAAGTAAGAGGAAAGCCATCACTTCTTCATGGCTAAAACAAAGTGGTGAACTGTAAGTAGACATTTTTATCCAATTTGAGCCAGTCTGATTTTTTTCTTGTTGAATAGCAATTGATGGTTCTTGTTCTTTTGCCAATGGATGAGGACAGAATGGACTGATGGACCCCAGGGATTGCTCCATGTTTTCTTCATTAGTTATGGAGTATTTCACAATGGCTTTTACCCATTCATTTCATTGTCATCACATTCTACTGTTTGTCCAATATGACTTTTGATCTACAAAAAGCTGCATGGATCAATATAAATGTTATCTTCTTTTTCTACTTCTTGTGCTATATCAATCATCGGATGTCGGCTATCATATTGGCAATCCTATTTTTATCAGCAGCCGCACAAAAAAGTGCTGCTGAGTTTTGTCCAAACCAGTCCCTTAGATTTTGAAGCCATGATGTTCTTCTTCTGCCTGGACCTCGTTTGCCTTCAATCTTTTCTTGGAGGATTAAGTGAAGTATGCTGTATTTTCCCGGGTGTCATATCACATATCTGAAATATTCTAATTTTCACTTTTTAATAGTTTTAATGATTTCCCTTGGCTTTCCCAGGTGGCTTATCACCTCCTCATTTCTGATTTTGTCAACCCAGCTTGTTATCTACTGTAATTTAAAAAAATTATCTACTGTAATTAAATTAATATAAATTGATCTATGTGAATATATAAACAATCAGATAAGTGCAAATGCCTTCCTGACCTTTAAATTGCTATCTAGAAAAGTATTCCATTAGGTACTCACCAAATTGACCAATCTAAAGTCATAATAGTTTCCAAGACTAAAGTATCTTCCTATCAAGGTAAATTAATAGGTCATTAAGAGCATCTGGGAATTCATCATAGTTTCTTTTACATCCCTTGGTAGTCTGGCTTTTTTGTTACTTTTAATTAATTTACATACATTTATTTTAAAAAGGAAGTCTCTGAAGATTTTATTCACTTGAGTAAACATTTGAAACCTTGCTTTTCCATATCCCTATTGTGACCAGATTGGCATATTTGTGTTTCTTCCAAAAGTCTGCTGTCTAAACATTTTTGAGCATTTAAATGTTCCAAATATTTTCTTAGGATTCTCTTGCTATGCTATTTCTTCCTGTGAAACACTCAGATCATAGCTTTCTTCCTTTGGAACTATAGCCATTTTTCCAGGATCAGAACTCAAAATCACCACCGGTTTTGAACTTGAACAGTATAAGCCAGTGAGTACTTTTTTTTCAATACTGGAACTTACAATTCAATCAGTGCATGACCATCATTTAAATTATTAACTTATGTTGAATATATTTGCTTGATTCCTCAACCTAAAGTAATAGTTTTCACCATGAGGGGAAAAAAACCCAGCAAGACACTGTCCTGTTGCATACAAGATCAATGAAATATTCTCTCAATATAATGACACAGCAGCCAAACTCCAGGTGGAGGGAGGAGAGACTGGTTTGACCTGAGTAGGAGATGGAGCAAAACAAGATCTCACCAATGAAAAACAACTGCCCCACATAGCACTGCAAAGCTTCAGCATTGCAAATAAAGTAATTGCCTTTGACCAGGTCTCCAGGTAGGCAGGGCTAGACTGCTTAAAACCCGCTCCCCACTAAATTTCCTTTAGATTCCATTTTTTTTTCTGGTTAAATGGACTGAATCAGACTAATTCAAACTAGTAGGGACCTTAACTCTTTAGTATCACCCAGCCTGATACACCTCTTGCTCCAAGGAATCATTACTCAAATCCTTATTCCGTATTTTTAGAAAGTAGCTCCAAATTTTGTCTTTTCTCTCATTAGTCTCAGGAATTTTCTGTACTACCTACTTGCCCCAGGAGAAGTAGGGGCCACTGGTCAATTCTTAAGAGCAGGAATGAACTTTCCTTTCCAATCAGAGCCATTTTAAACACATCTAATAAAGACGAAAAACTGGGGTTCTTTTTTTCTTTTTCTTTCAGGCTCACTTAAATAAAAGCAAAATGAGGAATTTTTTTCTTTTGTTTGTTTTCATGGAACAGCAGATCAGTGGAACAATGGATCTATCTTTTATTGACAAGAGGTCTGCCATTTTCTCCTTTTAGCTCTAGCGTGAAGAAAAATGGCAAAAGTGTGATGTTTTCCTTCATTGTTTTAATTGTCCAGAATGGGTAAAGAAGTAAGTGAATCTACCAACCAGGATCATGGCAAATATAGCCTAGACAGACTATCAAGATATCACTGTGCCCAAAGCTGAGGAAAAGGTGAAATTCAGGAAAATAGTTCTGAAGCCAGCTTCATTTCTTGCAATTTTCATACAAGACTTTCGCAGCTTAAGGCTGCAATGTAGGAAACTGTCATCTTTCTCTTTTTGCATTTCAGAATATTACACTTCCTCCCAAATCTTGCTCTTCCTTATTGGTACTTAATGTCAAAAGTTCTTTTTCTTTCCTCTTTTTCCCATGTTCATTTCTCCTTCTCCATCAAAATCACCCAATATAAAAGTCAATATCTTCTCCCTGTCATCCAATTATCACATCTCAGGGACACATACTTGTTTAGCAACTGCCATACAGAAATAGCCAGCAATAAGCTTCTCTGAAAATAACACTAGTTACTTGGGGTGAAAAAATGTGACAAACCAAATGGAGACTACAACTTTTTCCTTCCTGTCTTTTGGATGTGACAAAAATCAAACCTGGCTCCCCTTGTTGTCTAATCCTTTCCAACCCTCCCTGCTTTCAGTCACAGCCCCTGAAATGCTAGAAGAGTCATAGGACAGCTGTAATAACTTACTAACAGGGTGAGAAACCTCAGTGTTTCATTCAACTGATTACTTCAGCACAGTCTACAAAATCTATACTTTTGCTAACAGTAGAGATAACTTTATGTTTGTGGACAAAGATCTGCCTAGCTTTCCCAAAAGTTACCAACAAATCAGATCTCCTAGAGTTTCCCACTTTATAGCCCTGAACTCTATACAAATCTTTGCTCAGGATTCTTCTTTCTTGTACAGTTGAAAGTATTCAATAACCATTGAATAAGCAGTTGGCTATTTGCCCTCAGTGTTCTGCTTTGGTTGTTTTTTTAATGTTCCATGGCATGACACGAGCACATAATAGATTTGCCAGTTGCACCCCTTCCTTGACCGGGATGCCCTATGCACGGTCACTCATGCTCTTGTTACCTCTCGCTTGGATTACTGCAATGCTCTCTACATGGGGCTCCCCTTGAAGAGCACCCGGAGGCTCCAGTTAGTTCAGAATGCAGCTGCGCGGGTGATAGAGGGAGCGGTTCGGAGCTCCCATGTAACACCTATCCTGTGCAGACTGCACTGGCTGCCTGTTGTCTTCCGGGTGCGCTTCAAGGTATTGGTTACCACCTTTAAAGCACTCCATGGCTTAGGACCGGGATATTTACGGGACTGTCAACTGCCGTCTGGTACCTCCCACCGACCTGTGCGTTCTCACAGAGAGGGACTCCTTAGGGTGCCGTCAGCCAAACAATGTCAGCTGGCGGCCCCCAGGGGAAGGGCCTTCTCTGTGGGAGCTCCTACCCTGTGGAACGAACTTCCCCCTGGACTTTGACAACTACCTGATCTTCGTACCTTTCGCCGTGAACTTAAGACTTATCTATTCCGTCTTGCTGGACTGGCTTGAATTTTAATTTTTTAGTTGATTTTATGGGTTTTAATTTTATTAATTTTTATCGGGATTGATTGTATTTTAAAAATTGGGCCAAATTTAATAAGTTTTTTAATGTATTTTTTTAGTATTATATTTGTCTTTACTTTTTTTATCTTGGCTATAAACCACCCTGAGTCCTTCGGGAGAAGGGCGGTATACAAATTAAAATATTATTATTATTATTATTGTTGTTGTTGTTGTTGTTGTTATTATTATTATTATTATTATTATTATTATTATTATTATTATTATTATTATTATTATTATTAAGCTTAATGTTAACCGCTCCAATCTTGATTGCAGAAAATATGACTTCAGTAACAGAGTTGTTAATGCTTGGAATACACTACCTGACTCTGTGGTCTCTTCCCAAAATCTCCAAAGCTTCAACCAAAAACTGTCTACTATTGACCTCACCCCATTCCTAAAAGGTCTGTAAGGGGCCTGCATAAGAGCACAAACGTGCCTACCTTTCCTGTCCTATTGTTTCCTTTCATTATATCCAATTAATATATTATTACCTACTCTTATATATATGCTTATATACTGTATAGTTATTTCATGTGACAAAATAAATAAATAAAATAAAATAAATTACATTATTAGCCTGTGTCTGTCTGATGCTTTGCAGTGGGAAAATGAAATGTGCATAACTGGGAAGCTTTAAAAGATATCCAAAACTTTATTTCATCCAAATGAGAATAGGAGTGAGGTAAGCAACATTGAGTTAATTTTTCATTTTATTAAACGAGTCAGAAAGAGAGGAAGAGACAAAGTCCTTCAGAGGAAGATGGGAAATTGTCCACAAAGGCTGATTTGTGCCCTCATGCCTGAAAGAAAAGGCAGCTGCTGTTGTTATTCCTTCTCCTTAGAGCAGCTATTTTTCCTACTTGTGGAACTTCTGTTGTGCACTGTTCTGCAGCTTTGTCACAGACTATGTAATAGAAAAAAAATGCTCCATTTGTGACAATACTGCACTTTTGTCAAGTGCTACTTAAACTGTTAAATAAATTAAAGCTGAGGATGTGTCTTCATCAGTGAAAACAGAGAGAGTCCTCTTACTTTCTCCCACATGGCCATTTGCTTCTCCCAAATGTTGAAAGATGAAAGTGAGAAAACAAGCTTGTCAGACTTGTTTTTATGGCTGAAGCCATTCCCAGGCTTCATCCACTAAAGTTGCACAGCTTCTCCACACAGAAATAATTTCAAGAATAACTTAATAATGACTACCTAAATGAGTGTCAGAAACTACTGAAATAAAAGTCAGCCAGAAATGGTTACATAAAACTCATCATTAGTAAGATATTACATTACTATGAAAAAGTCTTAGCAGATCAGCACTTCAGGAATAAGGAATGAGTTTGGCTCAATAAAAAGCTATTCCATCAAAATGTTGGGAAAAGCTGAAGCAAATCCATATAATTCCCAAGTCATAGGTAGGCTATGATTACATAAATGCTTATTTAATGAAATTATTATATTTGGGCTACTCTACAGGAAAAAAACCCCAGTATTTTTAAAGCAAAACTCAGCAAACTCTCAGATGTGACTTATCCAAACATACAGCAAAAACTCAGTACTCTATCGGTAAATGGCTAAAATTAAGAATATTTTACTAAAATTGTTATACCATCCAAAAGGGTTCTATGAAAAAAAATTTTTTTGCAACATACTTAGAAAATGCAGCTCTTAATTATCACCCCAGGTTTCCTCTCCTTTTATATGTGGATAATGAAAAGGCACAAGGAATGGACACAAGAAATTCATTTCATCGTTTCAAATTCATTTAATCCCAAGTAAGAGTAGCTAAAATCTAAATTACCATATGGGTAGTAAAGACCTGGATTTCAAACCTGCTTAGTAATAATTCTTAGATTATTCTAATCTCTAATTAATCAATTTAGCCTATTTCAAAAGGTTGCTATTCCTTATCCCTCTTACATATTCCCCAAACGTTCATGAAAAGGGATGAATATATAAAGAAGGGTGGAGAAATAAGTAGTGACCTTTTTTTAATTTTAAAAACTTGACTGAGAATGCAAAAAAGGGGGTTGTATCATTTGTGCAGCATTTTGAAAGTGCCCTGGAAAGAGTGAGGACTGGCAAAGTCACTGAGCGGGAAGAAAGAAGAGGGGAGAGAGATCAATTGGCACAATCCATCAAGCTATAAGAAGTCTAAATAATCCAGGATATCAACTTGGCTGATATATAGCTGATTTCAATGAGAGGAGCCCTTTAACAAGGCAGCTGTTCTGATGGCTACTGATCACAAACTGTCTGAGCATACCTGGAACTGAGACACATGGCTCAAAGCCATTCATCACAGATCTGCCCTAATGGCCAAGGCTTATTAGTAAACATTCCATGAACCTAATAATTTGCAGCTGTGCCTGGGGCAGCTTTGGAGAGTCAGCTTCTGATATATATAAGCAAGGTTTGGAAATCTGAGAATCACTTTCATGAACTTTAGTTAGCATTACTGAATTGGCATAAACTTATTTCTACTGCATTAGGAGAAAAGTTTTAACAACTAAACAAGTGTTCCTACACCTCTCTGATCCACAGAATGCAACCCATATGCTAAGAATGGCTTTGCTAGTTGGCTTTATGAATAGATTTACAGTATGTTAAAAAATTATATAGATAGAAAAGCCAATTTCCATTAGGCTATAATATTACAGTACCAAACTGGAATTTGCTTTAATGCATGCTGTAATATTAACAGATTTCTCTATAACATTCAGTGATTCCCCTATTTCTATGGAATAAAGTAAATGTAGCTTTGAACAGTTTTCCTCAATAAATAAATGAACAAGTATTTTTTTGACTAATTTATTTAATTGGCTTCTCTTTATCTAATTTTAGAACTTGCATCTGTGCAGGACAGATAACATTTAGGTCATCTTTTTGCAGAAATATTGAATATTCAGAAGGGTTCAAATTTTTAAGCACCACATGCTGCATTGAAAGCAAAACTTGCTAATAGTAGTTCCAAGCAGCTTTTGATGAAAATATTTTTATTCATTTCTGTATTTGAGGGACCATGAAAATGCATCCAAGGTAATATGGCTAATTTTACAATATATTTATTCTTTACATATTATTTCATTTTATGTTTATTTTTACTCCTGTACTTTGGAGATACATTCTATGAAAGGTAGTTCATAAGTATTTTAAATAAAGAACATAATCAAGAAATCTTTTTGTGCTTAGCATAGTCAGAAACAAACCACATCACCTACAGGATTCCATATATATGCATTCACTGGGCAACAACAGCATTTTACTAGTTGATTTTTGAAGTTACTTGCTATTACAGATACCAAAGATCTTGACAATACTGAGACATCTTTTACAGATTATTTCAGAATAGCTACATTCAACTCACAGTCCTCTTATTCAAAGCGTTTTATTCTCTGCCCATTTTGCATTTTCAGCCAAACACTTACAGGTATATAACCTATCTGATTAGCTGATGGCTGCCTGATTGCTGCAGTTTCAATGGCTTGTTGAGAGCATCTTTTGCCAATTATGTCACCAAGAAAAAAGGATTAATAACAGATTGCTCAGACTGGCTCAATACTGCTGAATGTGCCCAACGAAACACTGCCAGTAGCATTCCCACTGGGATACTCTCAGTGTAGAGGAACCATAAAGAACATCTTTCATGATTTTACCAAACAATGATTAACTCTAGACCTTCACAGTAGGTAAGGTGCCTCAGAAAATAGCGACTATTATTTCCAAATATATTCTTCTCCCATTTCTGTTGCTGTTTTGGGCAGCATCTTTTGAGAATGATACCTGCTAGGGAAAAAAAGACACATTTTCTTGCAGGCTCCATGGTATGGTATAATGTGTCCCATAGGAAACATATCTTTCAAACCCTTCGGAAATCTTCTTTGAAGAAAGCCATCAATTTGGCAGATTGGTTCAAGTTAGGTGTAGCCTGTGTGGAAGAAGAATCTGGAATCTGTGGAACATAGGATTACATCAACAATAGGAAGGCTGGAACTGATTTTATGACAGATCTGGGTCTCCATGTTTGTTATGACCTTTCTCTTTCAATGTAGTTCTTACGGTCTTCCCATGCCATGATAATTCAGCTAAAGGATAGGAACTTTAAATGCTAGCCAGTTATTAAATAGTTAGTGCTAAAAATTATTCTTTGCATAACAACAGGGCCACTCTTCTCTGAGCAAAATTAATGTTTAAATTCCATGAATAAACTAAGGGCACTTTTATGGTTCATCATCATCAATAAATCTGTGACAAAAAGGAGAAATAAGCTGCTTTCCTTTTTTCTGTTAAGGGAATTTTATTCACAACAGAAAGAAAAGCCTCATTTTAAGACAGTATTAATATTAACAAGAATTCAACTTATTTTTTAATAGTTATTTTATTATAAATGAAAGGATAAAAACAATTCAAATGTATTTAAAAACAAAATAAAAATAGAAATAGAAACTGCAAAAAATAGATAGAAAACAAAGAAAAAATAAGAATATAGTAAAGTTAAAGAAAAAATATATAAATGACTTTCTCTTTCATCACAAATAGGAACAATTTTAGTTACTTGTCACCTTCTCTTAAAATATAAAAACTGATAAAAAAAATCTTTTGTTCCCATATTTCATCTGTTATCGATAAACAATCCATAAAACTTGGCAATCAGTCCTAACTAGCAAAAGTCTATTAAGAGTTACTAGAGATAACAACATATATATTTTGATTTGATTTGATTTATATTGATATATTGATCATCAATTGTGTTGTAAATGTTGTACCTTGATGAACGTATCTTTTCTTTTATGTACACTGAGAGCATATGCACCAAGACAAATTCCTTGTGTGTCCAATCACACTTGGCCAATAAAATTCTATTCTATTCTATTCTATTAACCTTGATCAAATGAATCAACTTTATATTCCTTCCTTTTAGCAATCTTTACTTTACAGAATAGAGTTGGAAGGGACCTTGGAGGCTTCCAGGCCAACCCTCTGCTCAAGCAAGAGAACCTATACCATGTCAGACAAGTGGCTGTCCAGTCTCTTCTTAAATATCTCCAGTGATGAAGCACCCTCAATTTTTGAAGACAAGTTGTTCCATTTCACTGTTAGAAAGTTTCTCCTTAATTCTAGCTTACTTCTCTCCTTGATTAGTTTCTATCCATTGTTACTTTCTTGGCCTTCTGGTGCTACAGAAAACAAGTTGACTCCCTCTTCTTTATGGCAACCCCTCAAACACTAGAACAGTGCTACCATATCACCCCTAGTTCTTCTTTTTTCTAGACTAGCCATTTCCAATTCTTGCAATCATTCTTCATATGTTTTAGTCTCCAGGCCCTTAGTCATCTTAGTTGCTCTTCTCTGCACTTTTTCCAAAATGTCATCTTTTTTGTAATCTGGTGACTAAAACTGGATGCAGTATTCCAGGAGTGATCTTACTAAAGTGTTATAAAGCAGTACTAATACTTTATGTGATCTTGACTCTAAGTTTCTGTTTGTACAAACAAGGATTGCATTAGTTTTTTTGGCTGCTGCTGCACTCTGCTGGCTCATATTTAAGTGATAGTGATAGTGACTAGGACAATCCAAGATCACTATCACACTTACTATTTTTGAGCCAGGTTTGACCTAATCTGTACTTGTAACTTTTGTTTTTCCTTCTTAAGTGTAAAACCTTGCTTTTCTCTACATTAAATTTCATTTTATTGGATACAATCCATTGTTCAAGTGTAACGAGATCTGTTTGGATCCTTAGCTTATCTTCTAGGACGTTGGCTATGCCTGCCAACATACTGTCTTCTGCAAATTTGATGAATTCCCCATCAATTCCCTCATCTAAGTCATTTATGAAGAATATTGAACAGTATATGGCCTAAGATGGAATCTTACTTCTCTCCATGTAGATGTAGTACTATTAATAACTACTTGTTGAGTACAATTTGTTAGTCAGTTACAAATCTATCTGGTGGTGATGCTGTCTATCCTATATTTTTCTAGCTTATCAAGAAGTATCCTGTGGTCTTCTTTGTCAAATGCCTTACTGAAACCTAAGTATAGTATGTCTGCAACATTTTGTTGGTCCACTAATTTAGTCATTTTGTCAAAGAAAGAAATAACATTGGTTTGGCATGATCTGTTTTTGTTTCTGGTTATTTGCTTCTAGATGTTCGCAGATCTTTTTGTTGTTTTTTTTAAATTATCTTGTCTAGTATCTTCCCTGATACTGATTTGTCTTTAATAAATCTGTCTCTCTCTCTCTTTTGAAGATGGGAACCACATCAGCTCTTTTCCAGTCCTCAGATAGTTCTCCAGTGCTCCAGGATCTTTGAAAGATATGGTGCAATGGTTCTGAAATAACATCTGCTTTCTCCCTACTGCCCGTTACTTCCCTGCCATCTTTTTTCTTTAATGGACCAACTGTTTCCTTGATTTTTGTTTTGTTTTGTTATTTATATGTTGAAAGAAACTTCTTAAAATTATTTTTGACATTAGTTGCAAATCTTAATTCATTCTGAGCCTTTTCTTTCCATCTTTGCAGTTTTGGGCTACCTGCTGATATTCTGCATTAGTTATTTGTCCTTCTTGCCATTTTTTGTATTTATACTCTTTGTCTTTCAGTTTATTAAAGAGATCTTTATGAAACCATGTTGGATTGCTTGTTTCTTTTTCAGTAGTATTGCATTGGACTGGGCTTTTATGATCATATTTTTCACAGTTTTCCAAGCTTCTTGATTTGTTTTCCTATCTTAAGATTTTCATCCATGGAATATTTCCTAGCTCTCTCTGAGTTTGCAAAAATGAAACTTTTTTTAAAAAAAGTTTAAGATACAGATTGGAATAGATTCTATATCGTCTTGGTCTTGATCAATGAAGATTGGATATTAAAAACTATAAGATTCTGAAGACTTCAGGAGTGGAATGGATTGATATATATTTGGTGTTAATCGATGAAGATTGGATATTAAAAACTATGTATTTATTGATGAACTGGAAATACTAACTTATTGGAAGATTCTGAAGATTTTAGGAGTGGAATGGACTGATATATAATGGACTGGAAGAAGAATGTACTTTTTTGTTTCTGGAAAGGGAGTTAAGGTCTTAGAGAGAGGAGTGACTATGGATTATGACTTATGTTGTATTTTAATTTATGATTGTTAATTTTATACCCTGTACTTTGTTCTGGGAAGTCTCAGGGGGTGGGAGGGGGGAGGGAGGGGAAGGGGGGAGAGGGGGGAGATGAAGGATCAATGTAAAGGAATGATTGAGACTATATATTGAATAGGCTGTTGGAAAATGGAAATAAAACTTTTTTATTAAAAAAAAAAGGAATAGATTCTATTACTTATTTGCATTATATTGAATTCTAATATGATCTGGTCATTTTCCCCAAAGTTACTGCAACTTCAATCTCCTCTATTATTTCTTCTCTGTTTGTAAGAATTAGGTCTAGTATAATTTTTCCTCTAATTTCCTCTTCTACCTTTTGGATGACAGTTGTCAGGTAGATTGATTAGGAATATGTTTGATCTCCCAATTGATGCAGAGTTTGTCTCCCAGTTGATGTCAGGGTAATTAAAGCCTCCCATTATGGTGTGTTTCATGCATACATTTCTTAATTGGTTAGCAAAAGATTCATCTATTTTTTCTGCTTGGTTGGTTGGACTGTAATATATGCCTATAGCAATGTCATTTTTTTTTACATTGACCTATATGCATTCTAGGAAGTTTTCATCCTTGGTTTTGTGCATTCCTATAGAGATTAGTGATTTTTACATATAATGCAACTCCTGCCTCCTCTTTTGCTAGGTCTGTTTCTTTTGAATAGTTTGTATAATGACGCAGATTATAATAATATATATAATATAGAGTAGTTTTTTCCTGAATGCCATCACTCTGCTAAACAAATAATTCCCTCAACTCTGTTAAACTATTCACTAAGTCTGCATTACTATTACTATTAATCTTCTCATCATTCCTATCACCCATCTCCTCCCACTTATGACTGTATGACTGTAACTTTTTGCTGTATCCTTACAATTTATACTGATTGTTTCCTAGTATGATTTGATTTCTTGTTTGTATCCTATGACTATCATTAAGTGTTGTACCTTATGTACAACTGAGAGCATATGTACCAAGACAAATTCCTTGTGTGTCTAATCACACTTGGACAATAAAGTATTGTATTATATTGCATCGCATCACATCGCATCTCATTGCATCCTTTCACAGTACATTCCAGTCCAAGCTTCATCCCACCAAGTTTCAGCAATGGCAACCATATCATACCTGCCTTCATGTACTAGTACTTCAAGTTCACCCTGTTTGATCCCTAAACTTTGAATGTTAGTGTATAAACATTTGCAGGAGTGAAATCCAGCAGGTTCTGACAGGTTCTGGAGAACCGGTAGTGGAAATTTTGAGCAGGCAAATATCACCTCTCGCTGGCCCCAGAGTGAGGTGGGAATGGAGATTTTGCAATATCCTTCCCCCAGGAGTGGGGAGGGAATGGAGATTTTGCAATATCCTTCCCCCAGGAGTGGGGAGGGAATGGGGATTTTGCAGTATCCTTCCCCTGGAATGGGATGGGAATGGAGATTTTGCAATATCCTTCCCCCAGGAGTGGGAAGGGAATGGGGATTTTGCAGTATCCTTCCCCTGCCATGCCCACCAAGCCATGCCCACAGAATCAGTAGTAAAAAAAATAGATCTCACCATTGTGCATTTGAGTCCTTTATGGGTAGTCTTGGATATGTTTCCTATATCTCCAACTTTGTAACTGGGTTTCCCATCCTTCCTATCACTCTATATCTCATTGTTAGTTGGTTGTAATGGGGTTTCTATTTGAAATTAAGGCCCAAAGATCTAAAGATTGTCCTAGTGATACTAATAATCATCCTCCCCCATTGTTTTTGGTTTAAAACCTTCTTGATAAGTTGAGCCAGTCATTTTCCAAAAACATTCTTCCCATTTCATGTGAGGTGCAGCCCATCCCTTGCCAGAAGCCCTTCATAGAGTTAATGCAGACCATGATCAAGGAGTTCATGGGAGCACTAACCTTAAGCCAGTAGTTCATTTTAAAAATCCTTTATTCTCTCATTGGATGTTGACCTACCAATGGAAGTACAGATGAAATCATCACTTGTGCTCTTAATTCCTTAACTTTCTTGTCTATTTGTTTCTTGATGTTGTTTTTAGATTAATTGTCAGGTTGTTCATCTCCACATGAAGGAGGCGAGAAGGATAGTAATCTGTGGGCTTTCAACTACATCTTTGATAATTTTTTTTAGTCCAGGAAGATAACATACTTTCCCTAGATTGAATATCCAGTCTGCAGACTGCTGGTTCTATTCCCCTGAAAATTGAATCTTCTATCACCAGCATTCATCTTTTTTTCTCTAGGGAAGCTTGGGTTACTTTACTTCCTATTACGGGAGCACTTAATGATACTTCTTTTCTATGTATGCTGTTTTCCAGGGGGATTGCTCAGGTACAGTGGGGCTGCATTGAAATGGGCTGGATTAGACAGTAGCAGGGGCATTGTTTTTAGTTGTTGTTGTTTTTCCTTATGTTTCCAAAGGTCCTCCTCTAAAAATTATGTTCAATTTGAATATAGCCATCTTGCTTAGATTGGAGTTTCTCATTTTGTAGGTTTAGTTTCAGAGTGGTTAGAGTTTATATATACATGTACACAAACACACACACACACACACACATACACACCAGCTTCTGTTTCAGTGGCTTTGTTTTGCTACTGGGATGGGGCTGCTTTTTCCCCACAAAGAGTGCAGAATTATCAGGCTACTTTTAGTATATGCTTTGCTCTTAGTCCTGAACTTCCTGCCTTGATTTTTTTTTTAAAAAAAGTTCCTATCCTCCCTATTTCCTCCCTACCTTCTTGTGCTCTGTTTGTCCCCTTCTTCCCTGCCTTTCTTCTCCTCCTTATTGCCTGCCACTGCCACTGTCAGGGTCCCAGGACCCCGCTTACATCTTGCTCTTTCCTGTCTAAATCTTTGGGATAAATGGAGTGCCAGGGTCCTCAGTTTGTCTCCAGGTGTGAATGGTCTGTTGCTTCTGGGCAAGGTGATCCTTTGCTCCACCGTTACCCTTGCTGCCCCTGATTGCCTGTCTCTGGTCATGATGTGTGCTCCTTCCAGGCATGCTGGTCCTTTGCTCTGCCGTTGCCCTTACTGCCCCTAATCACCTGCTTCTGATTGTAATGGTCCACTCCTTCCAGGAACACTGGTCCTTTGCTCTGCCGCTGCTTTTGCTGCCTTTAGTCGCAGACTCTGGCTATGATGGTCCATTGCCTCTCAGTTCCTAGCTGCCATACTGCCTCTAGCTGAGCTGTTTCCAGCTGCTGGCTGCCAGCCATACCACTCCAGCCTCCAATCTTCCATGCTCTGCATCCACTGTAACCAACTGATTTGCTCTGCTGCCTCTAGCCATCTCTTTTTTAAAAATCTTTAATCCCTTCAAATAATGTCCTAGAACTTGGTTTATTTTTTTATTTTTTCCTTTCTCTCAAAATTCTTCAAAACTTCAACAAGCCTTTTTTGTAAATTCAAAATAAGAAAATTATCCTGATCTCTCTTTTGATTTGTTATGTGCGTGTCTGTATAAATTTACTAAATTTACTAAATCTGCACTACTATTTACTAAATCTGTACTACTATTAATCTTCTCATCGTTCCCATCAGCAATCTCTTTCCACTTATGACTGTATGACTGTAACTTTGCTGCTGGTAATCCTTATGATTTATATTGATATTGATTGTTCCTGATTGCTTATTTGTACCCTATGCTTATCATTAAGTGTTGTATCATTAAGTGTTAAATTGTACCCTATGACCATCATTTGTGTTGTAAATGTTGTACCTTGATGAAGGTATCTTTTCTTTTATGTACACTGAGAGCATATTCCTTGTGTGTCCAATCACCCTTGGCCAATAAAAATTCTATCCTAAAAAAAAAAGTACATTTATTTATTTATTTTAGATTTTTTTCCCACCGTTATTATTTTTATACATAACTCAAACCTTTTAAATTGTTAAGAACCAGATGGTTTCATTTGCAATTCCTTATAGCCTGTCATTTTTAAATCCACTTTTAGATCAGTCTCAATCTTACCTGGTAAAATTAATTCCTCCTTTATTATATCTTTTAAAAATAATCTATCCATAATGGCAGACACTCTTAAAATTAACATCTGGGTCCTTTGTTTACAAATAACCTTCAATATATTCAATGTTAAAGTATTTTATTCTATTCTGTATTAGTATTAGTTCTTTTCCTTTAATGTAATCTTTATTATTATTATTATTATTATTATTATTATTATTATTATTATTATTATTATTATTATTATTATTATTATTATTATTATTATTATTATTATTTCGATTTCTATACCGCCCTTCTCCCAAAGGACTCAGGGCGGTTTACAGTCAAAGTAAAATCAATTAATACAAAGGAAAATTTAGAGTTGGTTGAAGAACTTAAAACCAATAAAACCCCTTATTAAAACCCCACTAGGCCAGTCCTGCACGGTGAAACAGAAATGTTTTCAGCTCGCGTCGAAAGGTCCGAAGATCAGGGAGTTGATGGATACCTGGTGGTAGCGTGTTCCAGAGGGTTGGTGCCCCCACAGAGAAGGCCCTCCCCCTGGGTGTCGCCAGCCGACATTGACTTTAGCTCCTTCTACCTCACTCTAGTGTCCAATCTTTAAATTTTCATCCTATTTTTTTAAGAATACAAAACAAAAGTATTTTCCCATGGGAAGGACACTTACAATCAACTTCAAAATATTGCTTAAAATCCATTTGGATCCTTACTCCATTTGTAGCTTTCCAAAATTAAATTAATGTTCATATCACCCTGTCACTTTTTAAAAAGAGGTTTTTAGAAAACATTTTTAAACGTTTAAAAAGTTCTTAAACTAATATTTAAAAATGATTTAGCTAAGGAGTGATGGAAACATATTCTGTGCTGGAAAAAGTTGTCAGTCCCTCCTAATAATTAAAAAGGACTTAACAAGCAAATCCATGTTTTTTTATCTCCCAAAGATGGCTGCCTTGCTCTCTCCTCACGAGGAGAACTATCTGGAGCAGTTGTGGATGCTTCCATGAGAAGTCATGAAATACTGGTCCATTCACTGCACTTCATTCTGCAGTGGTCATTAGCTATGAATTACTCAACTCCTCTAAGCATACAGAAATTATTTGCATTTTAAGAAAGAGTTTTTAGATGGTCTGACCTCTGATTAGTAATGAAGGTATAAAGTTTTGATTGGTGAAATTTAAAAACTTGATAGAATACTTATTAATGAAGTTCAACTGATTAGATAGAAAATTTTTAATATATGTTACTGATTTAGAGACAGAGAAAGATGATGGGGGAGTAGTCTTTGTGAGTTCAGGACTACTGCTATATATGAAAGAAACTGTCTATGTGATCTTTGGGCAGTTTTAAGAAAGAGTTTTTGGACGATCTGACCTTTGATTAGTAATGAAGATACAAAGGTTTGATTGGTGAAATTTTTAAAAAAACTTAATAGATTTATTAATGATGCTTTAGGGAATTAAATCTGGGGACTAGACTTCTTTTAAATATCTTTCAGAATAGGTTGAATGTGATTTTTTTAATTAGATTTGTGCAATAAATAATTAAATTTAAGAAGAAGAAGAAAATACATTGTATTAGATTATAATTTGGGTAATTTAATATGTTTAAAGATGTACCTGACCAATAATTTGTTCACAATGATCTTTTTTAATATGTTTATAAAAAATAAAAAATATTTTGCAAAAAAAGAAAAGAAATTATTTGCATTGGAGTCAAGCTAAAAAAAACAAATAATCTCTCCCTCTCCCTTTCCCTCTCCCTTCCTCCCTCCCTCCCTCCCTCTCCCCCTCCCCCTCCCTCTCCCTTCCTCCCTCCCTCTCCCTCTCCCTCCCTCTCTCCCTCCCTCCCTCCCTCCTTCCTTCCCTTTCTCATAACAGGCACTGTTATGCCTAATACACACCAATGATTTATATAATTCTGTCCAAAGTTGAAATGTAAGAATGAAGGACTGGGTTTTTACTTTTTTTTATCATGTTTTGTAGTGGACACCTATGCACATGTTCACTTATTCATTCATTTTCACCGTCCCATTTAGTTCAGTCTTATTCCCAAGTAAGTGCTAAAACTCTATTGATTTCAAGACTAACACATCTTACTGATGTCAATGAACGGCTAGTGTACAGCACAATTATATATAAATCTTCTTAGAAGCTAGGTCTGCTGAGTTTAATGAGCCTGTCTTCCAAATGAGAATGTATAGAATCACCGTAATGTCTGGATCAAAATATCTTAAGACAAGAGGAATCATGGCAGCTATCTGACTCTTTGGCTAATGTAGCAGGGGCACTTTAAGGATTGAGGTTTTGAAGAACTGGAGATAAGCTTGTGAGGCTCATGCAATGTGGAGCAGTCATAGGCCCTCTCAATGGTATCCACTACCATTAGAGCTCCAACTCTCTTTGTTTTTAAGAAGCTATTTAAACTGGTATTGTTCCAGTGAGCAATGGCTTTTTGTTCTGACAAAGTGACTGACATAGTTAGTTGATATTTTTATCATTTAGTTTTTTTTCAATTATATCTTAAAAACTTGTATACTATCCAGAGACAATCCATCACTCTTTGAGCTTTCAAAAACTGTATCAGCATAAAATTTGCTGTGTCTCACTGACAATCCCTATCTTCCTACAGCTACAATGCTGGCATGTGATGCAACCTTTATTTATGATATACAGAGCATATTAAGAGAGGTTTCCTACCCTTTCCCAAATGTCAACATCTGATAGGAAAACATTTACTAACCATTCTCCTTAAAGTCAGATGGTATTCTTACTGTGGGAGGGGATAGGTTTTGACAGCCGGCTACATAAGGGATTTTAGCTATCTGTCAAACCCCATTCTGATTTGCACAAATGTTTCATAGTGATGCTTTCAAATGGAACCTGGCTATCATCTAAGACCTTCACTTGAACTGTTCCAAAAGAATGATAAACCTTTGTTCAGAATTAACTCAGACCAACTGACTTGATTCATGAAAGCCTAACAGCATTTTTTTTCCTCCCTCTTGTACGAAGATTGTCTGTTTGAGTCACTCTATATTTTCACCCCTCTTGTTTGAAAGAATCATGAGCTATAAAATGGGAAGATGAGGTGAGTGTTTAGTCAGAAAATTGACACCTGCAAGTATGGAAGTGAGAGTAGGGTAAAAGAAACCTTGTTTTTCAAAAGATACATAGAAACTAGTATATGAGAATTTACAGTGAGTTACAATTGTTTTGCTATGTGCAACTAGCAGAAGGATGTCAAACTGCTGAGGCAGGATATGCCACATGTATGGTAGTCATTTGTGATTGTATCTGTGTACTAAATATCACTAAGTTAAAAGTACAGGTAGTCCTCAACTTACAGCCAGTTGCTTAGTGACCATTCAAAGTTATGATGACTCTCAAAAAGTACTACCTGATTCCAAAATTTTGAGCCCCACCCCCACCCACTCCATAGTCACATTTCAGATGCTTGGCAATTGGACTCCATTTACTGTTTGCAACAACCTGCAGTCATTCATCTGAGATTTACAACATTTTTGTCTCAAACTGGCATTTACTTCTGGTTTTCGGCAAAAACACCCCATAGTGAACAATGGGTTCACTTAATGACCATGGCATTTGTTTAACAATTGTGGTAATTTCTTAATAACAAGAATAAAGAAGGTTGTAAAATCTAGACCAATCACATGATGACCCACACTATGACCATCTAACAAAATGGGCAGCCTCCATTACATTGCAGTCGTTAAGTTAATGACTACCTGTAACAAAATTAGTATGCTTTGGCATGTTAACAAATAAAACAAATGTGATATGAAAGAATTATCACTCAGGCCCTCAAAACTTTGCAAAATGTGTTTGGTCCAAACAAATACCAGTACAGAAGAAACACCTGGGTATGCTGCAGGAGAGAGGCAGACAACCTTTTTTCAGTGGAAGGTGACAATATTACAGGAAACAAAAAAATCTATTCGGCCCACATCATATATCAACGCTGGGTCTGAAGCCAATACTGAGTGAGGCCACACTCTAAAACAGTGGTTCTCAACCTTTATAGTGCTGCTGCTGTGTCTTGTCCGCTCTCACCGCAGCCGGGGTCTGCTTATCTGCTCCCGAACACGGAGGAATGTATGCCTCCCGGCCCCAGTTCTGGCTCCATGCCCAGACAAGCTGCAGAGGAGGGGGCACCTCCCGGTCCCAGCCCTGGCTCCATGCCCAAGCAGGCTGCAGAGGAGGAGCATCCTGCCCCAGCCCTGGCTCCATGCCCAGGCAAACGGAGCAGCTAGACCCCCTCCCCCTCCTCCACAGCATGTGAGCCTGAGGAAAGTTTACTTCCAACAACAGCTGATTGGAGTGACCCTCGCATCAGAAGATTGGATAGGCGGAGGCAACAGAAGGAAGGGAGGGGCAGGCCTTAATGAGTGCTGAGTCATGGAGCCACACCCCATGGCCTATATAAAGGATCTGCTTTCTGGCAGTCTCTGAGTCAGGCAAAGTCGAACTTATCTTGCTGAAGTCACTTACTGGTCTCCTGCCTGCTCTGAGGACTTTGCTAGGACTTTGGGCAGAGCTGCAGAGGCAAGCCTGATTTGGATTTCCCTGACCCGGCCGTCAGCGGAGGAGTGGGACACGACAGCTGTGACCCCTTTAATACAATTCCCCACGATGTGGCGACCCCAACGATAAAATTATTTTCATTTTGAATTTATCGCGCCTGAAGCCGTATTGGCTAGCGATCTGAACTGCTTGCGATTGCCTGGAGGACGGAGGCATTAAAGCGGAGACTCCTCCCCTATTAAGTTTATCGCGCCTGAAGCCAGATTAGAGTGATTGCAGCTGGCTTGAGAGGGAGACATCAGAGCACAGATTTCTCTCTTTTTTAATTCATCACGCCTGAAGCCGAATTCGGCTAGCAATTTGAAGAGCCTGCAGCTGGCTTGTGGAGTCAACCATTGGAGCGCGATTCTTCGACTCGGAAGTATACTTCCCATATTTCCGATGGTCTTAGGCGACCCCTGGCAAATCGTCATTCGACCCCCAACGGGGTCCCGACCCACAGGTTGAGAACCGCTGCTCTAAAAGATGAGCAGAACTACCTTTTTCTCTCTTCTTGGACCTCTTTTCTCTCCCTCCTCCATGAATTTCTCTGTGTCTGCTTCTCTGATAAGACTCCCCTCTTTTCTTCTTTATATAACAAGCAAACTCTTAAGGAAAAGACAAACTGCTTTCCCCGGAGGTCTAAACTGATTAATTGCAAAGGACTTCTGAAATTAAGCTGAAGGCTGCATGAAATTAGGTGCTGCCATAGGCGAGCAGAGTGCTCACCCCTATTCTAGAAAGTTTATAAAACCACTTTCAACTCTCTTTAAAATCATTGTCTACAAGTGAATGATGGGGTTCAATCAGCAGATAGAAATAACAAAG
This sequence comes from Ahaetulla prasina, assembly GCF_028640845.1. Taxonomy (NCBI): domain Eukaryota; kingdom Metazoa; phylum Chordata; class Lepidosauria; order Squamata; family Colubridae; genus Ahaetulla; species Ahaetulla prasina. The sequence goes on along the minus strand of NC_080542.1, from coordinate 37,763,359 downwards.
CATTCAAAACGTGAGACACAAAACCCAAGTGAATCACTGAGATGCTACACTTTTTTTAAAAACAAAAAATGTATTGATATACATGGAAGGGACACTGAAAATCTGATAAAAATTGCTTTTCACATCAGCTGATGCAAAATCCTAAAACAAATTTATTCTCATATGAAAAAGCAACACATTCTATCTCTGCAGAAGAATATTTGTTGGCAACAAATAGCAAATCTGCCTTCAGTTGGGTAAGGCTTTTAGAAGAGACAAAGTCACTGCTTGTGGGATTGCCTCAGACAGGTTTGGTAAGTTGTTTTTTTTTTAATTTAAAAAAGTGGCCCATACAAATGGCAAAACTTGTTTGTCTGGAGGTGACAAAAGAATTGTAGGCATGGGCCATGATAAACGATGCCTCTCTCAAACCATTTTCAATTCAACCATTCCTTCTCCAGCTTTAGAAAAAGTGAATTGTTTCCCGTCCTTCTCAATTTGTCTGCTAGCTCCTAAATTTCTGCACAACAAGCGCCTTTCTGCCCTACAGTAATCGCAGCCTTTCGAGCGCGAAAGGTGAACGTTCCGCATCCCCATACTCTGGACACAATTACATTTACACATAACCCCCTCCTTCCCTGTCATGATCTCTTTGCCTGACATCTCATCTGTCAGCAGCCCATCGCCGGCCACGGATCCAGTGACCTCCCTCTGAATAAAAAGAGGAAGGGACAGGGCAGTAAATCCCATCCCCAGAGCGCATCAGCACGGCAGTAAATTGGAATCCTCTCCGTGCCCCCTTTATTATCACACTCACAGCATGAAGTTATGAGCCTCCACGCAGCTCCTGCTATAAAAATGTGATGGATGGGAGGGAAACCTCAGGGAGTTAATCTATTCTCCCATTAAATTTTACTTTAATTGGTCTTTGAGTCAATCAGAAACTCACTAGTCAGTGAATTAAGAAAAGGAAAAGGGGGGGGAATGAAATGGGTAGGAAGATGAAAGAAGGGGTGCTTCTATCAAATCATATGATAAGGATCTAAATAACTGGTGCCTGCGACCCATACTCTGCACTTTGAAAAATAGCAATCTTCAATCTTTGGTAGAGGTCCTTCACAGCTTTGAAATCCAAATTTCCTTGAATTTATTTTAATATGGATTTTAAGTCAAAATTTAAGCAAACTGTCCTCCAAGCTTTATCTTCCAATGCTTTTGGCTTGGAATTCTGGGAACTGTAGTAAAAAAAAACAAATACCAGAGGGCACAGGTTGAAGGAAGCTATGTAAGTCATTAAGGTATAAACATTAAAAGCAACAAGGAGGATAGATAGATAGATAGATAGATAGATAGATAGATAGATAGATAGATAGATAGATAGATAGATAGATAGATAGATTCAATCAATCAGAATAGAGCTGGAAGGCACCTTGGAGATCTTCTAGTCCAACCTCCTGTTCAAGTAGGAGACCATATATCACTTTAGATAGACAATTGTCCAGTCTATTTGTAAAAATCTCCAGTGATGAAAAACCTAGAACTTCTGAAGGTAAGCTGTTCTACTGATTAATTATCCTCACAGTTAGGATGTTTCTCCTAACAGTGCTCTTTCTCTCCTTGATTAGTTTCCATCCATTGCTTCTTGTTCTGCCTTCTGGTGCTTTGGAAAATAAGTTGATCTCCCCTTCTTTGTGGCAGCCCCTCAAACACTGATATATTGTTATCATGCCACGCCTAGTCCTTTTTATCTCTAGCTTGGCCATATTCAATTCCTGCAACCATTCATATCTTTTTGTCTACATGCCTTTAATCATCTTAGCTTCTCTTCTTTGCACTTTTTCCAAAGCCTCAACATCTTTTTTGTAATGTGGTAACCAAGACTGGATGCAGTATTTCAGGTGTGGTCTTACTAATGATTTATCAAGTGGTACTAATACTTCATGTGATTCTGATTCTATGCCTCTGTTTATACAACCAAGGATTGTATTAGCTTTTTTTCTGCTGCTGCTGCACACTGCTGGCTCATGTTTAAGTGATCATCCACTAACATTAAGGTCCCTCTCACAATTACTGTTTTTAAGCTAGGTTTCACCTAATCTATACTTTGGTTTTTCCTGCCTAGATGTAAAACCTTGCTTTTCTCCATATCAAATTTCATTTTATTGGATAGGACCCATTATTCAAGTCTATCAAGATCTTTTTGGATCCTGAACTTGTCTTCTGGGATGTTGGATATTCCTGCCACCTAAGTGTCATCTGCAAATTTGATGAGTTCCCTTTCTATTCTCTCATCTAAATCATTTACGAAGATATTGAAGAGTACTGGGCTTAAGACAGAACCTTGTGGTTCCTCACTTCCCTCCATATAGATGTAATACCATATATTTTCAGCTAATTACAAATCCATCCACATTTTTTAGTTTACCAAGAAATAGGTTGTGATCTACTTCTTTGAATGCCTTGATGAGGTCTCAGTATCGTATGTCCACAGCATTTCGTTGGTCTACTGATTTATTGAATTTGTCAAAGAATGAAATAAATGGATGGATGGATGGATGGATGGACGGACAGACAGACAGACAGACAGAAAGACAGAAGCAAATCAGAGGCTTCATTGTGGAAAACATGTTCTACACTAAAGAGCTTGACATTCTTCTTCAAGATCTTAGCTCCTCTTTGCCTCGTCTTATTTTTCAAAGGAAGCAATAAGAACAGAAAGAAACTACTGCTTCCTTGGAAGGTACTACAAAGACACCTTCTCCCCAAATATACAGACTAATCTTGTATGCGTATGTTTGATTGCAGTTATTCTGTAAGAAAAAACTGTCAAACATCCACATCTGCAGAATCGCCTTGCAGAGACTCCATATTCCAAAACTTCAAGTCTTTCAACTCCCCACCTCTTTTATAAATCTCAGGAATTGTTTAGACTAGCAGTCTGGTCTTTATATGATGTAAGGCCTTATACATGCCACAAATTTATTTCCTGTTTGTGCAAAGTAAGAATATTGTTATTGCAAGACCTGGAGCCAGGATTAGGATAGTGTTAGGATTTTGCTTCTTGCTCTCAGTGTTTGAAGACGGCAGATCACGGATCAACTTCAAATGCAGTTGAGAAGGTGGGAAGTTGAAACCAAAGATCAATTTTAAAAAAGCCTGCATTTTTGTCTGACTATTCAAATCAAGAGTTTAGGCATCAGACATGAAATTCTCCATAGTGATTTTGCAAACTTCATGAGATCAGGTATTACCATGTCATGGACACAGAATATAATCATAATTGAAATGAATTTATATCTTGCTTTTCATTATTAAAAAAAAATCCAAAGCATGACTTAATCTAATACCAAACACCAGTTTCCTAGCATTTGTACATGCAAATTGAAGACACTTTCACAGGTAATAGTCCTATGCCTGTTATAGAACACAACAAAATGCAACTTCTGTAATGATATTGTCACATAATATACCCCTTTGCAAAATATTGTTATATCATTAACTATCACATAATACATCCCTTATACAACAAGAGTCTTTAAACTTTTGAGACGTGGAATACAAGATGCACTATTTTACATAAAGGAAAAGATAAAGAATGTTTCTTTCTCACTACACTAGTATGGTCTAGTGATTAAGGCCCCAGGCTAGAAACCAGGAGACTGAGTTCTAATTCTGCCTTAGGCATGGGTTATTTGGGGCCAGTCCTTTTCAGTTCAACTTATTTCACAGAGTTGTTGTTTTGGGAAAGGAGGAAGGAGTATTAGATATGTTAATTGCCTTGAGTTACTTACAAAAATAATAAAGATGGGATATAAATAAATAAAATGAATCTTTTGATGATTAAATCTTAGAAAACTTTATGGGTGACATGAGGGCTAAATCAGCAAGAACGAGAGTGAACTGATTTGTTACAGAAGCAAAGCACAAATGTTAACCACTTTTGAAAAAAGGAGAACAGGGTTGAGAGGAAGAGATGTAAGATTTAACATTATATTTGTGACTCCATTATATTTGTGACTCCTCTCCATATGTTATATTTAAATTATAAAATTCTGGTTTACTCAGAAAAAGGGCTTAAACTCATAAGAAAACTATTGTACTGTATTGTAATCTCAGTTTCAGAATTCTGTATGAAATCTCTTTAATATTTCATGAAACAATACAGAAATCTCACATACTTTACCAATCTCATGAGATTTTCACCATTAAAATAAAAGGATAAACCTGATCCTCTTGATCTGCAAACTATACACATAGATATACATAACTTCCTCCATTCCTGCCTAAGGGTATCCTGCCTAAGTAGGAGGTTGGACTAGAAGACCTCTAGGGTCCCTTCCAACTCTGTTATTCTATTCTATTCTATTCTATTCTATTCTATTCTATTCTATTCATTACAAAAAAGTGCTTGCATTTTATTGGAAAAGGTACAAATGATATCTTAAAACATATTTTGACATTTCAAATTACTTTCCCCCCTTTTTAACATATTTTTATTAGCTTAGGTAATCAGTTGGAATGCTTTGATTCATTGAGGACCACAATAACAGCTATCATAGGAAGCTCTCACTGGTCACATAAGCCCGTATAGCTTATGTAAGAATAGAGATCATAGTATAGCCTAAACTGCAAGTGAATAATAAACATTTGAAAAAGTATAAAATGTATTTTTTTTATCTGCAAGAGAAGCACTAAGTTTTAAAGAGAAATATTAGGTAAAAAAACCCAACACTTTTCTGTTATATTAGCTTTCTTTCTATGGAGATTCTGATTTTCTACAGTATTTTAGATTTCTCCCTACAGACTAAAGTTATTTAGGTCATTTTACTATTTCAGTTTTCTACCAATCTATTCTGCTGTATATATAAATTATAGCAGGACACTGAGGGTACTAGCAATATTTAATGTTGGCTATTTAACAGAACTGTAAAATATTCTAATACTTCTATCATTGGATATATCCAAATCTAAATTTAAAAATAAAGTATGAAACTCATAAAGCAGTGGTGGGTTGCTATTGATTTGGCGTGGATTGGGCGAACTGGTAGCGGCAGTGGGAGGCTCCGCCCACCTTCTGTGCCTCTGTCATATGCTTCTGTGCCTCTGTCATAAAGGACAATAAAAATGATTTGCTATGCCTGAGGACCAGGGGCAGGTTTCAAAACCCATTGCTACTGGTTTGCTCGTGGGAGTGCGCGTGCGATGCTTCTGCACATAAGCAGAAGTGTCCGGGCTGGTGGGCGGAGCCTGATCCGGGGCGAACTGATAGCAACCCACCGCTGCCGAGGATCACTATAGACTGGGAGCCCCATATAGGGCACTCTGATTTCCACTGGTATTCCTTAGTCTGTGTGCTTCATCTGCATTCTTTTTCATTTCAAAATACCCCAAAAGATAGTCAAACCAGTTTCGTGCAGCATAAATAAGTAAACTAGGGAGTAGGTGGGGGAAAGTAGAATGATGGCATTCTAAAATATAACCCACAAAAGCCTAGGTGATACTACAACTGGTTATAACATTTCAGTTTATTTCTAAAAGAACCATGTGTGTCTCACATATAATTATTACTATTATTACCTATTATTGTTGTTGATGATGTTGTTATTTTTGTTGTTGTTACTTTTATAAAAGAAGGCAAGTAACTGTAGTCAATGTTTTTCTTTTAATAAGCCGAAATGTCTTTTCTCTCACCACAAAATGTAAAAATACAGTAAGTGGGACATAGCGCGTAGGGCATGCCAGCTTATCTTCTGTTGAATAGACAAGCTTTCCCAAGGCAGCCATTTTGTGACACACATAAAACATGTTATTACATTTTCAAATCTGTCTATTGAATGAACATGCATGAGTTGTTTATTTACAGACGCAACTCCTCAGTATCTTTTCCTCCATAATTGCACTGTTGTATAGTTCAAGTATTAGTGCAGCGTAACTGAGCAAAATTATACTTCCTGAATGATATGTTTCCTAGCAGATAGCAGCTTCTTATAGTTTATACTTGGATTAATCTACAAAATAAATTATTCACACATTTCCCCCCATAATTAATTACTAGTTTATTCTGAGGTTGAGTTCAGTTAATTTTATCTAGATTCAATCTTGAATTAGGATTGGAGTTAGAGCAGGCAAAGATACAACTATCAGAAAAAAGTATAAATTGGTATTATGAATCAGAATAAAAACAGAAGAAGGTATTTTAATATCATCATGTTTATAAGTCATCAACATATATCTATGAAACTAAATAAACAACAACACATTCTTATCTCAATTATATCTGGGTAATTATGTATAGAATTGCACAGTATATATTCCATCTATAAATGCAATTGTTACATGACCATTCAATTTCTCACACGAAGATAATGTCATTACTGTAGGAAGTTAATGACTGAAGCCGTTTTAATATTTTATTCTTAGAACTGCAGTATTCAGAGTGTCTAAAAGAATTCTTGAAGTTAAAACAACAACTGGTATTTATATGTAATGACTTTGGGCAAAATAGTGAAAAACTTCAAAGCCTCAGGTTTATTACAGCATATATATTTTTTAGTCATTACAGAATGCGCTCCTTTTAAATCCTCTGGCACATACAAGGAACTCAATCTTTTTACTTTCTCTAATTCTTAGAGGCAGTATTGCTTCTTTCTTTCTCCAAGTTTAGCAATACAAGAGTTACTAAGCGGCTAAAATAAATAGCTGCTTCTCAGTTCTTTTACAGCCAAGGAGAAATGAGTCAGTTGCCTATGTCCCAAATAACCCTTTATTCTAAGAATTGGCTGAAAAATTTAAAGGATATATGAACCTGCTGGGCATCAGCTAGGACAAAGATGAATTAATTACCACCCAACCCCTAGAAATTCTGTGTATTGATCCTTGGTCCATTTTCTCAAATATTATTGTTTCTTGATGATGAACGTATCTCAGAAGAAAATCTCTTACAGGAGAAGGACCTTTAAAAATACAGTTTTAATAGCAGACCTACTATCTCCTTTACAGTTATACATTCCATAGGGTAATAGGCTGAAGGAGCAAGATTTTCCAAGTTTGTTCCTGTTAAAGATCCCATTCCATAACCACATCATTATCAATATCACCAAGATATTGTTGATTGTTTGTTTTTCCTTAGAGACTGAAAAAACTTTTTTTACACTTTAACAGCAAAAATCTAAATATAACTTTAGGTAACTTCTTTAGTGACCTTGGGAAAAGAATAGAAGCAAGTTCCTTAACTATAATTAATAAATCATCTGTGCTACAGTTGAAATACTGTTAGGATGAATCCTATGGATTTGATTGGCATATAGAGGTAGAACATAATTTAACATATAACATATAACAACAGAGTTGGAAGGGACCTTGGAGGCCTTCTAGTCCAACCCCCTGCCCAGGCAGGAAACCCTACACCATCTCAGTCAGATGGTTATCCAACATTTTCTTAAAAATTTCCAGTGTTGGAGCATTCACAACTTCTGCAGGCAAGTCGTTCCACTTATTAATTGTTCTAACTGTCAGGAAATTTCTCCTTAGTTCTAAGTTGCTTCTTTCTTTGATCAGTTTCCACCCATTGCTTCTTGTTCTACCCTCAGGTGCTTTGGAGAACAGCCCAACTCCCTCTTCTTTGTGGCAACCCCTGAGATATTGGAATACAGCTATCATGTCTCCCCTAGTCCTTCTTTTTATTAAACTAGACAATTTATGATGGCTCTTTTGAATTTCTCAAAAGAAAAAATATGAATGAAGTATTCATTCAAACAAAAAAATGAATTAATTTATGTTTACTAGGTAATTAGTATTAGGGAGATAGTAGAGTGAGTTTAACCCTCAGGTAGGTCATTTATGTATTAAAATGGAGTGTATTGCTCTAAATGTACTTGAAAGGATTTGTAGAGTTTGTAATATATTTCACATCTTCCTGGTATTAAATACTAGCAAGGACATGAGCACATGCTTTCATACAAATCTCATAGCAGAAAGGAAGTGAAGTCACATACTTAAGATACAGCAAGTGGTGATAGAAACATTCAGTCCTCAAATCAACATTTGGAGACAGGCATGTTGGGATTCAGCAGTATTGACACTGCTCCCACAAAACCTTTCTTATTTTTTAAAGAATATTAGCCTAGGATCTTTTTTAAAGTTAAAAATGCAATACCCCAATGAAACTTCATTCACAAATAAACATTTTTAAATTACAGAGATAGATAGAAACTCAGTTTTGTTCTAATCATATGGATGCAATGGTGTAAATATGATAACAAAGTGAAACTCCGTAAACTCAGAAGAATTTTTAAAATCAAGATTAGATTTTAAATATTTCAAAGAAACACTAATGCACCAATGCAAGATGAAGCATACAAGATTTAAAGGAAGTATTTTTTTAAAGAAATACAATCATACATTTTAAAAAGGTGGGATCTTGCTATGATGCAACAAGAAGATTACTAATATTCGTGAAAGCCTTATGTGTGCATTTTCCATTCACTAAAACCAACTTTCAAAACTCAACAGATGTTGCAAACCTGTTTGCAAGCACAATTTTCTATTGTTAAAATATGTTTAGGATGTTTAGATGTTTAAAAATAACTTTGATTTGCCAATTTAAAAATGTTTAGAAGCAGAGATTTTGAGTGGAGGAACTATGGGAGAAAAAGAAAAGCAGAGAAAGCGTTTTATTTATTTATTTATTTTGTCACAACATCATACAAAAAGATTATATAGTATATACACATATAAACATATATAGGAAGAAGAAAAGAAAAACAATAGGACAGGAACGGTAGGCACGTTTGTGCGCTTATGCACGCCCCTTATGGTCCTCTTAGGAATGGGGTGAGGTCAATAGTAGAAAGTTTTTGGTTAAAGCTTTTAGGATTATGGGAAGAGACCACAGAGTCAGGTAAAGTATTCCAAGCACTGATGATTCTGTTGCAGAAGTCATATTTTCTGCAATCTAGATTAAAGCGGTTTACATTAAGTTTAAATCTATTGGTTGCTCTTGTATTATTGCAATTAAAGCTGAAGTAGTCTTTGACAGGAAGGACATTACAATAGATGATTCTGTGAGTTAAACTTAGGTCTTGTCGAAGGCGACGGAGTTCCAAGTTTTCTAAGCCTAGGATTTCAAGTCTGGTGGGATAAGGTATTTTGTTGTTTTCAGAGGAATGGAGAACTCTTCTTGTAAAATATTTCTGGACACGTTCAATTGTATTGATGTCAGAGATGTGGTGAGGGTTCCAAACAGGTGAGCTGTATTCTAGAATTGGTCTAGCAAATGTTTTATATGCTCTGGTTAGTAGTGTGGTGTTTTTGGAAAAGAAGCTATGCAAAATTAGGTTGTTTAACTCTTTATTGCTTCTCCTAATTTATCCACTCTTTACTATTCCTCAAACATTTGAACATACATTAAAATTCTCTGCTATATGTCCTATAATGCAAAAGCTTTTGCGGCTGCTATTTGAAGGGCATATAGTAATTCTTAAGGAAAGTGTTTAAGCAAGCCCTCCCACCCTCAAAGTTGTCAACATTTTTAAGTGGAACTGTATTGTACCTCCACCAGTAGATGGCGCCGTAGGTTTTCTTACAGAACAGTACTGTAACAAGAACTGGTAGCTCTCATGGGCCACCCTTTTTCTTAAGATAGATAAAATTCTAGATATTAGGCAATATAATAGGATGAGATACATCATCTTATAATAAGATGAGCATACATCATATGCTTCCATTAAAAGCAGAATAAGTGTTGTCCTTTTGGTTTTTAAAGCTATATTTGGATAATGAAACAGTAACTTATGTAAAGCTATTCACTTTTCTTTTTCACTGAACTAATTCTCAAACAGGAGTATTAAATCTATAACCAAGCTCTGCCAACTTAAGTCTACCTAACACATTATGTTGGTGCTCCTGAAACCTTACAACGTTATTTTATTCAGTAGGCATCTGAAATCTTTCCATTGGCTTTTTAATTTATTTATAGCCAAGCATTCTAAGTAACCTAAAAACCAGGAATTGAAGTGGGGCAAGCTTCCAGTTTTTTTTTCAAGTATTAAACTGCCTTGTTTCAGCCTGTATGCACATTCAGTCTGTACACAAATTTAGCCTGTATGCACATATATTTGGAATGCATAAGAACAAATAATTATCAGCCACACCCATTAAAGGTGTTTTGATGATGATGACACAGTTGCATAGAAGCAAAAGGTCCCGCAACTAATTCCCTTTCCTCTTCAACAATATGCATCCATTTTGGCTCACACTTCCTAAACAGGAAGCAGAATCTAACTGTGACCCTCTGATGAACTTTCGCTATTTCTTTAGGCAAAGGGAATGATGGGTCCCAGGACAGCAAATCCTTCTGTATGTACACATGAACTGGGGGACCTGAGGTAGCAAAGAGAACAGAAGAGTGTAATTATGAAAATTAGCTCTCTTAAACATCAGGCCCTAGGCTCACCAGCTGACAGCTTGAAAGGAAGGTTGTCCAGAGCAAATGGCTTAACGAGCTGTTGTATTGCTGTGCGCATTACAAATATTTAAGATGCAGCTGATGACAGGAAACCTGGGGATGGGACAGCTTTAGGCAAGCTGGAGAGAGCTGAACCAGGAAAGTGTTTTCATACTTTTTCAAAGAACGGAGATGAAATTTTTACATTGAAAAGTAAGGAATTATATTCCATTAGGAGTGATGAATATGCAGATATCTATTTCCTAAGTCATACAGGCTGAGAAGCGATATAAATAGCCCTAGTTTCCCAACACACCTAGAAGAGTTTAAAGAGGCACATATTTATAAGATATATATAACATATATTCTCCAATTTCATTGTATATATGATGTACAATGACAATAAAGGTTATACTATACTATACTATACTATACTATACTATACTATACTATACTATACTATACTATACTATACTATACTATACTATACTATACTATACTAATACTCTACTCTACTCCTAATGTAATTGACATGCTAGTATAAAAAGAATGATTTGAGGGGAAAAGGTGATATTTGAACACAACTGTTTTTTTCCAATCCAACAGAAGGTTGGAAAGCAATTATATAACCAAGATTTTCTTTATCAGCAGGATTACTTTTTGAAAATCAAATAGAATAGGCTAAATCTGATGTGATAGAAAAGATCTTGTTTAAAAAAGGGACAGTTTTCATCCAGAAGTAGCAGAGAAAGTTTTCCCAATCCACCTCTTTGAGAGATGGAATTGGGGAATAACTTGGAAGTGGCTGATTCCTTCTTTCTTAATCATTTTCTCCTTCTCCTGGTCACATGATTGAGAGAAGGCGACTTCTAGGGAAGAAATGATGAACTGAGGATGGCTCCTCTCTCAGTAGAATACAGTGGAATGAAGAGTCAGTGAATGGCCCCTCTGGACAAGAGGACTGGGACCACTTACAAGTGCTCCTGACAGGATGATTGTGAACAATACTTCCAGAAGTTCGTTTTAAAAATGTTTGCTATTTTAGACTGTATTGAGAAGATGACATGGAACAGGTGCAAATTTTATTGCATAGGACTGAGACAGACTTGAAAGTGGATCTAAAAATGACAAGCCATAGAAAAATGTGTACATTTTTCCATGGCTTGGAAAAATGTACATAGGAATGAAACTGGTTGATGTCTTAACAACTCTTACAAAAGAGTGACCTGGATAACTTTTTTATACTGGATTCACAAATGAGATTTAAAGTTGTAAAGAATTCTGTGAGAAGGAAATAGAAAAAAAATGAGAAGAAATCAAATGTTATGACTTTATTTGAGTACATTTAGGCTCAGGATTGTTAAAAGTAAAGACAAACAATATGAAAAGATAACGATTGTTAAAAATAACAGAAATTAATATAAAGTTGGTTTATTTGAATAAGGTTAAAGCAGATATGTTGTTATCTCTGGTAACTATTAATGGACTTTTACTGACCAGGATCATACCGTTTAATAAAATAAGTATAAGAGAAAAAAAACAAACCAAAAGTTTCAAGGACAACATAAAATGAATATTATTTTAGGATATATTGTTGGGGGATTGTAAATAAATGAAATAAACCTTATAAGAGGGAAAAATAGAACATATGCAAAATACTTCCCAGTGTGCCCAAATACACCAACAAACATTGATGCACAACTAGGTGCACACAGATGTGATAAACAATCCTGTAGTCCCTATTTTTGGGGTAGAGTCTGGGCAACTGATGAAATTGAGCATTTACTGGCTGGATGTCCTTCCCAACACCTACTTGGAATTCGCAGCAGATATTTTTTCTTTCAGTCATAGGAGAACAACATCTGGCACTAACTAGTTTTGAACTCTTAGCTTTCCAAATGAGATTGTCTTCACCACTAGGCCATCATGCTGCTTCTGTAAATAAGGCTATCTATTTAATATTATTATAAAAAAACCACTAATATTTTAACTGTTATCATCTGGAAATGATCTAGAAAAATATAACATTATTTTGATAATCTTTTGGCAACCTAACCAATTAGGCTTACTGTAAATAAGGTTACAGCCCAGAAAATCATAGACACACATATAATAAGAAAATATGTTCACTGATCCTCCCATGTTTGAAAACAAAATTCTTGGTACCCACCCTTGGAATACATAAGAATTCAATTAACATAATCTTCAAATACAAAATATCTCTGTTTTTCAGTTACTTCAAAATATTTATTTTAAAACATTGTGCAGCTAAAAACTAAGTTTATTTTCTTCATAGCTAAGAGCTACTTCTCAGCTTATCTATTTCTGGCAATTCCAAATAGTAGTAATACAGTAGTAGTAGTAGTAGTAGTAGTAGTAGTAGTAGTAGTAACAATAGTAGTCACAGTCATCTAGTTTAAATGACAGCATCATTATGCTAAGGATTAATGTTTTCATTTTTTTTAAAAAAGATGTAACATTTCAGTAAGTCAGATTTTTTCTTGAGTAGTAAAAGTTTACTCAAAAAATGCAGGGTCCAAGAGAACTCTACTTAATTTGCCCCATATTATGAAATACGTCTAATGAATCTTTTGGAACATGTACAAACAATCTTTGCTTTACTATGACATTAATTGATTTACAGTGGCTTTTGACAAAAGATTTGAACTGTTCTGTGCTACATTAAATGTAAAGCAGGTCCTTTTATAAAAAGCAACAACAAATATTACTCCGATTAAGCAGTGATTTGAGCAAGCTCTTTCTTTCCTTGCAACTAGGAATCTACTATTTTGTTTTCTGTTTTACTGTATCTCTTTGTTTTTTTGTTTTTGACTGAAGAAAAAGAAGAGTCATTCCTTCTTCTTCCCCACTCACGACGAAATAATAATAATAATTGAATTCGGACTGTAGCTGAATTTGGACTTTGACAAATAGAAAAGATCTTCTCATCTCCATCATTCTTGTGTAGCTACTTTAAAATAAATTAATAGCATAAAGTGCCTTTGGAAAAATAAACATCTGATCCATGAATATTGTTGATTGGTGATCAGAAAAGAAATATTCTGAGATGTGTAATTCTCATGGAGGAGAATGGACTTTCTTGGAACATGGGCTTAAAACTGCAGTGCGTAGCAGGACCCTAAATCTCTACTTATAGGATTTACTGCCTCTATTCTCTTCCTTTACTGCAAATACAATCTGGCAGTAACGGTCTAACACGAGAACACCATCACCGCCTGGTTGATAGCTCACATAAAGGCAATGTCAGCCGAAAACTATGAGTTTATAAAAGAGGAACAAACCTTCGACAGTGACAAGAACATGAAACCCATTAACAATTTAAACACTCAACATTTTTTATCTCTCTCCCTTCTCCCATCTTAAACCTATTACAGGCCTGATCGAAGGCCTGGCCTGCTGAGTTTACTACTGTGCAAGAAAACCTTGGTGTAGGTTTTCCAGTCAGTACAAAAGGTGAAGGGTTAGGGATGAAGCCAGTCAGAAAGCTATCCTCTCCTTTCCCTACATCCAGCTGTTTAGACCACTTGAAGATAATCTGTCTGTATTTTACATACTCAAAATATTGTTTATACACACCAAAATGAACATAATGGCAAACTTAATGCTCACTCTATCTATCTATCTATCTATCTGTCTGTCTGTCTGTCTGTCTGTCTGTCTGTCTGTCTGTCTGTCTGTCTATCTACTTACCTATCTATCTCAGAACAGGTTCCCTTCCCTTCTTGCAAGAAATTCATATTCTGAGGAATGAATTTCTAAGGGGAGAAAACCAAGAAACTTGACCTTTAGAGGAAAATGGGAAATCTGATAAGATCAAAAACAAAATGGAGTAAAATGTGAGTGATACTCTTAGCTAGCTCCCAGCTGATATAACTAGTAGAAATAATTCAATCTTATGTGGGTATCCAGAGTTACTTTGGAGTGGAGTAATGTAAGTTAATAAGCAAACAAATGTATAAAAACACCTCATGTATTTTGTTGCAAACCACACATCTTTCATATTGTCCTTATCTTCTATGATAAGCAATGGTTTAAATACCTCAGAATAATCTGCTATTATTCTCTAATATTCTCTTCTTCGAGTTAGAAGTCTGAAGAGCTGTACACTGTTTTTTCATAGGAGATAGATCCACCTGAACTTGCCACATCCAATAGCCAAATAACAGGCTCTCAAGCAATCTACTTAAATCTACAGGGAATCCATTAGAAATGGTTATGAATCAACAAAGAAACTGTGAAGTTATGGTCATCTAAATAAAGCTCTGGGCAGACTTAATTCTCTTATAACTTTTACAGGGTGGTTTTAATGAAACCTTAGTATTAGTATATTCAAAAGATAAGCCACAGTTCTTAATTGTATTATGAGAACCCTGTCATATTCAATATATTTAGCTAGATCTGACTGTTATAAACACAGAAATAAGGTTTAATATCCTGAGAACTTTATTTTAGAATCTTGACTGTTTCTTTAAATATTTAATCATCATCATCACCATCCTCATTGGTCTACAAATCTGAACTAATTACAAACCTCCATACTCAAAACAGACTTAAGTACAGGATCTGGTGTATCCCAGATTTTTTAAATTCTAATTTGTGGTTTTTACTGGAGCCAAATTCTCAAGTCTATCAAAGAAAACTCCTTTGCTGCTTCCCCAAGCAATTGCTTTTGTTAACAATCTTTTAGGAGTCAGAAACCTTTATTGATTTATTACAAATCAATATATATACAGTAAACCATTTCCCCATTCACAACCTGAAATGCTACAAAAGGAGCTTATATATCTACCATTTAAACTGATTTTCCAAACTATATCTGCTATCATCTATAGATTGTGATTATCTGACTATCTCATCTTTTACTTTATTTTACTTAATTTACTTAATTAGCATTTTGATCATAGCAACAAGGTAATACTCAAAACAGATTCTGGACAAAGTTAGTTTTGATTTATGAATATTTTTCATAGTTTCTGGGAGATACTTTTATCTTCATTTTTTTTCTAATCGGAAACAGAATAAAATAAATGAAACAAAGGCAATACATTTTATCTAATTAGGTGAAAAAAATACTTTTAAGTCTGACATGTGAAATGTGTACTTCCTCAGCAAAATGTATCCAATGGGCATATTCATATGACCAGTTCAAATATCCAAGTTTATCTTGAAAAACAAGTTTTTGGAAGATGTTCTCATCTCATATATTTTAGAGAATTTCTTGAGTTGCCACATGGGCATTTCTATTCTATTTAATTTAAAGAGTTAAATTACATGAACAACATGCTTGAAGTTGTACTTGAAATACAAGTCATGCTATTTCCTTCCAGAGATATGATTACCATTTGTGAAGTCTAGCTCTTTCATGTGCCAAAGTAAGACACATAGTTAAGAAGGATGGTGACTAATATTCTAAATATGACATAATACCTACTGCTGTTATGCTCCTGATATAGTATTCTCTTCTTCTGTTGCTGCCACCTATCAACCATATAGTGCTACAGCTTTTATTTCAAATATAACTTAATATTAAATATTTGTTCTTTTAAGAGAAACAATTCTGCAGGACAGCTGAAATCTAGGGTCCTTTAGAGAAAACATTATGGAAAATCCTTCTTCTGCAGCCATATTCTTTGTGTTAATGAAAACCAGACATGCAGTTGTAGGAAGGAAGAACAGAGTTTCTCTTTTTTCTTTCTTTCTTTAAATAGCACAAAGTTCAAAAATAATTTATCTAAATTTATTGGACAGATGAAACAGTAACAAAATCATAAAAGAAATGAGTAAAGTCCTCAACAAAAGGACATTTCTGAACCAGAAAATAAAAAAACCTTGACAAATGAGTATGCTCCCACCTTCACAGGGCATAATAGGTGTTCAAGGCATTTTTGCAGTCAATAGAAATCAAGCCAAGTTCAGAGAAAATGAAAAAAAAGAAGGTAAAATGGACTTTTTATGAAAAAGAAAAAATGAAAGCATGCATTAAAAAAAATATACATGGTTTAAAGAGAACAAATATTCCATGCTAAAACCATTTCTACTCATACCCAGATTTACAAAATTCATAGATTTGCAATCATCGCTACTTCTGCTTGCCTTAGATGCTGAAGACACATTGAGAATAATACAAACCTTTCATCCTTCACTCCTTCCCCTGCAGCTAACAAGAGAATACAAAAAGCCAATTAGTTCCTCCAAAAAAAACCCCTGCTCACCTGGAATAATAAATGATCCCTCATCCTTGCTCTACCCAAAAAGGGATTTTTTAAAAAAAGTTAGAAACCTTCCCTAATATAATTCCACATTTTTGTGAACTAGGATGTGCATTTATCTGGCATACTGTTAAAAAATATGAATGATTGATGTGAAGGTATAATGCCATCATCAATCAAACATATGTAACATTTAGTATGAGTTGATATGATAAAATAATAGAATTCCCATATCTTTTGCAACCAGACATTTAGTAATTGCAGAGATACTTGTTGGCTATGCTGGAAGAGAGTGAAGATGTGTTCTAAACAGGAGGCACCAAGACCAGGATAATGAAGGTTTAATAATGGGATAGGAAAGACTGAATCCAAGAGCCAAGAGTTGGGATGAGGCAACAGTTCTCACCAATGAGAAAACTGACACTTCAGAAGCTTTGCAGAACTATAGTGTTGCAACACAAAAATAAATCCACTTGCTTTTATATAATTTCAAGGATTATATAACCTGGCTTGGTTATCAGAGCCAGCTAATGTCATGAAAGCCCATAGATCTAGCACTGAATTTGAAGTGGCATAAATTCTTGCATGAAAGTGTCCAAATTTTAAATTATATGCACAGTTGCAAATATAAAATGGCAGTAAATGGCATGGCACTAAAGGGTGAAATAGCTCAGGAAATCTATAAAAAGAAAAGGAGAAAGAAGAGGTCCACCTCCTTTTAGACAACCTCATTTCTGGCTCCTCAATAACAGGGCTCATGGAAATAAAAAAAATCCACTTTTCAGTTTCTGTAAATAATGTTTTTACTAGCTTTAAATTCAGCAGTGGCTTCCACAAATATTTATACTGTTAATATTATTAAGTGCCAAAGAGTCTTGGAAAAAAGAATTGTTGAAAAATCCCATCAACTTATTGCACCTGTAATCAGTTCCCCACCCCTTTTAGTTGCTATGGCAATAATGTATTCTATGACAGATACTGGAGAAGCAAGAGCACATACAACATTATTAACCAAATATAGATAAATTTTGAAGCCGGAATTATTCTCATAAAAATAACCACTTCAAGTTTCTGGACTAAGAATACCTAGGAGGTATTGGATTTGCTTTCTAGGCATTTGATTTAGTAATCTAAATTTGAAATCATGGTCCTCCTGAACCTGTTTTGTTTTATTAATACTTCATACTATTTTTTTCCATGACTCGTAGAACACAGTAGGACCAAGATTGGAGCCCAAAGCTAGACTAGATTCAGTGAACCTATTGTAGTACTTTCCTCTTACACTCAGATGAGGCACTCCCGAAACCTTTTGAAGCAATTTGGATTTGATCTGTGGAAAAATGTTAAGAAAATCCCCACTTCAAACTACTGCAGATCCTATGTTAACAAACATTCTCTTGCAAATGCCTTGTTTGGTGGCTGTTCAACTGCTGAAAAGAAAGCAGAAGTGGCGTTGGTCTTATCTGAGACGCATTTTCTCGTTGGGTGGAGACAGCAGCCAGGAATGGGTTGTACTCGTCTGTTTAGTTGAAGGACTTAGTCTGTCAAAGTTGTTAAGTCCCGTCCCTGTTGCTAGGGCCTTCCAGCTTTTGGCGAAGACAAAGAAACAGACTCGATGTCTGTTTGTGTTAGAAGTGAGCTAGAGAAAGCAGAGACCAGACTGACTAAGGGGTGGGGCTGGCTGCTGTCTCCACCCAATGAGAAGGTGCATCTCAGGTAGAGACCAACACCCCTTCTCCATAGTGGTGGAGACAGCAGCCAGGAATGGGATATACCAAAGCTAAGTGTCCCTGGAATTACGGGTGGGCCCCAGTCTGGTCAGAAACCTCCCCTTCCACATGAACCCGTTGCAAGAACTTTTGGCCAAATGCCACCTCAGCAGAGGCAAATTTATCTAGTTTATAATGTTTGATAAATTGTGAAGGGGAAGTCCAAGTGGCCACCCTACAGATTTCCATCAGAGAAGCCTGAGTGGCCCACGCCACTGACATGGCTGTGTTCTGGGTTAAATGAGCCGTTACAGGTGCAGGCTTTGATAGGGAGCACAGTTCATGTGCCTTGGTGATAGTCTGCCGAATCCATCTGCTGGTGGTGGAATGCGTGACTTTTCAACCTAAGGATGCTGGTAGAAAGGAGATAAACAATGATTCTGTCCATCTCCACCCCACCATTTGTTTGAGATAAATATGAAGGGTCCTCCAGATGTCCAAGGTATGCCACCAGCATTCTAAAGCGTGGGCAGGTTCAGGACAGAAGTTGCTCTTGCATTCTATGAAAAGGAGTGTTTATCTTGGGCAGAAAGGAAGGATCTAGTTGAAGGACCACTCGATCAGTATGAAAAATGCAGAGATCACTTTTCACAGAGAGCGCTACAATCTCAGATATCCACCTGGTGGAAGTAATCGCCACCAAGAAGGTGACCTTGCAGGACAAAAGGTGGAGACTGGCAACCTGCAAAGGTTCATATGGGGGCCCTGTGAGGGATCGCAGTATGATAGACAGATCCCAGGTAGGATACCTGTGTACCATGGGGGGACACAAGTTAGTTGCTCCCTGAAGAAATCTCCTTATGGTGGGGTGTTGAGACAGAGAATCAAGAGACCCACAAGTCAGGACAGATGAAATTTGTCTCCTCAAGGTGTTTGGCAAAAGCTAATTGCCTAATCCGTCCCTGAAAAATTTGGGGATTTGGGCAATGGAGACAGTGAGAGGGGAAATACCTGCTTGCCCACACAAGTACAAAAGGCCCACCAAGTGGCAGAATAAATAGGCCCTGTAGAAGGTATCCGAGAAGCCTGCATGGTCATGATAACCCTGGAGGAGAAGTTGTCCCCACTCAGAGCACGCTGCTCAAGACCCAGGTGGTCAATTGGAGCCACTGAGGGTCCAGGTGGACCAATGGCCCTGGCTGAATGATGCCATGCCCTGAAGGATCCTCCAGGACGGGGCCACTGACAGGGTCCTGAAGTCGGCCAACTAAGGCCTCCTGGGCCAATAAGGAGCCCTCTCTTCCAGGATCTTTTGCATCACCCTTGGGCTGAGGGGAAGAGGGGGAGAATGCGTAAAGGAGCACCGGTGGCCATGGGCTGCTGAGAACATCTACTCCCTCCACCTGTGGGGTAGAAAACCCTCGTATAAAATTGGGAGCTGTGACTTCTCTGGGGTGGCAATCAAGTCCAACTACGGGATGCCAAATAGGTTTGTCAGGTGCCACTCCATGTGGTTGATGACTGTCTTGCTAAGCCAGTCTGCCTGCACATGGAGCGCTAGACTCCTGCAGGTGGGGCTCAGACAAAATGGAGCATGAAGCTCTCTCTGCCCACCTTCTGGAAGAGCAAAAGAAACCATTGAAGGTGGGCCCACAGGGTGATGTGAATGGCAGAGATCATTTTGCCCAGGAGCTGGGACAGCAGTTTCAAGGGTACTCTACAGAACTCTACAGAACTCTACCCACCAAGTCTCTGAGGCTGTCCTGTCTCTCCCAAGACAAATACACTTTGCCCTCAACAGAATTTATCACCATCCAAAATGGAGCAGGTGGGTCGAAGGAGTCAAGCGGCTTTTCTCCATATTAACCGAGAAGCTGTGCTGATTTAGAGACTGAATTATTGTTTGGAGATCCTGTATCAATTGTCAACTGGAAGAGGACTGAATTAGTATATTGTCCAAGTAACGTTGGACATGGACAGGTATGGCCCTGAGATGGGCCATCAAGGCAGCTAATACCTTAGTAAACATATGGGGGCTGAAGAAAGTCCAAAGGGCAATGCTCTATACTAAAAATGGGACCCCGCATAACAAAATCTGAGAAATTTCCGATGGGGATAATAGATCGGAATGTGTAGATACACCTTAGTTAGGTCAATAGAAGAGAGCAAATTGTCCTTCTTACGCTCGTGAAAATTGATTGAAGAGACTCCATTTTGAACCATTTGCACAAAATATATTGGTTTAGCCTTTTAATGTCGAGAATTGGTCACCACCCATCTGAGGACTTGGGAACAATAAACAAGAGAAAATAGAACCCTTGCCCTATCTGATCCTCCACTACCCTCTGGATGGCTCTAATATCTAATATGGCTCTAATATCTAACAGGTGTTGTACAGCCGCATTCATGAAAGCATTCTTGGTCTTATCCTTGAATACTGGGCATCTTATAAAGGAATAGGCCAGATCATACAGTATCCCTGACCTGGTGTCCGATGTAAGGCTCTCCCATTAATTAGCAAATAGAGCTTGTCTGCCGCCAATGGAAGGGTAGGAATGCAGTTAGCGATGGCATCGGAGCGAGGGCCATTTACTTGGGACCGTTCTACCTTGAGGCATCCTTGAGGGCCGAGTTCAACATTGCATCAGCCAAAAATTGGACTGCTGCAATGATTGTATTCAAATCTTGATGAAGTCAGGTTGTCTGGTAGCAACTTGTCCTGGAGTTGGTGAAGCCACAGCACCATGGCTTAGTTAAAGAACGATGCCATGGTAGGTGCTTGAATCGCCCATGCTGCCCCTTGGTGGGCCCATTGGAGAGACTGGTCAGATTGTCGTTCCTCAGGACATAATCCCAACTCTGGCTCCCCCAGAATGGTGGACTTAGGCAATAAGGCAGTAATTGGCGTGTCCACTGCTGGGACTTGGGGGAGTGTTGCCAACTCAGGGGCAACATTAAAAAAACATCTGTTGGCAGAAGAAGAGAACAGCACTGACCCAGGAGTAGCCTTCTGTTGTTGGACGACATTAATAAACAAGTGAGGTGCAGGAACCACATCCACACCTTGTTTGCTTCCGAAAATAGTGATTCTGATAGCTCACAGGCACTCTGTGGGAAATCCCCAATCCAGGAATGCTGCATTGGTAGCCTTAAACAATAATGATTTGAAGACATTATTTGGAAAAAGGCCGGTGAAGGCCGGCTGTTCGAGCAATAAGCACCCGTCATCTGAAAGGTCCTGGTCTCTGCGTTCGCTATCTCTGAGAACGATGGTAGCCTCCCATGAGAAGGGGCAGGGGAGCCCAGGTTTCGAAAGGAATGGAAGTCCTCTGGACAAGGATCAATATACAAACCGGACATGGCTGACATGTTGGAGAACATCCATCTGGGCATATGGAAACTGGCCAAAAGGCTCTGCTGTATAGAAATAATGTCTTGGAAATTGTCCAGTAAGGAAAGCCCCTGATCCAAATTGGGATCGCTACCGGTGTCCAGAGGCATGATAGCAGAATGGTGGGATCGTGTTGGTTCCCAATCAGGAACTGCGCCACAATTCTGGGAAGGTAACCATAAGCCCCCATAGCTCAGCCGTGGGATCAGATAATGGACAGTCCCAGAGGGAAACTTGATCCGGGGTAGCCTCTGGCGACATTTGGCCGAGATCCTGGCCAGGCACCATGCAGGGATCATTCCTAGCAGTCAAGTAAGAGGCCACAGCTTTACTGGCCTTACTGCAGATTTTCTCTCATCCCATAGGGAGGCTTTGCTGTGCCGACCAGTCATCCCATAGGGAAGCTTTGCTGTGCCGACCAGTCTTATGGTGAGATCTAGAGCTTTGCTGGCCTGTGGATGTAGATCCTGAGATAATGGTCCTGGCCCTGATTCCAGTGGGTCCATGTCATTCAAGGCGGCTGGTTCAGCCTTCCCGCCTCTCTAGGATTTGCACAGTGCCTTAGGCATTATCCCATGCAGACACATCAGTACACCTCTGAAACACCACCTGCAACTCCTTGAAGAAGTTATGGCAGGCCGTCCTAGCCACAGTAGCACCACTTATGTGAACAAAGTGCTGTTGGCTCAACTTTGCAGGATCCTGTCACCAACTAATTAGGGCTTGGTTGATATGGATCTGATCCATACTGTTGTGTCTTCGCCCCACACCCCCAAACCTGCCCCCGCCGAACCTGGCCTCCTGGCAGAAAGTAACTCAGAGAGCGTGGGGGAAGAGCCGACAGGGCTTCCCTCTGCGGAGCCTTCTTCTCTGGCTCCACTCCAAGTCCTAGAGGCAGGCCAGGTGGAGGAGATGATGAGGCTCTGTTTCCTGCATCTCCTCCCTCTCAGGCCAGACCTCAAGACCCAGCTGCTGACAATCAGTCGTGGCTGGACCCCCAGTATCGCAGTCAGGAGAGACGGCAACATCAAAAGAAAGGGTGGGGCAGGCCTAGAAAGTGCTGAGCCACACCCCATGATTTAAAAGCAGGAGGGGCTGCCCTATAGTTCTTGTGACGAACTGTTGTGTCTTGCCCGCCCTCAGAGCAGCCGGGGCCTTCTTACCTGCTCCCGCACACTGAGGAATGTATGCCTCCCGGTCCCAGTCCTGGCTCCATGCCCACACAAACTGCAGAAGGAGAATCTCCCTGCCCCAGCCCTGACTCCATGCCCAGGCAAACGGAGCAGCTAGACCCCTCCCCCCCCTCCACAGCAGGTGAGCCTGAGGAGGGTTTATTACCAACAGCTGATTGGTGTGACCCTCGCATCAGAAGATTGGAGAGGCGGAGGCTACAGAGGGAAGGGAGGGGCAGGCCTTAATGAGTGCTGAGTCATGGAGCCACACCCCATGGCCTATATAAAGGATCTACTTTCTGGCAGTCTCTGAGTCAGGCAAAA
Organism: Ahaetulla prasina; assembly: GCF_028640845.1. Classification (NCBI taxonomy): domain Eukaryota; kingdom Metazoa; phylum Chordata; class Lepidosauria; order Squamata; family Colubridae; genus Ahaetulla; species Ahaetulla prasina. The sequence goes on along the minus strand of NC_080542.1, from coordinate 37,740,110 downwards.
GTCAAACTTATCTTGCTGAAGTCACTTACTGGTCTCCTGCCTGCTCTGAGGACTTTGCTGGGACTTTGGGCAGAGCTGCAGAGGCACGCCTGATTCGGATTTCCCGGACCCAGCCGTCAGCGGAGGAGTGGGACACGACATCTTGCCTGACTCCTCACACATCTACAAGATGGATCAGCAACAGCTGGCGCTGATTGTGCAGCAGCTACAAACAGACAACCAGCAACTGCAACAGCAAGTCGCCCAGCTGACTGCTCAACTGGCTGCTGGGAATGCCCCAGCAGTCCAACCTCCTCCTCCTCCTCCTCCTCAGCGCCACAGCCCGCACCGTGCCGGAGAAGTTCTCAGGACGGATGGAGATGTTCCCGGCCTTCATGGCCCAGTGCCAGACCTACATGCCAATGCGGCCGGGGGACTTTCCAGATGACCGGGCCAGGGTGGCCTTCGTGATGAACCTGTTGTCTGGCCAGGCTGCGAGTGGGCCACGCCTTGGTGCTCAGGGACAGCCCCTTGCTGGCGGACTACCAGGGGTTCTGGGGGCCTGATGTATGAAGACCCTGTGCGGGCCCAGACGGCTGCCTGGCGCCTCGGAGAGATCCAACAAGGGCCCCGCCCCCTCCGGGAGTACATCGCGGAATTCCGGTTGCTGTGCCATGATTCGGACTGGAACGACACGGCACTAGCGGACGCGTTCAAGAGGGGCCTTTCGGAAGAGCTCCAGGACGAGCTGGCTCGGGTGGAGGCGCCGCGGACCCTCGTTGACCTGGTGCCCCTCTGCCTGCGCCTCGACACCCGTCTCCAGCAACGCCCGTCCTGTCGCCGCCCGCAACCGTCAAAGACCGTCGCCCTCCCTCGACCCGTGCCGACCCCGTCCCGGGCCACCCCGCGCTTCGTGGCCGCCGCCGAGGAGCCCATGGAGTTAGGAGCGGCCAGGCCTCGCCTGACGGCCCAGGAGCGGAGCCGGAGGCGCCAAGGGGGGCTGTGCTTGTACTGTGGGGAGCCCGGCCATTTCGCCGCCGCATGCCCCAGGAAGCGCGGCGGAGCACGTACGCCCGTCCCCGAATCCCGGCCTGGCCAGTCGGGAAACGGGGCAGGCCCGGCCCAGGGGAAACCCTAGGCCGGGCACGGACCAAGCCCCCGCCAGACATGGCCGACGTGGACCCCGGGCCCCCTCGGCACCTGATTTTGGACACCCGGGTGTGGGTGGGTGACCGGCCGGAAGGGATCCCGGCACACGCGCTGGTAGATTCGGGGGCCACCACGAACTTTATGGACCGGGCCTTCGTGGACCATATTGGTGTCCCCTTGGTTCCGTAGACCTCCGATGAGCGCCGAGACCATCGACGGGAGGGAGCTGGTGGCGGACCCATTAACCGCCATGCAGCCCTTGCGCCGCCATCGGGGACCACGAGGAGGCGATTCGCTTCACGTGACAGCGGACCTCCACTTCCCAGTGATCCTCGGACTGGCCTGGCTGCGGACGCACGACCCTCAGGTGGCCTGGTCGCGAACGCCATCTCGCTTCCCAGCCTGCAGTGTGTCGACCACATCCGCCACACCCGCGCCGCCAGGACGCCTTCACCCGGCCGCCGCCGTGCCCCGAGCTGCAGGACTTCGCTGACGCCTTCAGCGAAAAGGAGGCGGACCGCTTACCCCGCACCGCCCCACGACTGCCCGTGGACCATTTTGGTGTCCCTTGGTTCCGGTAGACCCTCCGATGGCGTCGAGACCATCGACGGGAGGGAGCTGGTGGCGGACCCATTAACCGCCACGCAGCCCTTGCGCCTCGCCATCGGGGACCACGAGGCGATTCGCTTCACGTGACAGCGGACCTCCACTTCCCAGTGATCCTCGGACTGGCCTGGCTGCGGACGCACGACCCTCAGGTGGCCTGGTCGCGAACGCCATCTCGCTTCCCAGCCTGCAGTGTGTCGACCACATCCGCCACACCTGCGCCGGCCAGGACGTCTTCACCTCGGCCGTCGCCGTGCCCCGAGCTGCAGGACTTCGCTGACGTCTTCAGCGAAAAGGAGGCGGACCGCTTACCCCCGCACCGGCCCTACGACTGCTCCGTGGACCTGCAACCCGGCGCCCGCTGCCCACGGGCGCCTGTATTCCATGTCCGAGCCCGAGTTGGCCGCCCTCAGGGACTTTCTGGACAAAAATCTGGCCCGAGGGTTCATCCGGCCTTCCAAGTCCCCTCTGTCGGCCCCGGTCCTCTTCGTGAAAAAGAAGACGGGGGATTTGCACCTGTGTTGCGACTACTGCCGGCTGAACACCATCACGGTGCGGAATCGCTACCCCTGCCGCCATCCCGGAGCTGATGGACCGGCTGCGAGGCCTCCATCTTTACCAAGCTCGACCTCCGGGGCCTACAACCTGGTGCGGATGCGTGAAGGGGACGAGTGGAAGACGGCGTTCGGCACCGCACGGACACTACGAGTACACGGTCATGCCGTTCGGGCTGACCAACGCCCGCCGTCTTCCAACATTTTATGAACGATGTGTTCCGGGACATGTTGGATCGGTTCGTGGTGATCTACCTGAACGACATCCTGGTCTACTCCCGGTCCAGGAAAGTCACCTCCAGCACCTCCGCCTGGTCCTGCAGCGCCTGCGAGCACCAGCTCACGCCAAGCTGGAGAAGTGTTTTTCCTCCGTCGTCCATTGAGTTCCTCGGGCACATCCTCTCACCCGAGGATCGCCATGGACCAGCGCAAGGTGGAGGCCCTGAGCAGCTGGGAAGCCCGCGTCGGGTGAAGGATGTCCAGCGGCTGCTGGGCCGCCAGTACTATCGGACCTTCATCCCGGCTTCGCCACGCTGACGGCCCGCCACCCAGCTCCTTCAGAAGAAGGTCCCGTTCGGTGGGGTCCCCGCAGGAGGAAGCCTTCACGGCTCTCAGGAAGGCTTTCGCCACGGAGCCCATCCTGCGACATCCCGACCCGCACCGCCTTCGTGGTGGAGACGGACGCCCAACGCCGCCTCGGTGCGGTGCTGCTACAGGCCCCGGCGGATGGCGGCACTCTTTTTCCCTGCGCGTACTACTCGCGGAAGCTCAACCCTTCCGAGCGCAACTATACCATCTGGGAAAAGGAGTTGCTGGCTATCAAGGCCGCGTTCGAGGCGTGGCGGCACCACCTGGAGGGAGCCTGGCATCAGGTGGAGGTCCGAACGGACCATCGGAACCTCGAACATCTCACCATGGCTCGGAAGTTGAACCAGCGGCAGATCCGGTGGTCGCTGTTCTTTGCCCGGTTCAACTTCCGCGTCACCTATATCCCCAGTGGCCACAACCGGAGGGCGGACGCCCTGTCCCGTAAGCCGGAGTACCTGAGCGCCCAAGACCCTCTTCCTCCACGGACTGTACTGCCGGCGGAAGCCTTGGCCGCCGCCCGGGAACCGGTGGACTTACGGGCCCGGGTGCGAGGGGCGCAGCGCCAAGACGCCTGGTCTCAGCAGGGGCGGCGGGCGGGCCCCCGGTCTCCGTGGACATTGGAAGACGACGTACTCAAGTTCCGGGGGCGGTTGTATGTGCCCACGGGGCCGCTCCGGTCCCTCGTCCTGACCCAGTGCCACGACAACCCTGCCGCGGGCCATTTCGGGTTTTTCAAGACTCTCAACCTGGTAACGCGGACCTTCTGGTGGCCCCGGGTGCGGCATGATGTCCATGCCTATGTGACGTCCTGCGTGCCGTGCCGGCAAGCCAAGGCCGCCACGGGGGCCCCTCCCGGTCTCCTCCAGCCCTTGCCGACTCCTGACAGACCCTGGGGGGCGATTTCCATGGACTTCCTGACGGACCTGCCGCCGCCCTCGGGGTCCACCACGGTGCTGGTGGTGGTGGACATGCTCACCAAGATGGCACACTTCATCCCGTGCCGCGGGCTGCCCACCGCCACCAAGACGGCCCGTCTCTTCTTGCAGCACGTCTTCCGCCTCCACGGCCTGCCGGACAGGGTGGTGTCGGACCGTGGGGTGCAGTTCACGGCCCGCTTTTGGAAGAGCCTGATGGCCGCATTGGAGGTGCAGGTGCCTGTCGTCGGCGCACCATCCGGAGACCGACGGCGGGATGGAGAAGATCATTGGCGTCCTGGAGCAGTACCTCCGGTGCTTCGTGAACCAACAGCAGGACAACTGGGCCGATTACCTGTCCCTGGCGGAGTTCGCATTCAACAACTCCCAACACACCTCCACCCAGACCACCCCGTTCCTGGCCAACTTGGGGTACCATCCGCGGCTCTTCCCTCTGGCGCCCCCGGACTCCCCGGTTCCCGAGACACAGTCCTTTCTCTCCGAGTTGCACGCGGTCCAGCAGATGGTGCGTCGGCAGCTGAATCGGGCGAAGGAGGACTACAAGCGGGTCGGCGATCGTTCCCGACGGGCAACACCCCCGCTGGTGGTCGGAGACTGTGTGTGGCTCTCCACAAAGCATCTCCCGTCCGACCGGCCGGCGAAGAAACTGGACCACCGGTTCATCGGTCCGTTCCCCGTCGAGGCGGTCATCAATCCGGTGGCCTACCGATTGACCCTGCCGCGTTCCATGCGGATCCATCCCGTCTTCCATCGGTCCTTGCTGGTCCCTGAGGCCCCGCCGTCTCCCCTCCGGCGCCCGGCGCCACCCGTCGCTGTCGACGAGGACGGGGCGGAGGAGTACGAGGTGCACAGCATACGCGACTCCCGCTGGCTGAAGGGGCGCTTCCAATACCTGGTGGCGTGGCAAGGGTACGGGACCGAGTTCACCTGGGTCAATGCCTCCGACGTCCACGCCCCGGACCTGGTGCGGGCCTTCCACGAGCAGAACCCGGCCCGACCGCATCCCGATCGTCAGCCCCGGGGGAAGGGCCCTGCGGTGAGGGATAGTGTTGTGTCTTGCCCGCCCTCAGAGCAGCCGGGGCCTTCTTACCTGCTCCCGCACACTGAGGAATGTATGCCTCCGGTCCCAGTCCTGGCTCCATGCCCACACAAACTGCAGAAGGAGAATCTCCTGCCCCAGCCCTGACTCCATGCCCAGGCAAGCGGGCAGCTAGACCCTCCCCTCCTCCACAGCAGGTGAGCCTGAGGAGGTTTATTACCAACAGCTGATTGGTGTGACCTCGCATCAGAAGATTGGAGGCGGAGGCTACAGAGGAAGGAGGGCAGGCCTTAATGAGTGCTGAGTCATGGAGCCACACCCCATGGCCTATATAAAGGATCTACTTTCTGGCAGTCTCTGAGTCAGGCAAAAGTCAAACTTATCTTGCTGAAGTCACTTACTGGTCTCCTGCCTGCTCTGAGGACTTTGCTGGGACTTTGGGCAGAGCTGCAGAGGCACGCCTGATTCGGATTTCCCGGACCCAGCCGTCAGCGGAGGAGTGGGACACGACACGAACAAACAATTGACTGTTGAAAACGTTGGCTGTAGTTTGGCTCCTGGATTCCGTTTCGTTTCCTTCTGAACTTTGGGATTGTTCCAGCTCGGAGTGCAGTCGCTCTGATAGATAAGAGGACTTGGCAAGCACTCACAGGTTCGTTGCCAGAATTGTTATCACATCTAGTCAGTTTGCGTTTCTAATTCATTGTGGTTGGAGGGGACAGAACACATACGGTGCCAATATAAAATGCCGGTATGGACGTTAATGGAATGCAAAGATCTTGATACTGGCTGGTCCGTTGATATCAGAGTGCAGGCGGCTGGTTGTCCATGGAGTGCGAAGCTCCTGAATTAGTGGTTGGTGGCAATGGAGCACTCAATTCCTGCAGGCAGGGCTCAGCTGAAATGGAGCACGAAGCTCCTGACAATGGTAGCCACTGGGTAATGGCGGCTCAGCCCAGCAGAGAAAGGGGGCATGCAATGCTAATGGAAGGAAGGAAGGAAGGAGTACAAACCTAGACGCAGCTTCAGAGGATAAGCCAGGGCTGGAAGAGATCTGGAGGTCATCTAATCCAATCCTGCTCCAGCAGGATAGTGTGTCTTTTGATCCCGCAGTCACAGGGTTACATAGCCACGCGCACCCAGTCACATGACCAAGCCACTCCTACCAAGCCACACCCACAAAACCAGAAGCAAAAAAAATTAGATTTCACCTCTGATGGAGGGAAGTAAGCAATAATATCCCAAGGTATCATTTTAGGCCCAATTCTTTTTAATATCTTCATAAACAATTAAGGAAATAGAAGGGGAACTCAGCAATTTGCAGATGACACTAAGCTTCTTTGCAGGAAGAGCTAATATCCCAGAAGATAGGCTCAAGATCCAGATGGATCATTTTTTTTCTGTTTTAATTGCTGCTTTATTTTTCCTTATTTTATGTTGAAACAGAGGAGTCAATTGCACTGTTTTCTGTACCTTATTAAAACCAATGTTATCCTTTTTTTTGTAATTTTATTTATAGTTTTTTTCTTTAACATCCATAAGTGCTTGGTGAACAGTGAATTGTCTGGGTCAATGTATATTATACACGATACTAATAACAATAATAATTTGCAGGTGATACTAAGCTGGCAGGAACAGCTAATATCCCAGAAGATAGACTCAAGATCCAGATGGATCTTGACAGATTTGAACATCGAGGTCCTCTCTAACAAAATGAAATTCAATGTAGAGAAAATAAGGTTTTACACCTAGTTAAGAAAAATATGTAGACATTCTGGAAAATCTGCAGAAAAGAGCAACAAAGATGATTAGGGGGCTGGATGCTAAAACATGAAGAATGATTGCAGGAATTGGGTTTGTCTAGTCTAGTGAAAAGAAGGACAAGGAGTGACATGATAACAGTGTTCCAATATTTGAGGGGCTGCCACAAAGAAGAGGGAGTCAAGCTATTTTTCAGAGCACCAGAAGGCAAGACAAGAAACAGTGAATGGAAACTAATCAAGGAGAGAGGCAACCTAAAACTAAGGAGAAATTTTCTAACAGTGTGAACAATCAACCAGAGTAATGGCTTGCCTTCAGAAGTTGTGGGTGCTCCATCACTGGAAGCTTTAAAGAAGAGACTGGATGGCCACTTGTCTGGAATGGTATAGAGTCTCCTGCTTGTGCAATGGGTTGGATTAGAAGATCTCCAAGGTTCCTTCCAATTGTGTTATTCTGATCAGGAAATGAAATCCTGTGATAGGAATTTGAAGTAATTGGGAATGCTTAGCTTTGAAAAGAGAGGGCTGAGAGGGAAGTAACAGATGAAAAGATACTGCATAGAAAAAGGTCAAGTCTTGTTCTCCCCTCACCTGTTCCAAAACATAGGACAGTAGAGGCTTTTAAGAAGAGACTGGACAGCCACTTTTCTGAAATGGTACAGGGTCTTCTGCTTATACAGGGGGTTGGACTAGAAGACCTCCAAGGTCCTTTCCAATTCTATTATTCTGTTATTCTGAGTTCTGTCCAATGGAAAAAAAATACATTTTCGTGTCTTGAAATAACAAACTTCACACAGATTTCACACCAATTTCAAGCCCAAAGCAACAGATCTAAAAATCTGTTCTTGGATACAGTACCAATGGATACAGAATCCTTACATGAAAATGCCCTTTATTTACGGTATATGGTATCAATGCATTGTCAGATGTTTACCATCATAACAAATTCCTACTCAACAATTAAAATATCAAAATGAAGGAAATCCAACTTTTAATGATTTGAAAAGTTGTAACTGTCTACTATTGACCTCACCCCATTCCTAAGAGGACTATAAGGGGCGTACATAAGAGCACAAAAGTGCCTACCGTTCCTGTCCTATTGTTCTCTTTATTATATCTAATTAATATAGCTATGCATATCCTTTACATACATACATACATACATACATACATACATACATACATACATACATATATATATATATATATATGTTTTCTGAGGTTTTCGCGGGTGTTTGTATGTAGGTCTTTGGTTATTCGGGTTTTCTCCCGCGTAAAATTGGAAGTGTCTTGGCGACGTTTCGATGTTTCGTGCTCCCAGAAGCACGAAGCTGAAGCCTGAAGATGACGAATGAGACTTCATCGAAACGTCGCCAAGACACTTCCAATTTTACGCTGAGAAAACCCGAATAACCAAAGACTCATATATATATATATAAATATATATATATATAAATTTATATATATATATATATATATATCATGATATATTTTTTTACTATGACAATGTTTATGTATACTGTTGTGACAAAATTAAATAATAATAAAAAAACTTGTGAAGCCTTTTTAATGCAGGTTGAAGGAGTCTTGAAGTAGAAGAAAAAGCAATGACTTTTCCAGGCTGATACTGGAGAATCAATCTATAGAATGTGTGAAATTGTAATTATATAATGGATGAAAGTAGACTGTCTTAAATTAAAGTGTCATTTGTAATCATTCTGTTTCAAAGTTTCATTAACAATTATTTCTACCTATTTAAAGCCCACAAACATCTGGGAAATGGGTTGAATGAAAGAATAGTTTAAATGGTCAGAAATTTATATAAGGAGCCAGGGCCAGACTCCTGCCTGTCTCTGATCAGCCTTATCCAGATCTTCCCAATCCAAGGAAAGGAGGAGCCATCTCACTCCATTAAGACTAGCCCACCCCATTCATTCCAACATAAGGAATCTGCCCCAGACCTTGTTGACCAAAGAATTCCAGCTGGTGGGGTTAAGAAGACCCTTTTCTGTTGCTCTCCCAGCCTTATGGAATATTCTACCACCCTTTCTGCCTTCTGGAAGAACATCAAAACCTGGTTTTGCCAGTTGGCTTGGGACCCTAAGTGGGTGCTCACTGCTGGAAGGTTAGAATATCTCATCCCCATGCTGTCTATCTACTTGGTTCAAGTTTTTAAATAGCATTGCAATTATTTCTATATTTCTCTTTTTTATATTTTGTAAGCCTTAGAGTTCTATTGGGTGGGGTCAGAGTCGCTTTATTCGGCAGGAGAGGCATATAAATTACATACATATATATTTACCAGGGCAACAGTCATAATAATTTAAACAATAAGAAAAGGAACTCAAGAGGAATTATAATGCCTCAGAAGTGATGGAACATGCATGGCTCCCTTATCAGCCATTCTATTTGAGTGGACTAGGATACTAGATATCTGTTCTTTGGCACTAACAATACAGCATTCAAGGATTATCAAACAGACCCACTCTTTTTTACTTCTTATTTGAGTGGTCTTTGCAGTCTGCTGCTCTCTTGGGTAAACATTATATAGAAACCGATCAGGGGTGAAATGCTCCTGGTTCGGACCGGATCGCCTGATCTGGTAGCGGTGGCGGCAGGTGGTTCAGAGAACTGGTAGCAAAAATCTCTGCCCCCCCTTCCCCCCAACATGCCCAGCTGAGCTACACGATCATCAGAGGGATTTTTTTACTTTTAAAAGCATTGTTTCTTCGGCCGAAAAAATGCTTTTAACAGTAAAAAAAAAAAGGCTCTGATGATCGCGCAACCCACCTGGGATTGTCAGAACCCTTTCAAAGCATTTTTTCTACAAGCTCTTTGGCCGAAGAGGTTGTAGAAAAAATGCTTTTAAAAATTAAAAAAAAAAGTTGACCATGTCCACCCAGTCACATTACCCCACCACCACCAAGCCACACCCACAGAACTGGTAGTAAAAAAATTTACATTTCACCCCGAAACATATACAAAACACAGCTACAATGATCTTCATCTATAATATCTCCAGGATCATGAAAAGTTACAAAGTGAGAGGGAAAATGAGAACAATTGGTTTGAACACAGCAAAAGTGTAAATCCAAAACAAACTGGGAAAAGGCAGAAGTTTGACAAGATTTTGACAAGCAAATAATTATTTTGTCTAAAAATAAAGTATCCAAGTGAAACATTCCATTTCTGAAACAAAATGCAATGAATTTTTTATTTGTTTATTATTATAGTTCAAACAGAATAGATTGATGCAATCAGTTTTTCTTGGCACTTGGTGCCTTCTTCTGTTGTAATCCTTCACACCCCTTTGTCCTAGGCTCTGGCTTTGGTCCTCTCATCCATAATTGCCTTATTCTAGGATCCAGCCTTAGTGCTGTCATCCACTACCAACCTGTATAAATTAGAGTATTCAAAACCCAGCTTGCTTCCTGTAAAGCCACTGGATGAAAGAAAGATAATTCTCCATGTGCACAGTTTTATGGTATAATCTTTTCCTGCTATTAAAGAGCTTAATGCATGGGGCTGACCCTGATTCAACCAAATTTACGGAGCCCATTAACAGTAATCCTCAAAGGAGGGGATGGAGAAAAGCTAAAGCTCCTTTCAAATGCAAGGAAGAAACAATCTCCATTCAACCTGCAATTCTCCACTATGCAATAGAAACGTTAATAAAGAAAAGAAGTTAACAGGAAATAGGAAAAAGGAACAATTTAAATTAGTTCTGCTGCATATCTTTCAAGGAACATCTTCTGGAATTATTACTGAAGGCAAAAGAGAACTAGAGAAAAATATAGCTTTACATCAACAAAAAAACCAATGTACATAGATACATGGTTAATTATGTACTATAATATTGTGCTATAATTATGTACATATAATAACTATAATTTAAATAAAAAATGTCAGGTTATTCCTGGGAAAGACTATAACTATTTGGACTGGAAATCTTTCAGATAAAGAATGCCCCCTATAAAATAAGATACAGGGTCATCCTAGATTGTTTAAAGAAATCTACAGAATGAATAACATAAAAAAAAATCTCTTGTTATCAGAGCAAGGTCTTTTTAATAGAACTTCCTAATTTCTATGAAAAATCAACTAAATTTCTCTGGGAAACTTACTTGTAAATTGTAATTATATTTCCTATTTGTTATTTTTCCTCAATAGGCACACTCAACTATTTTGCCTATGCTTCTACATAGTCTAAATCAGATCTTCCAAATCTTATTTGTTTGTATCTGCTTCCTTGTTCAGATCAAGAGAGCTTTTTATTGAGAAAAATGTTTTTTTCCCTTGAATAAAATCAAACAAGTCATCCGAAAAATAATTGCCTTTGAAATGGCAGAACTCCTTTCTTTTTCTTGTGCTCCAACCTATATTTAAAATCACAACTGCAGTAACTATAGCTAACATCACGTCTCCTCATTCCTAGCATGCCTCTAGTATTGCAGATAGATTTCAAAGTGACTAATGAAATTGGGAGAACAGCATGGATATTAGACTGAAAACCCTTTCAAGACATCAACAAACTGATAAAAATATACCATATAAAATAAAATTTTAAATAAAATAAAGATCAAATATCAACTTTTTAAATGAAATTTGACTTAAACACAATTATCATATATATCTATATGTTCAAATGCATGCATTGTGGGGTAGCTTAATTCCACATGTATTGAAAGAAGAGATAACAGAAGCAGCAGCAGCCTAGCTCTAGTAGTGTCATTCTTGAGGAAGAAGAGTTTTTCAGCAGAATATCTGATAAGGCTGAATTGACTTTCATATGAACGCAAGAACTGTGGCTGAAGAAAAGTTTCAACTTATTTTAAATAATTTATATGGCCAACCATCTCATAACAGTGACCCTTGATGGCATAACAAGGGTTAATACAATAGCAAGAATCAATGGCCTATGACCCATACTATACATTCCAACCTTAAAACCACATCAGCAGCAGAGGTTGTCTAAATGCTCGGTCCAAATAGAAACAGCCCAGTTTGCATGCAGTTTACATATTTCCCCATTAATAGTTGAAAAAGAACATAATTTATTTCACAGAAATTCAACTGAAGACCAACATGAACTGATAATGTCTGAACTATATCCTCATATATAATTCATTTCAGTTGAATAATAACAGCAACTTCTCTGTTCACAGAGGGAATTAATCACATATTGTGTAAGAACTTCTTGCAATGAGTGCAGAACTTCCCCAAATAGAAAGAAGTTGCAGTAGAAGTTGTTCTTATAAATGTAGATACCATTGTTGTGAAAATGCCATTAGAGGGAGCAATAAACACTTCCTCACTTCCAACATCTTTTACATGCAGGCTTTAGATTCATCCCTATGTGTGCGTTTGCGTGTGCGTGCACGTGCACGTGCGCACGCGCGCACACACAATATCTCACACCCAGGCCAGTTTGTTTTCTTAAACTCAATTTTTAAGCCAATTGAACAGCTGCAAAAATAATAAAGGAAGCAATGATAGAATTAATGTCCTAAACAAAGAGGAGTAGGGGGATAGAGAAGGGCTGTCAAACTCAAGGCCCAGGGGGCCAGATTCGGCCCATGGGGGTGCTTAGATCTGGCCCATAGAGCTGCCTTGGAAACAGCAAAGGGCTGACCCACGGTGCCTCTGCAAGCAAACATTGAGTTTGGGAGGATTGCGGGGCCCCACTCTGGCTCTGTTTTTGCTGGCGGAGAGCTAGCAAAACAAAGTAAAAACAAAACAAAAGGAGAAATGTTTCCCCATTTGCATTTGAGCATGCAAGAAAGGACAGGAAAGGAGAAAGGAAAAGAGGAAAGACAAAAAGATGGGAAGGAAGGAAGGAAGGAAAGAAGGAAGGAAGGAAGGAAGGAAGGAAGGAAGGAAGGAAGGAAGGAAGGAAGGAAGGAAGGAAGGAAAGAAGGTAGGTGATTATAATGAGAGTGAGGGAAGGTCTGAGGGAAGCCCTGCCTTAGAACTTGGCCACCATAGGTGTCCCCAGCACGAGTAACGTTGAGCTGGCCATACTCACCCTGCCTCACCCCAAAGTCAAACACAACCTGGATGCGGCCCTCAATGAAATTGGTTTGACATCCCTGGGCTAGAGGCTAAAATATATGAAGAACGATTGCAAGAAGTCTGCAAGGTTTGTCTAGTCTAGTGAAAGGAAGAACTAAGGGTATGTATCATAGCAGTGTTCCAATATTTGAGGGGCTGCCACAAAAAAGACAGTGTCAAGCTATTTTCAAAAGCACCAGAAGGCAAGACAAGAAACAATGAATGAAACTAATCAAGGAGAGACGCAACCTAGAACTAAGGAGAAATTTCCTAACAGTGTGAACAATCAACCAGTGTAACAGCTTGGCTTCAGAAGTTGTAGGTGCTCCATCACAGAAGCTTTAAAGAAGAGACTGGATGGCCACTTGTCTGGAATGGTATAGAGTCTCCTGCTTGTGCAGTGGGTTGGATTAAAAGATCTCCAAGGTTCCTTCCAATTGTGTTATTTGATCAGGGATAGGAAATGAAATCCTGTGATAAGAATTTGAAGCAATTGAAAATACTTAGCTTTGGGAAGAGAAGGCTGAGAGGGAAGTAACAGATGAAAAGATGCTGTATAGAAAAGAATCAAGTTCAGTTGTCCCCTCACTTGTTCCTAAATATATTATACAAAATTATGGATTTGGAATACAAAAGAAAGATTCCTAGCAATAAAAGTAGTCAGAATAATGCAAGCACATGATGGACTCCTCCCATCACTGGATGAAATGAGGTGGAGGCTTGAAATTGTCTCATAGATTTCTGCACAGGGATGAACTCCATGACTTAAATGGCCCCTTTCAGCTTCATGATTTTAAAGAAGAAACTATGTTGGTCTATTTTTGTGGCAAAATTAACGTGGCATATGTTTTTGTGAATTTATGAGTTTTTTTAAGATATCAAAAATAATTCTGTGGTAGAGAAAGGTTCTTGAATATAAACAAATGAATTTAATCTGAATTTGAAATTTTGGTGTTCCAATTTTCAGATGGTCCTCTAAGCAGATTCCCTAATATGTATTTGATTTTTTATCACTATCTTTATGTAGCTTTTCAATATAGTACTTCACCACCCGTACAGTCCCACTTGCATTCCTCTCTTCATGCAGGAGAGGCTTCAGCGGAAGAAATAAAAAACCTGTGAATATTTCCCATTTTCACTTTTGTTTTTCATAAAGACAGTCAGACTCTGACATAAACAACAATTTACACCCAGCATTTATTTTGGAAATTACAGTGGCGTGTTGCTAACGCACACAGATAAATAATGTTTTATGGGATTCTACAGAGATCTTTCAAGGGAGCGGATGTTTAGTAGAAACAAGATGATTTACAAAATGGAGCACACCAGATTTAGCAGTTAATCCTGGTAACATATAAACACTCAAGGAACTCCACAATTAAAACAAATTAAAAGGGACAGAAAAGAATAAGCATCACATTTGTGTGTGTGTGTATGCTACTTACATATATATATACATACATATCACCAACACCACTGGATGCATTTGGATCGAATTTAAAATTTTTATTAGTTTATCCAAATACAATATAAAATACAAACATACAAAAGAAAATAAGGTAAAAATAAGGTAGGGAAAGGGAAGAGGAAGGTGTAGAACAAAAGGAAAAAAGAAAGAAAAAGTGTTGACTTCTGACCCCTTTTGGTGCAGTAGAATAAGATAATAGCATAAAACCTCAACTTGTTACTTTTATATAATAATATAAATTAGCCATTTCAGTAACACCAAACCTATCTAATTGGCAAAATTGTTCTTAATAAATCATTGTTCTTAATAAATAAATGCATTTATTAGCATCACAGTATTACTAAAATCATACATACATACTTAAAAGCTGTTACCTAGAAGCAGCTATTCCAAAAAGAGAATGCAGTGATTTGTATTGTGGGTTTTTAACTTTATATCTTAGTATGTCATGATATAAGAATCATGAATTCTTAAGGTTAAGATGCTGGTTGGATATCAGTTACAGGTGGTTTGGGTCAATTACTACAGTTCTCCTCAGGATTTGCCTGAACATATGAAGTCTTTAAGCTGAATAGTAAAAGAAGTATGCACATTGATTATACCCTTTCTTCCATTAATGATGATTATCTTCAGGTTTTTTTTTAATTATTATTATTTTATTTGAATTTATATCCCGCCCTTCTCCGAAGACTCAGGGCGGCTTACATTGTGTTAAGCAATAGTCTTCATCCATTTGTATATTATATACAAGTTGAAAATTCTAAATGGAAACAGATGTTGACTTATCTGAACGTCCCTTTTTGGTGTGCTGTGGGATAAGGGGCGTGCATAAGGGCACAAATGTGCCTACCATTCCTGTCCTATTGTTTTTTTTATTCTTATACATATATGCTTATACTTCCTCATATTTACTCATATATATATTTATATACTATATAACCATTTTGTGTGATGCTTATGTATATTGTTGTGACATAAATAAATAAATAAATAAATAAATAATCTAAGTGTGGGTCATCTCTCATCTATTTGCCAGAGATTGAGTGTAGATATTTTTTTCCTTTTTTTTCTTTGACCATGCCTCCTTTGCTCGGCTGAGCTTCAATTGTTTCACAAAGGCGCAGTCATCCAGCGTGTCCTACGAAGGAAAGGAAACCCACTCTGGGGCCTAAACCAGGAAGCTGAGAGGATGGGGTTGGATTATCCCACAGCGCACCGAAAAGGAACCTTCAGGTAACTCAACGTCTGTTTTCCAGTGTGCTGCCTGGATAATCCAAGCATGGGATATACCCAAGCTCAAGGACAATGGGCAGGAGATTGACTGATCGCCCAGCCTATTGGGTGCAATACCCGCCATTCAAAGGATGACTCAGCCAAGGCATAACTGTCTAACTTGTAATGTTGTATGAACAGTGACAATGATGACCAAGTGGCCACTCTACAAATGTCGTTGATGGAGGCCTGCATAGCCCAAGCCGCCGTTGTGGCAGAGCTCCGAGTTGAATGGGCTAAAATCTGTCCAGGTAAAGGTTTGGCCCTGAGTTCATATGCTTTCGCAATACACACCTTCAACCAATGGCCCACTGTAGAGGAGGAAACCTTCCAGCCCATTGACGAGGGGTGAAAGGACACAAAAAGAGTTTCAGTCCATCAAAATGAAGCCGTTCTTTTAATGTACCTGCGGAGGGCCCTCCTGATGTCCAAAGTGTGCCATTTTTCCTCCAGCAGGTGGTTGGGAGCTGGACAGAAATCAGGCAAAATGAGCTCCTGGGCATGGTGATCCAGTTGTATCCTGCTCAACCAGTCCACTCGAATGTTGGATGAGCCAGAGATGTGTTCCACTTTTAGGGAGAGTGTGTATCACCCTTTGGAACGAACTTCCCCCTGGACTTCGGCAACTGCCGGACCTTCGGACTTTCCGCCGAGAACTGAAGACCTATTTGTTTGTTCGCGCAGGACTGGCATAGGATTTTAATAGGATTTTAATTAGTTTCAATGTTTTAACATTTTAAAATTTGGGTTTTATTCTAAATGTTTTAATTCGGCCATTTGTAAAATAAGTTTTTTAAATTATGGTTTTATGTGTACCCTGTTGTTGTTTTATCATGGCTGTAAACCGCCCTGAGTCCTTCGGGAGAAGGGCAGTATAAAAATTTAATAAATAAATAAATAAATAAAATAAATCTCTCCGCCCAGCTCATCAACCTCTCTGCCTCAGCCATGAGAGACTGGGAGCAAGTGCTCCCCTCTCAATTTATTTGTGCTTTTGTGGCCACATTGTCTGTTAAGATCAGCACATGTTGACCTGTCACAGTGGCTCGAAAGTGGTGGAGGGCAAGGTGTACTGCCCTCAGCTCCAGCCAATTGATGCTGTGTTTCCCTTCCCCTGGGGACCATTGTCCCTGAGCTACCTGAGAAAGCAGATGTGCACCCCAAATGAAGAGGCTCGTATCCAATGTCACTGTGATGCGCTGGGGCTCCTGGAACACATACCCCTTCTGAAAAGCCGCCAATGTCCACCAGCGGAGGGATAGGTGTACTCGTGGTAGAAATCTTGGTCCGAGAGTTGCTGTGTCCTGTTCTCTGAAATGCTAGTAGGAACCATTGTAGCAGATGAGCATGCCGGCGCACCCAGGGCATGATCTTAATAGACGAGATCATTTTCCCGAGCAACTGAGACAGGAATAGCAAGGGAACCAACTGCTGTGAGAGAATTTATGTCACCAATGCCTTGATGCCATATTGTCAATCCGGAAAGAGGTAAACCTTTCCTTTGATCAAGTCAATGACTGCCCCTAGGTGGAGGATGCATGTGGTAGGCTGCAGATGACTCTTTTTGAGGTTTAGAGAGAAACCATGGTATTGGAGTATGTGGACCACTGTCCCTAAGTCCTTTGTGGCTTGCGACTGGGAGGACATTAATATGTCATCCAAGTAGCACAATATGTGTACTGGAATCAGTCAGACAGTCGTTGCTATTGCCACTAACAATTTGATAAATGTCCTGGGGGCCAATGACAAATGATATTGAAAATGGCAATTGGTATATGCGAAGCGCAGGTACTTGTGATGTGCTGGGTGGATCAGAACGTATAAGTAGGCCTCTTTGAGGTCTACTGATGTCCAGAGATTGCTGACCCGTATGCATCCCAAGATCGATCTGAGGGACTGCATTTTGAATCACCTGTACAGAATGAATTTGTTGAGTTGCTTGAGATTCAAGATCCCTCTCCAAACCCCAGAACTCTTGGTCACCAGGAACAGAATGGAATAGAACCCGGTTCGTTCTTGCTCCACAGGTACCGGTTCGATGGCTTTTATGGCCAACAAATGTTGAATTTCGGCATCCATCAGCTGACGCTTTAATGGATGCCAAGAAACCGGGCATTAGAAGTAATGGTCAGGAGGGCAGGAACGGAATTCCAAGGTGAGACTGAGCTCCACCATTCCAAGGTGAAGCTGAGCCCCACCAACCCAAGTGTTGGTTGTAAATAACTCCCATTCATGGTGGAAATGATGAAGACGACCGCCAATGGGAAGAGGTGAATGGGAGTCACTTGCCATGCCCGAAGGGCCTGTTACCAGTCCCCTGAAATGGTCTCTTTGCTGGAGGTTGGCTTCTGCCCTTATCCCTAAAGGCCCATCTGTTGGTTGATTGGTCGAACTCTTGGGAATAGGGCCACTGATGGTAGGACCCACTGGGTCCAGAGTGAGGCTGAAAGGGCTGTTGTGAATAAGGTGAATACCTGTGGCCTGGCCTCCTATAAAAGGAAGGAAGCACCTTCCGTTTGTCCTTACTGTCGATCATTATTGGATCTAACGCTTCTCCAAAAAGAGCAGATCCCTTGTATGGGGCTGAGATGAGTTTCCACTTTGATTTCATATCTGCTTTCCAATGGCAGAGCCTACGAGAAGTTACCGCAGACGCCAAGGCTTGAGAAGTGAATTTTGCCGCATCCAAGGATGCATTGGCCGAATATTCAGTGGCTGCCACCAATTTATTAATATCTTGGTGGAGCCTTGTATCATCTGGTGGTAACCGTTCCTGCAATTGACAAAGCCATATCAGGGATGTGCAGTTAAAAAATGAAGCCGATGTTGCAGCTCTAATGGACCAAGCAGCCGCCTGTTGAGTTTTCTGGAAGGATACTTCTGCTTTCCTATCTTCCGTCTTCAATACTTCCACTATGTCATTGGAAAGTACAGTGGAAGATGTTAAACTAACCACTGGGGTGTCTACAGTAGGAGGCTGAAGAAGCCCTTCTAGATCTGGAGCCGTACAGTTAAGTTTTTTGTCATGACCACTAGGCGCAGCCAAGGAACCAGGCTGACTCCATTGTCTCTGAATCATTTTAGCAAAGAGTTTTGGACAAGGAATAAATTCCTGCTTGGGTGTTGACACCACAAACAACTCCTCAGGTGGATTAGGAGTCTCCTGGGTTTGATTGCTCTTAGCAATCCCCATATCAGTTGTTACTTTAGGTTTATGAAGGAACGATTTGAAAATGGAGGGACAAAAGAGGCCAGTAAATGCCAGTCTATCCAGTAACATCCCCTCATCATCCAAGAACGCAGGATCTCTCTGATCCTCCTCTCCTAGCCAGGAGTCTGTGCTATGGACAGAGTCCTGCTGAGATGGGGAACCCGACATTGGGGTCAAATGAGCCAGAATCTGGGGCTGTAAGTTGGTCAATAGGAAGGGAAAGTGACCTCCTTGAGTGAGCTGTGTTAAAATAGCTTTTGTGATAGCCTCTGTAATGAAAGTCTGAAAGTCCAGGGACAGACCAGCACCCTGCCCCTCCCCTAAGTGGAGCCCTGTTGCTGTCAGGGTGAGAGTCACTTCAGAACCATATTAGGAGGTACCACGAGCAACCCAGACTGTGTGGTGCCTGGCAGAGGAAACGGATCCTCCTGGGACCCCTCAAAGGGATATTGTTGCTGCTTACCAGCATTGCCCAGTGACCAACTCTGTAACTGTTCTACCGGTTGAGGTAGGGAAACTGATTTATCAGATCCAGATAATGCAGCTTCAATGGTAGAAGCAATCTGAGACACTTTATTCTGGGCTTTTTGTTGAACTTTTGCACATTGCCTTTCCAAGGCCTTATGGCATCTCTTCACATCTTTGTCAACAAGCGAAGATTTCATTGAAGGCAGAGATGTTGGAGGCCTACTTTTGCCTGCAGTACTTCTGTTGGCTGACTTAGAGCTCTTATTACCAGGATTTCGCGCCTTAAGGGCTCTAGGGGAGCTAATAGGCTGCTCTATGTCAGAAGACAAGTCAGAATCTGTCATGATGCCCTTTGTCCCAGGAATAGTGACCTACATCGTATCTAAGGAATGTATCCCAAACTCCAAGGCTGCAGGAGTAAACAGCTGATAACTCCAAAGTCAAGCTTGGCAAACAAGTAAACATCGGTCTGAGTCTAAAAAAATAATTGCTAGCCCAACATTGTCGTCACACACCTTGGCTGGATCCGCCTTGGCTGGATCCATCTCTCAGCCATTAGGGTTAGGCGTGAAAATTTAAACTGTTCAGTCAGCACCTTCGTGATCCTCCTAGCAGCAATTTAGCATGAGAACAAAAACCAGTTTCCCAGCACCCACATATCAGTCAGTAATGAGGTTTGAAAAGTGCGGGAATGGAAACCAACTCCCTCAGTGCCATTTTGCTATGCTGCCCCCAAATTTGGCATGAGATCTAAATTATTCTTCTCATGCCACCCGGCTTATCCGATGGAAGTCCAGGTAATGGCACGAGAGCAGAACCAGGCTCTGTCAGCGCCCCCATGGAATCATACTCACAATTGGTGGGGGAGTGAACCCACTTTCCTGGCGCCTCCATGGACAACAAGCTGGGAAAACAGGTGTGAGTGCTAAATGCTCTCCCACAAAGAACTCCTCGGAGTTTGCCATGGCACATCAGGCAGTGACTTTGGAACCACCCAATGAAAAGGGAGCTGTAGGGTGGCGGCGGTTGTGCCAGCAGATCGGGGAACCAGCTCACACGCCAGCAGCAATCCAGTGATTAACTTTGCTGTCCAGAGGTGCCCTGGAAGGGACAGAACTCTGGTCACTGCTTGATGTTATCCTGGCCGGTGTCAGTCAGCCTGGAGCCCCAGGGATGACCAGCCCACTGTCAGCAGCAGAGGAGGCAAGCTGCAGCTGCAAACTGTCCTCTGAGAACCTCTTCTGTGAAATAATGTCTTCAGCTCCCCAGATTGAAAACAAAGGGAAATAAGTAATCCAAGCTACAATCAATCTACTCTGTCTAACTGCTAGAGCAGTGATACACACGACTCTCTAGCTAAACTGAGTGAAATAACTGGAGCTCAGCCGAGCAGAGGAGGCATGGTCAAAGGAAAAAAAGGGGAAAAAAATCTACACTCAGTCTCTGGCAAATAGACGAGAGATGACCCATGCTTGGATTACCCAAGCAGTGCACTGGAAAATACTATTTTACCTAAAAGGAAATATATATATATATCTAGGTGTAATCTGTTGCTGTGTTTTACATGTAATTTTACATATAATAAATGTCTAGATTAATTAAATCCTCAAGGTTGCTTCACAACATGTGAAAATGTCTTTTTAGAACTGAATCCAAACTACTGCCCAGTCTAGTAGATAGTCCAGCTCAAAGATCTCATCACAGAAGGCCAACACAGTTCTAGGCTGGATAAATGGAGGGGTAGAATCAAGATCACGTGAAGTGTAAATACAATCTTATAATGCCTTGGTAAGGCTACACTTGGAATACTGCATCCAGTTTTGGTTGTCATGATGTAAAAAAGATATTGAGACTCTAGAAAGAGTGCAGAGAAGAGCAACAAAGATGATTAGGAGACTGGAGGCTAAAACATATGAAGAACGGTTGCAGGAACTCGGTATGTCTAGTTTAATGAAAAGAAGGACTAGGGGAGACATGATAGCAGTGTTCCAATATCTCAGGGGTTGCCACAAAGAAGAGGGAGTCAAGCTATTCTCCAAAGCACCTGAGGGTAGAACAAGAAGCAATGGGTAGAAATTAATCAAAGAGAGAAGCAAGTTAGAACTAAGGAGAAATATCCTGACAGTTAGAACAATTAATCAGTGGAACAACTTGCCTGCAGAAATTGTGAATGCTCCAACACTGGAAGTTTTTAAGAAGATGTTGGATAACCATTTATCTGAAGTGGTGTAGAGCTTCCTGCCTAAGCAGGGTGTTGGACTAGAAGACCTCCAAAGTCCCTTCCAGCTCTGTTATTCTATTCTAAGACACAAATACTGATCAGTTTGCAATACAATGCAGTTAAATCTGGACCAAGTTGATTGATACTGTACAGTATAAGATAAAATGTAGTAGGACCATGGACAGAGGTCATGCAAAGTAAACAGCTTCTCTCACAAAGTTTGAGTTCTGAGACTTTTAAAATCATCTCGCTAATAATTCTGAGGGTTAGAGTTGCAACATATGTATAGGCCACAAAGATAGACAATTTTTTTCTACCGCTTGCCTATCTTTTATCGACTCCATTATTAATAAGGTATGAACAACCTTAAAATGGGTATCCTAGGTTGGAGTTTAATATAGCTGTTAACAAGAGTGGAAAAATCCAGACCCATGTCCAGGAGACCTTAATTCCAGAAGTCTTATTTTGGGAGCCTATTTGCACAGTAATATTCTATATTCAGTATAATAGTCTATTCACTAGAATCAAAAGATTCAAAGAAACCAAAGCTGAAATTTCACAAATTATATCTTGTTATTGTATTTACATTAAGGTATCCTCTTTCTTCTAATATTCCTGTAAAGTAAGCTATGCTCATCAAAGAAATCAATACCCAAATTTAGCTAGTAAGTTTCACAGATGTGTAGAAATTTGAGTTTCTTCCTGCCTGTACCAAACCGCAGTTGCCCAATTTGATTATTCAAATCAGTAATAATGGCGTTGGAAAGTTAATATGTCCATAGCAGGGGTGAAAGCTAAAAATTTTCCCTTCCGGTTCTGTGGGCATGGCTTAATTGGTGGGTGTGGCTTGGTGATCAGATGACTGGGTGGGTGTGGCCAATAACAATAAATAATAAAAATAATAAACAAAGTATAAAAAAACAATAAGAGGTATCAAAAACCAACTTTCACACTTTACACACATACAACCCAACACAACTGACTCACACACAGTGTAAAAGCAGCTGCACTTCACACTTCACACAGCCACAAAAAGCTCAAAAACTAACTTTCACACTTTACACACACACAACTCTCTCTCTCTCTCTCTCTCTCACACACACACACACACACACACACACACAAAATGCCACATACAGCTTTCTGAGATTTTGTGTGTTTGTGTAGTTAGAGTGAAACACTACAGAAACACACCAAATCTCAGAAAGCTGCACAAATATTTTATTTTATTATTTTATTTTATTTTATTTTATTGTGGACTTCAAATCCCAGAGTTCCTCAGCTAGCAAAGCAGGAAGTCAAAGCAAGGTTTTGTTTTTTTCCTTCAGTAGCTGAAGAAAGCACGCAGTTGCAGCCGGAAAGGAGCAGTAATTATAGGTAAGTGAGGAGAGAGCATTGGGTGGGCATGGGTGGCGGCTCTTGTAAGTGGGGGCTGTTAAAAAGTGAGTTTAAAAGCCTGTGAAGATCAGGAAACTCCTCTGGGATCGTCAGAGGAGGCTTTTAAATCCTTGATTTTTTCTCTTTTTTCCCCCCCCTTCGGCTGAAGAGGGTTTTTTTAAAAAAACTTTTAAAGGGTTTTGATCTCTGCTCAGCCCCGTGATCATCAGAGGGGTTTTTTTTTAAAACTTTTAAAGGCATGTTTCGACTGAAGAAAAACTTTTAAAAGTAAAAAAACAAACCTCTGCTGATGGTGCGGCTCAGCAGAGGCGGGGGGTGGGGCCAGGGATTTTTGCTACTAGTCCTCCAAACCAGCAGCTGCCATCGCTACCTAATCGGGTACCTAAGCAGTACAAACTGGGAGCATTTCACCCCTGGTCCATAGACTATAGGTTGCTGATAGACTATAGATTGTCCACTCCTGAAATGAAATTTGCAATTTCAGAGCTATATAGTTGATCTTCTCATACATTTATTTCTTGAATAAATTGTTCATAATTGTTCATAACAATTAAGACTGGCACCAAACTGAAATATTAAAATATAACTATTATTGATAGATATAGATTTATTTTTGTTAATGTTATCTGTAATCAGCTTAAATACATTTAAAAACATTTGCCAAAACCAATAATAGTTGCCTTCTCTAAAATATTACATCCAGTTCTGGGCATCATAGTTGAGAAAGGACATTGACAGATTGGAAGATGTCCAGAAGACAGTAAACAAAATTATAAAGGGCCTAGAAGAAAAATCTTATAATTTTAGTTGGAAGCACTGGGTATGCTTGGCTTGGAGAGCAAAAAAGAAGACAACTGGAAGGGAACATAATAGCTTCTTCAGGTATTTGAAGATTTGTTCCAGAAGACAGGACAATTACACAGAAATGGTAGAACATTAGTAAGAATCTTTAATGCTAAGAGTCATTCAGCAAAGGAATAGAATGCCTTGAGCAATGGTGAACTTTTTATCATTGCAGTACTTAAACAGAGATTTTGGAATGTAAATGCAGCTTCCAGCACTCTCTAACATTCTATGATTTTATTACAACATAGAACACCTATTTTGAATATATGGCCAGAGGGTTAGCTTAGTTACTGTAGTGAAAATAACTACATCTTTTTAAAACTTAAAGACTAACTTATTTATGATCATGTAACATTTGTGAGTTAAAATCCATGCCATAATATTCATAAATAATTATCCTGAAGAGCACATTGATATGGGGATGGGCAAATGATAAAATCAGACAGAAATGAAAGAGAAAATACCTTGCTATATGGGATGCCAGTGTCATTTAATTACCAAGAAAAATATTAGCCGTGCAAATATTACAATCTTTACTTTCACTTCCATTTGACTTTTTAATTTTTAAAAATCTGATGGGATGTATATGGTTTATTGCTTTGTGGGATATGAGGAGCTGTCAAAATAGTTAATAGGTATATTAATCAATCACAAACCCGACTTCCTGATATGTATTGGATGAGTTTTGTACCTATTCGTTCTGGTTATATAGGCTGATAAAAAGGTAAGGTAAAGGTTCCCCTCACTATACGTGCTAGTCATTGCCGACTCTAGGGGGTGGTGCTCATCTCCATTTCAAAGCCGAAGAGCCAGCACTGTCCAAAGACGTCTCTGTGATCATGTGGCCGGCATGACTCAATGCCAAAGACACACAGAACGCTGTTATCTTCCCACCAAAGGTGGTCCCTATTTTTTCTACTTATTCTAAAAACATTTCTAATCTGGAGTCCAACTGCCTAATGTTTAACTGACAGAAGTCTCTCTGAATTACAGGTATCATTTGTAAATGAGATGCTCTTACAATAAAGCTGAATATTTTTTTAAAAAAACTTCCCAATGCAAATAAACTAAAATAAATGAAAATATGAACAAGCAACCATTAAAATATATATTCTGGGTTATAATCCAATTCTTTAGGAGATGACTCACCAGATATTCTGGGAAAAACGTGCTCTGCTTTCTTGCTCACTGCTAGGCCATGAATCTCTTGTTCATATAAACAACATCATTTATTTTCCTCAGTCAACTGTTGGAGGTTATGAGGAGGGGTTGCACTGTCCATATGGTGCCATAATAAAAATTACATACTATATTTGTCATGTTTGTATTTGATCAAATTTATAAGAACCATATGGATGCGGTGGCTCAATGGCTAAGACACTGAGCTTGTCAATTGAAAGGTCAGCAGTTCAGCAGTCCGAATCCCTAGTGCTGCCATGTAATGGGGTGAGCTCCCGTTACTTGTCCCAGCTTCTGCCAACCTAACAGTTTGAAAGCACGTAAAAATGCAAGTAGAAAGATAGGGATCACCTTTGGTGGGAAGGTAACAGCGTTCCGTGCATCTTTGGCATTTAGTCAGGCTGGCCATATGACCATGGAGACGTCTTCAGACAGTGCTGGCTCTTCGGCTTTGAAACAGAAATGAGCATTGCCTCCTAGAGTCAGGAACAACTGGCACATATGTGTGAGGGGAATCTTTACCTTTTATAAGAACCTGTTCTGTCCCCCCTCGGCTCCATCCAAGCGATGGCTTAATTAGCCAGCTTAATTAGCCAGCGATGGCTTAATTAGCCAGCTTAATAAGCATCAGCTCTGGCAGCAAAATAGCGAGTGTCTGCCAAGTGTCTCTGTTATCTCCCTCGACGCTGATGAGTCACCCAGGAACAAACAGCACTTCAGCTCTTAGTTAAGCAGTTAATTTGCCTGCTACAAAGAGGCACAGCAGCTCTTGCTGCCTTTATATCCTGTGGGGTGTGGCTCCATGGCTCAGCACTTCCTAGGCCTGCCCCAACCCTGCTTCTATTGTTCCCGCCTCTCCTGCCTACGAAACCTAGGATCCAGGCAGGCCTGATTGCCAGCAGCTGGTCTGGAGGCGTGGCCTGGGGGGGAAGAGTCAGGGGACGGAGGCCTTGTTATCTCTTCCACCTGGCCTGCCTCTGGCTCCTGGAGCTGAGCCAGGAAGCTGGTGCTCCCGAAGTAAGTCCTGACGGCCCTTCCCCCTTACTTTCCAAGTCACTTTCTGGCAGGAGGCCCGGCTCGGGGGGCACAGATACAACAGAACCATACAACACAATGAAATCTGGTAAAAACTACCAAACTTTCTCAAAAAAGTGCTATGACCTAACAAAACTGACATTCACCACCATTTCCCCTCTAAGAAACAAGGCTTAGTAACATCAGCTTGGTTCACACATGGTAAGCTACAAAAAAATATCCAACTGGTTAAACTTAGCACCAACGTAGCACATTATGTTATGTCACATCATATCACAATTTATTAGATGATTATATCTGCCAAAGAGTTAGGATTAAGATGGGGTTAGCTCTACCTCACATGATTACGTGGCTTATATGCATGTAGACATTACAAACTAAATTAGATATTCAAAGAGGACAGTTGTTCTCCCATGACAGTAGTAAATAAAAATAAAATTCACAACATTCTGATTCAGATTCCAAATTGATAGCAATATATATGGTTGCACTCTACTTTTTATGTTTTTAAATTCTCTCCCTCTCTCTCTCTCTCAAGTGCTCAAGGATTTGATTCAGCACTTGGTGGACCCTCAAAACCAGATTTCTTGGATAATTTTAAACAAATTTCACTTTATGCCTATCCCAATTTGGTAATTATGGAGAAAAAAACATATATCCATCTTATTGGACCTCTCATTAACCATGTTATCACCTGAAGCATTTTGCAACAATTTACTATCCTTACATGGATATTACACTGAAGAAAGTGAAACTAGAGGTTTATTATTCATCCTCTTGTCTAATAGGACACATACATAGTGTATGTGCATGTATGCCTCTTATACACAAACACATACAATTTTTTAACCATTATAGTATACATACTGTATTTTTCAGAGTATAAGATGTACTTTCCCCCCCAAAAGACGGTGAAAAATTGGGTGCGTCTTATACACCGAATGTAGCCCCACCCACCCACCGGCCCCTATCCATTTGGAGCCTCCCAAACAGAATTTTTTTTCTTATTTTCCTCCCCCCCAAAAAAGGGTGTGTCCTATACTCTGGAGCTTCTTATACTCTAAAAATACGGTATCTTACATGTAAAGAAGAAAGATATACAGCCAAATTGAATTTTATCATCACTTCCATTTCTGACTGGAATAAGCAAACAAAATGGAATTCCTTGATTGGACTAAGTTGTGCTAATGCATCTGAATCATCAGCAAGTATAAGTGGCCTCTAAAAGAATGGGTGATTTTAGATGAAGAAGTTTTGCATCATATTTTAGAGAAAATCTTTAAGTTTAATTCCAAAAATGCTTTGAACTGTAGAAACATGTTAAGATGTTTATGTTTCTTTGGTAGGAGTTCTATCTTATACAATGTTGCATTTCTCTCTGGCTCAACAGATTCATCTAAATGTCCAATCTGTTTGCTTGACTCACAAGTAGAATATGATTCAAAAGCCTTAAATCCAACTACACTTGCTATGAATGCTATGAGTGTAAAAAAGCCTAGGAGACCTCAAGACCACATTGTTAGGGTTCTTCAACAGCCCAGCAGAAAAATATCACACTATTTACTGCCTCAGTTGTTGACCTCTATTCTGCCATAGTAATGGTAGAATCAACAACAGTTGTTGTTTTTACTGTTTTAATGTAAGAAAAATTAAAAAGGAATGTAATTAGTGGCTTCCAATGGCTTTGTTTCCACAAACTGCACCACTAAGTGCAGAGGTTAGCAACTTTCTTCTGTGCAGGGCCAGAGACAATGCCACCACTGCTATTGCCATTTCTGGGGACATTGCTCTGCCTTCATCAAGATGGATGGTTAGAATGGCCACCTAAAGAAGAAGGCCATCTCCAGCCCATTGGTTATAGGTTATCAACCCCTGGTCTAGTGATCCTTGGAATTGTGTGTTTAGCCACTTGTTAAGTACTTAATTAAGAGATTACAGACATAGATATGCTTTTTGCTTATGATCCAGCAGCCAAATTACTTCTGAACAAAGGTCTGTCTTTTGAAAAAGTTAAATTCATGTACCAAATAGCATGGCCAATGAGTCACTGAAGCAAAAGAGGCACAAAGTGAAACAGGAGGAATTGATCAATTATGAACAATCCTAATGTTCAACTAATGTTGCGAGAAAATTACAATCTTGGCAGTGAGTTCAACCCTGTTCTTGTGTTTCAACCATCTGGAAGTAGCCTCCACCAAAGTTACAAAATAATAACAAATGTGGTCTGTTATAAGCAGAAGCAGTAGAAAAATATGTAATGTTCCAGCATTGCACACATGGCATAACCCAGCTCTCTTTAAAACTGTGCAGTATAGGACTAATGACTTTTTTTAAAGCAGTAACACAGAAGCCAGGTACCTGTCAAGCGCAAAAGTCCAAGTCCACAATCTAAGCAACTAATAGTTAACACTATTTTGGTGCCAGATAAGAGTTAATGGAATTCAAGAAGGCTTGGTGTTAATTTGTTTGAGGCTACATAGAGATTCCACTCCAGGCTGATTTCTCTTTTAACTCTGTGCCCAGATCCTGCCATTTCTTCTCCTAGAGTATCCAATCTGTTCTGCAATTCAAGTCAAAATGGTTATGGAAGACAGTATCCAATGATGACGTAGAAGAGGCATGACAATAACAGCCTAAAGTAGAAAAGAGGACTTAAGTAGATCCCATCCTTGATGTATCAACGATCACATAATAATAAAGTATGCTAAAATACAGTAGGTAAAAAAAAGTCTCAGGAGAAAAGGGAAAATACTACTAAAATTGAAATAGCTAAAAATGTTAAGTCACTTTTAGCTGTGAGCTGAAATTAGATGAAGACAACATCATGTTTTAAAGCTAGTCGTTAAAAAAGGGGAGACTGAGTTGCATCTTAGCCATAAAAGCTGGCTAGGTGACTTTGGGCCAGTCACTCTGTCTCAGTCCAACCCTCCTCATACGGTTGTTGTGGTGGGGAAAATAGGGGGAGGAAGGAGTATTAGATATATTTGCTGCCTTGAATTGCTGGTAAAGATGAGGTACAAATATAATAATAATAAATAAAATTTATGGCATGGATAGAGGGATGTGAGGATTAGCCCTTAAATTGATGTTTGGAATGCTGGGTCTCTGGCCATAATAAAATTAATTGATTGATAAATGGATGTTTGGAATCAGAAAAATTCAATACATGGAGAGTTGAAGGCTGCACAGAACTGGCAGATGAACTTTATAAGATTTGCATTAACTGTTCCTAGAACTGATTAAATCTATATTGCTGGCAAAAATAATGACATTAGGTCCAAAGCAATGGACTGATGTACATACGTCTTGATTTAAGTAAACATTGCTATAAATTGTCAGGTTACTTATTCATTTTCAGCATCTTCAGAAAATGTAAGTGACATATGTAGTGATACATTAATGGAAATACAGAGTAAGGGCAGGAAAGTAATAATTATTTTCTCTTTGGTTTATTAGGATTTCTTTATATTTGAATTCAAGAAGAGAATCTGTAAGGAATTTTTCTCCTATTCAGTTTTAGTTTTGTAATAGCAGAGATCTTTTTTGGATATTGTTTTTACATGTTTGAAATTATCCAGAAAATACTGCTCTATTCAATATAGTTTGTAGAGCAAAAAAATAACAACAAAATCCTGCTGTCAATTTACATGTGCAGGTTTCCCATTAATATGTAATAGTGCTGCGCATGCGTGAGGGTGGCCCTTTCTATGATAGCTTTATTACCACTAAGTGGCAATTAATATCTGGCTTTATATATATAATAGCCTGTTAATATTTCGAGTTCTTGCTATCGCACTGTTGTTATGACGGCAATTGTGAATTAAAACCGAAAGGGGGAAGCCCTCCTTCCTTTTCTTGCTTCCAGCTGAAGAAGTTTCCTCTCTGTTACCAAAAGTTTGCCTAGCCTTATTTTTATAGCTGGGTGAGAAAGGATTTACAGGGAGCTGAAATCACTGGAGCTAATTAGTTGAATGGCCCTATTATTTATCCAGGGACACGTACTACAATAATTGCTATTGCAGGTTTCAAGCATCTCCAGGATATTAATTCCAGAGCTCTCATGTCATCTCAGTACAGTAAAACTTCCAAATGGCACCCTGAAGGTGCATAATCTCATTTTAAAACTCCTTTTTCTTCTTTTTTTTCTAGGAGAACTGGCAGAATTTCCTTCCATAAAAGCTGAAAAAGGAGGGAAGGAACTCATAATATTTTCCTCATAAGAAAACACTAATATTTTTCTTATTATATTTTTCCCCACCAGTCCACTGACCTTTTCTTTCCTAGTCTCAAGCTTTCAGAGAAGGAATTGCTATAGCACACCATTTATTTGGAAACTAGATCCACTACCCACCCAGTGATTAAGGGAAATTTTACATGATTTCCCTCACAGGATTTGGCACTCACACAAATAACAAGGATTATCTACCTCTCATGTATAGGGAATATTGAGTTATATTCCATAGTATATAAAATACTGCTTTGAATTGCCCCAGAGAAATTCACACTGAAATATTGTGCTTCAGAGTCATAGAAAACATTTAGAATGCTTAGATATAATTTAGAATATTGGAGATCCTTTATTATGCCCAAATATTTTGTATACTGTGGAATTTGAATCATATTGAGATTTTAAATAATCATGATGCGATATTAAGAAAAGCAAATAATATGCAAAGAAATAGAAGTTGTTCTATAGGACAAGAAACTTTGTCTTGTGCCATAAGAATCACTACACCAGAGATGAAATTAAATGACAGTGGTTTTCTTTATTTCAAATAGAAAGCATTCATATGAAGTAGCTTTCAAACTGCTAATTTAGGTTTTCCATCCCCATTGCAAACTTAATACTGAATGTTTTCAAATTTACTCAGATCTTAACTTGATTGTCTCCAAGATGAGGTTATGTGTTCCACTGAATAACTGTGAAGAACAAGCTGGAGTAATAGAATTACAACTTGATCTTAATAAGTCTTGGCTTGGTAATAATATTTGTGAAAAGAATTTTGGCAACTTTGTTGCAGGGGTGAAATCTAAATTTTTTTGCCACTGGTCTGGTGGGTGTGGCTTGGTGGGCGTGGCTTGGTGTGGGTGGGTGTGACTGGGTGGGCAGGACCAACATGACATCAATCACGTCACTCTTTCTTTCTTCTCTTTCTCTCTCCCTTCCTTTCTCTTTCCTTCTTCTCTCTCTCATCAGTCCTGCTGCGTGGGGGCTCTCATTCTGGCGGGGATGGCAGCTGACGGAGCTAACCGCCCCACATTCCAGCCACCCAGGAAGCCTCACCCTGGCTCCACTTACTAGCCCTGCATCCTGTCGCTTGCTGGTGGCTCCCACTCCTGCTCGCTGCTTCCGGGACCGCTGCCGAGACCTCAGATCTCCTCGTTGCTGCCTGCTCCCTACCGCCTCTCAGCTGAGAGGCGGTCAGGAAACAGCAGGCACTCAGGTCGGCACTGGCCGTTTCCACGCCTGCTCAGAGGCCCCAAGCCTGATTGGGAGCAACCCAGGCTGCCCAGGATTACTCAGGGCGGCTTGCCCAGGAGTAATCAGAACTTGATAGCCCAGGCAGCATGGGATTAATTAAGGCTTGCTAGTCCTGATGAGGTGTAGCTGGGACTGTGTGCTGGTTGCATGGTGGGGGGTGGAGTTGGGGGAATAGCGGGGCGGGATGCACCGGGCACATTCCCCGTCATTGGACGGATGCAAGTAGCAGGACCCAAAGTGGAGGGGAAGGCAAGCAGGCAATAGTCACCCAAACACCCTGTGGAAGCCAAGCGAGCCTCGCCAGTTCCCCCAAGGTGGCTCTTCTTTGGCTGAGCACAGCAGGTCTTCCTTCCCAACTGCCAGCATCGGCCTTACATCTGCCTGCCCTCCCGGGGCTGCCCATGCGCAGCCCAGTAGAGCAGCATTTTTTGCTACAGAAGCTGCTGCAGGAGAAGGAAGAAAGTCTTCTGGGAGGGTGGGCAGCCTGGCCCGGAAGTGGCACGTCCCCTGTCATGAGCTGGATGCAGGCAACGGGGAAGGCAAGTGGGCGATAGTCACCCAAAGGCCACGCGGAAGTCAAGCGCGCCAGACCCAAAAGGCGAATGAGCCTTGCAATGTCCCTCTGAGTAGTCTCGCACACCTATCCTTCTCCCCCCAGCTGAGAGGCGCTGAGAGGGGATCTTCACCAGTGGATCTTCTGCGCATGTGCAAAAACTGCGCATGTGCAGAAGGTAAAATGTTACTTCCTGGTTAAAACCAGGAAGTAATGACACCCAGGCGGGTGGGTGGAGCTTCGCTCCATGATTGCTACCGAATCGCCGAACCAACCGGGACGATCACTACCAATCGCCCAATCCGGTCCGATCCAGGAGCATTTCACCCCTGCTTCGTTGATCACAAATTAACTAAGTCAGCAGTGTGATGAGGCTGCAAATAAAGTGGAATTTTAAGTTGTGTTAATAGAAGTCTACAAATGATGGGAGGTAATAGTTTTACTTATTCTGGATTGATTAAACAAAACTTTCCTCAAATTATTTATTTTCTAGACCACTGATAGTCAGCCTGGTCCCTATTGTCCACTAGTGGGCGTTCCAGCTTTCATGGTGGGCGGTTGGGGTTTTCTCCGATACTGAAGCACTTTCCTTTTTTTAAATTTAATTGACTTTTTAAAAAAAACCTCATAGCATTATTTAAAAACATTTTCATTAGGTTTTCATAAAATTCCCCGTGACAATTTAAATTTCTGAAAATATACTATTTGTATCGCCCACACATAAGTTTAGTTCACATTACGTAAGTGAAACTAAATGGCGCTATAGTGCGACCGCAAATAAAAGAGCCTCATCCCAGATAGCTTGTGCATCTCCTCCCACATCACTCAGCTGTAACAGACAAGCAGAGCTGGTAGCCGGTGCCCCCACCCCCAAACCCAATCCACAATGCACAAGAGGCATGCACAGACGATGCTACAGGGCGCATTACTGTGGAACCAGTGATCGGTTAGAAAATTTTACTAATAACAGATACAAAAGTGGGCAGTAGGTATAAAAAGGTTGACTACCCTTGTTCTAGGCAGAATATTTTAAATGAAGGCAGGCAAATCAGAATAGTACAAAAAAGACCAACTGGGGTTTAAAAACTAAGTCCCCTGAACAGATTGAGGAAAATGGGCATCTTGAAATTTGAGCAAAACTGACTGCACTCTTCAAATATTGAAGAAGTATTACACAGAAGACAATCACAACCTGTTGTCTGTCATCCAGAATGCAGGGCCTGGAATAATGATATTAAATTATAGGAAGACAGATTCTGGGAAAATTATGGAAAATTTTCAAGTGACAAGAATTACTTTACAATGGAAACAATTATTTAGGAAAGTGTTGAATATTCTTTTTTTGGATGTATTCAAGCAATGACTAGAAAATCACCTGTAGAGTGAATTTGAATTTCTGTATAGTAGGAAGTTTGATATTTGATAGCACGTTATATTCATCAAGATGTATTTTGATGAACATTTAATGATAGGATTTTCTCATTTTTTTATACGTTAGATTCATACCCTGTCTTTCTTACAGGAGCTCAAGGCATAGTACCAATACTTCCTTTATCTCATAATAATTAGTAGGCCTTATAAGTTCCTGATAATTAAAAAAAATCATAATCAGAGGATATTATTATAAAAAATGAAAAGCAGTTAGATAAAAGCATGCTGTAGAACATACTCTCTAAGTTCTAGTTAGATTCTTTCCTAAGCTTTCTGCCCGCCTGCCCATCACAGTGGTTTCACACCACTAAAACAGATTAGCCTATTTACTGTTAGTATATGTGCCCATCCTTATAAATACAAATATATGGCTAAATAAACTGCAGAAATACGGGCTTAGCTGTACAGAAGGGGACTTGCATAAATGTAGAGCCATTCCTCTAAGAAATTTATCACACATTTCCCCCTACCATGCTAGGATGGCGGCACATTCCATCTACGGCCTTGCACTTTATTGCCCTCAGCGGTAATATTAATAACAGTAAAAAATAATAGCATGATCAGATAGCATAAGCTTTAAAGAAATGCCCCATTGTTATTCTAATGTTCTTAAAATCCGTCCTTCTTATGTGTGTGTGTCTGTGTTCTAGAGTTTGTTTAGATAAGTGATTTGCAATTATTCCCTTCTTCCCAAAGGAAGAGAGGCAGGAAGCAGAAAAGAAAAAAAAGAGGGGAGAAAGGGGAAAGAGAGAGAAGACAACAGAGAAGGCCATAACATTTGTTTAGGAAATTTATTTTTACCAATATTTCTCAATAAAATAAAGTGTATAAATGAAATCGGACTGACACCACCATATTTTCTACCTAGCCTGCAAATTAGAGAGGCAGTTCAGCAGTTGACATCCATTTTCTTCCACATACTTCTTCATCTTTTTCTATCTTTAAGAAGGAAAACACTGGAAGCTGCTACAGTAGTAAAATACAGCAGTAATGCAAAATATAAAAGAGCATTATGGGACTGTTTGAATCTGTGGTATATTTTCTAAATACAAGTTATTAGACAAGTTAGTGGGGGGGGAGGAATGCAAGTGTTCAACTGTATCTGAGTGAGCAAGAGAAAATTAGGTTCAAGAGGCACTTATAACTAACACCTACGGTATGTCTTCACCAATATTACACTTTTGTCTATTGGAGTAATTCTCAACTGTTTTTATAACTTTTCAAAGACTTCTATAAGGTGAAGGGTGTGTACTTATATCAACAAATAAATACCACTTGGGAGAACAATCTTATATAATCATTTTAAACAATATTTAATTATTATGTAACCTTCATTTTGCTGGATCCTCCACCATATAATTTGGCCAACCTAAAGATTTATTGTAATTTTGTTTTCAGGTTCCTTTTTTAATAAGTTCATTTGCTACAGATTTTATCCTTTTTATAATTCTTTAATTTCAAACTAGAAAATTGACAAAATACTTATGACTCTATATATAGTTGCCTTTTTATCCTCCCTCCATCTCTTGTTCAAAAAGATCTTACTACATTAGATATGAACAAAATCTAAATTTTGTTAACCTACTGTGGTACCCAGCAAGCTAAACTGCTTGAGAACAGCTACCTACATGAACAATTTAAACAGAACTGGGACCCACAATCATTTGTCACAAGATGTCTGCACAATATGGTGGGGAGAGAAAGGAAGACCAACCACAGGCACCCACATTTCAGAAGCTGTAGAACTCAGTTTTCAAGATCTGCAAGTGGGCATTGCACACCACCCAGAGGTGACCATACGAGGACAAATTATGCATTGTAAAGATCACTTGGAGGTAGAAAATATTTCCAATGTAATCTATCAAATGCCCTGCATGGATTGCCTCTGTAACTATGTAGATGGGGAGGAAGCTAACTAACAGATTAAAAGAAGGCAAAAAAGCAGTCAGACAAGGAGACCTAAAACTCAGTGGTAGCCTCACACTGCAATGAACAAGGAAACACATTCAGCTAATAAAACTGTTGGACGACCAGACAAAAAATAGTCAGGGAAGTGACTGAAGACTTTCATTAATCAACAGAACTGCTGATTTATCACTAGCCTATCTTAGAAGGCTACGGCTGGGCAGCACAAGCAAATAACAGCCAATGATTTAAAGACTGGCCATCAACATACCCCAATTAACATCTAAAAGGCTAATACTGTACAACAGCCACTATAAATACCACACACTCCATTAGTGAGAAGTTCCCTGAAGATGGGCTCCAGCACAAGTCTGAAATCTTGGAAGACAAAACCTCTGGTTCCAGTGACTGACCCAGAGTAGATCCTGCAAAATCAAAAATTGCCCATGTGGATAAACCTTATTTCTCCTTACTTTTAATTAAAGAAATTAAATTAAAAAATTAACTTTAATTAACCTAACCTGAGAAATTGGACATATTTTACAAATTACAAACATAGCACAGAATTTAGCACTTTGGGGACAAATTCTCTAGAAAAAGAGTTGGAGACTGAAAAAAGACCTCTTTCCTCAATTGCATCATTGTTCCATTTGGATGGAGAGATTTAACCACAGAGCTGGAAACAGAGAGTTCTTCACACTTTCCACTCTTTACTATTTCTTTTTTTGCTGGGAAGATAATAATGGCAATATAACAAATATAATGGCTAATCCAACATTTTATGGAAAAAAGAGGTGAATTAAATGTAAATCCATCAACAATCTCATTCAAATATTTTAAATCCACAGAATAAAGGGGAGATAGGACATAGGACATAAGGGAAGATAGGACATAAACATTGCAGTCCCCTCCAACCTTGATGATTCCCAATCATGCAGAGCACTACTTACAAGCTCAGCCAATCTCTTACTGATT
The DNA here is from genome assembly GCF_028640845.1 of Ahaetulla prasina. Classification (NCBI taxonomy): domain Eukaryota; kingdom Metazoa; phylum Chordata; class Lepidosauria; order Squamata; family Colubridae; genus Ahaetulla; species Ahaetulla prasina. The sequence continues at coordinate 37,704,005 of NC_080542.1, read as the reverse complement.
ACTTCTTCTTATTCCTTTCAACCCAAGCAGGATGTAGAGTGGATAAGAGCTGTAGTGGTACAGTGGTTAGAATGCAGTACTGCAGGCTACTTCTGCTGACTGCCGGCTGACTGCATTTTGCCAGTTTGAATCTCATCAGGCTCAAGGTTGATTCAGCCTTCCAACCTTCCAAGGTTGATAAAATGAGGACCCAGATTGTTGGGGGCAAGATGCTGATTCTGTGAACAGCTTAGAAAGGGCTGTAAAGCACTGTGAAGCGGTATATAACTGTAAGTGCTATTGCTATAAGAGAAATCACATCTCTCCTCTGGACTATCTAAAGTTTTCAATCTAAAAACTAACCCAATTATAATAGATAGATAGATAGATAGATAGATAGATAGATAGATAGATAGATAGATAGATAGATAGATATAAAGATGGTACAGATATATTCCAGACATATATACAGTACATACATAGATATAGATATATAGTTGGAATGTTTTCATAATTACAATAAATGTATTGTGAAAGTAGACTTTGTTCAATTTAATACAAAGTAATATAACTGCTATATGAAAATGAAATATTACAGTTTTTCCACAGCAGTAAAAACAAGCATTTCACATGCTGCAGTGAAGTGAACGTTATTAAGAAAATAATTATAATGAGGTTTAATGTAGTTTGGAGACAAGGTACTTCAGCTTCAGGCTAGATGGCCACATAACATTTTGTGTCTTTGTTCATTGCAAGAACATCTACGTAGCTCATTGCTCAACTCTCTAAAATGAGAAGGAATGGAATATCCTGTAAATTCTTAAAGGTAATCTTAATCTTAATGTAACTTTAAAGATGTAAGTAATCTTAAAATAATATTAAAGTGATATGGTCAATGTTTAAAAATCTTTTAATGAACAACCAATATAATTGTTAAAGAAAGAAAACATTGATGTGAGCTGTATTATTACAAGAGAAATTCAACCTCTCTTTCTTTTCAAGTCCTCCCTTTGTTGGACAAGCATAAAGTTTTGTTGTACAAGAGGACTATAGAAGAGGAATGGAGGAAGGAAGGTGCTTTTTATTATTGCTAATCTAGTTTTGAAAAAGAAAAAGTGATTTAGAGTGCATGTGTCACATACTTCATGTGTGTCACTATTTCTTTAAATCAAAGGTATTTTTTCCTTTAATCACATGGCCACCATTTCTCCTTTGAATCTGAATTGCAAAAAGCCCTATATATGCATATGTATATATGTATATGTATATAAAAAAACAAAAGTCTAAAACATGTATTGTAAGGGATAAAACATTAAGTAAAAAAATATAAAAACTAATACATGGTTAACTAAAACAATAAAAATCACTTTTAATTAAAATTTTAAATGTCCATTAAGGCTAGTTTGAGCCATAGGTTATCATCTCAAGGATTTTAAGCCCTTTTGCCCAAAACCTGGTACTATTATATATTGTGGTGGAATTAGTGTTTGCAAGCAGCACAGAAACAATTCATGAAGCATTCCATTTGGAAAAAAAGAAGAAGAAGAAACATAAAATTGTCCTATGCACCCTGGATATATATATTAATGGTAAAATGAGCTAGGACAACTGTCTCTGTAATATAGACCCTGGAGAAGCACATGCTTTGTTGTTTTTGTGTGTTCATGATCACAGGGGCAATGTCTCTTTGGGCAGGGAATTTTCCTTTATCGGCCTTCCAGGACAGCTGAGGGGAGGCAAAACTTCATGTAAAGGTCATCTAGTCTAGTGACTAGGTTGATTAAACATGCCATGGCAGAGGCAGAGTACCTAATTTCATAATAACAGAGTTGGAAGGGACCTTGGAGGTCTTCTAGTCCAACCCCCTGCCCAGGCAGGAAACCCACACCATTTCAGACAAATGGTTATCCAACATTTTCTTAAAAATTTCCAGTGTTGGAGCATTCACAACTTCTGGAGGCAAGTTGTTCCACTGATTAATTGTTCTAACTGTCAGGAAATTTCTCCTTAGTTCTAAGTTGCTTCTCTCCTTGATTAGTTTTCACCCATTGCTTCTTGTTCTACCCTCTGGTGCTTTGGAGAATAGTTTGACTCCCTCTTATTTGTGGCAACTCCTGAGATGTAATCCATCCAGTCCTGGTGATTTGAACTTGTCTAGGGTAGATAGGTGTTCACTTACCATTTCCCCCCCTATTTTAACTTGTGTTCCTAATCTAAAACCTGCTGGATTCACTGGAAATACAGGCTGGGGACTTGGCTGGGTCTAACTGGCACCCTGTTTCTGCTATGAGAGCTTTGCCCTTATCATATTCCATGGTGAATAAAAGACCTGGATAGAAGTCAAATAATGAGATTTTCGTTGCTACTACTTTTCCATGTAGATTGAAAACCATAGTTAGTGGGGAAGGACCAGGGGGAAATAATGAAAGTTTTAGCCAATAGTTCAATATGGTCAATCACCCACTAACTTCCACTTTCATGAGGTCTATGTCCAAACTCAGAGAGGCATTAGAAACACATTTTTGGAGTTGAAGGGTTAATTTTTGGATTGAACAACTTCTAATGGTGCAAAGTTGTCATGAGAAATATGAGGATAGCATATTCTCTCAGAGGATAGTAAATCTGCTATGCATTTTCAGCAAGGTTGTCTTTGTCTAAAATAGTATAAGGTTTCCTACTGTTAGCAGAATGAAGGATAATTCTCAGGTATTTGAAACAGAAATACTGCTTGGGTCTTTGGGCTCTTTGGCCTTTCGGTAAATACCATGATTTTAGTTTTCTGGTAACTGAATTTTAACTAGTCTTTCCTACAATACTGTGCTAGTGTTTTTAATACTTTTTTAAGGCCAGTAGGTAATCTTGGAAATAGATATTGTGGAAGTAGTATTTTTTCTGAATGAGATGATGGAGTCAGAGACATTGATCAATGGTAAGGGACCTTGGAGGTCTCTAGTCTATCTCCATGCTCAAGCAGAAAATCTTACACCATTTCATACAAATAGTTATCCAATCTCTTCTTATAAACCTCCGGTGTTGGAGCACTCACAACTTCTGGAGGCAAATCATTACACTAATTAATTGTTCTAACTGTCAGGATAAGTTTCCTTAATTATATACTGAATCTCTTAGTCTAGGATGGTAAAATGTCAACTTGCTCTTCTGCAGGTATGATTTCATTGTGGGTTTCTTCCATAGAGTTTGCTGATTATGTAGATATTGCACAGGATTATCCTTATTTGTATAGGGAGACAATGGTTGCTGTCTCCAATCCTTGGGGGCTAGTCCATGGGTGTCTATGCAGATGAAGACTGAAATCAAAGTAGTGGCTCAGACGTTCAATTGTTTTTAATGACCTCTGAATGAATTAGCTTTTTTTCTGGACTTTCCTAGTCTTAGTTGAGCAACAAGTGTTTTTTAAATCTCTGTCACTGACTCTAGTACCCACATTGGCAGATTTTCTATTGCTTTACTAAGGCATTTGCAAAGGTGTCCAAGTATAAATGTCTAAGGAGATTCTTAATCATCCAGGTCATGGTTGTCCCAAAAGTTCTTTTCAAGGCAAGTTGACTTTCTTGGTTTCTTTTTTCCTTGAAGAAGCTTCTTGGATGAGAACATGAGAACATGTTTCCAAAGGGAAAAAAAACAAGCTGCCTTTTCATCTGCCTTTTGAAAAGTATATTTGGATGCCCATGTATAATTTTTAAAAGATCGCTGGGTGTGTGGCAATCTACTATGGATAGACCAATGCTTTGGGGATATATTATGATATATGATATTATGATATATGGCCAAATATCAATATTTCTCTAGCCTTATTGTAGCTGTCTAAGAAGCTAGTTTGGTGTTACCCAGTTCCTGCTGAAAAAAGGTAGTCTACTGGATCATCTGCAAGGCTGCTATGCATATTCTGGCTATTACTCTGGATAAAGTTGCTCTGAATGCTTTGGGGATATATTATGATATATATGAAATCCAGACTTGAGTCTGGATTTGATTACCTGAATGGAGGAAGCACTATTAGTATATGTTAGCTGGTGGTGGAGCTCTTGGATAAAATTGTCATAATTCTCCAAGGGTGGGTAAGTGCAGATGTCGGGGCAAACTATCTCAGTTATTTTTGATTTAGTGGGAGGTCCACTTGAGTCAACAGTAAGTTCTTCCTGCTGGTATTAGTTAAGATTGGTAGAGGCCTGTGGTAGAGGCCTTGAGTAAAACTGGAGTTAATTGGAGCAGGACTGGAAAACTACTTCTGCCAAACTTAGATTTCTAGGGTCTTGGCATATAGGAGAAAGTCCCTAGAGATAATTATATTGTCAATAGTATTCATTCTGGAGCCAAAAAGATAACCGAATTCAACTGGATGATAACTTTCAAGAACACTTTTTAAAATGCAAGGATTTAATCTCAAAATTGTTTAAGCCAAGCAGAGACTTGCATAGTTTGATTTGAGGTTTTGGGGCAATAGGTGAAGAGGAGTTCATCACCTTCAGGGCTGGGTGGAGGGCATTTGTGCTGCATATAGAAAGTGGGTTCACTGGGGTGTAATCTAGCAGTGAGATCCTCTCCCAGGACTACAAAGGCATTTGCATTCTACAATATAAATTCAGCAGCATAAGTCTGCAGTTCAGCACACAGTTCCTACTCTGAGGGTCTATGGGCATTTATTATCAACAGGGCATGGCAACTCAATTGGATTAAAACTGTATATGACTTGAATGGGGGAGAGGGGCTTGATATGGCATGTACATTATAACTCCCAGGCCCCATTTCACTCTTCTGTGATTTACACCTGTTTTGACCCCAACTGAGAATGAGTAAAAACCATTTAATATTAGCTTGTCAATAGTTCATCTTTCCTGAACCAATATGATATTGTGATGGGAGAGGAAGCCAATGAAATAAGGATCTTTGGTGGAAGCAAACCACCTAGACACATTCTTGGTTAAAAAGGTGAGGTTACGCTGGTCTCTTGAATGTCAAGCAGATGTGCTGCAAGCCAGAGGCTGAGTAATTTTTTCAGGGGCAGAATAAAAGTTTCTGTTTCTCCCAAGTTTATCTAGACTGAACTTTAATGTAAAACTATATACTATCACTATGTATAATTTCAAACACTACCAAGTCATGTCACTTCTTATTAGAAGTATCCTCCCGCTCCTTTCTCATTAGCTAAAACACCAGTCCATGCTCTGCATCTTTGGAATTACCATGTGCCAAATATCAATATTTCTCTATCCTTATTGTAGCTGTCTAAGAAGCTTATTTGGTGTTACTCAGTTCCTGCTGAAAAAAGGTAGGCTACTGGATCATCTGCAAGGCTGCTATGCATATTCTGGCTATTGCTCTGGATAAAGTTGCTCTGAATTGGACTCTAACTGCACAGAACCAGATTAAGATATCTGGGACTCAGTTTTGTGGTATGATCTAGGATAAATTTGAGTTAGTGATTTCTGAGAAAATGAACAGGGGTTTCTGAACTGTTATTTTAGCCACCTGTTTATTGGACCCAAGTTCCTCTTGAGTTTAGGCAGTCAAGAGGATGATCTGTATTTGGGTTGATGGTGTGGTGTCAGCCTTGTTGAGAGAACAGATGGTGTATTCAATGTTGAAGGAAGCAGGCAGAACTGACATACTCCAGGTCCCTTTAATTAAACAGTGCCATCTATTAGGACCCTAGAAACATGACTTCTCTATCACAGCACCTGCCCCCGAGAATGAGATCCCCTTGAAATCTATGCCGTTCCCACACTGCTCACATTCTGCAAGGCCTTAAAAAACTGGTTGTTTTCCTAGACATTGGATTATGATTACTGTAGCTCCTTTGTTGGGTACGTTTTTGTCTGTTTTTGTACAAAATGACTGGTTCACATCTTGTTTTGTATTAAGTTTTATTTGTTTGCTTGTTATATTGTGAGCCATCTGGAGTCAGTTTGAAGTCAGACACAATCTAAACTGAATTAATTAAACAAATAAATCCCCAAGTTCTGTAGAACAAGCTGGAAAATACAAATGTTGCTAAGCAGGTTGAATTGCACAAGTAAATGGCCTCAGCCAAGTAGCAATGATGTGGGAGCACAAGGTGAAATGCTGATTTTGAAGCAGCACCAAAGGCATATAGAAATAGTCTTTAGATTCCCAGGAGCAGGTAACTTTCATTTTCTTATTTCAGGACTCAACTACGTGTTACATGCAAACACTTTTAGGTTTCATTGTTCTTGAATCAATGCATAAGTCAATTTGTTTGTTTGTTTTTATACAGTGTCTTTTTCAAATATATAGTAATAATACAATTTAACCTGATCTATCCTTGCTTTCGGGGGCCAAATTCAACATCCATTATAGTTTTGAGCTTCGGTACAGTTCTTATACATTCCAATTATTCATTATACTTGGAAAGGAATATAATGATAGAGACATTTCCACTAGACTTCTTAGCTGTATATCAAAGAATATGGGTGTAATAGTAATGCTTCAGTTTAGATAAAGGAGTTCGCATATGCCCTAATGCTGCAGTTACATACAAAAAAGGAAAGAAAAGTAATTGTAATTGTAAAAAAATTATCATACATTTCTCTGAAAACAGAGCATACCGAATATACTTTATTTAGCAATAAATCATTCAAATTAACCCAAAGCAATTATTTTTGAGTTTAGTTTATATTATAGCAACTCCAATTGGAATCAAGAGAAAATGCACATAATATTGCTGCCAATGAATTTGTCAATTAACACACTTATTAATCAATTAATACACCCATTTTTAAGTTGGTAAAGAGTTATCAGTATTTTTTTTCTCTTTAGGTTACTGATGTGCATATAAACCATAATTAGCTTGTATGCTTTGCTTAGAAAACGCTATCTGCCCGCCGGCTATCATTACTAGTGACTTTTATAACCTGCTTTATAAGAGGTTATTAAGGAATATGGCAAGGGATGGTAATTGCTGTCTAATATGAATAAGGCATTTTATGAAATGGTCCTTTTATTTAGACGGTTAACTGGAGAGCAGTAGGAATTATAAACAAAGAGTTGTGGGGAGTGTGTGTGTTTGTATGTGTGCATGTGTGGTGGAGAAATATCACACTAGTTATGCTACAGCATTTATAGTGGGGGAAAAAGTGGGTTAGGACAGATTTAGATGTTTATATGCAACCAAATTCAAAAAAACTATGAATTAATAAAGAAAAAGAAAGCATATATTTCTGATGGGGTGTGTGTGTGTGTGTGTGTGTGTGTGTGTGTGTGTGTGAGTGTGAGTGAGTGAGTGAGAGAGAGAGAGAGAGAGAGAGAATAATCATAATGTACTGAGAATTGCCAGATATATTAAAATGGAAAAACTAATATTGAGAGACTTGAAATTCTTGCTATGGATAGTGACTAATAATAGTGTTTAGTATTTCAAAAGAGGTTCTGTTGTTTAAACTTTACATTCTCAATAGCAGAGAATGGGGGCTTTGAGTAGTTTAAGCTGAACTGAGATAAGCTGACAGTATAGGCATCCTATAAGGAAACACTTGTGAGATCATCAGTATATTTCAGGGGTGAAATATAAAATTTTTCCCTACCAATTCTGTGGGCGTGGCATAATTGGTGGGCGTGGCTTGGTGGTCAGATGACTAGGTGGGCATGTCCAATAACAATAAATAATAAAAATAATAAACAAAGTATACAAAACAATAAGAGATACCAAAAACCAACTTTCACACTTTACGCACACACAACACAACACAACACAACACAACACAACACAACACAACTGATTCACACACAACATAAAAGCAGCTGCACCTCACCCAAAATGGCCCCTGCAACAAGCAGAAACCTCACACAGCCACAAAAAGCTCAAAAACCAACTTTCACACTTTACACACATACACACACAACACAACATAATTGACTCACACACACACAAATGCCACATACAGCTTTGTAAAATTTTGAGTGTTTGTGTAGTTAGCGTGAAACACTACAGAAACACACCAAATCTCAGAAAGCTGCACAAATATTTTATTATTTTATTTTATTTTATTTATATTTTTAGATAAAAGCAGTTAAATTTAAAACTTTCTTTTAAATTTAGACGTAGCAATTTATAGTTAATTGCTATGTCTAAAAAAAAATAAAACTCTTAAAAAAAAACCCAATTAAGTATTTTTTTAAAGCGGCCCCCCTCAGTTATTTACCCAAGGGACAAGGCAGGCAGATTGAGTTGCTCACTGATGAATTGGATTGCAGGCAGGCAGATTCAGTTGCAATCTGAATTGCAGATGTAATTGATTGCAGAAGCCAAAGCAAAGCAAGGCAGGAGCGAGCCCGAAAGAAGCAGCAAGTAGGCAAGTGCGGACCGGGAGATTGGGTGGGCATGGGCAGGGGGGTGGCAGGGATTTTAGCTACTGGTTCTCTGAACTACCTGCCCCCATCGCTACTGGATCACACAATCCGGTCCGAACCGGGAGCATTTCACCCCTGGTATATTTTCTTTTTTAGGTCATTGGAATGCTTTCTCTGCTATATTTATTATAGTAACAATCTATGTAAAATAAAACATATTATACAAGCAACATTAAAATTTTAATTTCACTTCAGATTGGCAGATTACCAGGCTCCATGCTATGAAAAGGAAGGAAGGAAGGAAGGAAGGAAGGAAGGAAGGATGGAAGGAAGGATGGAAGGAAGGAAGGAAGGAAGGAAGGAAGGAAGGAAGGAAGGAAGGAAGGAAGGAAGGAAGGAAGGAAGGAAGAGATCCTGTAATGGAGGAAACCATCCTGCTTCACAAGGTGAAATACAAGAATGTCACTTCATGCCATTATAGCTGGAAATGGGAAGGGATAAATTTTATGAGCTAAGGGATGTTCCAGTGTTTCTGCTACAAAACCAAACATGATTGAGAACTACAAAGGTGGGACACAAATTCACATAAAGCTTATATGTGGAAATGTTAAATAGATGCAAATTTTGAGACATTATCACTCTCTGAAAAACTACATTTCACTTTGGGCAATTGTGAGAGCAGTTTTATTAATCAAGCTAACTGAATACTAATTTTTGTATTGTTTTTTAATCAAAAGGCTTTTGCAATATAGTAAGTACTGTAACTTCTCTTACCTATTTTTAATCTATATAGGCCAAACATACCTACTGTATATTCTGTCATCATTCTTTATTGATGTTACTTTTCAGACATTTCACCAACTTGGTAACCCTCCAAATTTGCTGTAATTTGTCACTATCCTCTTTGAATCTCATGAATGAACATGAAAGAATTGATTGAGAAGTAAAGGTGGCTGTCATTAGGTGAGAAGATTATGTAATCACTGAATGTGTGATATCTACAGAAGTTGGTTCAGTTCAGTTTCTTTATTTGTTGTCCAGTAATAAAAATATATCAAGTATATTATCTCTGTGTATACATATATAAAAATGGAAATATAAAATTGCAATATAAGACCCAAACAGTTAACAAAATGAAGACACAAAATGACTTCTATTAAGCCATAGTTATTGGTAAAATTTTTGAACTGTTCTTGGAAATATTTGGAAACTGGTTTCAAAAGAAAGCAATGATCACACAATCATAAAAACAAGTTTTCATACAATTCTTAATATGAGATTGGTTTGCTATTGAATGTAGAGTGGGTATTTTAGTATGCATATCAGAGCATACAAAAGTGAGTTTTTCTCCCGTGTGGGTCATGTAAAATGTTTTCTGTGTTGTCATCAGCCGGCAGATGACAACATAGCAGTCTGTCTCTTTCCTTTTAATTCAAAGAAAAATACCCATTGTAAGGAAAAAGTGGAAATGAGTTATATCAAAGAAACTATTTAATTTTCTAGTAAGAGAACTGCAGCTTAGGACAGATAAGTAGATAATAAGAAATAATTTAGCTAATTTAAATCAAATCAAGTCTCCAGGACCAAATGGATTACACCCAAAGGCATTGAAGGAACTAGTAGAGGTAATTGAAATACTCTCAATAATCTTTGAGAACTGTGCGACTGTGAGATCCCAGAAAACAAGGGGAACAAATGTCACATCCATTGTGAAAAATGAAAAAAGATGGCTTGGGAAACTACAGAACCTATCATATAATATTATCAGGATCTGAATAGATTATCAAACACCATATTTGTGAGCATTTAATAGGAATTAATAGGAATAGGTCGGGGTGCATAGTGTATCTTTATTGCAGTAAAGACTTTAACATACAGTAGCTCCTTCATAAAATGGTAGGCTCATAGATGGGTGAATGGATCTATCCAAAACAGCGTTCCTTAATGGCTTTGCTTCAGCTTGGTGGGAAGTATTGAGCGAAGGGATATGTCTTGTTCTGTTCAAGATTTTTATTAATGACTTGGATGAGGGAATTGAGGGGACACTTATAATGCTTACGCATGACACAAAATTGTGAGAATAACCCATAAAAGAGAGACAATTCAAAAAAAATCTAGATAGGCTTGAGTAATGATTTGATGAACAGTAAGGAATCTATATGGAAAATGTAGTTTTTCATGGAGACAGAAAAAAATTAAGACACAAGTACAGAATGACTTGGCAGTAGTATGTGGGAATGTGATCTGAGTGTCCTTATTGACTACAAGTTAAACATGAGCAATGTAGCTGTCAAAAAGGCAAAAACTGACTTGGGGAACATTAATGAGATCATAGAGTACAGATCACAGAGACTAATTCTTCTATTCTACTCTGTCCGGTCAGATTCTATTTGGATTACTATGTCAAATTTTGGACATTGAACTACAGAGCTAGTACCTTTAAACAAATAACAATGGAAATCCAAGCTAACTCCCACAGTTTGAAGCTATTTATAAATAGCTGAATTTATAGTTCCAAATTGGAAGATACCACTGGGTTTAAGAGAATTGTGAAGTGGGGTAACATTAATTTTAAAGTTAAGTACATATTTATTCTCTTCATTCTTAACAAATATTTTGATTTCCTATCCCCCATATAGTTAAAGTCAAACCTGCAAATGTCCAACTTTCCAAAAATCAGGTCACTTTTAAAATATTTTTCCATGTTTTTCCATGTTTCCAATTCACAATTCCATATTTTTCCAATACTCACGAAATCTTTGGTTTAGTTTGAAGACAAAGCAAAAAAAAGTTTAGAGTTTATTCATGAATAGGTGGGGGGGGGGAATTACTCTTTATACAAATAAAAGTCGCATAAACGTTTAAATGCAAAAGACATAGTATCACAAGTGAAACATTTTTCATGGATCCAGCTTACATACTTGGCTTTTGATTATTAAAGTATATCTTAATCAACCATTGAGGAATCAAATAATGTCAGAGCTGAAAAAAGAAGGAATGTGTGTACACAGTACTTCTTTGTCTGCAGTAGGTCCATATGTCTAGTATTTCTAGGTGGAAAGTGTCGGGTAAAAGATGATATGAAAATCTCATTGCCCAAAAGATCCAATGAGACACAGTTAATCACAGTAAGCAATGCAGGGCTAGAGGGGCAAGTATTCTGACTTGATATAAAGCAGTTTACAGACTTTAGATATGCTGGTAAAAATATATCATTATATCTTGTTTGACAATCAGAAGAGTGGCATACAAATTTAATAAATAAATATATAATGGGCTCAAGTAAATTGATAATATAATATTGTAGTTTAAACCAATGCTTGCTAGTATATCTTGCCTTTCATCTGATATTTTCTTTTCTCTAATATACTTTTTATTTCTAGGAAAATTATAATTAAATAAACACCAAAACAAAGTATCATCTAAATGTAGGATGGAAGAACTGCTGCACACAAGCCTTCTTAAGAATCTGAGAGGCCCAGAGGTGGAGTACTTAAATATTCCCTCTTTCACTGGCCCAGTAAATAGGCACCCATAAGGAAACCTTAAATCTTAAATTAATTGTTTTATTGCTTTGAAATTGTCATATTGGATGGAACCCATTTTGTGGGGCACAACTTAATTTCCATGTTATTCGTCTACTCCATCCCAAAATCTGTTTGCCACTTAAGAATGCTGCAGATGAATTACTCATTTTATTTCTAAGTGGGATCTCTACCATAGTGCTATGTACAGTGTGTGTGTGTGTGTGTGTGTGTGTGTGTTAACAAAAATCCCTACAGTACTGTCCAAAGAAAGATAATCATTATATAACAGCATTTTCACAGGTTACCTTATGTAAATCTGTGCTTCAGTTCCTTGCAGAATAGCAATTCATATTCAAACATTTGTTCATTTATGTAAAATAATATTGGTTGCTTAATTGCCACCAAATGGTAAATCATTGTGAATTCAACCTGTTCCTGGCATCAATATGTAATTCTAAGGACATTTCAGAAATCTAGATCCTGTCTGTACATCTTATGCATTACTTTTCCCTTCTTCTATTTCCTTCAAACTTATGAATATTCTTATTTTTTAAGTCCATTATACCCAAAGTATATGAATTCGACCTTGCTAATTATTGTCTGAAAAGGAAAGTTAGTCTTTATTTCATCAAGGACAAATTTGTTCATTTTACAGTCCATGATACTAATTAATAATTGTCTCCAAATCTGTAATTTGGAGGATCCCTTGATTTTTCTCAATGCCCAGCTTTCACTGCCATACATACCTCTGAAAAAAAAAGTATTTTACTCTTTACTCCACAGAAATGATCTTTATGAAAAGCAGCAACTTGAATTTTAACACAAGAAACACTTGTCAACCTTCAAGCAACAAGTAGATGGCACTGTAGTCATTGCTGGAAGAATTTTCTAATACACAAAAAACCAGAAAGCTGACAGTAGGGGGAGGGGGGAAATGGGAAATCGTCTTCCAGCAGTGACAAACATGGAAAACAAATAGGTCTTTCAAATGTTAACTCTTCTGCCTGTATCAGATTATTACAAAGAAAAAAACAACAGATAAATGGAAGCCATGAAAGCCATCACAGAAGAAAGAAAAATTGATCTGTTTTTAGCTATACAAAAAAGCTTGTGGATCCAAACATCAGCTGTTCTCCTTGTGAAATTTCAGAATTGGCTTCTGGGGTGTTAAGAGGAAGGGGGAAAGCATTTTTACATCATACAAGCCATTAATATTTTTTTTCCCCACAGGGCCATTATTAAGCAACGCTACCAGAGTTAAAATGATATACATACATAGAAATCCTTATGGAAAAGCATTACCATCAAGGTTCTCTTAATATACCATAATTAATATCAGTTGAATTAAGGAGAATGGGTTAAGTATGATATTATTATACACAAAATGAAAACATACTGCTTAGTTCCTTTCAATACATGTACCCTAAAAAGCTTGAAATGGATTGTTTTCCCGTATTTCATCTATATGTTGTCCAATAAATTCTTCTAAATTTGGTTTCTAAGATTAGACAGGGCAGTGAAAGATACATGCTAATAATTTTTAGCTCTGCTTTTAAAAAGGCTTCTATCATTTCCAGAATGTTGCTACTTTCACTTTCCTACCCTTATAGAGCTTTTTTTTTTTTTAAATGAGCTATAAGAATCACCATTGGAGTGCCAAAGTATCACCACTTCAGCACTTTGAGAAGCCCACATAAACCAAAGAATGAGAAAATATAAAAAATTGTATCCAGCCGGCACTCTGCCTCCCTGTCACACGCACACAGGTGTAATTTTGTTTGGTCATACAATATGTAAAAATCAATGCCATTACTAAAAGAGGAGAAAGCTTCTGAAACTGAAAAAAAGAACAGAAAAAGAAAGTGAAAAGTGAAAAAAGGCAAAGAAAATAATGAAATTATAGTATCTGATAATGAGAATACTGGGGCAGAATCTCTGAAGAAAATGAGAATAGCCCGAGAGCTAGACATTCTCACCAATGGGAAAACCAGTAACCAAGCTCCAATGTTAAAGCCGAATATTTATTTATTTTTCATATTTCTTAACTGCCCATCTCCCTCAGAGTGGGGTTTTAAGAGGTGTAAGACTATAATAAAATTAACATTAAAATCAAATAATTTAAGATTTAAATGTTTTAAAATTATAAAAACAACATTATCAAATTTCAAATGATGAAAAATTCCAAGTTGGGTATTGGCAGTTAATACAGATGGGAGATTGTCATGGGACCAGCCAGTGTCCCCAAACCTGCACAGTCAGATTTTGACCCCTTTGTCCAAAAGTTTGGGGCTCTTCTCACCTCTGAGGGCAAGCCGCAGGGGCAGCAGAAGAGAAGGCCCTCTTTCTAAACCTCTAGATTATTTATAACTTGCCCCATATCAAAGCACAATTCAACCACAATGAAAATTAACCAAGTAAAAACTAAAAATAGTTAACATTACACAAAATCAATAAAAATAACATGCACAATACATTTTCAGTTATGGTAAAACATAATATAAATTTCTATTGCTATAAACCCAACAGCCCTGCTATCTATCTCTGTTAATTAGGTTTACAATAATACTCCTTACCCTTAATCTAACATTACTTATCACCATTGTCAACAACAGGGAACGACCTATCAGACTTGACCACACTAGGTACTTAATAGATCCTACAGGTTTTCAGAAGCATGTTGAAGAGTTTCCCACGGATCTGGAAGGCAGTTCAGTCAAGATTCTGGTCACCCATTAGAATAAGATGTTGGGGTGCTAGAACAGCTTCTCCCTGTGTGTAGTTCTGCTGTTGCTCCTTAGTTTCTCAGGTGTTCAGGGAAATACAGCACTAGAGGACTTGCCTAGAGCAGCGCTAGAGAAATACTTATCTTAAGCCTAGAGGAAGAAAACTATTTGGACTCTTGGCAAACAAGGATCAAAATAAGATATTGCCTAGATTACACAAGAACATTGATCATACTTATTTATTACCTTTAAGACATGAGAATCAGGGGAGTGCAACATCTTGATCCTCCATGGCTCTCAAAACCACCTCTGAACCACTTCTAAGGGATTGAAGTGGAAGACATTGTTCTGCAGAGATTCTTCTTCCAAATGGGGTGGTTTCAGTCAATGGTGGTAGTGGAAGAGAAAAAAAATCTACTTTGTTGTGTGCCTTAGAGATCCTTCTTCTCATTTTTCAACATTATGAAACCACTGCAAGAAGTTATTTTTCAGCATGAGACACTAGTTTCATCAATATGCTAATGATACCCAGCTATACATCCTAGACCTCACTTGAACAAGCAATGTCTTAAAAGTGCTGCCCCAAAACCTGCAATCTATCAGGATCTTGATGTAACGGACAGTGATTGAATCCATCAGTCCTACAAGGTAGAGTAAAACAGAAAATCAACTCCATGGATTGTCTAAAACTACTTTTATTGTTATTGGCTACAATAACAGAACCTTTCAAGTTTGATTGTACTGTACCTTCTCTTCTTTTTTATACTCTAATGAATTAGGGAGCCAGTTCCAAATGTTATTGTTGTAGACTTAAAATGTTTCTCTAATGAGTTCTACATGGGGCAGAACTTAAAAACCATCTGGAAATTATAGCTGGTACAGAATTCAGAAACTGGGTAGTGATATAATGTTCCAGTGTGCACAGAAGACTCTTCAGGTTTGGGAACTCTACTGGTAGCTGGCACACCCTTAGGTGTGATTCAGAGTGTATAGCACTATATGACTCTGATTCTACTTATCTAAGAAATCATCTCCTCTAGCATTCATCCACTTGTGCAACCAGCTCTCACAGGATCATCTATCTCCAGATGCCATCTCTGTAGGATTCTCATCTGTCATGAATTCAGAGGCAAAGTTTTTCCATTGCAGCCTCCATTTCCTGGAACTTTGTCCTGATTAGAACTCTAGTCTATTTCATCCCTCCTATGCTGAACACAGAGGTACAGATTTGATACTGGAGCAACACAAACACCAGAGATACTCTTTGAATTGTAAAACATGCTGTGCCGTGGCAAAACTGTACTAATAAGAGATACCAATAACTTGGAAATATCATCAGGAATTTTAATGGACCATTTATAATGCTACCCAAAAAGGAATAATAGAAAATCTAGGACTCAGGCAACTCGACAATTATAAATGAAACTAAAATAATCCAAATATCAAATATATAAATATTGCCATCCACAATCTAATTCTATGGCTAAACAGATATGGATAACATGTGAATGGGTAAAAAACCATTTTTAAAGCGTTTATTAGAGATGAAGGGAAAGGAAGTTAATTTAGATAGAGAAGATAACTGGAATGGGGAGAAATATATTTTGTTCACCTTTGAATGCAAATCACCTAATTCACATTTTTGAGCTAATATACAAATTAAACATAGTTATCCTTTAATCTGGTTTTTGTAATATAGTTCTTTCATTGAGGTGAGTAGGAAATACATACACATCGAGGGTATATAAAATATTAAAAGAAACTACATATACAGTAAATACAAATTCCTATACTAAATAGCAATAGTCATATAAATATGGGATAAAATAAGCCTACTTTTGAACATGTTACAACTATAATAGAAAGTGATAATGGATTGAAAGTACCATCACTAGCTGGTTTTCCCTTCCCAGCTCCTCGTAATGAGCCTTACCAGATGAGGAAATTACTACAACTTTCTGATGGAATGCTGATCATTTGTGGTTTACAACACACAGCTATAAACCCATATCGATGCACTGTCAAGAGGAAAAATTTGTGACTTCTGGATACTCCTAAGAAAATCAGGACTTTTTAAAATCACTACCTTACCCCTAAAATTGGCAGAGGACAGTTTACTTCAGAATTTAGCCTTTTGCTCTCTTTGAAAAAAGAACTGCCTATGGAATTGCTTGGCCACCTTTCACAGGCTCAAATACATGAGAAACCAGTGGTAGTGGCGGGGTGGCAAGATAGATATGAGAAAAGGAAAATAAAAAAGCATAGGGAGCAAAGAGACTCCTACATGTGGCCAACTGTCCACTAATTCCATAAACAAGTGCATAGCTACATGGAGCTCACAGAATATTTCCTGGATCTGTAAACTAAACCAAGGATATGGCTTAGGGCCTGGGTACTTACGGGACCACCTGCTGTTACCTCATGCCTCCCACCGACCCGTACGCTCTCACAGAGAGGGACTTCTCAGGGTGCCGTCCGCCAAGCAATGTCGGCTGGTGGCCCCCAGGGGAAGGTCCTTCTCTGTGGGGGCTCCCACACTCTGGAACGAACTTCCCCCGGGTTTACGCCAAATACCTGACCTTCGGACATTCCGTCGCGAACTGAAGACATATCTTTTTATTCGCGCGGGGCTGGCTTAAACTGAATTTTACTAAATTTTAACTTTTATTAACTAATTTTAAATGGGGTTTTTAGTTCATTGTATACTTCCAGGCCAATTTTAAAATAAGTTTTTTAATCGTATTTTAAATTGTATATTCTACTATCTGTTTTATTTTGCCTGTACACCGCCCTGAGTCCTTCGGGAGAAGGGCGGTATAAAAATCAAATAAATAAATAAATAAATAAATAAATAAATAAATAAATAAATAAATAAATAAATAAATAAATAAATAAATAAATACTACTGGGAACAGAGGTTTGCAGCCATGAGACCCAACTGGTAATCATGTACCCAGAAAATCCCCCATTTTATCCTTCCAAAGCATATGTTATGTTTGTGGCATGGATAAAGGAGAGGAAGAACAAGGAGGTGCCTTGTAGTTGGAGTCTGCCTGCTTCTTACAAAATCTCTTACTGTTTCACAGAGTGAGTTAAGCTCCCTGCAAGCTCCACATATGGATAGCATACCATGCTAAACTTGTTGGAATGTGTGGCTGGTGAGATAAAACCAAGAGCCTCTAAGAGTAGTCTATGTATGGTTCGATTTGCAAATGAAATGTATGAGACCCATTCCACACTACCCAATTATAATTTCCAAACGTGGAGGTAAGATTTCAAATTCTATATGGGACAAGTAAAGTAATTTCCCCACCCAGTACATAGAAATGCACATTATATAGACAAATACAAAAGAATAGAGATAAAGATTAACACACTTCCTTCACAATATAATTTATATCTGGACTGTAGATCTCTATGTTTGGTTAATCTTTAAAATAAAAATCTGCTTCACTACTTTTAATAGATGGAGATAGGATCTGCCTATTCAAGGATCCCTTGCTGAGCCATTTGGCATCTAGTTTGCATGGCAGAATTTTAATATTGTGGGCAATGCGGAAGTCTATTAACAGAAATGATTAACTTAATAGAATAATAGAGTTGGAAAGGGCCTTGGAAGTCTTCTAATCCAACCCCTTACTCAAGTAGGAGACACCAAACCTATAGTTAAAAGAGAAACATGTCTAACTGTCATATGATCAGGGAGAAAAGTTCTCATTCCTTCTTTATTTGAGGGTGAATGGCTAGTTCTTGTTCAATGATAAAGAAAAGAGCTATCTTTTATTTATTATTACGGTTTCCCATATTGGCAGACTCAATATTTATGTTTAATAACATGGCTCAAAATTAAACTATGTTCTACCAGCAGAAACTAGAATTGTGCTTATAACTGAAGGAAATACTTCACAGCCAATGGTTAACTGAGATTGTCTGCATGCAAATCATGTGTTTTACTATTGAGCCATGGTTCTCTGGCAGGGAATGGGACAACTCGCCACAGCCAACTCACTGCAACCAAGTCACTTGCCCAAAGCAAAATAATTTACAAAAATCTAAGTTGCCTTGCCAACCACGCCTCCATGCAGCCTTTGAAGATGGTGTGATATTGGAAGGAGAAGTGAGCAGTGGAAGCGAATTGTTCAAGAATACGGAAGTACAATAAGTAATTCCACTTACCGTAAGTGGAAAATTCCACAAGTTCTTCAGAGCCTGAATATTATAAAAGTAAAAGCAATACCAGATTTGCTCTGGTTTTAAATAATCTGTAGCCAAACCTTTCGGAGTGGGGTGGGGAGGTAGTGGAGTAGGGATGAAGGTATGGAATCCAGTTCCCCAAACCAGACAGATTTGACCAGAGCCACAGTTGATTCCAAACCAGTACAAAGATCTTGTTTGAAGATGTCCTAAGTCTGATTGACCCAGAAGCTTCATGTTGCTTGTTAATCACAGTACTTAACCCTGCACACCTTTTCTTCTCTTCAGACTGGACCTGATGAACATATGTTCTACAGCTGTTCATACTTTAAACTATACAGGAATTTTCACAATAGATAAAATTTAATTTTGAGCCTTTCTTGTACTTTCTTATTTGAATATGTAACAAGTAAATATTCTTAGTTCAGAAGATAAGACAAATGATACACAATCTTGCCAATGTGGGTTTAATAATGAAAAAGAAAAAGGTACTGTATATAAAAGGCTTATTAACTTCAGGATGTAAACACCCATTGTAAGAGTATGGGGAAAATTACTAACCAGCTATTTAGTGCTGGTGCTGAGTAAACATCAGTTGCTAAGGTGGAAATATTTTCCCAGGGCTTTTTTTTTTCTTTTTGAAAGAAGAGAAGGGGAAGTTATAACAAAAGGGAAAGGTTGCTGAAATTGCAAGGGACAATGAATTGCATGCTCTGAGCCAAGATCCTCCGAACTAGGTTGAAATCAGTTGCTTTTGACCGCCAGGTGACCTCATGGCTGCTTGTCCTGATAGACAATCTGCTCTCTCAATTCTTTGTGCATTATTTTTTTTCTGAAATTATACATCCTAGTTGGTTTACTTACCTTTTGATTAGACCGAGCTATGACCCTACTCTGCTGGGATATAATCCAAGATTAAAGGAAGTAGTTTGGGGAGGGTAATTCATCTGGGGATAAAGGAACATGACAAATTGACCCTCATGAAAGCCTGAAAAATTCTATCATTTCAAAGTCTGAGAAGAAAATAGCATTAATTTTTTTTATTTTGCAATAAGGGGAATCTGTACAGAAATAAACCACTGGAGCAGCCTGACCTTTTAAGAGAAAATGAAGAGAAGGAAACAGTGGTTTCCCAATGAAAATTATATTATAGTTGAAACAGGAAAAAAAAAATAATCCCTCTTCCCAGAACCTAATATCCTGCTTCATAGTATTTGTTAATTTGGAAAACCTAGGACAATAGCACTATATATATTAAAATGTTTTCTTTTCTTTTGGGAGATTTATTTTATTTTATTTTATTTATTTATTTTGTCATAACAGTATATATAAGCATAAGCATAAAAATAACTATATAATATATAAGCATATATATGAGCATAAGTATGTAATAACTATATTAATTGGATATAATGAAAGGAAACAATAGGACAGGAACGGTAGGCACATTTGTGCTCTTATGCACGCCCCTTATAGACCTCTTAGGAATGGGGTGAGGTCAATAGTAGAGAGTTTTTGGTTAAAGCTTTGGGGATTTTGAGAAGAGACCACAGAGTCAGGTAGGGTGTTCCAAGTATTAATAACGCTGTTACAGAAGTCATATTTTCTGCAATCAGGTTTGAAGCGGTTAACATTGAGTTTAAATCTATTGTTTGCTCTTGTATTGTTGTGATTGAAGCTGAAGTAGTCTGAATTATAGATATAGCAGATGAATTTCTTCTCTGTAAGAATTACTCTCCATTTTGCACCAAATTATCAATTCAATACATTTAATGTTATTTTCCTCAGAATGCAAAAAAATTAAGTCAAGTTGTAATTTACTATTTCTGGCATATAGGAATATTCTTTTCTTGAATTGTTCTTTTGGTTAACTTTTGCAAACTACCTTGTCCAAATTTGCATTAAAAATGCATTATATTGCATAGATGGCCAATTTCCGTTTTCTTTTTGTACCAAGTTATAGAACACATGCTAAACTAAGTTGCTACAATTTTCAATATATTCCCATTCTTAAATTAATTCTACCTTATTTATTATCAGGTTTCAGTTTTGTTTATTTCATACACACACACACACACACACACACACACACACACACACACACAGGTATTTCTGACAATCAGCTGTGCTGTGTGATTTATATTCGCTAAAAACCAGGAAAGCTAATCTAAATCGTGTGACACAGCTCTCCCCCCCACCTGTTCTACTTACTTTAGAAACGACTTCTTAAGCCTTCTTTTTCAGTGCTGCGCAATAGCGCCTGCAGTGTGCAGGCACGAAAAGTGTATGTTTGGCATGCATTGCGCATGTGTGCGCACAGTGAACCTCACATATGTGTGCATAGCAAACCACACATGTGCGCATGCAGCAAACTGGTAGCAGACTTCAGAGGATTTCACCACTGAATAGTTAAACATAATTTCAAAATAAACACAGAAGCCAAATCTTCTCTTACCTATTTAAAAAGCCTGGAAAAATGAGAAGATCTTGATTAAAAAAATAAGACTAACAGCAATTTAAATTGCTGGAGAACAAAGCAGGAAACTATCCACTACTTACATGCCACAACTTTTCTGTCAACACTAAACTCATGGAACATTTATTCCTAAATAAACAATCCTTAGGTAATAAGGCTCTACTGACCAAATACACAAACATTTTTATGCATGTTTACACACACTGTTTAGAAAAATAAATATATTATTGAACCAAATATGGTTCAGTATATTAATTTCATAAAAACTCGTATTTTTTGTCTCCCCCTTTCTCTAAATATGTACCAATATCCTCTTTAAATTGGAGAACAGCACTGCAAATTTAAATAAGTATGCCTTGGGAATTATGAAGCAGTTTATATACATGTTTTATTTATTTATTTATTTATCTGTCAAAGCAAAGTATTGCCCATGTCTCACTCTCAGTATTAAAATATGATATTAAATAAAATATTGAACTTCTCCCTCATCCCTGTTCCATTCTCTCTATAAAATGAAAGCAGAAAGAGGCAGAAGTATGGCACTTAAGCAATATTGCAAACAATAAGGGAGAAGAATGGAACAGTAAGGAGTCACCCAGTGGTGAATTAAGGTTCACTGGCACCCTAAGCACTGACAAATCTTGGTGCCCTCCTCCTTTGTACATACTGTACAAACAAAGCCAAGCTTAGGCTTAGACCGAGTCGTGCCTTAGACCGAGTCGTGCCTTTGCGGCCTCTGACCCGGCGCAGGGCCCAACCGGCTCCTTGGTTCTCCGAGGAGCTGAGGGGGATGAAGCGCCGGAGAAGACGCCTAGAGAGTTCCTGGAGGTCTAGCCGTTCGGAAGCTGATCGGACACTAGTGAAGTCCTATACTAGGACTTACCTAGTGGCATTGAGGGAAGCGAGGCGTAGCTACGCCTCCTCCCTCATTGCATCGGCAGATAACCGCCCGGCCGCCCTGTTTCGGGTGACTCGCTCCCTCCTTCATCAGGGGGAGCGGGATGACCCGTTGCAGGGACGGGCTGAGGAGTTTAACGGTTATCTATACGATAAAATCGTTCAGCTTCGGGATGGTCTGGACCAAGATTGCGGTGATGCGGGTGAGACGCCGAGGGTGGTCTTGGCGACATTATTTGGGATGAGTTTGACCCTGTGGCTCCGAGGACATGGACAGGTTGCTGGGTAGGTTGAATGCCACCACGTGTTTACTGGACCCGTGCCTCCTGGCTGGTGCTGGCCACTCGGGAGGTGACACGAGGCTGGCTCCAGGCGATTACGATCGCTTCTTTGGTGGAGGTGTCTTCCGGCCACCTTGAAAGAGGCGGTGGTGAGGCCCTCCTTAAAGCCTTCCTGGACCCGGCTGTTTTAGGTAATTATCGTCGGTCTCCAACCTTCGCTTTGCGGCGAAGGTTGTAGAGAGTATGGTGGCATATCAGCTTCCCTTGCACCTGGATGAAACTGTCTATCTAGACCCGTTCCAGTCCGGTTTCCGACCCGGTTACAGCACGGAGACGGCTTTGGTCGCGTTGGTAGATGATCTCTGGAGGGCCAGGGATAGGGGTTGTTCCTCTGCCCTGGTCCTATTAGACCTCTCAGCGGCTTTCGATACCATCGACCATGGTATCCTGCTGCGCGGGTGGGGGATTGGGAGTGGGAGGCACCGTTTACCGGTGGTTCTCCTCCTATCTCTCCGACCGGTCGCAGTCGGTGTTGACAGGGGGCAGAGGTCGCCCCGAGGCGCCTCACTTGTGGGTGCCGCAGTGTCGATTCTCTCGCCCCTTCTGTTTAACATCTACATGAAACCGCTGGGTGAGATCATCAGTGGTTTCGGTGTGAAGTATCAGCTGTATGCGGATGATACTCAGCTGTACTTTTCTACACCGAACCACCCCAACGAAGCTATCGAAGTGCTGTCCCGGTGTCTGGAGGCCGTACGGGTCTGGATGGGGAGAAACAGGCTCAAGCTCAATCCCGCCAAGACAGAGTGGCTGTGGATGGCGGCATCCCGGTACAGTCAGCTAAATCGGCGGCTGAACATCGGTGGCGAGTCATTGGCCCCGATGGAGAGGGTCCGCAACTTAGGCGTCCTCCTGGATGAACGGCTGTCTCTAGAAGAGCATTTGACGGCCGTCTCCAGGAGAGCGTTCTACCAGGTTCGCCTGGTACGCCAGTTGCGCCCCTTTCTGGACCGGGATGCCCTATCACGGTTACTCACGCACTCGTGACGTCTCGCCTGGATTACTGCAATGCTCTCTACATGGGGCTCCCCTTGAGGGCATCCGGAGGCTACAGTTAGTCCAGAATGCAGCTGCGGGTGATAGATGGAGCCCTCGTGGCTCCCATATGACACCTATCCTGCGCAGACTGCACTGGCTTCCTGTGGCCTTCCGGTGCGCTTCAAGGTTTTGGTGACCACCTTTAAAGCGCCCATGGCATTGGGCCGGGTTATTTACGGGACCGCCTACTGCGACCGAATACCTCCCACCGTCCGTACGCTCTCACAGAGAGGGTCTCCTCAGGGTGCCGTCAGCGAGGCAATGTCGTCTGGCGGCGCCCAGGAAGGGCCTTCTGTGGGGCTCCCACCCTCTGGAACGATCTACCCCGGACTTCGCCAGCTGGACCTTCGGACCTTCCGCGGGCTTAAAACATACTTATTTAATTGTGCAGGACTGAGCTAGATTTTAAATTTTGGGTTTTAAATTGGGTTTTATTTCTATTTTTAATTGGACGGGCTTTAGAATAAGTTTTTTAAATGTTTTATATTGTATTTATATTCTATTTATCTGTTTTTAGTGCCTGTAAACCGCCCTGAGTCCCTTGGGAGATAGGGCGGTATATAAATATGATTAAATAAATAAATAAATAAATAAATAAATAGGCTATATAAAACTTTGTGGTGCCCCCTTTGGGCTTGGTGCCCTAAGCACGTGCTTAATCTGCTTAATGGTTAATACACCCCTGGAGACACCATTGGTAGAAAGCCTCAACTTAGCAATTCCATTTTATCTGAACATGATTATTTTTTCAAATGATTATCCTTTGCCTTATAGTTCAAATAGATACACCAATTATCTTCATTTGTTTTTGCCAAGTCAATGGCAACTTTATATATCCCTCACATGATCTACTTTAGTACTTTATTTCCAAATGTTCCAGCTATTAAAAGCTGCTTGTTGTAAATACTAAAAATTACCTCACTCTTCATTATTTAGCTATTTTCTATATCACGTTCCCTAGATTCCTATGCATCAACTTTCAGAACAATATACAAAATCATAGCTGTTGGTCTACTCACCTGCCTATATAGCTCTTATGCCAAGAAGGTTAAAATGGCAAGATTAACATATCTTGGCACCATATAATTCTTTATTTATAATACTAAAATAAAAAAGATGAAATATTGAGACAAGTCAGCTATTGCAAAAATGCGTAATGTTAATTCACATAGGCATGGTTGGTAAGCAGGCTAATTAACCTGGAATACAATATATTGTGTACATGATATATATGCAAGCTGATTAGAGTAGGAGCTGGAGCTAGATTGAAAACCACTTCACAAAGTCACTTCCATGCATAATCTCATTAACAACAAAAAAGATAGCCTGTCTGGAAATCACATTCCCTAACAAGAAATCATCCTAGCCACTCCAAATAAATATGTCTAGGGAAGGCTTGGAATGGGTGCTAACTGTAGCACTCTATGCTCATTACTTTTCTTTCCAATTCAGTGCCGTTCAGTTTTTTTATTATTATTGCTGGTTAATGTTCACACGGATTTGAAAAATAGTTCCAGAACCAAAAATTTGACCTCCCAAA
This sequence comes from Ahaetulla prasina, assembly GCF_028640845.1. NCBI lineage: Eukaryota > Metazoa > Chordata > Lepidosauria > Squamata > Colubridae > Ahaetulla > Ahaetulla prasina. The sequence continues at coordinate 37,678,962 of NC_080542.1, read as the reverse complement.
TTTTATTGCTAAACAACAACAACAAAAAGTCCACTTTGTCCTCTGCCCCACATACTGTTCCTGACATTTTTAAATGAATTGTTCATTGAGAGACAAGAAGAAAAGATAAATAACAATGAACCTGAGTTGAAATAAGATTCAGTGCTAGGTAACATTTGAGAAAGCCATACAAAACTTTGAAAGGAACAGCAGTTTCACATCTGGCCTATCATTTGGTCCACTGCTCTGTTTTCTTTTGCTGTACAATACTGTACTCCTGACCTTTGCTGCTTCAGCTTGGGGGTCCATCTAATGTTCCAGACTGTAACCTTTTCACCTGATTGCACATGGATGACCTCAGGCCTCTTCCCCTGTCTCCCAACCACCTTCTGTCTTAAAACTCATACTTAAAGCATGTAGAAAATGTGGCTATCTTACTTCTGGACAATATACACAAGGACATTACCAGCTGCAGCTCTCCTGCTTTAGTAGACAAAGAAAGTTGTAAAAATACATGCAGACCTACACTGAAATTACATGTCAGAAAAAATGTCTTCCAAGAATGAAATAAATTTTCATATACACTTCCGTTGCACAAAACATGCAAAGGTGAAATGACAAGTTGAACAAGACAGTCCCACTAATAAGTAATCTCATTCTCAAGCATACTAAGACTTTTATAGATTTCTGCTTCCCCCTAGAACAGAGACTAATTATTTATTATTTACAGTTTACCTCCCCATTATACTGGACAACACTTTTTTTCAAAAAATTCACTTTCTGAAAAAAAATGGTGATTACAATAGACAACTTCAAACTGAGTACAAATATAATTTCAGAATCACTGCATCACGTAGGAATCTTGAGAAATATGAAATTAACTTTACTGATTATAATGTATTTAATCACATAATGTTTCTGACAAGCTATAGGAATTCAACAGTGCCAAAAATGCTATGCTATTGATTTTCAGTATCTGATGTATCTTCTGGCAGTATACAACAATATTCAGCTAGCATTGATGGATTTCAGTTGGCCTAATACTGTTCTTCCATGGCAATGTCATGGTGAAATGACCAAGTTTGTCATTGACTTGCACTTGGATTTTTAGGAAACAAATCCTACTGCAAATGCAGAAAATGAATTTTCAGTAACATGTTATACTTTGTGGTTTTGTATGCTTTAAGAAGTTTGTCAACCAACTGAATGTAGTTTGATGCTCCGTAGTTGTCAAGAAAATTCTCAAAGACATCCTTGAATGCTTTCCAGACGATTTTCTCTGGCCCCACTAGCAGATCTTCGAACTATTTGTCATTAATGACATACAGTATCTGATCTGTGGACCAACACCACCTTCCCTAATCAGTTATTCTTGGAAATATCTGTATCACCCTCACCTTCTTTGTTAATCGCTTCCACTAAATTTTTCATCAGTCCAAGTTTATGTGAAGTAGAAGCAAAAATGCTTTTATTGGGTCAACAGGTAGTTTATGTGCCATGTTTTTCTGCCCTGGAATAATTATATTGGTTATTTCTTTGTAATGTAATGAGACTCTCTTGCATGGCTGTCCCATTTGCATATGTAACAATGGTACTTGGTATATCTGAGCTGCATTCCAAGTAGCAGAGCCACTACTTTTAGATCTCCATAGATAACCCTCCATATATACCCAGGTGCTTCAACAACATTTCCATGATTTCATATTTCTGTTATGTGTGCAGCATAACTGACAGGGTGCATATTGCCATTATGTAAAAGCAGATGATTTCTATAAAACTGTATGTGATAGGTTAAATTACAAGTTTATGATTAGTGTGCAAAAGTATGGATACTTATAGATATATCCAAAAGTGTTCAGGGAGCGAGATCATCATTGTCCAATGTTTTAATTGACAATTAAACATGTAATTAAATGAGAGGTTGATAAGATAGAAATTATTTTTCCAAGCTGAGTATCATATAGTACAGCATTAAATTTAGGAATTTTAATCACTGTTGCTACATCTATGCATAAAAAGCTTTCATGCAATCAATTTTGTTTTGGCCATTGGTCATTGTTACCTCAACTTGATATGCAAAGACTTAATGTGTTTTTAACAATCTTTTAAAACAGAGGTATCTAACTCAAATTATTTGTAAAAAAAATATTCACAAACCAAAAGATGTATGGAGATCGCCAAAAATATCAGTGAAATCAATCAATCAATCAACAACTTGAATAAATGTGACAGCCTGATCATATGTAAACCATATGTACAAGCAATTTCCACCTTCTCCTAACTTTCAATGTGTCTTCAACCACTAAATGAGTGAAGAGACATTCATGCATTTAGCCTCATGTTTAAATAAAGTTGCAGTAAAAAAAATAAATGATGCAATGAAGGAACAAGTACACAGAAGACCTGTGAATAGTTGAGCTGAGGACTCTTCTGCCTTCTTCTCAAATGCCATTGGAACCAGTAACATCATAAGGGAAAAAAATTAAAGAGGAGTCTTGTCATCCTCAATGGCTGTTGTTGAGTCAAGGTATATTGAGACCCTTTCTTCACAGATACCAAATCCCCTCTGAAAAGTTCAACAGGGATTCCAGAAGAAATAGGGTAATCTGGATTTCCTGAACATTCATTTTTCATCACAACTGGCAAATATAGGAAAGATTAAATATTTAAGAACAGATATTTCAATTTAGTTTTCCTTTGCTCTCCTCATCTTATTTTCTTTCTTTGTCACAACTTTCTAAGTGGTAAAATTGAGTTGTCTGTTTTCATTATTATACATGCTATGATATGAAACTTTCAGACTGAAGAGCAGGGTATAAGTGCTTTATTTAAATATATTAATATAACATGACTATGCAATAGAATAGGGAGATAAGTAAAAATAACTTCTTGTCGGAAAAACAAGTCTGGCTTGCCCTTAATAATTTCCACAATAAAAAGGAAACAAAAAAGCCAACCATGAAACAATCCAAATAATAGTTAGAGATTTAAGGCAAAAATCAATTTTAATTAAAATATCTCCACAGATATGTTACTACTAGTGGCATGTCCTGCCCAAAACATTTTGGTGTTCAAGGCTCACAATGTAAATGGTTTGTTTCTTCCTCCTAATTACTATAAATGCAATCAAAAAGTTATTCTAAGTCTCACTGAAATTAAATGTAGCTTCACAATAGTTGGAGCAAAAGAATTTCCCAGAAGACTGTGACTCATATGCCAGACTTGTTTCTTATTTCATGTTGTTAAAATGTGCTCAAGATCTACTACTGGACATCTTAGTCAAATGTTTTATGGATAATGTAGCCATGTGTTACTTTATTCAATTCACAATGCAAATGTCTAAATTCAAATTAAAGTCCGTTACTAATGCTACTAATTTATTTATGTATTTAAATTTAACAAAATTTTTATGCAGTCTTTCTTCTACCAAAGAAATTGCACTGTATTGCCTATTGAAGGTTCATCATTCTAATTCACAATGTATCACATGTACAAACAGATTATATAAATATATTTGGAGGTAATACTGAAAAATGTTTTCACCTTTCGAGTGTCACAAGATACTATGTTATTCATTTATTCCGTTTCTAGTCCACTTTTTCTCCAGATCAATGAGATGTTCAATGCATTCCCTCTTACTATTTTTCTTCATATGTGAAGTGAGAAATAGTCCAAATCTAAAATCACCCAATGAGTTTTTAAAGCTGAAAATAGGTTTGGACTCACATTTCCTAGATCCTAATCTAACACTAGAATTATTACACCAACAAGCTGCAACAAAAAAGATCTTAGTTATTGACTATTTATACAATATACTGTATAGATATAAGTTATTGTATAGAAAACAATAAAACTGAATATATATATTATTCAATTAACCTTAACAAATCTAAGGACAACATACAACTCAAAGAAAAAAAGGGATGGCATATTATCTAGCTGCCTTTATCAAAGGATACTTTTAGTTTTGGAGCTTTAAGGTATGCCTGTTCTTAGAGAGAATTATATCCTCATTTAGCTGCCCCACAGCTGACCCAGAGTCTCTCGGTCATGTGTGGCAGACACTCATCCTCAAATCAATAAGCATTAAATCAACCTCATTTTCTACCATTTAAATTAACTATAACCACTTTAATTGCGAATTCATTGCCAGCAAACGGCTTATTGCCTTTTACATTAGAGCTCCGATTTACTTGCATGTCACAGACCATTGAGAATAGTTCTGCACATTCTAGAAATCCTTTCTTCTTCCCCCGTTTTTTGTAGATCTCACAAGCAGAAGACTCTTAGGCTGGAAGCATTTTCAGAAGATAGCCATTGAGCAGTAAGGCATTTGAGCACTGATTTGAGTACCTACAGCCAATATTTTAGGTGAGAAATCTTTACATCCACACATTTTCCACATACTGCCCTGGCCTATGGACCTTAAGAATCCTTCTCTCCCTCCTCACATTTTCTCCCTCATTCCTATGTCAGTTCATATTTTATGAGCATTAATGACATTTAGGTAGACATGTGCTTGCTCTATATTCCACCACATGCTCAGAGAACATGTGGTTATAACTCAATGTGATTACACACAGCAAAGGATGAGCAACTATTCAGTCACTGGAGACCAATTAGATCTATGCATATGTGTGAGAGAGAACTGCAGTAGTCATCATATAAGGACAACCAGGATTTCTATTTTCATTCTGTTTTTGTGGAGGATTTCTTTTTTATTCTGTTTTAATATGTTAAACATTATATTTTATTTGTATTATTTCAGTTTTGTTAATTATTTTGCTTTGTTTTCCCTTTTTAATTTGCTTAGAATATACTTCATACACTTATTTAACTTGTTCTCTTCTCAGAAATTGTATTGCTGGTTTGCTACTGAATGGTGTAACTTCTGTTGGCTTCCAAATTCTTTTGCAGCAAATGTAAATATGGTTACAAATTTATCTCTCACTCTAGATTGCAATTAAAAGCTTTTTTTTTCTAGTCATAAGGGCATTTTTATTGTTTCATACAAAAAAGGAATTTCCAATCAGTTATGAATATAGATATTTTCTTTTTCTAATCAAATAAGTTAATGTTGCTATTTGTGCAAGTTCTATCATCTTCACCAGGGTGGGAAATAGTGTTGAACTTTTCCACGTTTGAACATATAATAATTTTGCTGCAATTGTCATATATAAAAACAAAGTTACATGATTTTTTCTTCTTGCCTATTCATTAGTCCCAAAAGAAAAAAATCTCTAGTTTTAATTGTACTTTAAAATATTCTGAATTAATGCATGTATTTGTATCCAGGTTTGTTTGATTTTTACCTTTTTTACATGGTAGAATGTCTCTTCATATTCTTCACATTTCCAACAAAGATTCTTTATACATTCTAGAAAATTTCTCTAATGAAAGATACCAACAATATATCATTTTGTAAAACTTTTCTATAAGATTAGAACATAAGGTAAATTTCAATCCTTTCAAGCAAATATTTTTCTATTAACCGATTGGATATTGTAACCAGAATTTTTAGCCTATTTTATCATACATTCCTTATTACATCTTCTGTCTCACATTTCAGTGAGACCATATACATTTTAGCAATAACATGTTCATCATTGGTATATACTTCTGTTTCAAATTCATTTTAACATTTTTCAAACACATAAAATCTTTTATCCACTTTTAAACCTTTGTATATAAGAAAACCATTGACAAATACATCCTTCTGTTGTCAAATCATCTCTTGATTTTATTTTACAATCCTCTTGAGAATATTCTACTATCATGGAAAGTTAACTATTTATGTTTACTCATCAGTTCTTGTCTATAAAATTGTTCTTATGTTGAAAGTCATAAAGATGGTTTTGGGCAGAAGCTAAAGTTATTTAATCTGTATTCTAAGAATAGTCCACATAACATAATAGTTTTTAAATTTTAAATTATCCTGATATTTGTCATTTTATAAATATTTATACCACCACCACCCCACCTCTGATCAGGTCTTTCTAATTTAGGTAACCTTTTGTTTTTTAAAAAACACCAACTTCTTTATTCAAGCTAGACATTAGACATCAAAATATAATTTCAAATCTGGCTGGCCCAATCCTTCTCTTTCCGTTGTATCTTGCATTATCTTGTATTTAACTCATTTATTTTTCATTGCCATGCAAATTTAGATATATCCTAAATTTAAACAATTTACCATTTAAATGTCAAAATATATGTTGTCTAAAACAAAAATAACATTCTCGATAAAATATTAATCTTATTCACAAAAATTCTGTCCAATAGTAACAACTATTATTTATTCCATCTGAATGTATCTTTTAACATTTTATTTAATTAATTGTTTCCTGCCCATCTCACTGCCAAGGTGACTCTGGGCAGCCTACAACAAATTAACATTATTATTTTGAAATAACATATGATTCATATTTGTTATTTTTGTTGTTAGTTGCGAAGTCGTTTCCAACCCATCCTGACCCCATGGACAACGTTATAGTTTTATCCAAATATTTTACTTTCTTTTCAATCTTAAAACTTGTTTTAGTCATCAACTCTGATCTTGTATTTTTATGTTTTTTATAAAAACATAAAAATTTATTTTATTTTTTGTTTATTAATTTTGAAATCTTCTGACGCCCCAAATTCTTTTAATTTATTCATTACAGGTTCAGTTCCCTTTAAAGAAATTGAAATATGAACTATAACCTAGTCATCCACAAAAACTCGTAACTTGTATAAATTATTTTAATCTTTATGCTCACAATCCTCTAATCCTGTCTTATGTTTCTATTCACTAGTTCAAGAACTAAAATAAACAAAAGAGATGACAGTGGGCAACCTTTTCTTGATCTATTTTGTTTCATATGATTTGGCCAAATTTCTATTAGCAATTATTTGTGCCCTCTGTGAAATATATTGATTTTACACATTTTATAAAATTATTTCCAAAATTTACATTTTACAAAATCTTAAAGAAGAAAGTCCAGTTTCAATTGTTAAAAGCTTTTTCTGCATCTAAAATGATCAATGTAGCTTGTTTTTCATTATGGTGTTCCAAATATTCTAACATAACCAATATAGTTCTTATATTAACTTTCAACTTTTTTATATATAAAAATCCCCAATTGATCGTCATGAATAAATTTTTGCAAAATTAATTCTGGTAAAAAAATCCACCCTTTCAGCTAAAATTGTTGCAAACCACTTGTAGTCATTACGCATAATGATACTGGTTTATAATTTCTTGCTGAAATCAAATCTCCTGCATTCCATTGTACTTGAAATAATAGAAATTATCAAATCACAGACAGAAATCAGTGCAGGTGCCAGAAATCAGTGCAGGTGCCACATCCCCAGCAAAATGTATGGACAGTGAACATTATAGAAAAAGAACATTACAGCATCAAGCTAGCTAACTACAAGTCACCCTTAAGTGCAACTCCATGTAAAATTTATTGCAGTGGTCATCTTAAAATATAACTATTTTCATAAGATCCCATCTCTATAATAAATAGAACTGATGAAACAGATAAACAGAGAAGCTGTTATCTGCTTATTCAAAGGCTAGACAGGCTCAAACAGCATTTCCAAGTTTCAAACCATTCAGATAGAGAAAATTGCTATTCCTCTATCACTGGCATAAAAGAGTCATCTACAGCATTGGGATTTCCTACCAGCATTTTGACAAAATTCAGCTTCAGCTGTTTTACTTAATTCATTCTGCTATAGCCTCCAGACTCTGGTTTACAACTGAGATAGTGTTAATAGTTAATGTTTAGTTAATAGAACTCGATATCATCAGCATATTGATGAGTTGATAGCCCCAAAGCTCAAGATGATCTCTCCCAATGGCTAGATATTTAACAGCATTGGTGATAACACTAAGCCCTGTGGAACAACACAAGCCAATTAGTATGGTACTAAGTTAGCCTCACCAATAATCATAGTTGTGGCTATAGCTTAGCATTAATACAAAAGAGGAGCTTGCAACAATAATTTTGCATCGAATTTGAAATCTCTGATTTTGTACTGATGAGGAAAAACAGAACAGGGCACTGCTATGTAGCAAGAAGATGGCAATGGTGCAATAAATTTATGATTATTTAACTAATAATACACAGAAGCCTTTATAAACACTTACTATAGTGTTTTGATACAGTAGAATGTTTTTTTTAAAGGAAAGGAGAAAGTAAGATATCAAAGTGTTCTGGGATGTTTTTATTTATTAATTTTTTAGTTTTAATTTGTAAATTAAATAACAAATTAAGTAACAAATTAACATCTTATTAAATTAAGTAACAAAGCATCTTATAATTGCTTGAGGAAGGGGGCATCAACCATTAATTTTCCAAAAAAAATATCAAATTGTTGAGATCTCTTTGAAAACTAAAATATAAAGTGAAGTGATTTCTAAGTTGAACTCAAGATTTCTCTTTCAATAAATGTTGGTCAATAGTTTTCCTTACTCACTCCAGAATTCTTTTCTTAACATCCCCATTCCCCCTAAATCCCAATACTCTTAGTCTGTTATTACCTTTATTGAGACATACTGTTCATCCATTTGTATTTATTAATTAAAGCCAGGACAGTTTTGTTACCTATTTGTAGAAATTGACTTTCTAGCATCTATTGGCATATTTTGGGTCATAAGAACCCTCTAAATGTCTCATGCTTTTGAGCAACATTTGCAGAAGATCTGTGGCCATTCATGTACTAGATTCAATTACAACATCTTCCATAAAAGGATTGGGTAGGAGGTATTAAAAGACAGCTGTGGTAGAATATCCCAAAGGCTGCTGCTAGATTTTGCAACACTGTAAACATTTAGAAATATGTACAGTTCAAGTTGTTTTTCTTTTGTGCCTATATCAGTGTTGACTCCTGGTGACTGTGTTGAGTAGCTCCAGTAGTTTTCTTGGCATGATTTCAGAAGTGGTTTGCCTTTGCCTGTACCCAAGGGCTGAGAGAGTGTGACTGACTTAAGGTAACCCTGCTGGCTTCATGCCTAAGGTAGAACTAGAATGTCATGGTCTCCAAGTCTTTATCCTGATGCCTTAATCACTACATCAAACTAGCTTTCATAAGATAGTTTAGTACTCCCATATTTCAGTTTTTGCCCAGGTGGTGCTGATTTTTTTTAACTCAGGAGCTCAGCTAGGTCCTATATCAGCGGTTCTCAACCTGTGAGTCGGGACCCCGTTGGGGGTCGAATGACGATTTGCCAGGGGTCGCCTAAGACCATCGGAAATATGGGAAGTATACTTGCGAGTTGAAGAATCGCACTCCAATGGTTGACTTCACAAGCCAGCTGCAGGCTCTTCAAATCGGCTTCAGGCGTGATCAATTAAAAAAGAGAGAAATCTTTGCTCTGATGTCTCCTTCTCAAGCCAGCTGCAATCACTCCCAATTGCTAGCCTAATCTGGTTTCAGGCGCCATAAACTTAATAGGGGAGGAGTCTTCGCTTTAATGCCTCTGACCTCAAGGCAATCGCAAGCAGTTCAGATCGCTAGCCAATATGGCTTCAGGCGCAATAAATTCAAAACGAAAATAATTTTACGGTTGGGGGTCACCACATCGTGCAGAATTGTATTAAAGGGGTCGCCACATCATGGGGAATTGTATTAAAGGGGTCACAGCACTATAAAGGTTGAGAACCACTGACCTATATTGAACAATGTGCTCTTACTATCTTTCCAAGTTGGCACCTTTTTCTAGATTAGTTGAAATCACATAATTTTCAAACTTTCATTTCCTTCTATTGAATGGTGTCCTGTGTTTTATTTAAACATTTGATTATTTTTATCTGAGGATCCTGCTAAAGAGTACCAAGTCAATTTTTAAAAATCCATATTATTTCATCTAAAACAAATTACCAATTTTTGAACATGCAGCCTCTTGTTTGGCTCATGAATTTTCTTCTGCAAGAAGCTGCCAGAACCTAGCAGGCATATTTAAAAATCCTCTATGGTTGTCTAGAAAATTTAATGGAAGATCAAGACTCCTGGAGTCCTGCTTAAAAAAATAGGGGAGGAGACAGGAATAAAGAAAAGCTGTGGATCAGCAGTAATGATCCCAACTGGTGCTCAAGCACATGCAGAGAAAAGACAAGGATGACCAGAGATTACTTAAGCAGGTTGCTAGCTTTTAATCCAAAGGTCACTTGAGTCTTGAATTGCTTCTTATTCAAAATGTAATTCTTTTTGCAAGTTAATTGGTAATATTTACTTTTGTCTTAACATGGGCCACACTGGTAGCAAATTTTGACAAAGTTTATTATGTTCAACAACATGATAGCAAAATTATTTTACAAAGCTTTGCAGAGAATTTTTTTCCTGGTTGATATAAAAGTATTGCATGTATTTTTTAAATTGTTGGATTGGTAGAATTTTTGCCTTTGCTGCATATTTTAATCTTGTCTACTTACTTGTGTTAGGGCTTGTCCACTTTCACAGTGCAGGCATTAGGATGTTGCCCAATGGCTAAATTCAACTCTTTTCCTGAACAATATTGCTCTTCATTGCATTTGATATAAGGAAGATTGAATCTCATTAAGTGACTTATTTTTATTGTCTGTGTTCAACCCTCTAAGATGTGAAGTGATTTTAATGATTGTGTATGTCTTTGTAGAACACACACACCCCTTAAAAACCAGTCTTGGGGGATCTTTGGAAGTTCACAAGGGATGAGGCCAATTTTATCTCTGAAGGCTTCCACAACATGGGTGACACAGCAGAAAAGATCTGCCATACAGGGATTGCTACACATCACTCTCTAAATGAAATCATGAGTCTGATTACTTCTAGATACTCTGGATGATAAGAATCTTAAAAAGGAGAAGGATAATATAGGAAGGGTATGTTTCACGAGATAATATCAACAGCTCATAAGTAAACTCATTAAAGTCAGTGGGTCTGAAGTGATTTGATTAATCACTTTATTATTTTTATTCATTATTTTTCAGATTTAGATACTGCAACATCTGAATTACCTCAGCTGGACTTGAAAGTAATACAATGATGCATTCAGTTTGTACTCGCATGGGAATATCAAAATACTTTCCTACTGTTGCTAGGAAAGGGACACGGTGGCTCAGGGGCTAGGACGTTGAGCTTGTCGATCGAAAGGTTGGCAGCTCGGCGGTTCGAATCCCTAGTGCTGCCGTGTAACACGGTGCGCTCCCGTTACTTGTCCCAGCTTCTGCCAACCTAGCAGTTTCGAAAGCACGTAAAAATGCAAGTAGAAAAAATAGGACCACCTTTGGTGGGAAGGTAAGAGCGGTCTGTGCACCTTTGGCATTGAGTCATGCTGTCCACATGACCACAGAGATGTCTTTGGACAGCGCTGGCTCTTCGGCTTTGAAATGGAGATGAGCACCACCCCCCTAGAGTCGGCAACGGCTAGCACGTATGTGCGAGGGAACTTTTACCTTTACCTTTTACTGTTGCTAGGATAACTGTAGAGTTGGGTCTGTGTGACCACCAAAATACATCTGAACTTGAAGAAATTTTTCTTTTCTTTTTTAGTGAATAACATTTTCTTCTCCAATTTTCCCTCACAAATAAACCCACTGTAAGGTAGATTGCACTGAAAGACAGGGACTGACTCAAAAATTATCCAGGAACTTCCAGAGCTGAGGAAGTTTCCCCAGTTCAACATTTTAACTATTCTTATTAGGTCTAGTCTAATTTAACAAAACTTGGGTCCAACCAAATATGTTTAGCCTGTATCTATAATTTAATTATTTAAAACTTTATCTCAAAACTTTGAGATAGTAGCTTGCAAAATGCCATATTAGAAATCTGGAAATTCTAGTTAGGGGTCATTCAGCCTTGTATTTTATTTTTTTAAAAATATTTTGACAAAAGCTAAGTATTTTATATTCAGCATTTACATCAGTTAAAATAACTGCAGCTAAAAAAGAACTATCATTACCTAGAACAATGGAAAAACCTCCGGGTTTGCGATTTTGTGTTTTTGACACACAAACACACAGCCACTAAAACTGAATCAATATGTATATGAGGATGTTTCAGAACAAACAGAAATATGTATGCACATATTATTTGATCATTCACTATCTTCCTGAGCATTCCCAGTATTACAATACTGACTGCACCTTAACTATGCACTAAAGGGAAAAGGGGAACTCAAATGTTAATTTCAATAAAATTAACTTAGCTTGTTGGTTTCATTGCAATGTAATTTTAGCCCAGTGCCCCAAGGGGGAACCTGAGTTGTGTGTCATAAAAGGCTCTGCTGTCTCAGATTGGTTGCTTCGTTCAGCTCGGTTTCTCGGTTCTGTCGCCTGGAGGTGAGCAGCTCTTGAGAAACCCCATCCCATAAATTGGAATTGTCACAGGCCACAGTATTGACACGTTTATACAATCCAGCTATTTTCTCTTCTGCAATATTTTATGTAAGCTTTAAAAAATGCTGCTTTGGGCACCCTGCTTAGTTATTTGGCTGCTGAATCTCCTCTCTTTAAAATGTATGATCACGTTATTAGATAATTGGAAGATTACCAATACCAAGGATTCATTGAGTGAAGGCAGAAAAGTCAAATGTGCTCTCTGACATATAAACATATTGCATAAAAGATTGCAAAGCACTTTGCAAATTAAAATTGTTACTACTACATAATGATATGAACATGGGAGGTATTATTACTTGGGATGCTTTTGAATTAACTTGTCTCTTAGTGTTAAAGTAAAAAAAATATAGCATTTCCATCCCACCTTTTCTTTTCTATGATTTTCTTTAAATCATAACACATCGTTGTGTTGTTTTGATGTTAAGTGAAGGAGGAGTTAAAAAAACAGGAAGGAAGGTATAGAAATGGAGATCCATTTTGTTAGGACCATATGAAAAAACTAGAAACAGGAAACACAATAGCATAATAAAAGATTTGTCTGGAAAAACAGTTAATCTTCCATTCAAACAATTCAGACATCCTTATTCATATTTGTTTTATTCATTTATACATTGTTTTTAAGACATATTTCTTCAAAGGTATCTGACAAAGAGATTTAAAAGTTATAATACAATTTAAAGCAAAGCTAGGGAAACCATGTTCAGGGTGACAATGTAAAGTGGATGGCATCATCTCATTGAGATTGACAGAGCCGAGTGGTTTTTCTTTGCTATATTGGAGCCTTTTTTAAAACAAAAATTCTCCTAATTCTCAAAAGGATGGACAACTATGCCATCAATTGTTGGCACTTGAGGACAAAGCAAGTTTTAGGAGCTACAAAAGGAAAACGATTCATGGTTGCACATGGTTATATACATGTTCTATATATGTTCTCCATGTTATCACTGAGGGGTTGGAAGAGAAGGAGAGTTGGCAGAATTAAGAATACAAACTGTCTCTTTAAGAATTATTACTGAGTATAGGATTTGGAAAAGCCTCTGCATGCAGACATGTACATATCCATAGGTAGCCAGCAGGAAAAATCACCTGTGAAATGTACTTGCATACATTGATGCTCATAGAGAAAATTCTGAATGAAAATTCTGCACATAGGAAGGACTGCAAATAACCCTGACTACATATATAGACTCAAACCAAATTAAGAGACATAGCTTCAAATCTGGGAATGAAACCTTTCATCTGCCTTGTTTAGTATGCCTCCAAACCATCTGCTTTCCACCTACCGGGCTGCAGTTGTAAAGTTCCAGCTCTCAGATCTCAAGTCACAGCTTGACTAACAGTTCCACTTCTTGCTATCTTACTGGGTCAATCACTTTTAATAATATCTGAATAGGGCTCAGGTGTTGTCAAAGAGCAGTGGAGAATAAGATGAAGCACTGCTGCTTTGGGTTGTAGGTACACTATTTCCCTTTCACACATGAGACTCACAAAATCTTTTGTCTAAATCACTTGATAATGCAAATGTGAAAACACATTGTGCTGAATGCTCATTTGAATTACAGATGCTTCTTCTCCATCACTTTTTGTTGCATACTAAGATTGATCATATATTCACATAAATATTAGGGAGAAAAGGCTCAAAGGCAATTTAATGTCATGTTTGAAAACCTTTGATCAGCTGGCGATGAAACTACTTCTGGATGAAGGTTTGTCTAAACAATTGAGCCCTGAAACAGCTAAATAGGTTTTAGAAATGACATTTAAGAAACCAATTCCTAAGGGAAAATCTGATAGAGGTACATATAGTTATGAATGGTGGGGAATCAGAAGTAAAAATATGGTTTTCTTTTCTTTGAATACTAAAATTTATATTCATTCAATTAAATTGATTGATAATTGAATAGAATAGAATAGAATTTTATTGGCCAAGTGTGATTGGACACACAAGGAATTTGTCTTGGTGCATATGCTCTCAGTGTACATAAAAGAAAAGATACGTTCATCAAGGTACAACATTTACAACACAATTGATGATCAATATATCAATATAAATCATAAGGATTGCCAGCAACAAGTTATAGTCATACAGTCATAAGTGGAAAGAGATTGGTGATGGGAACTATGAAACGATTAATAGTAGTGCAGATTCAGTAAATAGTCTGACAGTGTTGAGGGAATTATTTGTTTAGCAGAGTGATGACCTTCGGGAAAAAACTGTTCTTGTGTCTAGTTGTTCTGGTGTGCAGTGCTCTATAGCGTCGTTTTGAGGGTAGGAGTTGAAACAGTTTATGTCCAGGATGCGAGGGATCTGCAAATATTTTCACGGCCCTCTTCTTGATTCGTGCAGTATACAGGTCCTCAATGGAAGGCAAGTTGGTAGCAATTATTTTTTCTGCAGTTCTAATTATCCTCTGAAGTCTGTGTTTTTCTTGTTGGGTTGCAGAACCGAACCAGACAGTTATAGAGGTGCAAATGACAGACTCAATAATTCCTCTGTAGAATTGGATCAGCAGCTCCTTGGGCAGTTTGAGCTTACTGAGTTGGCGCAGAAAGAACATTCTTTGTTGTCCTTTTTTAATGATGTTTTTGATGTTAGCTGTCCATTTGAGATCTTGCGATATGATAGAACCCAGAAATTTGAAGGTTTCTACTGTTGATACTGTGTTGTCAAGTATTGTGAGAGGTGGAAGTATGGAAGGGTTTTTCCTAAAGTCTACCACCATTTCTACAGTTTTGAGTGTGTTCAGTTCCAGATTGTTTTGGATAATAATAAAGTCCATGTATTAATTGGATGTTACCTGAAATACTTTCTTTGTACCATACTTTATCAATCAAACTGCAGGTTTGAAAGGAAACTACAGCCACCTATCTCCACAACCCCCATCTCAGACACACCAACAACAGCCAAGCCTCCTACAACTGACCCCATTTCATTGGGTTCACAAGCCCACCATCAAGGAACTGAATGACCAGTTGCTCTAACATCTGTAGTCATGAAAACCTTTGAAAGGCTAGTGCTTTCCTACCTGAAAACCATCACGAATCCGCTCTTAGACCCCTTGCAAGTTCCTTGATGGTGGGCTTCTTCGGCACTGGAATGATGGTAGAGCGTTTGAAGCAAGAAGGAACATAGCACATCTCTAGTGATTTATTGAAAATATGGGTGAAGATGGGGGCCAATTGGTCAGCACAGACTTTTAAGCAAGAAGGAGTTATCTTGTCTGGGCCTGGAGCTTTTCCTGGCTTTTGTCTGTGAAATAGGTCCTGCACTTCCTTTTCTGTGATCACTAGGGGTTGTGAACCCAATGAAATGGGGTCAGTTGTAGGAGGCTTGGCTGTTGTTGGTGTGTCTGAGATGGGGGTTGTGGAGATAGGTGGCTGTAGTTTCCTTTCAAACCTGCAGTTTGATTGATAAAGTATGGTACAAAGAAAGTATTTCAGGTAACATCCAATTAATACATGGACTTTATTAGTAGAAGATATAGAAATAATCTGTACTTTGATGATGTCTTACAGAATGATTTGAAAGATTTCGGAAATATAGGTCTGGCAATAGTTATTGTTTCTGATAGTAAGCAGAGCTTCTAGAATCTAAACAGTTAGCTTTATACTATTTGAGATGTTCACATATGAATAACCAAAAACATATATGTAATGTATTACTGTAAGTTTTGGCGGGAGTTTTAGGCGGGAAATATCTCGTTTCTGATTGGATGCAGCCTCAGGCTGAAGTGTATATAAGGAGAGGTTTTTCTCCAGAGTTTTGCTGGGTCACACTATATTAAAGAGCTGTTGTCACTAACCTGGTCTCCTGCCTCGTCAATACCCAAACTTAACATTGGCGACGAGGATGGGATCTTGAGGCAGAGCACCAGAACAGAGCTGAACTCACTACGAGAATCAAACCCAGCAAGGTGACGGCGAATGCAGCGATGACCGGCTACACGCCACCCACTCCGTTTGACCCTGCCCAGGAGACATGGGGAATATATATGACCCGTTTTGAAAGTTTCCTGGAGGCAAACGAGTTACAGGGAGTCTCCGACAACCGCAAACGGGCTTACTTCATAAGCCACTGTGGGTCAGCAGTCATCGCCGTCGCAGAAGCCCTAGCGGAGCCAACACCGCTACACTCCGTCTCGTGGCAGACCCTTCAGACACTCCTGAAGAATCACTACGCACCAGCCCCGTCCAAATACGTTCGACGGTACGAGTTTGGGGAGCGCAGGCAACAAGAAGGCGAGTCTATCAGCGACTACATGGCAGCCCTGAGACAAGCCTCCAAGCATTGCGAGTACCGCGATCTGGACGAAGAGCTGCTGGAACAACTTATACGGGGGGTCAGAGACATCCGTTTGAGGAGACGGTTGCTAGCCAAGAGCAACCTGACATTGGCAAACGCTCTGGACGAAGCCAGAGCCCATGAGATGTCCAACCATGCAGCAGACACCTTACAAAAGCGACTCACGCCGATGGCGGGCGCAAAGCCGAGCACAGTCCACCACGAAGAAACCTATCGTGAGTCAACCAGCGAAGAGGAGGAAGAAGTCCACTACACCGGAAAATCGACAAGGGAAGACCCGGAGGAATGCGGAAGTTGCGGGGGGCGACATCAGCGCCAAAGATGTAAGTTCAGGGACGCCATTTGCCGGCGGTGTGAAAGGAAGGGGCACCTGGCTCAAGTCTGCCGAGCACCCCAACCTTCCCGCCGAAAATTCAAATCGGCCAATCAGAGCGGCTCTGAGTCAGAGATGCAAACCCCACATTCCCGCCGAAATTTCAAACCAGCTAATCAGAGCGCGAGATCGGCGAGGCGACCCGCGATTGGCCAGGAAAGAAAGAGCGCGAAGTCAAACCGAATGACTGTTACCATAGACCACGCAGCTACCCGCATCGAAGAAAAGATCTTCACAAACCCGACAATTGAAGGCGTACCGTGCCGACTGGAAGTAGACACAGGATCAGCTATCACAATCATGTCCTGGGACACTTTTGTGAAAGCCTTGCCGACATCGCAAAGCGCAAGCTACAGAAACAACGGCCCGGGTGCAGGATTACCAGGGCAACCGCATCCCTGTTCGAGGACAACGACCGCCGAGGTCATACGGGACATACGAAAAGACCCTGCCCATCACGTTAGTCGAGGGAACCTTGCCAAGCTTGCTGGGGCTAGACTGGTTCCGGGCGTTGGGAATGGGGTGACTGGCGCCCACCGGAGCGGATGCAACCTGCAAACGCCCTACTGGAGGAATTCGCAGACGATTCGAGGACCGTTAGGCAAGTACAAGGGGACCCCTATCTCCTTCAATTTAGACCCCCAAATAGCTCCCATTAGGTTAAAGGCAAGGAGGGTTCCTTTTGCACTCAAACCTAAAATCGACAAAGAGTTAGATAAATTAGTCAGCCAGGGGATACTAGTGCCAGTTGACCATGCCAAATGGGAGACGCCAATCGTCACCCCTATAAAACCAGACGGGTCCATAAGGATTTGCGCTGATTACAAGGCTACCTTGAACAAAGCATTGCAAAAGAGCGCCTACCCAGTTCCAGTAGTGCAACACTTATTGCACTCACTAGGACACGGGCAAGTTTTCGCCAAATTAGACTTGGCACAAGCGTACCAACAGCTACCCGTAGATGCTAGCACAGCTGAGGCCCAGACCATTGTAACGCACCGGGGTGCCTTTAAGTGCACCCGGTTACAGTTCGGGGTGAGTGTGGCCCCGGGGCTATTCCAAAATTTGATGGAGCGGCTCCTACAAGGGTTACCGGGAGTCGTACCCTATTTCGATGATGTGTTGGTATCAGGGGAAGATTTAAGAGAACTGGGGAAGCGATTAAGGAAAGTTTTGGCCATTTTTAGGTCGGCAGGATTAAAAGTCAAAGCAAGCAAGTGTCAGATAGGGGTCGAATCTGTTGAATTTTGGGCTATAGAATAGACAAAAAGGGATTCACCCCACTGAGAGCAAAGTCAAGGCGATAAAGAGAGCCCCAGCACCCAAAAACAAGACAGAACTCCAGGCTTTCCTGGGTCTGGTAAACTTTACGCCGTGTTTTTAAAAGACAAGGCAACCGTTGCTGAACCGCTGCATAAATTGCTTGGAAAAAACACTGTTTGGTCGTGGGGAAGTCAGAGAATAGGGCATTTGAGGCAGTAAAAAGTTTGCTATCAAGCGATAGCCTGTTAATACAATACAACAACAGACTGCCGTTAGTATTGGTTTGTGATGCGTCCCCCTATGGAGTAGGAGCGGTACTTAGCCACAGACTCCCAAACGGCACTGAAGCCCCTATAGCGTTCTATTCACGAACGATGTCCCGGCTGAAAGGAATTACAGCCAGCTAGATAGGGAGGCTCGCAATAGTGTCAGGGTGAAAAATTTCACGAATCCGTTTTTGGGCGTGATTTCGAAATTGTTACTGATCACAGACCGCTATTGGGGTTACTGGCTGGCGACCGCCCAACGCCAGTAGCACTCTCACCTAGACTGACCAGATGGACTATTTTTTTGACCGCATACTCCTACAAGCTGCAGCATCGGCCTGGAAAGGAGCTGGGGCATGCGGACGCATTGAGCAGATGCCCATTGCCAGGGGAAATCGAGGACCCCACCCCGGGCACACCCGTTCTACTAATTGACTCTTTGGACTCGGGGCCAGTCACATCGCAGGAAGTGGCTCGGCCTCCTACCGGGACATTGTTTTAAGGACTGTAATCAGTTGGGTTCAAGGGATGGCCAGCTGCGGCGAACGTTTCAAGGAATTTGTAAAGAAAAAAGGGGAATTGTCTGTGCAAGGGGGGTGCCTGCTCTGGGGGGATAGGGTGGTAGTTCCAGAGAAGCTGAGAAAAAAAGTTCTGGAACTCCTGCATGAGGGTCACCCAGGAATTGTGAGGATGAAGGGTTTGGCTAGGAGCTATGTCTGGTGGCCCCTAATGGACAGGGAAATCAGTGACAGGGTTGGCGATGCCAAGTATGTCAGGAATCCAGACCACTACCACCCACGGCCCCAGTTTTGGAGTGGGAGAAACCCCAAGGCCCTTGGTCCCGCATACACATTGATTTTGCCGGCCCCTTCCACGGCCAAACATTTCTAATTGTGGTGGATGCATTCTCCAAATGGCTGGAGATCATCCTAATGAAATCCACAACCGCGGGAGCTGTCATCTCAGCACTAAAACACCTTTTCGCCACGCACGGGCTACCGGACACCCTCGTGTCCGATAACGCCCACAGTTCACCGCAGCATTATTTGAAGGGTACCTGGCTGAAGAGGGCATCCGACATGCCTCTCAGCGCCGTTCCACCCTGCGCCGAACGGCCTTGCTGAACGCTTTGTCCGGAGTGCGAAAGAAGCGCTATCACGGCGGCCCGGCGATTGGCAGGCACAAATCGACGCATTCCTAACCGTCAACACAGGACCCCTGTGTGGCCACCGCCGCAGCCCAGCCGAGCTATTAATGGGCGGAAGCTACGGTGCCCGCTAGACCGGCTACACCAACTACGACAGGACGGGTTCAAAACAAAACCAGATAGAATCCTCTGAAGTCTGTGTTTTTCTTGTTGGGTTGCAGAACCGAACCAGACAGTTATAGAGGTGCAAATGACAGACTCAATAATTCCTCTGTAGAATTGGATCAGCAGCTCCTTGGGCAGTTTGAGCTTACTGAGTTGGCGCAGAAAGAACATTCTTTGTTGTCCTTTTTTAATGATGTTTTTGATGTTAGCTGTCCATTTGAGATCTTGCGATATGATAGAACCCAGAAATTTGAAGGTTTCTACTGTTGATACTGTGTTGTCAAGTATTGTGAGAGGTGGAAGTATGGAAGGATTTTTCCTAAAGTCTACCACCATTTCTACGGTTTTGAGTGTGTTCAGTTCCAGATTGTTTTGGATAATAATAAAGTCCATGTATTAATTGGATGTTACCTGAAATACTTTCTTTGTACCATACTTTATCAATCAAACTGCAGGTTTGAAAGGAAACTACAGCCACCTATCTCCACAACCCCCATCTCAGACACACCAACAACAGCCAAGCCTCCTACAACTGACCCCATTTCATTGGGTTCACAAGCCCACCATCAAGGAACTGAATGACCAGTTGCTCTAACATCTGTAGTCATGAAAACCTTTGAAAGGCTAGTGCTTTCCTACCTGAAAACCATCACGAATCCGCTCTTAGACCCCTTGCAAGTTCCTTGATGGTGGGCTTCTTCGGCACTGGAATGATGGTAGAGCGTTTGAAGCAAGAAGGAACATAGCACATCTCTAGTGATTTATTGAAAATATGGGTGAAGATGGGGGCCAATTGGTCAGCACAGACTTTTAAGCAAGAAGGAGTTATCTTGTCTGGGCCTGGAGCTTTTCCTGGCTTTTGTCTGTGAAATAGGTCCTGCACTTCCTTTTCTGTGATCACTAGGGGTTGTGAACCCAATGAAATGGGGTCAGTTGTAGGAGGCTTGGCTGTTGTTGGTGTGTCTGAGATGGGGATTGTGGAGATAGGTGGCTGTAGTTTCCTTTCAAACCTGCAGTTTGATTGATAAAGTATGGTACAAAGAAAGTATTTCAGGTAACATCCAATTAATACATGGACTTTATTAGTAGAAGATATAGAAATAATCTGTACTTTGATGATGTCTTACAGAATGATTTGAAAGATTTCGGAAATATAGGTCTGGCAATAGTTATTGTTTCTGATAGTAAGCAGAGCTTCTAGAATCTAAACAGTTAGCTTTATACTATTTGAGATGTTCACATATGAATAACCAAAAACATATATTTCACACATAACAGGAGGTATTTGGATTGAGGGAAATTCAAATAAAGGAAAAAGTAATGGGAAGATCTTTCAAAGAAAAAACATCCTTGCGTGTTAGGAAACAAGTCTGTTCCGGTACCTGTAGCTGGTTTAGCTTAGTTAGAAGAATGTCTGGAATGATGGTATTGAATGCTGAACTAAAGTCTACAAAAAGGATCATTCCTTATTAGCATTCACCATTCTTTGTGGGAATTCAAAAGTCATAATACATTTGATGGACAACGTTGAAAAAGGCTGAATGACTGCATTCCAATTGCAATATCTTGTTATGGATCTCTTATATATTTCTAAATAAAGAATTCAAGGTCAAGATATCAGAATCATTTGCCTTCATTTGAAACTGCCTGGAAACTGATTTAGCTTCTAAAGCCTAGTTAATGTCTTAATATTAAAAATATTTGACTGGATGTGGGATTTGCTATGATAGCAACATTTATTTATTATTTATTTATTTATTTGAATTTGTCAAACAAAAACAAGAACAAGCGCTTTAAGATTTTGGTTACCACCTTTAAAGCGCTCCATGGCTTAGGACCCGGGTACTTACGGGACCGCCTGCTGCTACCTTTTGCCTCCCACCGACCCGTACGCTCCCACAGAGAGGGCCTTCTCAGGTGCCGTCCGCCAAACAATGTCAGCTGGCGGCCCCCAGGGGTAGGGCCTTCCTACGCTCTGGAACGAGCTTCCCCCTGGTTTACGTCAAGTGCCTGATCTTCGGACCTTTAGCCGTGAGCTGAAAACGCACCTATTTATTCAAGCGGGACTGGCCTAAAATTTTATTGGGGTTATTTATATTTTAATGTTTTAAACTGTTTTAATTCGGCCACCTTAATAATATGTTTGTTTTAATTTCTTTTAATATTTATACTGTGATTTTTACTTGGCTGTACACCGCCCTGAGTCCTTTGGGAGAAGGGCGGTATAAAAATTGAATAAAATAAATAAAATAAACAAGAATAAGAGAATAAAAATACAATGACACAGATGATAGGCACGTTAGTGAACCAGTTGCTCTAACATCTGTAGTCATGAAAACCTTTGAAAGGCTAGTGCTTTCCTACCTGAAAACCATCACGAATCCGCTCTTAGACCCCTTGCAATTTGCATACCGAGCAAATAGATCAACAGATGATGCTGTTAATATGGCTCTGCACTACATCCTACAACATCTTGAGTCTCCAAAGACCTATGCAAGGGTCCTTTTTGTAGACTTTAGTTCAGCATTCAATACCATCATTCCAGACATTCTTCTAACTAAGCTAAACCAGCTACAGGTACCGGAACAGACTTGTAAGTGGATCACAAGCTTCCTAACAAACAGGAAGCAGCAGGTGAAGCTAAGCAAGATCACATCAAATACCTGTACAATTAGCACAGGGCCCCCCCAAGGCTGTGTGCTCTCCCCACTTCTCTTCTCTCTGTATACCAATGACTGCATCTCCAATGATCCATCTGTTAAGCTACTGAAGTTCGCAGATGACACAACAGTGATTGGTCTCATTCGAGACAATGACGAATCCGCATATAGACAAGAGGTCGAACGACTAGCCTTGTGGTGCAACCAAAACAATCTGGAACTGAACACACTCAAAACCGTAGAAATGGTGGTAGACTTTAGGAAAAACCCTTCCATACTTCCACCTTTCACAATACGTGACAACACAGTATCAACAGTAGAAACCTTCAAATTTCTGGGTTCTATCATATCGCAAGATCTCAAATGGACAGCTAACATCAAAAACATCATTAAAAAAGGACAACAAAGAATGTTCTTTCTGCGCCAACTCAGTAAGCTCAAACTGCCCAAGGAGCTGCTGATCCAATTCTACAGAGGAATTATTGAGTCTGTCATTTGCACCTCTATAACTGTCTGGTTCGGTTCTGCAACCCAACAAGAAAAACACAGACTTCAGAGGATAATTAGAACTGCAGAAAAATAATTGCTACCAACCTGCCTTCCATTGAGGACCTGTATACTGCACGAATCAAGAAGAGGGCCGTGAAAATATTTGCAGATCCTCGCATCCTGGACATAAACTGTTTCAACTCCTACCTCAAAACGATGCTATAGAGCACTGCACACCAGAACAACTAGACACAAGAACAGTTTTTCCAAGGCCATCACTCTGCTAAACAAATAATTCCCTCAACACTGTCAGACTATTTACTGAATCTGCACTACTATTAATCGTTTCATAGTTCCCATCACCAATCTCTTTCCACTTATGACTGTATGACTATAACTTGTTGCTGGCAATCCTTATGATTTATATTGATATATTGACCATCAATTGTGTTGTAAATGTTGTACCTTGATGAACGTATCTTTTCTTTTATGTACACTGAGAGCATATGCACCAAGACAAATTCCTTGTGTGTCCAATCACACTTGGCCAATAAAAATTCTATTCTATTCTATTCTAAACTGTTTCAACTCCTACTCTCAAAACAACGCTACAGAGCATTGCACAACAACTAGACACAAGAACAGTTTTTTCCCGAAGGTCATCACTCTGCTAAACAAATAATTCCCTCAACACTGTCAGAATATTTACTGAATCTGCACTACTATTAATCGTTTCATAGTTCCCATCACCAATCTCTTTCCACTTATGACTGTAAGACTATAACTTGTTGCTGGCAATCCTTATGATTTATATTGATATATTGACCATCAATTTTGTTGTAAATGTTGTACCTTGATGAACGTATCTTTTCTTTTATGTACACTGAGAGCATATGCACCAAGACAAATTCCTTGTGTGTCCAATCACACTTGGCCAATAAAATTCTATTCTATTCTATTCTAAACTGTTTCAACTCCTACTCTCAAAACAACGCTACAGAGCATTGCACAACAACTAGACACAATAACAGTTTTTTCCCGAAGGCCATCACTCTGCTAAACAAATAATTCCCTCAACGCTGTCAAACTATTTACTAAGTCTGTACTACTATTAATCTTTTCATCGTTCCCATCATCAATCTCTTTACGCTTAGGACTGTATGACTTTGTTGCTGGCAATCCTTATGATTTATATTGATATATTGACCATCAATTGTGTTGTAAATGTTGTACCTTGATGAACGTATCTTTTCTTTTATGTACACTGAGCATATGCACCAAGACAAATTCCTTGTGTGTCCAATCACACTTGGCCAATAAAAAATTCTATTCTATTCTATTCTATTATGCACGCCCCCTCTACTGACCACTTAAGTATGAAGTAAGGTCCATGGAAGTCAATTTGTGACAGAAACTGTGAAAATTTGTACCTGAGACAACTGAATTAGGTAGGGCATTCCAGACTTTGACAACTCTATTACAGAAATCATATTTTTTACAGTCAAGTTATGGAATGTCTCCAACTGTTTCTGAAAGAATTTAGGTTATCAATGAAAACAGGGAGGGTTGCTTATTTTTGGTTTTTAATATGGGTTAAAACTTTTAAACTTTATCCCTTTTCATTTTAGTTTTAATTGTTCTAATCTGATGCACTTTTATTTTGCTGTTTGTATGTTTAGATTTAATTATTTATCCTTATTTAAATAAAATGCAAACATGCTTTAATATATTTTAATACATGATGTAAAAAAGATGTTGAGACTCTAGAAAGAGTGCAGAGAAGAGCAACAAAGATAATTACAGGACTCAAGGATAAAACATATAAAGAACGGTTGCTGGAACTGGATATGTCTAGTCTTTTGAAAAAAAAGGACTAGGGTGACATGATAGCAATGTTCCGATATTTTAGGAGCTGCCACAAAGAAGAGGGAGTCAAGCTATTCTCCAAAGCACCTGAGGATAGATCAAGAAGCAATGGGTGGAAACTAATCAAGGGAAGAAGCAACTTAGAACTAAGGAGAAATTTTCTGACAGTTAGAACAATTAATCAGTGGAACAACTTGCCTCCAGAAGGTGTAAATGCTCCAACACTGGAAGTTTTTAAGAAGAGATTAGATAACCATTTGTGTGAAGTTATGTAGGGTTTCCTGTCTAAGCAGGAGGTTGGACTAGAAGACCTCCAAGGTCCCTTCCAACTCTGTTATTCTATTCTATACATTTAATGTGTTTTAAATACACACGTTAGATAAACGTATCAACTATTCTGAATCATATACAGTACATATATTCATACAATTTACCATTCCTATATATATTTGTGTGTGTGTGTATATGTATATATGTATGTATATATATATATATATATACACACACACACACAAATATAATATAAGAACTGTATGCAGTGAAATTTCATTTTAAAGTATGTCAATTAATGTACATTCAAAGTGACAATATTCTATTCTGTTCTGTTCTAAACATTTGTCATAACTTTTTCAGTTTCATTAAAATCCATTTCTTTTTTCAATATTATTACGACCAAAGATTCATTTATGACATAAACAACACATGAAAAACCTGTTAGCTATCTATAGTTTAAAGGGAAAGAAAATAACTTTTTTTTACATGCAATGGGTATCTTCTACCCATTTTAAAGCAACAGAAGCTTTGTATCCCTTAGCAACCTAGATGGAAAATTGGCAACCAACTGACCTTATCAGAGTTTCAATTAGAATCATGAGAGCACACCATAAAAACATGCAGTAGCAGAGCACAAACCACTTCAATTGAGAGAAAATATGCAGGACAAGTAGGCCAAAATGGGATGTTAGGATGGAAAATTCAGCTCCCTCCTAAATTTAGAAATTATCCATTCTTCTTAAAGGCTACATTTTCTTAAAAAATAATTTAAAAAACCATAGCAATAAAAGTCCTGTTTCTACAGACAGTTCTCAAAGAGTCCTTTTAGGAATTAAAATACTCTATTAAAATGACTGGTAAGTCAGCATTTTGGTTACAGAATAGCAGATCACTGGGCTTTTTATGTGACCAACTGTTTGATGTACAACTGCAAAACTTGGTGCAGGAATTAGTATGATCGAAAAGGTGCATTGAAGCCTCTTTGCTTTTTGAATTGATAAAGAAAAACCCTTCTCAGCTTTGGATGGTTACATGCCAAAATATATCTTTAAGAATATAACATTAAGTAATAATTTAGCATTACAAAATGACCCTACAGAGATTCAGTTTATGTATAACTTTTCTGGCAACGCCAGAAACAATTCAGAAACTCTTATTTCTGTTTTAGATTAACCAAATCTTACACTTCATCTAAATCCACACAAAATATAGTTCATTTTAACAATGGTTTGTTGAAATGAAACAGCTTTGGATATACAGTAGCTCACAAAATTAAGTAGTTTGAATTAAGTATAGTTTGGATTAATCACACAGCAATATAATAGTTTATGTTTGATTTAAACAGAAGTAGGATATGTGCTTTTTGAAGCCCGTCTAGAAGAAAGCACAAGGACAAATTCATAAACTGAAGGCTTGCAGGTCTTTGTGTTATTATTTAATACAGCCATTGATTGTTTTGTCCAAAATTATAAGCCAGAATTGTTATAATGATGGCTTATTGATACTAAGAAACACATATGTTCTCATATTATTCTAATTTGGCTATAAGCAGAAGCAGCCAAAGTATTCAGGAATTTAACTAGCAATGGAAACCTTTGCACTATAATCAAAGGAGGCTACTGGTGCTTCACTAAAGTGTTCCCCCTTAATTTCTAAATTCCACTGATAGTTTTGGCACTATTTTCCTGCAAGTCCACATAGAGAATAAGTGAGAATTTATCACTTGGTGAAGTACAATCTGGTTTATGACATCCAGACTTCTAATACTCTGTAATGTAAGCCACTATGAATAATGAAGTAAAAAATATAGAAATAATGGAAATAAATAAATAACCTGCAATCACCATCTCTTAATCAGTAGATTCTTTCATATACCAGTATTTATCAAATACACCATGTGGATGTAGACAAAAAAGAAAAATAGGTGCCTAATATTAAATATAGTTTTACATTCAAAGCAAGCAATAATATTGTAAACCTAACAGAAGATTCTAACTGCACTTTGCATTCTATTCTGGCCCAATTATCTATCATTCTTCAACAATGTTATATTTAAATAAAGGAATTCCCATTATCAAATAATATCATGAATAAGCAAATTTTCATAACTTCAATTCTGAATAAACTTCTGTGTATGTTTATCAATAATTCCATCTCAAATTGTATAAACAAATAAACATCCTTTACCAATTTAAATGCAGATGCAGTAGATTGTCTTTGCACTCAGATAAATAGATTTAGAAGTAATTCCTTTGGCAATTTTTCCATGCAAGTTTCCTTATTAAAAATAAATTTATGTGTACTAATTGTGAATCATTCTGCATTTCAGACAGTCCACACTAGACTTATCTTTCAAATATTTGAATATGTACCACCATATTAAAATTATAATGCCTCACTGAATTTGAATATATGTAGACTGACTAAGTCTTATTAATGCAGCTTATTTTTGCATATGAACATATTGCAAACCTGGACATTTCATGACTTTCGGATCACATCCAGCACTTTGGCCGTTTCTATCTGGCCTGCATGAGCTCAATCAGGAATTAGAAATCAAATATAAATAAGTGTATACCATGCATGCAATACAATTGCATTGCTTTAATTTTGAAGGCGGCTCCCCCACCCAATTTACGTATGTGCCTATGCACCATCACAGCCCTATTGGTTTGAATCTCCACAACAGCCCCAATTTCTCATGCAGTCCTTTGGGAAACTTAATTGCTCACTCCTGATACATAGGATTCAATTGTTAAATTCAAAATTTAGAAAACATCTGCATTTCAACATGCCTCTGTTCAAAGAGAAAATGCATTTTTATTAACAAAAATCATCATAACAATGAAATGCAGTTTAAGGAAAAGGACAAAACTATAGATTTTAAAAAGATTTCAAAAATTAAACCATCAAAATGACTTTTTTTCCCCTTTATTAAAAATACAATACAATAAATACAGAGTGAAGACATGAAAGGAATGCCAACAGGCTTTCTATCTGAGGTGTTTAGTGACTGTTTCCCCAAGTACCATCTGGCTGTATAGATATAATAACAATTATTCCATCGAGGTAGACCATCCTCTAAATCATATTAATATACACAGATTCTCCTCATCTTATTGAGCTTGATGTTTCCGCACGCTCCCATTTAACCTGGGTAATGTGCTAAAACAAGTTGGCTTCATCATTAAGAATTGATTTTTAATTTATGGGAACGTCAAGTGCATTCCCATAATATCCTTTTGTAATCCAAAACAGCCGGAACTACCATACTACTGAAAAATCTGTTTTATGGGCTTTTTTCCCCCTTTTTTATTTTATTTTTAAAAGGAGAGATAAAATAAAATTCACAACATCTTGCTATATATTTATGTTGAGATTTGTAGGCTTGGGGCTGCTGCCTGTTCATGCTTTTCTCAGATGTATTTTATGTAAGAGAATGAAGCAGCTTGTACTCCACTAAGCTAGATAAGCTTGAAGGAGGGGGAGTTTATTTCTTTAAATTATTTAACCGTGGCAGAGCCCATTGGGACCACATAAATTATAAAACATGCTAATGAAAAACATTAGTTAGGTTATTCTTAAAGAAAAAAGACAAGCAAAACAGAAACAAGGTTTATTAAAAAAAGTAATGTAAAAAAGAGAAAAAATGATATCTCCTTAGCCAAAATTTTGTTCATTTTAACTAGGTCATTCAGTAAATACACTACTCTATCTAGCAGTATTGTAATCAAGTTAATTAGACAAAATGACAACTTCTGTTATATTTATAGAATTCTAGAAAGAGAACTTTTCTTGTTGCTGAATGATACAAACCGGTCAATTTCATTAATTACATAATAATCATCAAATCATAGTCACCCTTAAAAATTGGCATAGATTGCTGCTAATAATATCCATTCTCATATGCATTTGATCTATTAACCAAAATGATGTTCTGACCTTGACTGTCAGAAAAAACACTTAATGTTGGTTGCATATTTTATTATTTCCCACATTCTTTCCTTTCCTTTGGGGAGTTTTATCCTTCATAAATGTATGTTTATAAACACCCAGCACAAGGAGGTAGCTGCTTTTCATTTTTTCATCACTTCTCTTTATAAGCCATTTTTTAAGACAACAATATTTTGTTCTTACAAACTGATGGAAATACTGAGCAATAAACTTTAAGTCTAAAGTTACCACATGTACAATATATTAAGACGGCATTCACTATGTCAAAATATTAATATTATATAGGCTTATATTGTGAAACCATACAAAGGCAGCCTCAAAAATCTATATAAAATCTGTTATGCATTGTCATTCATTACTTTTGAATGAGCTGATTTCAGAGTCAATAAAGGAATGCTAGGAAACAGCAATGGGTGGGGACCGCAAATTTCATATCATTCTGTATAATTTTGTACAATTTTCTGCTGACTCAAAGGTGAGTAACTAGAACTTCAACCCAATAGTGAAGAAAAGACTGAATATTTTACCATTTTGCTTCATTTTAATTTTGATTCCTCCTTGCCTTCTAAACTTACAATCTCATTAGATTGTAATCATTAGATTTTTGAACTAACATAATATTGAAGATAGCATAGTCCTTGAAAGCTGTATCATGTATAATGCCATAGCTCTGAACATACAGGTAGTCCTCAACCACCATTGGGACCAGAATTACTGGTTGTTAAGTGAGCCATGGTCAATTCTGTGACTTTTTTTGCCATAGTTATTATGCAAATCACTGTAATTAAGTGAATCACATGGTCGTTAAGCAACTCCAGATTTCCCCCATTGATTTTGCTTATTGGAAGCTGGCTGGGTGTGATCACATGACTCCAGCATGCTGCAATTATTGTAAATAAATGCTCGTTGACAAGCTCCCAAATTTTGATTACATCATAGGGATGCTGTCATAGTGATAAGTAGAAGGGTCAGTTGTAAGACACTTTTTTCAGTCACTGTCATTGTAATTTCAAACAATTGCTAAATGAGTGGTTGTAAGTCAGGGACTTACTGTACTTATCTATTGTAACCCCAAATAGCCCTCTACAAAACTCAGAATTTGTCAGATTTATAAATGCAGTCATGTGCACATACATATCCAAAGTTTTTGCTGATGAGGATCAAAGAAAGAAGCAGAACCAACTGAAATGTAAACTGACCAATGCCTTGCTTTTGAAACATTATATCTTCATTTATATATTTTTTTAAATGCTGTTTTTTAGGCCAGTAACTGAAACTTAAATTCTATTCTTAGAATTTAAACGTTTTTCAAATGTTGATACAGCAATCATTACCCACGTTAGAATGATTCAAAATTAAAGGGAAAGCATTTCAAAAGCAGATCTGTATTAAATGCATTTGTCAAAAAATTATATATTAAATTATATTCCTCAATCTGCTTATGGACATATACATTTATTAAGGATTAAGACAAAAGGAATGGTGATTGAAGAAAAGAGAGAAAATAAAACAGTTGTATCTTGAACTAAATACAGCAGCTGTTTAGAAAATTCCTTTTAGGTATCCTAGGAGAAAACATTAAAACTACCTTTCCCATCTTTTGTAACAAGGTATTGTAGGTCTTTGCATTAATTCAAAACCTGCAAAATCAGTTTGACCAGACATAACAAGTGAATCAAAGAAACAAATGTGCATATCAAAAGCAGCAATATTTCTGTACAGTATTATCATCTTTTTAAAAATAACTTATATTGATCCTGAAGGTGCTGGAAGATAAAATATAAACTCAGGGCAAAATCAGACTTGGTAAAAAGTGAAATGGTAGTGTATATGTGCATGCATGTTTATCTGTGTGTATATCTGTGTGTAGAATGTCAAATTAAATACATTTGCTGTGGGCTGTTATTCAACCATTAAGTAATAAACATTGCATATTTAATTTAGGCTCTCCCCCACTAAGTATCACATGAAGAACAGCAATAATAATTCTTCCACCAACTATATCAGCTTGAAGCTGAACAGTCACGTAAGTGGAAAATGCCTACCTTTCATGAATGACTTTTTCTTTCTCTCTCTTCTTTTCCCCTTTCAGGTTAAGAATAAATAAAAATGTGACTACTCTGAATTCAGCAAGATATCACATAGTCAGCTGTTTTTTAAAAAAGGATTCCAATTTTTAAGCTCAAATCTATTTAAGGCATTTTATTCCAATATTTAATAGGGCAAGTACAATCTAATTCCCATGCTGTGTTTTTGTACCCATAGGTTATTTTATAGTGTCAGATTATTATCCCATCTAGAAAACACTGCATGAAATCATACCATGCTCTGTAGTACTATAAGCTGCACACAAACATCACCAACAAAATATATGTAGCATTGTTCATGAATGTTGTCCCCTCAGAAAGGATCTTGTGAGAACTTTGTTTAAGACAATGTATTTTTATGGAGTATATTCAAAACATGTTATAGGTACTCATAGAATAACTGTGCATCCAGGTAGCATATAACCTTCCACCTGCATCTCTCAAATAAGAATTATGCCTGAGAGTTAATAGGCATGTAGCAGCAAGTGGTAACAGAAACACAAACATACACACATACAACCATTAACATATGAAATGGTGATCATCTCTGAGAAATTATATTCCAGATCAGTGTCCATGATATTTCTGTAAATTGATGTATGTTATGTCTATTTCATGAGCATTTCACTTCCAGGCAAGCTTTTCTAAAGAATCTCAGTCTCCAGGACGGAAATTAACATAAAATCATCAAGCATCTCACTCTCATTGAACTGCAAGATAAGAAAGTTTTTATCCATGCTTGCAAAAAGTAACATCCAAAAGCTGCCTTTCCTTATTAACAAGGCCACATTAGAGATGTTAAAGTCTGTTACCTTTACTTAGAAGCAAAACTATTATATTTGATGGAACTACTTTGGCTTATCTGGAACTGTAATCAATTCATTGCTTCATAGTACCCTAATGAAATATGTAGCATTCACATTTTTATCAAATTTCCAGTTTTACACAGGACTGATACAGAATGCTGAGATCATTCTAAAAGTCTGTTTTATACAGTATTAGAGTATTAGTATGTAATAAAATATTTTTAACTCTAAGATTACAATAGGTTCCCCTGTGCACCCCTTAATACCATAGGAAGTTAGTATTTCAAGGTTCTACTTGACAGATGAATAGTTAAGGCTGGGCGAAAATAACTAAGTCAAGACAATCTTGAATATTCAGAGTAGGACAGAAGTTCCAGTCAAGAAGAATCATTGTCTGCAATGTACAGAGCAGCTTCTCATTCTTCTATGAGATTTGCTATTTAATCTTATCTCCAAAATTTAGTACTTTAAAAACCAGTGAAAGTTATTGTTTTAAAAGTGGTCATAAGTGGTCTAAATTTTTCTTACGATTTAGAAAAACCAGGAAGAAACCCAGAGAGTTTCACAACAATCTGTTAAGAGAGTAAGCCAGTATGGTCTAGTGGTTGGGGCTAAACATCAGGAGGTTCTGCGTTCTAATCCCACTTTAGCCATATCAGTTACCCCAGTACCTGGATGAATCTGTCTATCTAGACCCATTCCAGTCCGGTTTCCGACCCGGGTACAGCACGGAGACAGCTTTGGTCATGTTGGTGGATGACCTCTGGAGGGCCAGGGATAGGGGTTATTCCTCTGCCCTGGTTCTCCTAGACCTCTCAGCGGCTTTTGATACCATCGACCATGGTATCCTGCTGCACCAGCTGGGGAGTTTGGGAGTGGGAGGCACCGTGTTTCGGTGGTTCTCGTCCTATCTCTCTGACCGATCACAGACGGTGTTGGCAGGGGGGCAGAGATCGACCTCAAGGCGCCTCCTTTGTGGGGTGCCACAGGGGTCGGTTCTCTCGCCTCTCCTGTTCAACATCTACATGAAGCCACTGGGTGAGGTCATCAATGGTTTTGGGGTGAGATATCAACTGTACGCGGATGACACCCAGCTGTACATTTCCACCCCTGACCACCCCAATGAAGCTGTCGAAGTGTTGTCTCGGTGTTTGGAGGCCGTGCGGGTCTGGATGGGGAGAAACAGGCTCAAGCTCAACCCCTCCAAGACTGAGTGGCTGTGGATGCCGGCATCCCGGTACAGCCAGCTGCAACCGCGGCTGACTGTTGGGGGCGAATCATTGGCCCCAATGGAGAGGGTGCGCAATCTGGGTATTCTCCTGGATGGACGGTTGTCTTTTGAAGATCATTTGGTGACTGTCTCCAGGAGACCTTTTTACCAGGTTCACCTGGTCCGCCAGTTGCGCCCCTTTCTAGACCGGGATGCCTTATGCATGGTCACTCATGCCCTCGTCACTTCTCGCCTGGACTACTGCAATGCTCTCTACATGGGGCTCCCCTTGAGGAGCACCCGGAGGCTCCAGTTGGTCCAGAATGCAGCTGCGCAGGTGATAGAAGGAGCCACTCGTGGCTCCCATATAACACCAATCCTGCGCAGGCTGCACTGGCTTCCTGTGGTCTTCCGGGTGCACTTCAAGGTGCTGGTTACCACCTTTAAAGCGCTCCATGGCATAAGACCAGGATATCTTCGGGACCGCCTTCTGTTACCACATGCCTCCCACCGACTGGTACACTCCCATAGAGAGGGTCTCCTCAGGGTGCCGTCAGCCAAACAGTGTTGGCTGGCGACCCCCAGGGGGAGAGCCTTCTCGGTGGGGGCACCTACCCTCTGGAATCAGCTTCCCCCAGGACTTTGACAACTTCCTGACCTCTGGACCTTTCACCACGAGCTGAAGACGTATCTATTCTTCCGAGCAGGACTGGCTTAACGGGGTTTTTTTAATAGGATTTTAAATGGGGTTTATTTTATATTATGTATTTTATATTTAATTTAGCCCATATTGAATAAGTTTTTTAAATAGTGATTTTATTGTAATATATTGTATTGTTTTTATCTGGCTGTTCACCGCCCTGAGTCCTTCGGGAGAAGGGCGGTATAAAAATTAAATAATAATAATAATAATAATAATAATAATAATAATAATAATAATAATAATAATAATAATTATTATTATTATTATTATTATTATTATTATTATTATTATTATTATTATTATTATTATTATTATAAACCAACTGGGTTACATTGGGCCAGTCACCTTCCCTCAGTCCAACTCATTTTATAGGATTGCTGTTATAGGGAAAATAGGAGGAGGAAGAAGTATCAGGTATATTCACCACTTTGAGTTATTTCTAAAAATAATAAAGGTGGAATAAAAAACAACTTGAAAAGACATTACATATTTTGCTGCAACAAAAAGAAGGCAGATATAAAAAACACAGCTAACTTTTCCAGGAATTTCACAATGACCAGATAGTTGAAGCCTTTATACAAAATGCAAGGGACATAGTACAAAGAATGTCCTCCTTTTTAAAATCACCATTTATCCCATAATGTAGCTAAATCCTTAATTCAAGGAGGAAAATATCATTCATTCTGCATCAGGAAAGGAGTATGCTTTTGTCCAAAAACTAGAATCCCCCCCCCATCATGTACACAGAGTTTAGCTATTAAAACCACACAAAATTAAAAAGGTTGAAGGGGAAGTCAGAGGAGTCAGCCTGACCCAATGAGCCATGGATGGAAACTGATTCTCAGTCATATATTTTCCAATAATTGGAGGTAGGAATAAATGGGGGAAACACTGAGTACCATCCAGTGAAAGCCATCATAACTGACTGCAATGCTTAACTCTCATTTCAAACTTGGGATAGATTACATTTTTCCCTTTTAGATTTCATTTTCAGACCACTAATAGGCCATTTATCTTCTTATTCCGAAATTCACTGGTTGGATTCAGATGTTCAATTTTTTTCTCTCTCATTAAATTCTATAATTTTTCAAGTGATGTAAATCAGATAGAACTACATTACCTGGAGAAGCAACAAGTGCAGAATTTGAATTATTATCAGCCTTCCATCCTTTATAAGGTAGGTAAAATGAGGACCCAGATTGTTGGGGGCAATAAGTTGACTTTGTATATAAATATACAAATAGAATGAAGACTATTGCTAACATAGTGTAAGCTGCCCTGAGTCTTCGGAGAAGGGCGGGATATAAATGTAAATAAAAATTTTTTAAAAAAATTGATACGCTATATTTCTGAAATCCTTTTGATACTTTAATCTTTAATATTTTAATCTTCTTTCTAAATTGTAGCAGGTTAATGCCAACAATGATACCACTGGAAGACAGGTTGGAATGCATCTTTTAAGTGAAGGGAAAACATGTGTGGATGTTTATAGGTTCTAGTGATAAAGCAGCAAGGTATAGATAAGATATAGACTATCCTCTATGTTACATCTTCTTTCTTGTGTCGTTAATTACTGGAAAGATACTTCTGAAAAGTGTAGGGTTCTTACTGAGCAATCTACATTATTGCAAAGTTGTGCAAGTATTTACAACTGCAATGCTTAAGGTGGCATGTATCACAAAAAAAGAGAGGCCTGGATACAATTATGTTAAAAACAGAGTAGATGTGCAGTATTTATTAACATATACTTCCAGAGCAGTATTTAAAATAAATAACGGTACAACAATGCCTAAACAGCAAAAAGATTAATACAGAGGTGAAATTTTAATTCAGTGACATACTGAGGCAAGTTAGACAGATATTTAAACACACACACACACACACACACACAGAGAGAAAATGGAAAATATAAAAGAAGTATGAATTTGTAAAGTCAAATGTGCTAGATAAAGGACAGCATCAACCATCAATACTTCGCTTTGTGGCGAAGGTTGTAGAGAGTGTGGTGGCACGTCAATTACCCCAATACCTGGATGAAACTGTCTATCTAGACCCATTTCAGTCCGGCTTTCGGCCCGGATACAGTACGGAGACGGCTTTGGTCGCGTTGGTTGATGATCTCTGGAGGGCCAGGGATAGGGGTTATTCCTCTGCCCTGGTCTTATTAGACCTCACAGCGGCTTTTGATACCATTGACCATGATATCCTGCGGCACCAGCTGGGGAGTTTGGGAGTGGGAGGCACCGTTTATCGGTGGTTCTCCTCCTATCTCTCTGACCGGTAGCAGACAGTGTTGGCAGGGGGGCAGAGATCGACCCCGAGGCGCCTCACTTGTGGGGTGCCGCAGGGGTCAATTTTCTCGCCTCTCCTGTTCAACATCCATATGAAGCCGCTGGGTGAGATCATCAGTGGTTTTGGGGTGAGGTACCAACTGTACGCTGATGACACGCAGCTGTACTTTTCCACCCCAGGCCACCCCAACGAAGCCATCGAAGTACTGTCCCGGTGTCTGGAAGCCGTACGGGTCTGGATGGGGAGAAACAGGCTCAAGCTCAATCCCTCCAAGACGGAGTGGCTGTGGATGCCGGCACCCCAGTACAGTCAGCTGCAGCCGCGGCTGACTGTTGGGGGCGAGTCATTGGCCCCGATGGAAAGGGTGCGCAACTTGGGCATTCTCCTGGATGGGCGGCTGTCTTTTGAAGATCACCTGACGACCGTCTCCAGGAGAGCTTTTTATCAGGTTCACCTGATTTGCCAGTTGCGCCCCTTCCTTGACCGGGATGCCCTATGCACGGTCACTCATGCTCTTGTTACCTCTCGTTTGGACTACTGCAATGCTCTCTACATGGGGCTCTCCTTGAAGAGCACCCGGAGGCTCCAGTTGGTTCAGAATGCAGCTGCGTGGGTGATAGAGGGAGCCGCTCGTGGCTCCCATGTGACACCACTCCTGCGCAGGCTGCACTGGCTACCTGTGGTCTTTCGGGTGCACTTCAAGGTGCTGGTTACTACCTTTAAAGTGCTCCATGGCTTAGGGCCGGGTTATCTATGGGACCGCCTACTGCTACCGACTGCCTCCCACCGACCCGTGCGCTCTCACAGAGAGGGACTCCTCAGGGTGCTGTCCGCCAAGCAATGTCGGCTAGCGGCCCCCAGGGGAAGGGCCTTCTTTGTGGGGGCTCCCACTTCCCACAGGACTCCGCCAACTTCCTGACCTTCGAACCTTTCGCCGCGAGCTGAAGACATATTTGTTCATTCGCGCAGGACGGGCATAAGATTTTAGATTTTATATGGTTTTAATTTTTAATGGGTTTTATTATTTTAAATTTATCTTAACCTGGGCCAAATTGAATAAGTTTTTTAAGTAGTATTTTATCTTGTATTTATATTGCTGCTCTGTTTTATTTGGCTGTAAACCGCCCTGAGTCCTTCGGGAGAAGGGCGGTATAAAAATCTAATTAAATAAATAAATAAATAATAAATACTCTAAATGTTATTAAGGCAAACTGAAAATATAAGAGAGACCTTCAAGATGAAGCAAAGACAGCCTGAAAACCAATTTTTATATCCCATTCTCAACATTAGAAATAAAGAGTCATGCACACATAACTTTGTAATGCAGAAATCTCACATATAGAATCTGTGTGGCTTACATTTGAGTAAATACAGATTTGGTTGTTTCAATGTGGCATATTCTATGCTACTTGACCGGTTATGACATCTACTTATACAACTGAAATATATTTAGAGCAATAATTATTAATAGAGATAAAGCTATATTAAATGTAAATGTTGTACAAAACTATAAAATATAAAATATTTTGAAAATACAAGGTAGCATGGAATTTCGAATCTCAACTCGACTAAAAGAATTAAGAAGCTTGTTCCACTTTAAAAACCAAGAAATTGTTTATTTTAACACTCCACAATACTCTAACTATGGTTTTATAAAATATAGTACTGTGGTTATACAATATATATGCTATCATAGAAATACATCCATTATATTTCAGTAAGACTAATAGAATTCTCAGAATATCTGGAGTCATCATGATCTTTCTACTGTGTGCAGATGTTTATCTGTCCCCAGTTTTATTTATTATTAGGCATGTACTCAAGAGCAAGTACAATGGATTATCACAGATTAATAAGGATGCAATTAGTTAAACTTAATCTACTGAAACAACTGCTTTTTTTCTTATATAATTAGAAAGAAGTGTGAAACTATTTATACCACAATCGCATCCTTTAACAACCCACAACAGCAATTTTACTTCCTAATTTTCTTGATACATAATCTTATACAAACCAAATGTGGTTCCTTTGCCATTCTCATCCTGCCCCCACACTCCTCTGTGTCTTTTCATCTAAGGCTGTTTAATTCCTGATTGGGTTTTTGTTTTATTGGAATCTCAAACTCCAAACTTATGAATATATACTTTAACCATTGTATGTTAAAATTATACAGAAAAGGTGTTCTGGCCAACACTTTAAACATATCAGTTCACAATTAGTTGTGTTTATAAAGAATTAAACATGTTCCAGGTTCCAAATCAAAGAAGGAATTTAAAAAAAAATCTATTAGCAAACTTCATTCAAAGACATTTTTAAGTCTCAGTATATACAGGAAGAATATAACAATTTATGGCAAAGCTTGTATATAAAGTTTATGTCCAAAAAGAATTAAACTATCATTATATTTGAATAATAAAGAACAGTACTATTTTAAGATCTGTTAGATCATAAAAGCTCACAACTATGATACCAAACCAGTTTAAGTTCTCTTTCTCTTTAACATTAATAATAATAATAAAAAACTCTAAAAGCCTCCATCCACACACAGCTGCATGCCAAGTTTCAAGCTTTCAAGCATGAGTGCAGAAGCAAAGGAAGGGGGAGCTGGCAGGAGTGGCAGAGAGAACATGTATAAGGAGGGAGGCAAAACCCTGCCAATCAATCATTTATAATTAACAAAAAAAATCCAATTGGTGGTTTTAAATAGAGATCAATGTGGTTTTCAGGCCGGACGGGCAGATAGAGGAGAAGAATTTCACCTTCGCGTCTGTCTCTCTCACAAGCTGTCTCACCTACAGATTTGCCATTTGTTTTGTTAACAAAGCTTCGGGGGGTGCCGGGCTCTCATTGAAATTTCATTAATCTAATGGAGTAAAGTCCTATAGAAAAAAAATCAAATTCTCGTTGAGCGAGATGCTACCTGGGAAAGATAACCTCTGGTTGAACTCCCAGACTTCTATTGCTCAGCTATTAGTCTGAGAAATCAGACAGCAACAAGGCTGATTACAGCTAGAGGCCACAACATTTTTTTTCCTCTCAGTCTCCCCTCCTCCTCTTTCATTTCTCCCTGTTAGCACACTGTTCCTAACTAGCAATCTCTGAATGCAACCAACATTGCTGGATACTTCCCTGCGAATGGTGAGGGTTGTCTTAAAAAAAAATGGGGGGCTAGAGTTTTCACATTCTCAAAGATGACATTTAGTGACTGTTTGTCAGTGAATATACAGTACATCTCAGATAAAAAGAAAAGAGAAAGCAAACTACCCTTTGTGTAGTTCACTGTTAATTTCCAAATAGGGAAGAAGCCCATTCCAAATTGGCAATCTTGAAGAGTGGACTTTTTAAACAGGTGAGGGTTTCAAACACCTTCATAAAAGTGTTGGCTAGAAATAAAAAGGACACAACAATTAAAAACAAAGTAAGTCGCTATACCTTTGGGGTAGGGAGTCAGATCATGCTCCAAAACATTTAAGAGACAATGCACAGTTTAACTGGAGACAAATGCATGGGTTTGGGAAAGACTCAAGTTTTTGATAACTTTTCTATTTAGCTACTTCTGTTTTTCCAACTTTTCACATGGCATTTGAAACATAGTATTATAATATAGAAGAGCCTGCCAAAAAATCATCCTGAGATATCTAAATCCAACTATCATTCCTTTAAAAAGGCAGCATTAATTCCTTACTTGGATTCTATCTTCTGTGACCATGATAGCAGAAATATCTATATTCACATATGTATATAATCATACACAATTGGATGAATTCATGCAATGCACTAGGAAAACATTAGCCCAGAATTACAAATAATGAAACTAGCAAACTCTATAGGTTGAAGAAACTAGTTTAGTGTAGTTATATCCAATTTATTTTGCATATCAGTTCTGCTGAAATCATTTTTCATGTCTTACTGATTTTTAATGAGACTTGAAAGTATGACTACAGTAGCGTTTATCTACTGATTCAACAGTAGAAAGATACTTCTTTAATTTTTGTACACTCAATGAATAGTGTTTACCCTTGAACATGTGAATGGAGGACAAGTGAGATATTTTTTCTTGGGTACTGCCTGCAGAAAGCTTTTTCATAATTTTCCTATGTGTGACTGCAGGCATTTGCTAGGCTATTACCCCTCTAATTGGCAACAAGCTGGCTGGCTAAAAATAAGAATTCACTATAAATCTAGAAAGAAACCATAATAAAAACTTTTCTTTTATGGGACAGTAACAATAGATGGTTGTTAAATTTCATCTTCTGCATTTATTTTTTTAAATTCATATTTCTCTGTTGTAGAATAGGAATGGATACACAATGTGAGATGGATATTATTTATAGACAGGAATGTAAGTACAGGTAATTTAAGTGAGAGGCTCAGCCCAATTAATGGACACAATTTGCTCACATAAAATACTTACCAGTACATTTGTGTATTATACTATTATACAATTCTGGTTTGCAAAACTCATTTCATTAAGCCTCTGCATTTAACAAAAGCTTTTCTTTATGTAAGTGAATTTTATAAGCAGACAGCTTCAGCCATTAAGAAGGGAAAAGTAGATCAGCAACAAAGAGATGAGAAGAGAAAAGATGAACTTTTTTTTGCATTTTTGGAATTTTGTGGGGGAAGAGGATTATTCTGTAACAGGAACAAAGTCATTAGAAATTGGTCGGTGGTATTTCCTTAATTCTGAGACAGCAACTAGATAGGTCAAAGACTCACTGTGTAGCAAAGAAGCAAACAGGATTGGATTAGGGTTAGAAAAAAGCAGGGAGGAGGAGAAATGGGGGAGGGGGAGAAAAATTTTGTGATAGAAATGTTAATCCAAAAATTGTATTTTTTCTCTCCTGCTCAATTTTCTCATTTTCCCAATTACAGCAATATTTTTGATTATCCAGTCATGTTTTGAAGAATGGATATTAAGTTGCCTCTTCAAGAAGTAGCTTCATTAAAATGCTGGAATCCATGGAACAAAAAATGTGTTTGCCTAGAAAATCCTCATTCGTACATGGTCTACATTCACTTCAGTCATATAGCATTTTCTGCACTAGAAAGAAAGACACTGTTATTACCCTAAGTAAATAAATTAAGTTAATAATAATTCCATCTACTAAATATTTTTGTTGGGCTCCTGGTCTGATATTATCTTCTAGGATACAATGTTCAAAGCCTAGCAGAGCCATATATCTTTTGGAATAATTTTATATTTATGAGCCTTGTCCAGCCAACCTTGTGAGAACAAAACAGTTTCATGGCATTTTAAAATGATTACCTGTATTACTGGATAAATATTCAGGGACTACATTCTCTTCATAAACACTCCACTAAATGATGCCCTCTATTTACTTTCTATGGTTAGGAAGAGAATAAAGCATGATGAATTCAGACTCCAAAAGAGAAATTTGATTAATTGATTGGCTGAGGTTATACCCTCAGCTGCAACCAACTCTTTAAAAGTATAATTAAAGCATCTATGGTCAAACAGAAATGTAAATGACAATAAGCATAAAGGTAAATAAAGTAATACAAATGGTTCAATAGAGCTACTTTGATATAATAGTGAAGACAACAGGCTAAAAATGGAGAGTGTGAGTTGTGTCAAGTTCTGTCTTAGGTATAAAGCTAGCTAGATGATTTTGGGCCAGTCACTCTTTCTCAGCTTTAGGAAGAAGGCATGGTAAACTATTTCCAAAAAAAACTTGGCCAAGAAAACTGCAGGGACTTGTCCAGACAGTCACCAGGAGTCAAAATACCTGACTCAAAGGAACCAAAAGGAAAATATGGTGGCAATCCATTAAACCAAGAAAACACCTGTCAGAATAGTTCATTTGGGGAGCAATTTCCTAAAGGCCAGTATGGGTGTGATGACAATTCTAGACTTGTTTCTTCCAGAGTAGCACCACACAACAGAAAAACAAACTAGTCTCATTTTAGGCTGTTATTTTCATGAAGTTTAAGACCATCAGCAGCTATTTTGTACAGTCTAATAGCCTAGGATTGATTCTGGATGAAGAGGACAGATATCTTGCAGATATCCAAGTACCAAACTCTGAAGCACTGAGATTTGTTCCAACTCAGACTGGAAGTCTTTAAATTATCTTTAAAATGTATTTATTTCATATGAAATGTTCGTAATTTCTGATATAAGGTGTGGGTTTGTTATCCTTATTTCAAGCACGTGCATCAAAGGAAACAAACAAAAACATTGGTTAAGATGTTCTGTGGAATCTCTTTATTCCCTTATTTTATGAAGAACAGATTTCAATACTATATTTCAGACCCCCCTCAACTTGAATTCTTAAATAAGAATAATCTTTAACTCCATTTGTTGAGAAAGGTATAGTTTATTAAAGGTTAAGTGAAATACAGTAGAGAAAATTTAAATTCATGAATCAAAATCTCCATATCTAACTTCCCTTCCTTTAGGTACTTCCCCATGCTAGGCCCCAATGTCCAATCAAAGTCAAAGATGATGTTTTCAGAATGGTCACTTCAAGTGTGGGTTGGAATGCAGTTGTATTCCACTGACAGGCTGTCAACCTTGAAACTGCATCTCAGAGAGATACAGTGAACTTTCATTTTCCTTGAATTTTCTCCCTCCCATCCAGTCTCCCTACAGTTCATGGCAGTCTGGCACTGAATGATAGCAAAAGGCAAGAATGAAGTGGCAACTGACACTATACTTTCAAACTTCATAACCCCTTAGGTTCATAAAACATGTTCTCCTTTCAACGTACCTGATGACACAGACGTTTTTCTGAGTTAACCTGATCAGTTCAGTGTTATCTCAGTATTGGTAACAAGTTGAGGTAACAAGTTGCTACCAAGCTTGTTTAGCGCTATTCCAACAATGTACATCTTTTATTTTATACAACATAGTGACAGTTTAAGATGCAGAATGTAAAGGAACGTGTTTATAGAACAAAAATAAGCATTGGGAATAGATACTTTACAAGAAGAAAACCCAAAGTAGAATTTGTGGGGAAGGTGGAAGAATCCTCAGCAAAGAATCTGGAAGCAGATACCCAAAGACAAATCTCTCTTCTTTCTCTCTCCTTCTCTGTTTCCCTCTCCCTCCCTCCCTCCCTCCCTCCCTCCCTCTCTCTCTCTCTCTCTCTCACACACACACACACACACCACATGCACGCGCACACGCACACACACAAACACAGACACACAGATGAGTCTTCAGGGATTTACATGAACTTTTGAACCAGATACTCAAAGACAGAGCCCAGCCTGTTCCCACTTTAATAAACAATTTTTTTCTCAATTAATTAAGGTTTGGAAAGGGGAAAAAATAGCAGAAGCAAAGTAATTTAGCATGCAGCACATACGTTACAGATGGATCCCACCTTTGGATGCTTATTAAATCTATGCATGATTGCACTGGGAGAAAATTAATTGCATTGTTTTTCACAATTCAAGATGGCTTTGGAAAAGAGCAAAGAAAATGATGGAAAACTGATTAATTTATGTGCTTTAAAATAAAAGATAACTTTTCAAATATCAATAGACCTTCAAGATATTTTGTTGCATTTCCTA
This sequence comes from Ahaetulla prasina, assembly GCF_028640845.1. Lineage (NCBI taxonomy): Eukaryota > Metazoa > Chordata > Lepidosauria > Squamata > Colubridae > Ahaetulla > Ahaetulla prasina. Next base: position 37,635,216 of record NC_080542.1, on the reverse strand, counting down.
GTTGTAAAAAGAAAAGGATATACCGCTTCTAAAATTAATAAAATTTTAATAGCGTTTCTCTTGGACTAAAATTGAGATGTTATAAAATCATCTATACTGAAGAATATTTAATGTATTTATTATCTTAGTGTTTCCATCTTTTACAATATTATTTTATTGTAAACCACCCAGAGTTGCAAGAGCATGATGGACAGCAAATAAATTTAATAAATATAAATAAATAAATAAATAAATAAATAATAAAAGAACTGTGACATGTCTTCTCTCCTCTGTATCCCCTGCACAAAATCTTACTTGGCAATTTCAGAAATGTTCCATTAGTAATAGAGTTTAATTTCCCCAAAATAAACAGAAAATTATATAAGCTATCTGGAACATTGGACATTATCTTACTTATGTAAAATAACCGCCCTGAGTCCTTCAGGAGAAGGGCGGTATAAAAATCTAAATAAACTAAACTAAACTAAACTAAACTAACTTACTCCTTTTTACTCAGACTAGGATTTGCCCTCTGAAGTTTTGAACAGAAACCTTTTACAGTTCAACTAAATCTGTAATCCTAAACATACAAATAAAACTATAGCTTATCACTAAGCTATAGCCCTTCTCCTAAAATAGTTTAACCAACAGGCACAACACCAAGACTGTTTTAATTTTTTTAATAAAAAATACAGGCAGCACCACTACAGTAACATTATAGACTAAGAATAAAACCAAGCATTCTTCTATGGGAACTCCTATGAAATAAAAGACATCTTGTACAGGAGAACTTCTGATGAATTGGTTCCCATTTTAATTGATGGAATACTGTCTGAGACACAAAAACACTTCTAACATATCTTGAATCACACAAGAGCAATTCAATAAAAACAGCATTTGTTCACAGAACTGCCAATACATCCATTCTTGTTCTGTAAAATGCCTGTATTTTATAGTTGCTTAGTTACCTCAGGACAAAGAACAAAATAGGATTATATGGAATAAAAGCTAGACCAGTTCAACAGTTTTAGCAATACTAGAAATTAGTCCTAAATATGGGTGAAATTGGTTGCCTATCAAAGCTTATAAAATCATGCTGAAATCGTAGTTCTTAAAAAATCAGTAAGAGTAATGAAGAATTTCCCCCTTCACCAATAGACCAATACTTACTATTCCTGCAGAGCCAATAAAGAATTAGCAATGCTAAATAAATACTTGGATGTGACTGTGAACAAAACAGCTGTCAATAAATAGAAGATTAAGGTAAAGAAGATGGTGCTGTTGGATAATATATCTAGCAAAATAAGGGAAATCAAAACCTCTACTATAATATGAATTTTCAGGTGAACCTCTGAATTCACTGGCTTTCCAGAATATTATGGTAAATTGCCACTGAAGTCTTGTTGGGAAAAGTACCATATTCTTTGAAACAAGAGACAGGTGGGCTGTAAAAATCATCCAGGGGAGGGAAAAGGCTGAAAGAGGTGATATGAAACAATAAAATCAATTTGCCATTTAATAAATGTGTAATACATTAGTGACTTATAGAAGCAAATTTCCAAAAATATTTGCAAAATATTTCTCACAATTCTAATGCAAACACCTATTCAGAAAGATTGTTTACCCTTATCCTAAAACAGCTTTTTCTTAGCTGATGCCCAAATCCATCTTGTCTGGGAATTCTCAACACCCACAACTTGGAGAGCAATAAATTGAGAAAATCATCCTAAATTAGTACTTCATAGTCATGATCCATATTCAGAAAAGAAGACAAATTTGGTCACAAGACTGGTAGCAATCTTCAGCAGCTATTGTTCCAGGTACAACTATATCACAATACAGATAATTTATTTCAGTTGCGCATAATACACTATTACTATCTTTTGGCTGTGATATTTACATGTTTTTTTTTCTTTTTATATATCAGTTTCTGGAAGATCTTATATTAGTTCATGGCACATAAAAGCTATAAACCTAGTAATACATAATTTTAGGGATCTTTTACAAAACACACAAAAAAGGTAAAGTTCAGTGGCTTATGTGTATGTGTATGCATGCTCGTGCTTGTGTTCGTGTATGTGTCTAAATAAACATTTTTCTGGCATGTCAGCTTGATCTGTTTTAACTCTTTCCTTTCAGTCATTTTAGCAGCAAGGAAATGCCTTTTGATCTTCTATTTAAGCCCCATTGGTTTAAATAGAAACTAAGTCATGTAATTCATTGCATAGTTTCAAGTAACTTATTCTGGAGTCTGGAGTGATTTTAAAACTACATAATATACATTTGATTGTGATACCTGACACTTGGCATTTTTTTTCAATGCTACATGAAAATCTACAGGCTACAGATTGTCTTCTACTATATCTTAAAATGATATTTCTAAGTGTATACATGTTCATTTAAGCTTAATCAAATAAACATGCTGTGTTTAGTCTATAAATGAATTTAAACAACTTATTAAGCTAGGATAATATGGTGATAGGTCAGCCTTGCTTAGAAAAGCTGGCCATTGTATTAACCAGCCATATGAATTAGGTCATTATGTTAAATGGTATTTATTTATATACTATATAAAAATGTTTTTATTATGTAAGACTGGTGTTTTGGACAAATACAAAATTATATGTGATATTCCTGATTTGATCCTTAAAATCTACAATGTAAATTCACTGGACAAATTATCATGAGTCTATCATTAAATGTTTTGAGAAACAAGCAATAAACTAAATGCATAGCAAAGTATGAGCATACTGTTATAAACTTAGGCAAAATTACTTTCCTTCATTATCTCTTCCCACATTCTCAAGCTGCGCTTCCCCCCCCCCCCCCGCAGACACCCCTGGTCTTGGGAGTTTGTAGATGAATTGTAAACTTACCAAGACTGCCCCCCAAATGACCTCAACTGCTGAACTTGAAAGACCCATACGTTTTTCTAAAGGGGCAAAAAGAGCCATTTGTTTTCCCGAACGCATTTCCAGATTCTTTCAAAAACAGATATTTTCCTTGAACACATTCCACTTTTACATAAGCCAGCTTTGTACCATGGGAACCTCTTGCTCTCCGGCTGAACACAGATGACCCCCAAGATACCTTCAATCTAAACCTTGAAAACAGACTTGAACCTGGACCTTAAGAGCTGTTGAAGTATCAAAATGTCATTTATTTTCACTCAAGAAGAAAACAGAAGAACCTGAGTCTAGGGCTCCTCCATATATAGACAGCCCTCTCTTGTGCTTTCTCATAGATCTCAATCCCTATCCTAACAGTTTGTAGAATCACTTCATATATTATGCATCTTTCATGTTTCTATCTAATGAGATATTTAAAAAACCATATATGAACATTGTCATTAAAGAGATAAGATATAAATATAAATGATATAGATTTAGTTATAGATATATAGACATATAGATACAGATACGGGGACAGATATATATAGATGGAGGGGAGGGAGGGAGAGGAAGAGAGAGCGAGAGAAAGAGAAAGAGAGAGAAAATAAACATTTAATTTATTGGGTCATAGTAGGGTCATTGGGTCATTGCAACTAGATTATAGTATGCAAAGAAATACCAATATAAGGATTGTTTTAAAATAATAATTGTGTAGATATAGTTCATGTAACAGTCTTTGGTTATAAACAAAATAAAAATTCCTAATATAGAGGTGAAAGTTGCATTGTCCCATTTATTTAAATAGAAATTAGGCTGTGTAATTCATTATGTAGTTTCAAATAACTTATTCTGAGGCCAATTCATAATTTTAAAACTATATAATATACATTTGACTATGATGCATGACCCATGTCCTTTTTTTTTAAATGCCACATGAAATTCTACAGACAACATACCCCATCTTGAAAGGGTATGGATATTATTTCTAAGTGTGGGCAAATTTAAGCATCAATTAAGCATTATGTTGCAGACTTTTTTTGAAATACAGACATTCATTTCAAGGAGAGAAAGAAAGATCCTCTTAGATGCATACTCAGGAAGAACTCATCTTTCAGCTTTTTTTATTCTATAAAAATTAACAAGATAAAAGAAAATACGTTTGATTAAGAGGAATCATGCCTTAAACTTATATAGATGTACCACAATATAATCTCAGGACATCTCAGAAATGTTTACCAAAGGAAAAAAAACTCTTACAAACTGTTAACTGATGAGAACATTAAAGGCAGAAACTCCCATGTACAGTATTCCACACATGGATAGGGCTCCATCTATCTTTGATTACACTAATTAACTAAGGCATCCAAGCATAGACCTCTGGGTATTTAAGATATAGATATCCAATCCTAAGCATGATAATACCAAACTGTACATTGTAAAGTCAGACTTATATTATCAATAGGTTGGAGTTTGCATCATAACCCATCATAAAATTCAGTTTGTCACTTGTCCCTCCTTGATTTCTATGGAGAGGAATCTTAAATATTGGCAAATGTATGCAAATTTGTGTTTTTGTACTAATACAGAATATTGGGCATGATTGTATGAAATTGAAGTACAATGGTGCTTAACATGAAGTATACTTTAGGAAAGTTGCTGTAATCTAGTTAGTCTATTTCACAGAGTTTATATAAAGACAGCATTGAGTTTTTATACCATATTTTATGTTGGGAAGTACCATAGAAGGAGCTATTCCTAGAATAGGGTTCCACATACCCACAGCACTGAATTCTGCACAAATATTATTTGTAGGTATTATTTGGTATTGTGCAGAGATCTTGGCTTTTTGAAAGAAAACTCCAGTATTTTTAAAGGAAAGAAAAAAAATTAAGTTCTTGTATTTTATGGATATAGTTGAAAATGGCATGGATATGTTAAGTGGCCTCTGTAAGTTTTAATAGCATTTCCATTTTTTCAAGTATGAATTCCACTTAGCTGGGTATAATCTAGTATAATTTATACTGTTATGAAGTCAGGTAAAAGTTTATGTATACTCATGCTAAAAGGCTATATTCATCTTACAAGTGAATAAAATTTAACTGTAACCTGGTCTCATTTAAAAATTGAAAAAGTAAATATTTGCTTAGGAAAAAGAGCCTTATGAAATGCAATGAGGTAGAAAGTAGAAGCTTAAAACTTCTTTGCTTGCCATTTCTTCACTCTAAATCATACCCCACAGTGACTTCTCCAGCCATGGGGATCTAAAATCAAGCATGGGCAAGTGTGCTTGAGAAAGCAGTTTGGAACGGAGAAACATCTCCCCTCCATTTCCCACATAAAATTCTCCCAAGTGGAACTGGAACTATAGTAATCCCCTAAGAAAAATCAATCCTAGGAAAAATGTCACCTTGCTCATAACTATTTGACCTTGTACACTGCATACTGACTGTATTCATACACTCATTGTACTAGGCTAAAATGCCTTTGGGTAGTGGAAAGTCATTGTTCCAGCAAGTCATATGAACCAAGTAATTGCATTAAGTCTTAATGCAATTTATTTGTTTGGATATAACATGTTAAATGAACACATTAACAGAGTTTTGTTAAACCTGGTTATAGTTATGTTTGAGGTATAAACTCTGATTCCAAATGCTCAAAATAGCTTATTTTATTCACTTATTAGCCCAGTAATTTTTACAAGCCAATCTTATGGATCTACTGCAAAATTCTGTTTGGATTACAGTTTGTTTTATAGTCACTAGTGATTAGACTAAAGTGAATGTTCCATCAAGAATTCACGGTTCCCAAGTCACATGCTGAGCCACCTGTATCCAACATGCTCATGTTTTCTAACGGCATACCATTACAAGGAAATTCTACCTAGCAAAGACTTTGTGGTCAAATTTGATGGGGGGGAAGGAGTAAGCTTGTATATATTCACTTTTTTATTATTTCCATATTTCAAACTTAAATTCTAACCTTTAAACTGGATGTGAATGACCTACCAATTTTAGTTTCTCCCATTCCTAGGTTTTCTACTGCTTGTTTTATTTTATGTTATTTTCACATCAGTTTGATTATTTCTCCAAACTGCACTTTTTAAATTTTTTTGCAAGAAATATATCTAATACTTGTAAAACATTTTATACATTATTTTCATTATTACTGGATTTTTGGTCAGTTTTTTAATACAATAGTTCAGTAGTTTTCAACTGAAAGATTGTGAAAAGTTTAAAATATTGTATACCTGCATTTTCATTCATATTTATTCAAAAAGTATGAATTACATAATTTTACATGAAATTATAAATTGAATGAATCCCATCCCTATTCAGAATATGTTCCATACTTTAGCCTCTGTAAATGTTGGCTTAAACTAATACCTGTTTAAAATCTAAACTTCATCTCTCTCCTGCAGTTGTGCAACAATCTGTGCATGAAGAAAGTGTGATTTGGAAACAGCTATAGAAAAAAGTTTCTTATTGCTGAACAGGAGAGCTGTACCAAAAGTGACCATTTTGGTTTGTTTTTGTTTTTAATTGATTCCCAAGTATTCTAAATGATGACTGTAAACCTCTTTAATTGTTTAAGTAAAGGAAGGAAAAAAGGTGGGGGAAAGAAGAGGTAAAATTGAGGGGATGCTGCATTGGTTGCCATGGCTGCTCAGCGTGCCTTCTAGACTTGGCTTGTACCAGCAGAGTTCAGACAGGTCAGCATGTGACCGGCTGGAAACCCTAAGGTTAAAAGTTCAAGCAGCAGTGGAAAAACCAATATGTCGGCAGTGAGGGGTATGCGGTACAATATATTTCAATTTACATCAACTCATGCGTATAAAATTTAAATAAATTCTATTCAGATCTCATGCAGGTTGACACCAAAGTCTACGCAACCAGATGTCCAGGGATGGAAGGGAAACTAGGACATTCCTATTTGGCTTCAGAACTTGAAGGAGGGAACACCTAAATACTTGATAACTTGTATGCTTGTTATTTAAAATCTAACTGGAACATCATTATATATCTGGGAATTTTCTTTTAACTGATTTCAAGAAACAAATGCTACTACACAAAGTAAAAATATTTAAAATATTGTTGCATCATTCTAATTCACTTTACTTTTATCACTTTTTATCCCCTCTTGATCTTTTTTTAATTTCCTGAGGTTTTGCCATTCCAAGTCAGTCACAATGAATATTTATGCTTGACACTGTCTAACTGTTGCTGTTCCAATTCCTATTTATATTCCATGCCATTTTCTCCAACTTTATAGTTATTTGATTGTTCTGAATTTTATTTGGATCAATCCCATTCTTGTTTCTGATTTCAGATAACCTTCATCACCTGAACTGGTGTTTTCTCTCTTTGATAACTAATCTTCAAAATTCATCCTATTCCCCCAAAACATAAAATCTTCATAAAACCAAGATGTTAGATGCAAAATCAACCACAAGATGGCTCCCTGCACCCCTTCCTTCACCTGTTTTCAGACTGGAAACATACTGTGGCTAAAGTTTCTGTTAGAATAACAATGGAAGGATCCAACTATGATTCATAAATGCCATGATATTTTGTTGTGACTTAAATACACCAGAGCACAGTCACTGGTGCAATAAACTGGAATGCAAAAGAACACAGATCAGCCATGATGTTTTTGACACTAACTTTCCTCATAAATCCATCTTTCTATATAGTAGCATAAAATATTTTACTTGCTGCTGCAAAAATGAAGGAAAATAGATTATATGCCAAGAAAAAGAGAAACAGAAGGAACTAAAAAGTTATTATTCAGATTGACCACACTGTATAAGGCAAACTACCCAGTTTCTACCACTGGCTAATTTTCAGTAGTAAAGTTGTCGAAACTGTGTCTGAACTACCTTTGAAACTGCATACAGGAACGGAAATGCCTTAATATTCTTCCATACAAAAATATTTTTTGCACATTATAAATGAAAATACACCTTATTTTTTTCATAGTTATGGAATAATGTTAAATGAGCGCTTTCCACAATCTGATTTGGTAAAATCCAGATAAAAATTTAGCAACCTACAGGGCCAGTTCACCTCAGCTGATTTGAAAGGTCATGAAAGGACAACAAATTATTAGCTAATTAATTTATTATTGTATTATTGCCTGGGAAAATAAGAGTATTTTTCTAAGTTGCCAGTTGGCTTTGACATATTATTGCTGTATAGTGAGAGTAGGAAGTAAGATAATTTTCTTTAGTTTGAGGCAGCAAAATGTTTTGGACATATCTTACACTTATACAATATTTGAGAGACAAGAAACTGATTCAGTATAAAAAAATGTCTATAATGTAAGATCTACAAAAAGAATAAGCAGATCTGCCAACCTACTCACTACCTATAAAGGTAGAACAAAAAGTCTGATGCCTAGAAAGTTATACAGAAGAATATTAGCAACCAGACAAATATTTTATGGTTTACAGTAGACATCTTTTTCTGTTCCATATGGGAATTTTCTGTATTATTTTAGCTATTGGGCAAAATAGCACTAGTAAGTAAAGAAGCAAGACCATGATAGAGAATACAATATTAAGACTTTTAGTTTTTCTTTATCTAAAATCCAAATTCCCATCATGGTGTTTTGGGTGACTGTCTTCTGTAATATGTGATTGGCAATGCCAGTCAGTCATTTTATGGAACAAAAGGACTTCTGCCGTAAGAACTAAAATCCTCAGAATATTTCAGATGTCTTTCTCTGAGCCAGAAGTTTAGGGACACCAAACTAAAGATTTTGATTTGTACAGGAGCATAAACATGTGGAATGAGGGATAGACATGCTCAATAACAGGATTATTAATTACCTAGATTACCCATTCTAGCTGTTTTAGACAATTAAAAATGAATGTCAAGAATATGGCACTGAAATGTAAATCCTGCTTTACTTCATAGATTATGATTAGCAATTTGCATGTTCTGGATATTATCCAAGTTTAACTTTACAAACAAAAAGCTTTGGTAAGTTGAGCTATATAATAGCACAGCAAACTCAGACCATTCAGAGTATAAAACTTAATTGGAAAGCATATTATTTTAGTTAGGTGTTTGACAGGTGACTCAGGAATGTTAACAATGGAAATTGTAATTGAGACACCCACATTGATATATAGGATTTTCCAAAATCCAGAACTTACTTTATAAAATCAGAAAACTGGGCTTAATTTTATATGAGCAAAGTTAACAAAGAACTACATTTGAAAAAATAGTTTAAAGAATTTTAATAATTGAGATGCTGAGATAGAAAATGTTCAATTAAGGAAAACTTTAATGTGAATTGCAGAAAAAGATTCAAAATAATTTTAATTTTCCCATCATATGCCATCTTCCAATATAAGGAATATTGCTAACAGATACTTCTCTTATCTTTCTTCCAAAGACTTCCAATATTCCAACTTCTTGTATTTGACTGCATTAAGAGATTATATGCATGAAAAAGCATTTCTTCTATTTATTCTGTGAAATATGAGTTCAAAAAGAAATAAATGTCCAATTATTATGTCTCTGTATTTAAGCATTGTCTTACTTGGAACCTGTGAATAACAGTAATTCCAGTCAGGAGCAGGCTGGCAGAGGACAGGTGTAATATACTCTCTCTCCTTTATGCCCAGTGGAGAAATCAAGTTTTTAAGGAAAGGTAGCTTTATCCTTTTATTAATTTATATAAACCACTGAAGTTGTAGCAAAATAGAAATTTTTGTATGCTTATTGATACGTCTAATACTGTATAATGAGCCATAGGGCTCATGAACGGCTGATGATGATCATTTATGGCCCTTTCCCTTCTTGTGCAAATCACAGCACAAACATGTTCTGTAAACCATTTTTCTGTCTTGCCTTGGGAGGTTGCCTCAATCTTGTTGCCATACCATGAGTGAAACAGCCTATTTCAATCATATTTAGTGACAGTTAAAGCAGAATTTTCTCCCTTGTTTTGTAATGACCCAAGGACAGCTCAATATATGCAAAATTTGTTAAGCTTTCTCACCCATTTCCTTGGGAGAAAGTCAACTGACTTCAGTGACTCAAAACAGAGGCTAAAGCAACAGAGTAGGGATTGGCAAGAAGAACAGCAAATATCATGCCTGTACAGTTTTCAGCTCAACAGTGGGAAAAAGCCCTAAGATAAAGCCAAATATTTCTGAAAATATTCTCAGAAATATGCATCTCCCTTGACATTTTGCTGATATTCAAAAATCAAGCAGCTAATGCTTTGTCATATTTAGTTCTCTTTTAAAATCAGTTTTCAAGTGATAATTGCTTATAAAATGAAGGTAATGTCTTACCTTTATCAAAAGCAGAAAACTTTTCACCAAAGGCAAAAAAGCTAATTTGTCATAAATGAAATGTCTGCTTATGAAACATTGCCTCGTTCTGTAACAGCTTAATTTGCTTTTAGATTTTTACCCCTCTGTCATAAAACTGAAGCTAAGAATTATCCAATTAAACTGAATGGCACAAGAATGAGGTGAGATAAGATATAAAATACTTATACCAATCATAACTAATTTATGGAAGTTGTATCATAAGATAGGGTGCCATAGGATATAGGTTAGATGGGTTTTAAAAGAAAACAGATCACATTATGGTTTTCAGAAGCAATATGGCTCTAAGTAACAGCTGCTGAACAGAACAACAGACAAGGGCTATTACTTTCATGTACTGCCTGTAGGCTTCACAGAAGCATCTGGTTGGTCACTCTGGGAAATAGGATGCTGGACTAGAATGATCTTTGATCCGTTCTAGCAAGAACCTTCTTACTGTCTCATCTTTGTTACGCCAAAGTAGTTTTATGAGCAGGTCAATATATTGTAGGGCCAATTTGAGATGGATATAGGATTCCTATGAAGAAAATTATTCAATGTCATATGCATCTTTTCATGGCTCAACACAAGCTTTTCAAGCTGTCCTTTTCTACACTTCCACCTGCATAAACTTTTTTCTTTATAAAAATTATATTTGCTACACCAGCGCTCCTAGTCTCCTTTCTCTTAAAATTCCCATGTTAAGTGTTCTAAGAGAATTTTCTATCAAAATACTTTTGCAGTATCACATGGGAAGTAACTATCCCCATATAGATCTATTGTGGAAACTCTAAGAGCTCTAGAAACTGTTGAAATTACTAGAAATGGAGGAAAACTGGTCAAACAATTCTCCTAGAAAATTCAAAGGTTTTTCTTTCGGACATTCCTTCCCTTTGTAACTTGTCTGCTAAGGAAATTATATTTATTACAAACTTTTTTGAATATTATAAAGCATGTTGCCAAATGCTTCACTGTTTTATGTGAACAGAGTATATACCATAAGACTTGCAGTATTTCCAATATCCTTCCTTACAGCTGAAACATTCGGGGAAAGGTTACTTGTGGTAAACAAGCTGTTTTTCAGGTTTCTTGTTTAACTTCAATGATTGTCTTATTATGAAACCCTTCATTAACCTCTGAGAACCCTAAAGCAGCCCAAATCACAGTTTGAAACTAAATTCTCTAAGAGGAATAGTAAGGTCTAGTCTTTATACAAATACGTACATGTACACACACACAACCACAACTTTCTATCTGTTTTCTCAGTTTGTAATTGATAACTAAACATCTATAATAATACAACAGTACAGTATGTTTAACAATAGTACACATGTGCATGCTTGTGCATATATAGCATATAGAGACACATAGTGAACATAATTTTGTTCTGAAATTAATATGTCCTTTCCCAGAAATTCCTAATGGAATTGTTTTGATAACTACAAAGAAAGAAAAGTAAGTAAGGATTAGTTTCTCCTATATTTGATAATATATAGAGTAATAGTTTCCTACTGTTGAAATCATCTCTCATATGTATAGAAGGGGGTTGGACTAGAAGACCTCCAAGATCCCTTCCAACTCTGTTATTCTATCCTATGCTATTCTATTTGAATGAAGAATTATTTGGTATAGCTTAATTATATGAAACAATTTTCATAAAAAGAATTATTAAATAATTTTAGCAGACTTTCAATTTTTTTACAAAAAAGTACTTTCTAAATTGCCCCTCAAATTTTGTGCTATAAATGAAATTAGGTGTGACACCTTTCCATTCACAATGTAGTATTGGCATGCCTGAAGGCAAGATGCAAGATTGTTGAAGAAAATTGCTTTTACTCTTTCAAATAAATAGTTCTACTCTTCTGGTTACAGACCAGCTACAAAAATATCGCTGAACAGCAAAGAAACAGAAAGAAGAAAGAAAGGATTACAACAATTCATCCTAAATACAGTTTAGGGGCCTTGTCCCCTAAGACTTTCTGGCCTAGAGATGTAGAATAAAGGGGGAAACTTACTTTGTTTTATGGCAAACTGAAAAACAACATAAAATAGAAAATGCTGGAAGCAAAAACTGCCAATTTGCCACACTCTAGGAAACGTGTGTGCACACACGTGTATATTAGAGTTAAAGTAAACAAGTGAGGGATGTCTGCCAGAGCTCTAGAATCACCGTGTCTTGAATCCGCTTCCAGCTCTTCATCAGCATGAAAAATTATAACCCCAGCCAGATTTCTCTCTGTCACTGGCATAAATGTGCGATTACATTACAGCTGTTCATATTTTCACTCTAATGAAGGGTTGTGCATTTAAATAGTGAGATTTATGGTGCAAGTCTGTAACGTCTGTGTAGAGGCAAAACTGTTAATTGATGTCTAAAATGCTTCTTGTTTATTTTGACATCAATTATCGTTTTTCTCTATTTTAATTTAAAAGAAAAAAGAAGTGGTAGAATAGAGTGTATGTATGTATGTATGTATGTATGTATGTATGTATGTATGTATATATATATATATATATATATATATATATATATATATATATATATATATATATATATATATATGAAAACGTGTGTGTGTGTGTGTGTGTGTGTGTGTGTGTGTGTGTGTGAATATTGGTGTGAATATGTGGAAGTGCCTGTGTATAACCTACCATTTCCATGCTGCTACCAATTTGAGCAGACAGGATTTCTCACTGCTTCCAGAGGGAAGAAATTAATATACACAAATAATAAGGAAAAGAAATAGGCTTGAAAATGCAGCACTTGGGAGAAAGTTAAAAAAAAATGCCTCAGTGCCTATATATGTTTAACATTCTCACTGTTGTTGAAAATAAAGGAATCGGTATTACAGGTTTGTTCAATTTTGTAAGAAAACCAACAAACATAGGAAGAGGTTAGATTCAAAAACAGGTGAAATTGGAACTTATTACAGAAAACATCAGATAATAAAATTAAATAACTGTATTGCCATCTTGGTCTTGTGAAAAGACAGATGATAAACTTGACCTGACGCTGGTACTATCTGACAGCCATTTTTTATCTACACTGCCCCACCCCACCCCCTGTTTGGCAAGGCTGAAGCGTGTTGTGTAAAATGCATAGACACGGTCAGGTCAGGCCTCGGGATCGGGTGAATCTAGGTTCACATTTGCATACAGGCGGGGTTTCACAATGAAGGCCCATCTGTTCCTGTCAGAGAGTACAAATCGAGTGTCACCCAAGTTGGTGCAAAACGACAGCAGCGCAGTTATTAGGTGGAAAAACATTCGGCTTGGGTTAAGGATATGGAACTGCTGATTTGGGTTTAAATACCTGATAACTGAGGACTTTTTATTGCACACAAACAAAGCATGAACCTTGTCTGATCCATCGCCCCCTTCTTTTCTCCATTTCTCCACTGCTATTCCTCTCATCTATTACACCAAAGATAAAACTTATGTTATTTGTGGCTGTGAATGATATTTGCCTTTAAAAAATAATTTGAGAAAATAAAATAGATGTCATTTTAAGTGACAAGAGAAAGATTTGAGAAGGCGAAAGTTGGGGGAAATTTATATTGGAAATTGAGAGGAATTATTGAGAAAGAAAGAAATTGTAAAATAAAAGACGGACTTTGAACTTCATATGCCCTCAGTGGTCATTAATATTGTACTGAGGCTAGGCCATGAACTTTTAGTGAATTTTGCCATTTAGTCATGTTGTGTAAAGCATGAGATTTTACTTACTGTAACAATTTTCCTCCTTCTGTCTAGTTAGCCTGCAATTGCGTTCAGTATTAATAATCTGTTAAGGCTATCAAATCAAAAGCTATAAAGTTTTAATGTATTTTCAACCTATTGAGATTCAGGAGTGGGGAAACTAGACAAAATCAACCTTTATTATATACAGTAAACAGGTAGGTGGGTAAAATGGTGGTTAAAAATGCTTTGCAAAAAGAACTTATTATCAGGTTTATAGTTTCAAAAGCCAAAATATTTCTACAATACTCTAAAAATCTGTTTAAACTTTAATACATTGGCAAAAAAATCGAAGAGCGAAAACAATGGAAAATATATAGGTAATGAAAAAAGCAGATAACTAGTACTCAAGTATGAACTACAGTTTTGTTGTATATTTTCTATGTGTTTTCTTTCCCTTTGGACTTTCTGTTTAAATTCCACTAGCACAAGCACACATGCACGCATGCACGCGCATACAACTATATATAACATTTCAAAAATTTGCTGAAGTAAATTGTACTTCATAAAAGCTAATCCTTTAATAATGGCTTTATGACACCACAAAGTGCTATGCTGATTTTTTATACAGCTAGATCAATAGCATCAAAATGTGAATACTAAATGCTGCCCATTATAAAAGAAGGTCAAAGGCAAAAGCAAGGCAAGCAATAGGAAACAGTGCCACTTGAGCATTATTTGAATTTCCTTTAAAAATAACTTAATTTAGGTTTCTTTCAGAGGAAATCTATGGGAAACTATTTAGTGATGCAAAATTCTTCTATGCCATTTAGAATAACTATCCTATAAAATATGCATAAAATTGGAAAAGAAAACCACATTTTTCTTTGGAAATATCTACAGTACATCTATTGCAGCATTTCTCTAGTATCAATAGGAAGAGCATTGGTCTGGATAAAAGCCGTGATGTTATCCCCTGAACCATTTTTAACAAAAAGGGAAGTCCTGGAGGAAGCTGAGAAAAATGTAATTTGTAAATTGTAAAATGTAATTTGCTGGAATGGGATTTTTTTTAAATTAAAGGGCAATAATATAGGAAACTCTTCACCATAGCATTCTGTCTATTAGACTAGGTACAATATTGGGAAATAATAAAAGACCAATAAAATACAAATGGAATTAATGTGATAAGTACAAGCTAACTGATTCTTCGAGACTATAGATGCTAATCTTTTCAAACTTCTGATCTTGGGACACTGATGAACCTTAAGGATATTGTAAATCCCTTGATTTAGTGCCAAGAATTTCAAGAAATTGCCACATCTCACAAGTTGTTAATATTGTCACTTGAAAGCTTTGGCACCCTTACCAACGTATTTTCAGGAAGAATATTAAAATATTGATATTTAGAAATCCCATAAGTTTTCATGCATTATAAAATACTATGGAAGAGTCATTTGTGTCATGTTTGTGTCATATTAAGTTTATCTGGTAGTCCTTAAAAATTTGTAATAGTCTATATAGAAGAAAATTGGGGCAATCATTTATTACACCATTCTTTTCAGTCACGTTTTGATTAAGAAAACTATAAAAAGATTTATATTTATAATAGCATTTAAAAAATCTTTTTAAAAATACTATAAATAAGAATCATTCAAAGAAATAATAGCTGATGAGCATAGGCTGAAAGATCTGAAACATCCGAAAGGTGTTTTAGCATCTCTATATTCCAAAATGATACTGCATGTTATGTATGATCATTTTCTGGAATTTCCAGATAATTTTTCCTGTGTATATCTTTTTGACCCAGAATCCAGTTATCTGAGTAATAAGTTGTCTATAAGCTGCAACTCCCATTTTTTTAAATCAAGCATCAAATGGAAAATTATTTTGTGGAGATTTCGCATATAAATTTCAATAGTCAAATCTAGATTCATGGTAGACCTCCCATGGCTTCTCCCATACTTGAGGATTTCTATGGGAACAGATTAAATGCTGTCATCAGTTAAACCTTTCTCTCAGTTATGGGCAAATTTACATGCTAAAGTTTAATTTTAAAAATCTCAATGCCATAACCGTAATCTGATATTAACAGAATACTAAGAAGTACAAGCAAATAACTCCATGTCAACTTAAAATCATAAGCTATAGTAAATTTGCTTCTTTTACTGTTCCACATCTCAGATCAAGTGTATTACACAATTATAATTAAAACCAATTACCTTCTTTCTTTATGGCAACTGAAAGGCAACTAACTCATTCATTCCTCTCCCCTCAATACTTCCAGCGTAGAGTTTCATTCTCTGGTAGTAATCTTGGTCCTAATTACTGATTTGCTTCATTTTGCTTCATTTCTACCTTGCTTCATAGAATTTAGGAAGTAATAAATTGCCTAATATTATATCAGTTCATTAATATGTTAACCTAGTCTAAAATATACTGACTTGCGTTGGTTCTCCAGTTTTGACAGAATAGTCTTCATCAGCCCACCACTTATTAAATAAGAGTGAAGCTTCCATCATTAAGCAATATTGCTTCTACTTGCAGAAACTTGGCATATGCTATTTAACAGAAATATAATGTCATACATGTATACAACGCAGTTTTCTTTTGCTGCTATCAATATGGTAGCGTCTTAAAAGATACCAAACATACAAACCTGGCAAGTGCATGTGAAAAATAGCCCACAGATGGCATGTAGGGTGGGGGTGGGGAATGTCAATAGTATTGACAAATTGATGCCTAAGAAACTCTGAGAAACCAGCGGTGCTGAGGGTGGAATCCAATGAAATTCTTTTTTTTTAATGTTTGTATAGATTAGCCACACCATTTTTAACAAAATTAAACAAAAAGAAAAAAAATGAGATGTTTCATAATCTCAGTCAATCTACTTATTAAAGCAATCATATTTTTCTGCAACACTATGAGCAAAGTGTTCCTGGGTCTAATCAGCTACATTAGTGACATATCTTGCCGAGAGATGTGGTATATTTGTACATTAACAACTGGATGTGAACAAACCAGTGAGAAACCTAGGAAAATTCACTGCATTTTTTTTTGCCCCTTCTCGCCTTCTAATGATGGGGGTGGGGAATCTAATTACAGGCCTTTGTCTCGGTTTTAATCGTCTTCTGTCACTCTGATATAATCTCTTGCTTTCTCTCTTCAGCAGCAAATAAAACAACATGAAATAGAATAGAAATAGAAATATTAACCTCCAATATTTTTTTCAAGTATGAGAAGTGAACAGGAACTGAACCTTGAACTTAATTTCCCCTTTGAACTTGTTACCTTTTTTTAAAGCAAGTTGCTTCCCAAGTAACTCTGTGTTTCCCTCTTTCAGACAAATTTCATCACAATTACTGCCCCTTCCACTTGGCCTTAAGATATATAATCATTGATTTGACCTAATTACCTGGTGCAGGCCTCTTTCTACAAGGTGAAAGGCAGATTGGTGCGAAGTGAAATTGACCCAGCATTCCTGATACCCCAATTTTATTCTAATTATTACAAAGCAAGTTCTCCATCTTATTAAGCAATCCTTTGTTCAGATTCACTGTTTTGTGCCTATCATTGTTGGATCTGTCCTTTGAGTTAACAAAGCTCCCTGGGGAATTCTTTTTCAAGCCATCTCATGTTCAAAACTTAAGCATTTTGGGAAGGTTAGGTTTATTGAGCAAGGATACAGCAAAGAAGGAAAGCATTTATAGAAGAGTGCTTTTTAATCTATTATTTTGAATTACAAAACCATGAGAAATAAATATGTAAAGATAGTAGTAATTGAAATGATAGTTAGCAAAAAAATCTTTGAATGCAGTGTACAAAGTATTATATGTAAGTATAATATACATAAGACTTAAAATATATTTTATAAAGCTGTGTTTTTTCAAGAAGACTGCTAACAAATTACTCTCATATCAATTTAATGAGGCAAAAAAAAAATATCCAGCTACCACCAATGTGAAAAGTTCACATTGTATACTATCAGTGTAAAAGAGATTTTTAAAAAAATCAAATTATAACAATGTATGATGATAGTAAAACAAAGCATTCCTTGTCAAGCTTATTTGAGCCAGGATGCTAGCTGAACTCTGGAATAAACTTTCACAACTTGGGAACATCCTATTAGCTATGCTGGTTAGAAATTACAGGAGATGCGGTCCAGTACCATCTGAAAGTTATTAGATTTAGATAAACTGGGAAGGAATCTGGATCTAGCACTAAGCTCAAGCTTTGGCAAACTTAAGAGAACAATACAGTTTCCTGCGTTGTGAAATGTTTTTCTTTCCCCAATAAACCACTAGAGATAATTCTCTAGTGTATCTGGGTTTTGTCCATTATGTCAAGGCAGTGCATATTTCTCTTGGTGAGATTCAGATAACAGTGTATTGACTTGCAGATTATTTTTTAATGAGAAATCCCAGCTTGTATCAAATAGCATGAATATGTTTGGAGTATCTGGTTTTGCTTGAGCTTGTGGCATAGTGGTCAAAGAAAACTGTCTAGTATTGTTCTTACCATTAGTAAAAATGAAATGGAATGGAGTGGAATGGAGACTAGAGTAGAATAGAGTAGAGTAGAGTAGAGTAGAGTAGAGTAGAGTAGAGTAGAGTAGAGTAGAGTAGAGTAGAGTAGAGTAGAGTAGAGTAGAATAACACTTCATTTAGCCAAGCAATTAGACACATAAACAATTTGTCTCCAGTGCATAAACTCTCAATGTACGTGCAAAACAGCAGAGTGATGATGATGATGATGATGATGATGATGATGATGATGATGATGATACCAATAAGAGAAGGTAATAGAAAAAAATGAGCAGAATAATAGTAATGCAGTCATATTACATGGGTAAATATCCTTATACATAAAACAGTACTGTGAATATTAGATGTTCAGCAGAGTGATGGCACAAAGGAAAAAACTGTCTGGTTCCAATACCCTATTGCAACATCCTAAGGGGAGGAATTAAAATAGTTTATGTCAAGAATATGAGGGATCTGTAGATATTTTCTCCTTCTGACCCATGCAATATAAAAGTCCCCAATGGAAGGCAAGTTAGTTGCAATTGTTTTTTCTGCAGTCCTAACTATCCGTTGTAGTCTGTATTTGTCCTGCTTGATTGCTATACCAAAACAGTTATAGAAAAATAAACAACAAAAATTCCTCTGATGAACAGATAAGCTAAAACTGATTATGCTATACTTTTCCAATCTTACTAAAATGTGTTACATGAAAAACATTGCTTGTCCAAAACCATGATGGCTGGCAGAGAGCAATGGCCTATTTTGTAATGATCCTGGTATGTGGGAGATTGTGACTTGTAATTTAAAAGGAGTAAATGAATTAATAAATGCGGCTGTCTATCGGGGGCAAGTCGTTGGCCCCGATGGAGAAGGTACGCAACTTGGGCGTGCTCCTGGATGGTCAGTTGTCCTTTGAAGATCATTTGATGACCGTCTCCAGGAGAGCTTTTTATCAGGTTCACTTGATCCGCCAGTTGCGTCCCTTCCTGGACCGGGATGCCCTATGCACGGTCACTCATGCTCTCATTACCTCTTGTCTGGACTACTGCAATGCTCTCTACATGGGGCTCCCCTTGAAGAGCACTCAGAGACTCCAGTTAGTTCAGAATGCAGCTACGCGGGTTATTGAGGGAGTGTCATGGAGCTCCCATGTAACACCTATCCTGCGCAGACTGCACTGGCTACCTGTGGTCTTCCGGGTGCGCTTCAAGGTATTGGTGACGACCTTTAAAGCACTTCATGGCTTAGGACCGGGATACTTATGGGACCGTCTTCTGCCGGCTTCAATCTCCCAACAACCGGTGCGTTCTCACAGAGAGGGTCTCCTCAGGGTGCTGTCTGCCAAACAATGTCGGCTGGCGGTCCCCAGGGGGAGGGCCTTCTCTGTGGGGGCTCCTACCCTGTGGAACGAGCTTCCCCCTGGACTTCGACAACTGCCCGACCTTAGGACCTTTCGCCGCGAACTTAAAACCTATTTGTTTCATCTTGCTGGACTGGCTTAACTTTTAAAAACTTTTAAATGGTTTTATTGGGGTTTTTAAATTTTAGTGATTTTATAGGGTGTAATTGTATTTTAGCCTTGCCAATTGAATAAGTTTTTAATTATTGTATGGGTTTGTTTTTAATTATTGTATGGGTTTGCTTTGTATTTTAACTGGCTGTTCACTGCCCTGAGTCCTTCGGGAGAAGGGCGGTCTATAAATTAAAATATTATTATTATTATTATTATTATTATTATTATTATTATTATTATTATTATTATTATTATTATTATTATTATTATTAAACAAATGAAAGTGTGACTGTGAAATTGAGAAAAGAAGGAAGAACTAATATTATTAACTCATATGATGAAGGGGACTTCATCGGTACAGGTAGGGAAGTAAAAATGCAATTTTAATTATGATTGAAAATTCTAAAAGTAAAGTGTTCTATGGAATAAAAAATGGTGGGCACCATTCACTTGTGTTAGCTTTAAATTATTTCATGGCAAATTGGATTTTCAGAGAAAAAGTGAAGAATGCCAATACTTTTAACCATATCTATATGAATGCTATATGAAACCTACTGGAAAATAAAATGCTTTTTCAAAAAGCAACTAGACTTTTTTTCCCTTGAAGAACATGTTTCACTTCATATCCAAGAAGCTTCATCGGTTCTGGAAGGATGGTGGGGGTGATGGAAGGATTAGTTCTGACAGGATGAGAAGGTGGGTTGGAAGGATCTTATTTCTTTGCAGTCATTTGATCATTAGCACTCTCCCTGAGAGCTCTAATCTTTCCAAATCCTTACTAATCCTAATCCCAAATAATCCTTCCATTGCCCCCACCATCCTGCCAGAACCAATGGAGCTTCTTGGTTGAGAAGCAAAAATCTTCTTCTTCCTCAAAAAAAAAAAAAAAATCCAATTACCTTTTGAAAAAGCACCTTTGAGACAACTATAACCTGAATGACTGGGAATCTCCACAGATACTGGAAAATAAGTTAATCTCCCAATAGAATTAATGGGAAATGGACACGGAGGGAAAGGATCTGAAAGTTAAGTAAGAGAGAATGAAAAGAATCACAAATTCTATCACAAATTATTTGTTAAAGGCAAATAAAACAATATTTGTTGGAAGAAAGGGAATCTATGGACGAGAAACAAAACATGAAAAAGTTGGGGTGACAGAAAGATTTTCATGATCTTGCAAGTGAATATAATTAAAGCTTCAGTTGATCAAACTGGAATAAAACTAAAGTGAGAGAATGTTGGAAGCAGTATTTCTGAGATCTGTATAAGAACTAAAGTGATATCTTGAAAAGTAATTTTGAAACAAATGTTATGTTTGTATGCAAGAAAAGATTATGAAAAGAAAGTCATAAATTCTGTGAGAATTTTGAAAAATTAAGAGAACTATAGATTTAAATGATATAACTGGAAAAATGTTAAAACAGAAACATGTTTTGCTCCTGAGTGTTTGGTACTGTACAGGTATCTCTTTCTGTTGATAAAAAAAAAATCTTATTGTACCCTTATAGACATCAAAAAGTATTTAACACAAAAAATAGAGGGGTATTATTTTGTTAAATGTGTTTTTAAGGTTTTTTCAAGAATTCTGATTGAAAGAATGCAAGATGTAATAATAAATAAAATATGAATAGTGCAGTATGCAGTATGGTTTTATACTAAGCAGTATACTATACTATACTTTGATCAGATTTTTATTCTTCACACAAACAAGAAAAATACAAAAAGACAATAGAAGAAAGGAAGATCTTTATCCCTCTTCTGTCAGGCAAGCAACCCCAAATAGATGACACAGAGAGATCGTTTTAAAGTCAGCAAATATGCAGCATTCGTCCAATTAGGACTGCATCAAAGTTATATCTCTTTGATGTTTCTGATTAGCTTATAAAAGTCTCTGAACCATGTTTACTCATACCTGGTTCTGATGGACATCTCATTGATTTCACCAAGGACATGGGGCATGGATTTATCTTATATTGCTTACTCCTGCCAGGATTAAGACCATAAAGTTTAGAGTTATGGATTCTTGCCAAGGATGACACTATCAAGTTTAAGAATTTCTTTTAAAATTTCAAGTAGCCATTAGACCTCAAAGTTAAGGAGTATTTGTTTCCTAAAATTCTGATTGAAGATGAGGAAGATTTATTTTTTATTTTATTTATTTATTTATTTTGTCACACAGTATATATAAACCTATGAGGGACGTGGTGGCTCAGGGGCTAGGATGTTGAGCTTGTCGACTGAAAGGTTGGCAGCTCAGCGGTTCGAATCCCTAGTGCTGCCGTGTAACGGGGTGAGCTCCCATTACTTGTCCCAGCTTCTGCCAACCTAGCAGTTTCGAAAGCACATAAAAATGCAAGTAGAAAAAATAGGGACCACCTTTGGTAACATGTAACAGTGTTCCGTGTGCCTTTGGCGTTGAGTCATGCCGGCCACATGACCACGGAGACGTCTTCGGACAGCGCTGGCTCTTCGGCTTTGAAACGGAGATGAGCACCACCCCCTAGAATCAGCAACAACTAGCACGTATGTGCGAAGGGAACCTTTACCTTTACCTTATATATAAGCATACACATGAAATAACTATACAATATATAAGCATATATATAAGCATAAGTATGTAATAACGATATTAATTGGATATAATGAAAGGAAACAATAGGACAGGAACGGTAGGCAGGCTTATGCTCTTACACACGCCCCTTACAGACCACTTAGGAATGGGGTGACGTCAATAGTAGACAGTTTTTGGTTAAAGCTTTGGGTATTTTGGGAAGAGACCACAGAGTCAGGTAGTGTATTCCAAGTATTAACAACTCTGTTACTGAAGTCATATTTTCTGCAATCAAGATTGGAGCAGTTCACATTAAGCTTAAATCTATTGTGTGCTCATGTATTGTTGCAATTGAAGCTGAAGTAGTCTTCATCAGGAAGGACATTGTAATAGATGATTCTATGAGTTAAACTCAGGACATGTCGAAGGCGGCGGAGTTCTAAATTTTCTAAACCCAGGATTTCAAGTCTGGTGGCGTAAGGTATTTTGTTGTACTCAGAGGAGTGGAGAACTCTTCTTGTAAAATATTTCTGGACACATTCAATTGATGTCTGAAATGTGGTATGGGTTCCAGACAGGTGAGCTGTATTCAAGAATTGGTCTAGCAAATGTTTTACATGCTCTGGTTAGTAGTGTAGTGTTTCTGGAGAAGAAGCTACACAAGATTAGGTTTACAACTCTTAAAGCCTTTTTTGCAATATAGTTGCAGTGGGCTTTGGCACTTAGATCATTTGATATGAAAACTCCAAGGTCTTTAACAGGATCGGGGTCATCTGTAAGGTAATGTCCATCGAGCTTGTACTTAGTGTTTAGATTCTTTTTTCCAATGTGTAAGACTGAGCATTTGCTGGTTGAGATTTGGAGATATCCTACTTTACACAGATGTATAATATAAATATAAATATAAATATAAATATAAATATAAATATGAATAGAATAGAATAGAATAGAATAGAATAGAATAGAATAGAATAGAATAGAATAGAACAGAACAGAATA
Organism: Ahaetulla prasina; assembly: GCF_028640845.1. NCBI lineage: Eukaryota > Metazoa > Chordata > Lepidosauria > Squamata > Colubridae > Ahaetulla > Ahaetulla prasina. The sequence continues at coordinate 37,611,758 of NC_080542.1, read as the reverse complement.
TAAATATAAATATAAATATAAGATATATAAATAAAGATATCCTACTTTACACAGATGTCTTACCAAGGATAAGACAGAACAAAGCTTAACTCAAATATAATTTTTACTGACTAAAATAAAGGCTTTCTTAAGCTTTTATTTCTGAATTATATATTCAACCATTATATTACATTATATTATCTGTTCCTGAATTAGAAAACTATTTCCTATTTTTAACCTTTTGAGGGAGTGTTATTTAGAAAGTAATGTAGCTGAAGTTGTAGGCTCTGGAGAATTTACTAGACCCTTGGTAGTCTAGTCCAGACCTGGGCATGGGACAGGATCCAGTGGTGGGATTTAGCCAGTTCACAACGGTTCAGTAGAACCAGTAGCTAAATTTTTCTGGAGTTTGGCGAACCGGCTGAAGTGAGGGGCTGGAAGCCCTGCCATGTCCAGCAAGGGGAAGAGAAGAGATGGTAAGAGGAACACTGTCTCCCTCCACGCGCCCCAATGAAAGGCAGGAGCAGCCCAGCACCTTCCCTTCCCCGCCCTCTCCAGCGCTGGAAGCTAACTGTCAGTCATGAGCCCAGTCGCCCATTCATCCGTGTGTGTGTGTGTGTGTGTGTGTGTGTGTGTGTGTGTGTGTGTGTGTCTGGGCTCACCTGGTGCCACAATCCACCATGCAGGCAAGGAGCTGCCCTGCCATCCTCCATGGGTTTGAGATACCACTGAGGAAAGGTGCTGATGACCTGAACTTGGACATGGGAAAGGTGCCACAGCAAGAGGCAGAGACATCAAACCAGAGGCCTTTAGGAGAAGTGTACTGTTCGGAGGCAGAAAAGAGATTCGGGTGGGCACTGCTATATTTCTTCTTTCATTTTGTTGGGGCTGGAGGTGCTTGCTGCCTCCTTGCTTTATTCAGCAACAGAGATGGCATCTCAGGAAGCCATGGTTTAATTACAGCATTCAACACATGATGGAATCCTTTTTCTTTGACCAACTTTCTTGGGGAAAGCGAGGGCATCTAGGAGGGGCAAGCTCCACAGCACTTGAGCAGCCAGCGCAAGGGAAGGAGGCCACTTTCCCTCTTTCTTCTCCCTGCTCCTCCTTCCCTCGTACTCTGTACTGGAAGTGTTGGGTGGCATAATGGAAGCAAAGAAATTGTTAATGTGCCAATATAATGGGAATGTACAGGTAAGATTCCGTCAGGACTTTTTGAGTTGCAGGTTCTCCGCTAGTCATGGCAGCTGCCTGCTCCATTTTGTGGGCTCCAATAAGTAGATTCTCCCCACTGGGGAACTGCTGCTGTAAGTGTGGCAAAATGCCTGGTGCCAAGGGTATGCTCAGAAACCAAGCAGGGACTCAGTCTACCTCCATGAACTGCTGGAGGCTAACAGGCTTTGTCAGAATATTCATGATTGGGAAGACGTGGTAACAAGGTCAGCCAATGAATAGGCATAGCAACTAAGTCAGCCAATTGGAAGCTGACAGACTGGAGTCAGGGCGTATCTTATTCTGCAGTTTCTGAGTCTGTAAAGAGAAACTGAAATCATTGTCTGTGCATGCTGTCTGCTCTGCTGAAATAAACTGTGAATCTGCTGTTGGTATTGTAAACTTACTTCATGTATTATTGTGTATATATAGAAGTTAATGAATCCAGCTGAATCAGTTATCTGTGTATGCTTCTGGATTTGATTTCTGCAAGAAACTCTGACAGGCTTCGCAGTTGCTTTGAAGGGACTTGGAGCGCAGGGAGATCGATTCAATAGTCACACTTGCTTCCGAGCGCTGCATGCTCCCTCAGCTTATGGCAGGGTCAAACTAAGCCCTTCTTGCCAAGCTGGAATACTGAGGAGTGGCAAAAATTCAGGCCCTTGCTAGCCCCAGGGGTAGCGGCATTGAGCTAGGCTCATTCACACTCAGCCCTTTCAGAATTACCTCCCAGCAATCTGGCCTTCAGCGGGGTGAAGCTGAAAGCTTCATGCTATAAAGCCCTCGGCTCCATCAGCTGAAACCAGGAGCCAGCTGGGTAATATCTGCTCAACGATCTCTGTTTGCTGAAGATTGTAAGGAATAATTGAAAACACATCTGTCCTAGCTGAGACTGGGAACCGTTGGTAAGGAGGCATGTCCTCATAGCTCTGACAGACTCAGTCCAATCAGCTAGCAGATGAAACAACCCATTCCTGGATGCTATCTCCATCACAATGGAGAATCACCTGATGGTGTAAATCTTGCTGTTCCAAAGGCTCCTAACAGCTGGGAACAGTTAACAAACAATTTTCAAAAGTGATTAGAAAACGAAGTTTGTGAACCCGGTTCACAGTTTCGTTTTGAGGGCTTTTGATTTGAACAAGATTGTTATTAGCACATCTCCCAGAGATGTGCTAATAACAATCTAAACTCACCAGAAATCACTATCTTCTGGTATGCTTGTTAACACTTGTGGACAATTTTATAAGAGGAATTATGAAGAGTCCATTCATTTACTCATTCTTCATTCCACCATGATCATCAGTTCTGCTTTTTAGTGGAGTCATCTTCAGTTTGCCAGTTCTTTCCCTGAAGTCAACACTTTTAACATTTTCAGATACTTTAGTTTACCTCAAGTCTCAGGGTCCGGATAGGAATTCAGAGGAAAAGACATTCCTTTAAAGTTCATCGACTCAAATTATGAACACTGTATGAATTAAACAGTATTTTGAACTAGGCCTAAAAACAAAGAACTATTCAAAAATGATGGCATAATGCAGTAACAAAAGGTTCACAATTGTGCTGTTAAGAATTACACTATATAATGTCTTTCAATATTCTACATTAGAGTTTACTAAGGTTTAGATTGTAAAAGTCAGCCTGCTTTAGTAGCTTTAATAGCCAGATAGCTATTAGTTTAGTCTATACTAGTAAAAGTAAAATACAATCACCTGGGAGAAGTCTGATCCATAAACAGCCCAAATCTACAAACAATTTATTACAATTTATTAGGGAGAATGCTATCCTTTTCAGAACAGGTTGAACATGTATTGTCAAGACAAGGACCACCTATTCCAGTGGTTCTCAATCTTTTCTTCACCACAGACCCCCTTTAAAACTCTTTTGTGACCATGGACCATGGCCACTGACCACCAAGACTTAACATTTAAGTCATAACATTTCTTCCAGCCACATGGACTCCATGTGACAACATCATGGTCCCAAGGGGTCTGTGGATCACAAGTTGAGAATCACTGACCTATTCTAAACATTGATGTACCTAGCATATTGTATTGAAACTCAGAGGATGGTTTTAACACCACCACCACTCAGTTTGGAATAGTAGTTAAAGCATCAAGCCAGAAACAAGAGACTGAGTACCACCTAAGGCACAAAGTTAGATGGGTAGTATTGAGCTAGTTACTTCCCTCAGCCCTAGAAATTGGCCAGCCATTTCTGAAAAATACAGAAAAAAGTGCAGGGGTGAAAGCACACAGTTTGCTTCACTTGCAGCAAAAGAAAGAATTACCAAACAGCTGATTGACACATAGATTCTAGTGACATGACTCCATGCTTGCCACCAGAGTCCTGCTACCAGTGTTCTTGTGTCTTTAGCAGCACACTGTTATTTGTACATCCAGGGTGGATGTATTACCTCCAAATAACTCTATAGTGCTTTTCATTCAGCAAATCTGATACAAGAATGTTCTGGAGTAAAGTATCTGAAAAACAGTGACTCCCCAAAGATTAACTGGCAAATTTCATGACTAAATGAAATTCTGAATGTATAGCTAACATATAAGTATTGTATTCATATATAATTTATTGCATACTAAAAGTTACCTTGACCGAAGTACTGTTTTTATGTCCCTGCTTTTATAATATTACGCACTAGGTGAATGGCAGCAAGTTAAAGATCAAGAACCATTTATCTAACCCGCTACATTATACTTATAAAGCATTTCTCTTTTGGACTATAGCTCAGTCCCTAAATCTTCATAATAATGATGTATATTGCCCCCCTTTGGCATTAAGAACTACTGTCTGTCCACATACTATTAGCAGTAACACATCTGACAGGAACTATGCAGGTTTTGTATATGGTAGATTTTATGTATATAGGTATAGATTAATTATTAATGATCAATAGATTTTAAAAGTTGTTAAAACTAAATTAATTATTTAATTTAATGTATTCAATGTCAATTTTTTAGTATTTAAGAAAGATTTATTTTGTTTAAAGATTGAAATTAGCCAGAGATTACTCTCAAACACAAATCAACAAGTTTTTGCTTGAACAAATACCAGCCCTATATTATCTACTTGTTTACTCTTTTGCAACAACTTCTTAGATAGAAGGATGCAAGGAAGAAGAAACAAGTTGCCTAAATATTTTTATCTTTCATACACTAATAATTCACACGGTTGTTCAGTAATTCACTGAAATTATTTATGTTCATGAAAGGCACAATAAAACTATACTAAATTTGGAAAGCGCTAAATATGCAAAATTTCATTTCAGTTTTTGAATATACTAGGGATGTATTAGGAAACATAACAATTAGGTAGTAATGTAAAAGAAGTCCATTGTCATGGAACAGAAATAGAATATCCCCCAATAGCTTCTGCCACAGCATAGACATCATCAATAAAAAGATCCTATTTGACATCTGTCATGTGAAACAAATGGATTCCAGATTTTTATTAACCTTTCTTTCTTCATCTCAGATTTTAATCAATTGGTTCACCTTAATTTTTTTAGCACTTTTGCTTTTTAATTATTTTAGACTTTAGTATAATTGATAACAATAGGATTTACAGACATTTGGCTTAACGAAGAATATAATCTTCAAATATTAAACATTCCCTTAATCTTGAACACATTCTATTAGAATAGTCAGGAATAATTCCCTGTAAGACCTGTTATTTATTGAAGACACTCAAACAGCAGAATGGCATAGAAGGTTTGAAGAACGTACCAACTTTAATAACCAACTATTCAGCAAATAGAAACCAAATTGAAATAGCTATTAAAAAAGGAGCAATAGCCAGTGAGGATTGACTATATTGTGTTAGAAAAGAAAATCAACATTGGAAGAAAAATAATATAGCAATGTTTTATTCAGACCAGTCAACATTTTCAAATGCCAAAACCATTTCTAGATTCCTCTGAGGTATACACAATAAAACTAAGCCATTATCTGGCTTGGCATAAAGTGTGAACCAAGTTTAATATTATATTTGAACTAGATCAGTATGGCCTGTATAAAACTACACTTAAAAATCCTGCATTGGTAGGAATTGTTTCCCAGTATAAAATTGTTAAAATCGTTAAATTGCATGTTCCAGCAAGTTGTTTTGTGTTATAGTCTTATCTGAATCACTTTCTGTATAATTTCTCTCTCATCTTAACTATTCTATAGAGCAGAAAAACTCTCATAATGAATATGGGCACAAAGAAGTCTTCTTCTCATTCCAGGTGGACAAAATTACACAAGGAAATATTTGTACTACCCTTTATCACAATATTCAAACACTAAAAATTAGTGAAAGAAAACTGTTCCCTAGATGCACCTCTTTATTCCATTCCTTATCTCTTCCTTTTCACCTCATGCATCAGGAATTATCTAAAAGAGCAAACACCTCTCAGAATTTGGAACAAGTTCAGAAGAACCAACATTTATCAATGATTTTGCATTGTTTCTTTCTTAGTCTGGCTTTCATCCAACCTCTTTTCACATCATCAGCTCTCTTAGAAGATCTTCTTCTCAACCCATTCTCTAAGTAGAATGGTTATTTCTTCCAACACTTGCTACATTAAATACCTATGCATCTACTTTCATCCCTGTCCCAGACTTATCTCTTTCCTTTCAATAAACTACTCACTTTCTTAAGAGGATACATCTGCTGTAATATCCGATTTTCAGTCCTATCATACAGAGAAAAGAACAATATGAAGAGCTTTACCCAAAGAAATTGATTGAGGATTTGTTTATGAATCCAGTAAGAAATAATAAGCACAGCTTGGAGATGACTAAACTCATTGTAAGATTCTGAGGACAAACGAGCTATCAACATCTTACCCTACTTCTATACGTAGATTCATATTCAATTGCCACCTCACTAAATATTTATGAAAAATTCTTCTTCATATGTTTATGTATTTTACACATACTTTTCTTATTGTATAGAGTTTTGTGTTCACTTTTTGAATAGCTGTACATTTTGCAATTTTCCTTTAAAATATTTTATGAGTTATCTTCATCAAAATGCATGATTTTATTATAGAAAAAGCAATTTTTTTTAAAAAAAGGGGGAATGTGGTTTTCTGTTGTCAAGCCACATGTATGAATTTTCTTTAATACATACTTGTGCATTGACAACAGAAAACTACACTCCATTTTTTTAAATTACTTTTTCTACAGAATTATAATTTATTTCAATTTACTTCAATATCTGAACCAAATTACTTTCTCACTTTTCCCTCCCTACTGGTTAAATAAATTTGGCTGAATTTTAAAAAAATTCTTAATATGAGGTTGCTTAATCAAAACAAAACCATAATAGAATATCAATTTAAAAGATCCAATTTACAAGATTTTGGATTTAATAGACAAAAAAACAAGTCCAGATGGAGCGTTGGTCTTACCTGATTCACTCCTTTTCGCTGGGTGGAGATTGTATCCAAGAATGGGTTGACCTCGTCTGCAAGCTGATTAGACTGACTCTGTCAGAGCTGTAAGGACACACCTCCTTCCCCAATGGTCCCCAGCTTTTGGTGAAGACGAAGTGTTAGACTTGATGTGTCTTGTTCTGATGTTGTCCCCCTAGGACCCAGGACCAGACGGTCTTTAGGGTGGGGCTGGATGCTATCTCCACCCAACGAGAAGTAGCATACCAGGTAAAACCAATGCCCCTTCTCCATTGTGGTGGAGATAGCATCCAGGAATGGGACATACCAAAGCTGGCTTGTCTTACAGGTGGGCTGCAGTCCGGTCCGAGGTCCCCCGATCAGAACAGACTCTCTGGAGGACCCACCTGCCAAAGGCCACTTCAGCCAAAGCAAAGGTGTCTAGCTTATAGTGTCTAATAAAAGGGGATGGAGAGGACCAAGTAGCTGCTTGACAAACCTCCTCAATAGAAGTTTGTGTTGCCCACGCTGCTGTTGTGGCCGCACTCCTTGTGGAATGGGCTGTTATCCATCTAGGCAATGGAAGGGCCTGTAGTTCGTAGGTCTTGGCAATGCACGACTAATCCAATGGCCCACAGTTGATGGAGTGACCTTATTTTTTTTTTAATTTCATTTTGTCACAACAGTATACACAAACATTGTCATAAGTTAAAAAACATATCATGAAGAAAATATATATATATATAAGTAAAGAATATGTATCAGCTATATTAATTTGATATAATGAAGGGAACAATAGGACAGGAATGGTAGGCACTTTTGTGCTCTTATGCATGCCCCTTATAGTCCTCTTAGGAATGGGGTGAGGTCAATAGTAGACAGTTTTTGGTTGAAGATTTTGGGATTTTGAGTAGAGACTATGGAGTCAGGTAATGAGTTCCAAGCATTAACAACTCTGTTGCAGAAGTCATATTTTCTGCAATCAAATTTGAAGCGGTTGACATTAAGCTTTAATCTATTTTTTACTCTTGTAATATTGCGATTGAAGCTGAAGTAGTCATTTACAGGAAGGATATTGCAATAGATGATTTCGGGTGTTAAACACAGGTCATGTCGAAGTCGTTGTAAATTTTCTAATCCCAGGATTTCAAGCCTGGTGGTATAAGGTATTTTGTTGTTTTTGGAGGAGCGAAGAACTCTTCTAGTAAAATATTTCTGGACGCGTTCTATTGTATTTATGTCAGAGATGTGGTATGGGTTCCAGATGGATGAGCCGTATTCAAGAATAGGTCTGGCAAATGTTTTGTATGCTCTAGTTAGTAGTGTAGAGTTTTTGGAAAAGAAGCTGCGTAAAATTAGGTTTACTACTTTTAGAGCCTTTTTTGCTATGTAGTTGCAGTGGGCTTTGGCATTTAGGTCATTTGATATGAGAACTCCAAGATCTTTGACAGGATGAGGGTCATCAGTAAGGTAATGACCATCGAGTTTGTACTTGTTGATAGGATTCTTTTTTCCAATATGTAAGACTGAGCATTTGCTGGTAGAGATTTGGAGTTGCCAAGTTTTAGACGAATCGGAAACTAAGTCGAGGTCTTCTTGAAGAGTAGAAGTATTGTTAGTGGTATTAAATAGTTTGACATCGTCAGCAAAGAGAACACAATAACTTGAGATGAGGTCACAGAGATCATTTATGTATAGTATGAAGAGCGTTAGACCAAGAACACTACCTTGGGGAACGCCACTTTTGACAGGAACAGGATTTGATATAGCGTTACCAATTTTGACCACTTGTTGTCTGTTTGACAGGAAGGCGTTTATCCAGTTGTGAAGAGGTCCCCAAATGCCGTAGGATTTTAGTTTGAGGAGTAGTTTATCATGTACTATTGAATCAAAAGCTTTGCAGAAGTCTATGTAGATTGCATCTATTGCTTTTTTTTTTTTTAATTTGAATTTATATCCCGCCCTTCTCCGAAGACTCAGGGCGGTTTACACTGTGTTAAGCAATAGTCTTCATCCATTTGTATATTATATAGAAAGTCAGCTTTTATTGCCCCCAACAATCTGGGTCCTCATTTTACCTACCTTATAAAGGATGGAAGGCTGAGTCAACCTTGGGCCTGGTGGGACTTGAACTTGCAGTAATTGCAAGCAGCTGTGTTAATAACAGACAGACTTAGTCTGCTGAGCCACCAGAGGCCCCTTGATCCTTGATCCTTGATCAAGGTTGGTAGTCCATATGTTTTTGCAGTGAAGAAGTTGTAAGTTACAAGATGATGATGATGATGATGATGATGATGATGATGATGATGATTGCTTAGGGTAGAAGGCTGAAAGGACACAGAGAGTGACTCTGTCTTCCTGAAGAGGGAAGTCCTCTTAATATAAATGTGGCGGGCCCTCCTCACATCCAAGGTGTGCCACTTCTTTTCCAGAGCATGGACTGGGCCCGGGAAGAAGTCAGGCAGTATAGCTCCTGGGCTCTGTGGAACCAGGAGTTCACCATGGGAATGAAGGAAGGGTCTAACTGCAATACCACCCTATTAGAATGGAAGATACAGAAGTCCTTCCTGACAGAGAGTGCTCCAGCTCTGAAATCCACCTAGCTGATGTGATGGCTACCAGGAAAGCCACCTTGCAGGTTAGGAAGTTCAGTGTGGCTGATGCAGGGGTTCAAACGGGGTCTCTGGCAGTGAATGCAGTACCTTGGTTAGGTCCTATGTAGGGTCTGTGAACCACTGGAGGCTATAGGTTCATTGTGCCCCTAATGAACCTGTGCACGATCGGGTGATGAGCGAGGGATTCCAGATCCCTGCAAAAAAGGACCAAGGACAGGGCAGCCACCTGACAATGGATAGTGTTGGGTGAGTGCCCTTTGTCAAGCCACTCCTGGAGGAACTCCAGTATCTGGAACCCGGAGACTGATGCCGGGTTCAAATCTGACCTGGAGCACCAGGAGCAGAATGTTTTCCAGGTCGCATCATATATCCGATTGGTGGACGGGCTCCTGGAAGCTTATATCATCTTGATCACCTTGGAGGAGTAATTGTCCTTGCTCAGAGAACTCCGCTCAAATGCCAGGCAGTCAGTTGTAGCCACTGTGGGTCCAGGTGGAGGCCCCCTGGCTGAGGGAGACTCTGTCCAGCAGTATCCTCCAAAGTCTGGCCATCGACAGGTTGACGAGGTTGGCAAACCATGGTCGCCTGGGCCAGTGGGGTGCAAGGAGCAGCACCTCCGCCCTTTCCACCAAAACCTTCCAGACCACCTTCAGGATGACGGGAAGAGGAGGAAAGCATAGAGAAGCCCTCGGGATCAAGGACCACAAAGAGCATCGACCCCTTCCACCCCCAGATGCTACGGAGAGACCCATGGCCCTGGAGGCTAACTTGATCGCATTGAGTGTGGCATCTGCAGAGAACTCTGTGGCAATCACATGTTTGTTAAGGTCCTGATGTATTCTCACGTCACCTGGTGGGATCCTCCCCTGCAGCTGGCAAAGCCAAATCAATGATGCCTGGTTGAAAAAAGAGGCCGCCATGGAGGCTTTGACTGCCCAGGCCATGGCCTGATGTGTTCTTTAGAGTGTCTGCTCCACTCTCTTAGCCTCTGCCTTCAGGGACTCCTCGGGATCACCCGGTATGTCCAAAGAGGATTGCAAAGCACCCACTGGGGCAACCAGTGTCGGGATCTGGAGAGCCCTAGTGAGTTCTGGGCCCACATTGTAAAATCTCCTGTTATAGAAGGAAGGATTGGGGCCTAACCCAAGTGAAGCCCTTTGTCTCTGGACCACATCAATAAACATCTGTGGTGAGAGAATGACCTCAGCCTCCATAGTCTGTTCAGAGAAGAGGGGTTCTGTGGTGTCAGTTGAAGCCACAGGTGCCTCACGACTAGAATGATCCGTCCCCAGACAGGCAGAATTCCGGGCCTTAAAGAGAAGGGACTTGAAAAGGATGGGGCGAAATAGCCCCGTAAAAACTGGCTGGTCCGGTGTCAGGCCTTCATCTTCAGAGAGCTCCATGTCCCTCCTGTTAAAGGAATTGGCCCAGCACTGCGGGGAACCACCAGTGAGTCCCTGGCCTTGGTAGCCTTCGTTTGCTCACTGTCACCAGCCACTGCCGTGGTCACCATCTTTTTTCCTTTATGCCATGCAGATTTGTTCATGCAGTGCAGTCTCAGAGTTTTTAGAGAGTACTTGGGAAATGGGCAGAGCTCTAATCCCTATGGGATGCTCAGGGAGGAAGCTAGAGATCCTGTTGTAATTGCCTCTGCTGGCAAGAGCCTGGCAGCCACTTCGCACCTTTTTCAAAGTGCATGGTTTTTCTGTCAGCTCCATTCTCGCAGCTTCCAGTGGGCCTGGACAAAAAGCCCTTCACGCTGGGCAACACACTAAGGCTATAAGCTCTTGTCGCACCTCTGAGACCGTGGCCGCTAGTGGCATGGAGTCAGGCTCGTTCACACTACTGCCAGCACAATACCTTCCCGTGCCTATTGATCCATTTGGTCTTCAGCAGGTCTGAGCTGAAGCCCTTCATAGTGGAATGTCGGTAGCGCCACTGGTTGGACTGGGAGCCAGCCAGGTGCTGAGATCTGAGTAGAAGTCCAAGTTTTCAAACTTGAAGGAATGAATATTTTTTTGACACATCTGTCCTAGCTGAGGGACTGAGTCAAAAGCTGGGGACCATTGGTGAAGGAAGCGTGTCCTCACAGCTCTGACAGACTCAGCCCAATCAGCTAGCAAATGAGGTCAACCCACTCCTGGATGCTATCTCCACCGCAATGGAGAATCTACCATTTATTTATCAGTATGTTAATCTAAATTTAGTTTGTCAACTGGTGTAATTATCTCCTTTGCATAAATTATATAGTCATACAATTAGACAAATCATGTAAAAGTACACAAATAATATAAATAGGGATTTAATGGACATTTGTATAAGCACGCATTATCCCCACTCTGTTAAAAAAAAAAGGTTTTACTGCATTCAGATTTTAACCCAACTCTTTTATATAGCTCTCTATGGATTCACTTTCTTACTATCTACTTTATGTATTTAAGAGTACTCTAAGTTTAAAGAAGTAAACATTTTATATGATAAATGCCACAAATTCTCCTACCTCATGCAAAACAGAACTGAGAAAATTGCTCGCAGTTCAATATATGTTCCAAATTTGATACATATGCATAGAACATAGAACAGAGTTGGAAGGAAACTTGGAGGTCTTCTAATCCAACCACTGCTCAGGCAGAAAACCTATTTCAGACAAATGACTGTCCAAACTCTTTTTGAAAGCTCCAGAGATGAGCACCCAGAACTTCTGAAGGCAAGCTATTCTATTGGCTTTAACTTTCTCCTTAGTTCTAGGTTGCTTCTTTATTATAATGAGAGAATTAAACTGGGAACCAAGAAATCCCAGTTTAATCCCCTGATTTATATTGGGGCACTAACCATGTGATTCAGACCAAATACAGCAACATATTTTCAGCTAATTGATTCTGGCCCTGAAACTGATAGCAGCCCCAACTTCCCAGGAAAATGCAAAAGGGGCTTATATTTCACCAAGTCTATTCCAGAGACATCCCTATACAGGTAGTCCTCAACTTACAACATTTCATTTAGTGACTATTCAAAGTTACAATGACACTGAAAAAAGTGTTTCATGACTGCTTTTCACACTTCTGACCATTACAGCATCCCCAGGATCATGTGATCGATATTCAGATGCTTGGCAACTGAATCATATTTATGATGGTTGCAGTATCCTGGGGTCATGGGATCCCCTTTTGCAAATTTCTAACAACCAAAGTCAAGGGGAAGCCAGATTCACTTAATAACTATGTCACTAACTTAACAACTGTGGGAAGAAAGGTAATAAAATGTGGCAAAATTCACTTAACAAATGTCTTGCTTGGCAACAAAAATATTGGGCTCAATTGTAGTCGTAAGTTGAGGAGTACCTGTATTACCAACCATGCCTCTGCTACAAAACAGTTGCTGGCCCTGATCATTAAATATAAACAGTATTACTGGCCTACTTTATGTAATGTTTGTAAGGATTCATGATGGTATAAAACTATGCAAAACATCATGGTGTCAATAATCTATTTAGGACATGTCGAAGGACTTGCAACAAAAAGCATGCAAAATATAAAATAGGAGCTTGCAAATTGTTTGCTTTATAGAAATAGATGAATCTTTATTTTGTTTTCTGGTTTTTGCATTTGTGAATTGGTTTTAAAACATTTGTAAATTTGTCCCAATCTGCATCTGCACATTGATTTTCCTTATATGCCTATCCTTATCAACATTTTAAAATATATTATTAGAGACAGTTTTCCTTAATATTACTTTAGATAATATTTTGTACTCATGCTTTATGAACATTTGTTTCTCAACATTTTCAGTGAATAACAAAAGTACGAAATAAAGTGTAGAAATCAAATGGATCACTGTTTTTTTTAATTTACTACATGACTTAAAGTACAAAAAGGTAAGTTTATATTAATATACTAATCAATTTTTTTTCTGTCATCATTGCTTTAAGAATAATTGTTGAGCTCCCTTTGGCACAAATACTTGAAGATCCCAACGGTAAAGTTATTTAGCACGCAGAGAAGGTTGAACTCCCCAATTCTTCATTTAGAAAGTAAATGCAACTACAGGGTCAGGGAACTCCAAACTGGTTCAAGAAAAAATATGTTTACTCACCAGCCATGATCTAACCATTCCCCAGATGCTATTAGTTCAGCTGGAAGTAAAAGTCATGTAACTGTTGCATCCTTTACAAGCTGTTCAAAGAAGACAGGTAACTAAACAGCATGCCTGAAATAGTCAACATTCCTCATAAAACCAAGTCACAATCTGTCGCTGCTTTTAAACTTTTGAAAATATATTTCATATTTATATAATATGAGCTCAGGAATAATAGATATTTAACGTTCATCCATGGCTTCTTTTGAATGGTTGTCTAAAAAAATGCTTCCATGCCAGATTATGGAAATTGCACATATCTTATTTACGTACTTTACGTACTATTTCCTGGCCTCATCTGTAGTACTGCCCACTATCTCAAGGAAACAAGCCAGCTGGAACAGCAATATTAAATTGCAACTGGCATGCTCTTATAGTTCCAGAACACTGCCTGTGCAGAGTAAAAAGAATGTCAACAGCAAGTATGTGACAATACAGTTAAAACAAAAAGGGACATCTGGACATTTGAGAGGCAAACCGGTAATTCTATCTCTAATCACCCAACTACATTGGCACTCCCCAACCCTAATTTGAATTTTGGATACATTCACTGTTTTAAAATTTACCTGTAGATATTTCTGCTCAAGTTTCCTTGAGTTCTGCACCTTCCATGGATCTCCAGAAAAAGAACAGAGCAGCAACACTAATACAAGGTAATAAGAACAGGAAGGTTGAAACATGCCAATGTTGATTTTCCCAACTTGATACCATCCAGGTCTGTTGAACTTTGTGTCTCAACTAATTTGGGAGTTGCAGAAGTTAAATTCCAAAATATCGAGCTTCAACATAGGGAAAACTGCAATAGATAATCATCTGGGTGCATCTAAAAGGTATGAGATTACAGAGTAGAAAAAGGAGCAGTGGCTAATCATCCTAGACCTAGAAGCTTTCAGCACTCAGATAAAATCTGCAGTTTGGAGATTCTGTTAGGATATTTAGTCTCAAGCTTGCTTTTTTTTTTAGATAATTGTCTTTGCTTTTTACACTTGATTGTAAAAGAGTTCTTGCATTTGTTTGTGTTTTAATTCTGTCTGTGTTTTAATTAATGCTATTTCCTCTCCTTTAAAAATGTGGTGCTAAGATACAATAAAGGAGTATTCTCAGTAAATGTAACATGAAAACATAGCCATTGTCAACTATTTTTAAAAGTATTTCAGTTGACAACATGTGTAAAAGTAACATTATCAGCATTTAAACCAACCTTCCCTAGCCTCAGACAGGATATCCTATGAACAAAAGTATTCCTTCCTTTGTTTGGAAATGTCCAAGGAAAAGGAAAAGCAGAACTTCCTGAGGCAATGCTTGTCCTGTTCATCTAAGGAAGCAGTTTTCCTAAATCTATCTCCACATAGAGATTTATTCCTACTCTACTTTCATGGGAGATCTTTTTTTTTTCCTAATTTTTCTTTTAAAAATTCAAGTATGCATATTAAGTTTGAGCCTTTCCAACTGGTAAAGGGTTACTCTGTAATTACCTATAGGGAGATAATAACTAATATAATGAGTATTATTCAAATAACATTTGTGTCTAAAATGAGTACCCAGCCGTTTCCCAGCACTTCAAACCCTTAAATCATCTTATTGGAATGGTTCTTTGACTCAAAAGTATTGCTAATGTTAGTGGTGAGAGCTGTGTGAAAAGGCATAGCTCTTCTAACTCTTAAGTTATTTCACTCTATTAACCTCTGTGTAGGAGTGCATTTGGATAGCAGTTGTCAGAAAAATGGAATAGTATTAGTTCCCCTACTAGACTAAATGAGGTCACTGCCTTCAACCATATCAAACCCACTGTTTCAATTAAGCAGAAAATTAGCTAATCACATATTTGGAATATTATATTTTTTTTAAAGAAGCTAATGCTCAAAGAATTTTTTTAACTACCTGGATTTCAGAAAAAAACATTTTAAGTATTAAATTACCTGTCTTCTTCAAGGTAGATTAAGAAAAGAGTTATTAACTTCTTCAGTCCAGAACAGTCTTCCACACCAATTATTATGGAATTATAACCCTCCCAAGATATCATTATGCCAAAATCTTCCCATCCAAGAAACAGGAGAAGATGCTGTCTTATAGTATATCGCTTGTGAAGATCATAAACAGTACATTCTATTATAAGGCTCAAAGATTTTGTATGATCCTTAGGCAGATTTTATAGACTTTCCCAAATCCGTGTGAGTTTGTTGTTGGCTTGAGGACATAACCCTCCCTTCATCTTTGAAGAAAGTTCTACCACAAGTTCATTTATTCTTAGCAAGTCAAGAACAACAGATTATTGCACAATAGGAAAGCAGGAAACACAGAAATATCCAGGCAAATTAACAATCATAGGGAATATAGCAGTGATGTGGGACAGAATTTTTAGATTTTAGATTTTGGAAGGGCTCTAAATGGGCAACTTAAGTTTATCAGAGATTTAAAATGGATGGACTTTAAATAAAGGAAAAAGAAAAATAATTTTTAATTGTATTGGACATTTCCAAAATCATTCATTATCGCCTGGACTTCAAGAATAGGTAAAACCTCTAAAAATGGTAATCAATGGAAGTGGAGAAACTCTAAATCTATAAATGACTGCAATCCATTGCCTAGAAATGAGGTTTTGATGAATGCCTATGTGCCCAAGGCTACCTAATTGATTAAGATATTCCTCAACTTACAACCAAAATTGGGACCAGAATTTCTGTTGCTAAGCAAGATGGCTGTTATGTGACTCTTTCCACAGTTAAATAAATCATTGTAGTTGTTATGTGACTTGTGAAGTCATTAAGCAAATCCAGCTTTCCCTATTGACTTTGTTCCTCTGGTTGGAAAGATGGCAAATGGCAATCATGTAAATCTGGACACTGCAACCATTGTAAATACATGCCTGTTATTAAGCTCCCAAATTTTGATCACATGACCATGAGATGCAATGATCACAAATATGTAAGTTATTTTTTTCATCTGTTGCAACTTTGAGTTACAACAATGTCAACATTTAGTGACCTCATAGTTACATTTGCTCCATGATAAACTAATCCAGGGGTGTCAAATTCGCATCACCATGTTGTCATTACTTTTGACAACAAGGGTGACTTGTTGGATGACTTTCCCCTCTTCGTTAAACCAGGGGTGGGCATGCCAGCATGTGACACATCCAGCCCATGCGTTGGACACCCCTGATCTAACCTGTTCCTTAGTTTTTCCAATGGTGCATCCATTACTGCTGTATGTCAACTCACAAAGCATCCTTGACCTGCTCTCAAGTTGCCATAGACAAGAGGAATGGGAAAGCGAACTTCGTAGCTGCATCAAGGAGCTGGTATTTCAGTCAAAACAAGGCACATTCCAACCAATACAACAAAGTCACCTCCACGAAAATCCACAGTTGCCGAAGGGAGTGACCCGCAAAATTGCTTCATTGCAGAATGTGACTGATGACACATATTTGTGGGAGGGGGAAACAGGGTCAAAGGCAAAGTGCTAATTAACTGAGGTCAGAGTTGGGTCCATCTGGTCCATGCAGCATGAAGCTCCCAATAAATAACTGGATTTCTTTTGAAGCTTAGCTTGAGGCTCATGATTTAATTATGACATCTGTTGGAACCCTGATTGCGATCAACTCTTCCAAAACTAATAAAAATGAGCGGGATTCCTGAGCCCCAGAGTCTCCATCCACTCTGTAACACCTGTGGGGCATGGAGAGAAACTCAGGCTACCATGGCAGAGGGTGGACTATCTGAAGAGAGCCTGCTCCAGGTGACCCTGAGCAAGGTAGAACTTGCCCCCACCCAGGGAACTCCAGGAACCAGGGATGAAATCTAAAAATTTTCCCCACCTGTTCTGTGGGCGTGGCTTAATTGGTGGGCATGGCTTGGTGGTCAGATGACTGGGTGGGTGTGGCCAATAACAATAAATAATAAAAATAATAAACAAAATATAAAAAACAATAAGAGGTACAAAAAAACATCTTTCACACTTTACACACACACAAGACAACACAACACAACTGACTCACACACAATGTAAAAGCAGCTGCACTTCACCCAAAATGGCCCATGCAACAAGCAGGAACCTCACACAGTCACAAAAAGCTCAAAAACCAACTTTCACACTTTACATACACACAACACAACACAACTGACACACACACACACAAAATGCCACATACAGCTTTGTGAGATTTTGTGTGTTTGTGTAGTTAGAGTGAAACACTTCAGAAACACACCAAATCTCAGAAAGCTGCACAAATATTTTATTTTATTATTTTATTTTTTTTATATTTTTTAGATCAGGGTTCTCCAACCGTAGTAACTTTAAGGTTTGTGGACTTCAATTCCCAGAGTTCCTCAGCCAGCAAAACAGGCAGTTTCAGTTGCTAGCAGATTCAGGCAGATGGATTTTACACAGGCATATTCATCTGCCTGAATCTGCTAGCAACTGAAACTGCCTGTTTTGCTGATACTTTGCCAGCCCAAAAGGAGCAGGAATAAGGTAAGTGGGGAAGGGGAGATTGGGTGGGTATGGGCTGTTGTAAAAGGTTGTTACAAATGATTTTAAAAGCCTGTGAGGATCAGGAAACTCCTCTGGGATTGCCAGAGGAAAAAAAGTTTTTAAAAGGCTCCTCTGACAATCCCATGAGGCTTGCCTCGTGGCCTCAAAGTCTTTTTTTTTAGTTTTAAAGGCATGTTTTCAGCTGAAGAAAAACTGCTTTTAAAAGTAAAAAAAAAACAACCTCTGCTGATGGTGCAGCTCAACAGAGGCAGGGGGAGGGGCCAGGGATTTTTGCCACTGGTTCTCAGAACCAGCAGCCACCATCGCTACCGGATCAGGGAAGCTGATCCAAACCGGGAGCATTTTACCTGTGCCATGAACCAACAGACAAACTGGAGCCAAATTGCAGCTCTCCCTGGAAATAAAATCCAAGAGGCCTATCATAGTGACTAAAACAAGAAAAGATTAGTATTGGTGGGAAAAAAATCCCTAAAGTGGCTGAGGTCCATCCCAGAACCCAGGGCTGGAGGAAACCCCTGAGCGAGCTAGGAAGAGTGGAATGGACAACGGACTGGGAACATGCCAGACTCCCAAAAACTCTGATGGACCTCTTGGTAGGATCCATAGAACAGCTGAGGGAGAAATTTGAAGAAACCACCCTTTGAAGCAAGGAGAAGCAGGTGGGAATGCAGCCCCCCATTCCCCACTACCTAGAGGGAGAATGAGCCCAAGACTGCTACCATTGGTCCCTCCATGTAAGAGGCAAGCCGCCTAAAGGCAAGTCATCCCCTCCCTCCAAACCAGAGCCAAAAGAGACCACCAAACACACTAAGTGCAGGATCACAGGGCCCAAAATGGCAAGGGAGGAGCAGGGCTGAATGAACTGCCATGATTCAAGGTGAAATTTGATGGGGACTCTAGCAGAGTCAAGGAATATTCCTTGACCCTGCTAGAGTCCACCTAGAGTGCTATGGCCATTTCTACCCATCATACAGAGCCATGGTGGATATCATTGCCAGTGGGTAGAGGAAAAAGCAAAGAAATGGCTAAGAGGAGAGTCTCCTAACTGCAAGACATTGACGATTTTCTTCAAGAGCTAGAAGCTAGATTTGAGGAGGTGGAGGAGGATCTGTACATGGAGGTTGAGATCCGAAACCTAAAGCAGAGGGGGTGACCCATTAAGGAACACATCCCTGGGGGAAGGAATTTCCTAGCTGATGCCCTCTCCTGCATGCCAGTGGTGAAATTCAGCCGACTCTATCGGATTGTGCAATCCAGTAGCACTGGTGATGGGAGGCTCCTCCCACCCGCCTGGACATCATCACTGTTAAGGGTAATCTGGGTTCATAATCAAGGTTGTGGACTGTTGAGCAGAGTACCCTATGCATGAAAACAACTGAGACTGGTTGTATACAATAACAGTCATTTGCAGACAAACTGGGGTTTGATATTCTTTTACTTTAGGGAAAAGGCAAAGACATAGTCCAAAAACAATTCCAGGTCATACACATATAAAGCCAGTCAGTCAGGGATGTTACAAATATCAAGTTTTCTTACCAATGTAGACTTGCACAACAAACAAGGTCTTCTTTCAGTTTGGCAAAACACAGTTCAATTCACAACAGTCAGTATCTTGAGGAATCAGTAACTAGCCATGATCAAGCAACGATCATAAAGCTCAAATATACAGTTGCAGCATGTCATTAGGTTACAATGCTGTAGCGTCCCTGTAGATTCCCCACAAGCCATAATTTAGTAGTCCTTTTATACATTGGCTACAGAGCTCAACCAATCACGATGCAGCACAGTCTTAAAGCAATATCATGTCTTTATACAGACATACATAGTTAGTTTATATATTGCCTGGCCAACTAGTTAGGCAAATAACAATTTCCTGACAATCACATCCCATTTTTTATCCTCCATGCATGCGTAGAAGGCTCTGTGCATGTATGGAGGAGGCACACACACTCACATTTGCAAACCGGTAGCGAAGGTAAGTGAATACCACCCTTGCCGCATCCCCCAGTACAGATGTGAACGTATCTTTTCTTTTATGCACACTGAGAGCATATGCACCAAGACAAATTCCTTGTGTGTCCAATCACACTTGGCCAATAAAAAAAAAAATCTATTCTAAAAAAAAAAAAGAATGGGAGGCGGTAGAAGATGCCATCATCCCCCCCTACTTAAACAGTAACCCAAGTGACCACCAGATGACAATATCACAAGATATCACAATATCTGCAAGTGATCTAACCACAAAACTCAAAACCGAGCTGTTAGCAGACCCCTGGATCCATGACAATCAACACATCTTGAAAAAAAGATATGACCTAGTGTGGAAGGGTATGAAACTCTACATTCCAGAGTCCCTATGCACCTTAATCCTCCAACAAAGCAATAATTTCAAATTGGCAGGCCACTTACGGTTCCTAAACTTTACACTTAGCATGGAGACAATTCTAGTGGCCCAGAATGAAAAGAGACGTGGACAATTATGTGAAAAACTGCACCATCTGCACCACTATCAAAAAAATGACCAGGAAAACCCCCTGGACTGCTACAACCAAGGGCAGAGCTGATGACGCCATGGAAGAAAATAACAATGGACTTTATTCTGGAGTTGCCAAAGTGTGGGGGGGAATATGATGATCTGGACTGTGATTGACTTATTCTCCAAGCAGGCACACTTCATGCCCTCCAGTGGACTACCACCAGTTAGCCAAACTGTTCCTAAAACATATCTACCACCTGCATGGAGTACCACGAAGAATCAATTTAGACAGAGGAGTCCAGTTCACGGTTAAGTTCTGGAGGGAGTTCCTGAGGTTCATAGGGTCATCCCAAGGCCATAGTTTGGCCTTTCATCTGAGCACCAATGGGGGTAGGCAGAGAAACTGAACACCATGGTAGAACAGTACCTGAGGTGTTACTGGGCAGACCTCTTGCCTTTCACCGAGGTCACGTACAATAATGTTGTTCACAGTAGTACAAGGCTAACTCCATTCAAAATAGTAAGTGGCACAGATTTTGTCCCAATGCCAGAATACCCAAAGGATCCCCTCTCCTCAATTAGCTTGACTGGCTGTCGACGCTAAAAGCAGCACGGGAAGACATCAAAAAGGCATTAGCTAAAGCTGTATAGACCTATAAGAAACAGGCAGACAAACACCGAGCCTCACAATGACCATTCCAGCTGGGGGGAAAGTCTACCTTTCCACAAAATACTTGAGGTTAAAACTCCCCAGTAAAAAGCTGGGCCTGGGACCCAAGTTCATGGGGCCATTCTCTATAGTGAAGATCTTCATGGTGCAATTAAAATTGTCCCACAAAGGGAATTGTACTGCTAGGGAAGATACACCTGGTATTCCATAGCAGCCTCTTAAAACCCATGGTCAGATCAAACCTGAGACCATTACCCACATGACCACCCAGTGGTCATAGGGGGGCAAACCCATTGTGAGATGCAACAAATCCTCAACTCAAGGTGGCACAGGAGACAGCTCCAAAACCTAATCAAGTGGAAGAGCTATCCCTTATCACAGGCATCTTGGGTAAAGAGTAGAAACATCCAGGCTGACCGCCTCATAGCCAAATTCCAAGCAACCAACCCAAACAAGCCTGGGGGGGAATCGCAACCCTAAAATCTATACCTGTACTCAAACTTTCTTTGTTTTGCACAGGTCGCCTTCAGGAAGTGAGGGGAGCAGAATGTCAACTCACAAAGGAA
Organism: Ahaetulla prasina; assembly: GCF_028640845.1. Taxonomy (NCBI): domain Eukaryota; kingdom Metazoa; phylum Chordata; class Lepidosauria; order Squamata; family Colubridae; genus Ahaetulla; species Ahaetulla prasina. The sequence goes on along the minus strand of NC_080542.1, from coordinate 37,590,220 downwards.
GATAGGAAAGTGAACTTCACATCTGCATCAAGGAGCTGGTATCTCTGTCAAAACAAGGCATATTCCAACCAACCTCCAATCTCTGTGGAGAGGTCGTCTCCACAGTGGCTAGTGGGAGTGACTTTTACAACCCGCAAAATTGCTTAAATGGGGAATGTGACTGATGACACATATTGGGGGAGGGAGAAACAGGGTCAGCAGCAAAGCGTGAATTAACTGAGGTCAGAGTTGGCTCCACCTGGTCCATGCCAGCACAAAGCTCCTAATAAATAAATGGATTTCTTTTGAACTTTGGCTTGAGGCTCATGATTTAATTAGGGCATCTGTTGGAACCCTGACATTGTAATTGAGTCCATCCACCTTTCTGATAGTCATCTTCTTGTTCCCTTTCTTTCATTCTACCTTCCCCAGCATTTCCCTTTCCCAGAGAACTAAATCTTTGAACTATATGATAATTCAGCCTGGTCATTTCTGCCTCAAATGAGATTCTGGATTGCTTTGTTCAATGACCCATTTTTCCATGATATTTTTAGAAGTCTTCCCCAATGCCAAAATTCAACAATACAAACCCACTGCTTCAAAGTCCAACTTTTACTTCCATAGAATGCCACAGAGAAATAGCATTTCTTACTGTATACTGATTTCTGTAGATATTGACATATCCAGCATTTGAATATCTTTTATTTCATGCTTGCTCTAATAAATGTTAGTTTGCAGCATATTTCTTGACAATGCTACCAACTCCCAATACAAGCAATATATTGCAAGATACAAAGGGAAGATCCTTTAATGTAAGGCCAGTATTTGAATAGTCACTTTTACTGTATTTTTAGCAAATAGTTATGACTTGAATCAGAATAAAAGACTGAAAAAGTTGGTAATATTCAACCCAAATGTTACAAACAAATTTAATATTTAATGCAGCAAACAAAATAGCCCTGTACATATATTAATATTATAAAAATTAGAATTATGCTAAGAGTAAAGCAAAAAGAAGCTTGTTTGCTATGCTTCTAAATCACATTCTAGATGAATTAGCTCCATAGCCCTCCATGAACTGGAAGTTAAATTCTTCAGAAAGAAGTTTTCTCTGATTAGATAGACTTCCTACATAATCGAGAGCTTGAAGTACATATGGTTCTCAGCCATCGTACAGTCTACATACAGATGTTTCTCTTCTACCTAAATTCATTTTCCAATGTATGGAGTATTGCAGAGACAGGTGATAAGACTTCTTATCAAACATCAGACATATATCTGGAAAGACATTATATGACTTCCATTAGGACTCACTGGCAAGGACAACCAGAATATTTCTACCTGAAAGACAGACTTCTGAAAATTTGGGAGAGCACTGCTTGTTAGAAATACATAATACTGTACAAGAGACATCAATATTAACCAAAGGCAGTACCTTATATATATGTGTATGAAAATATATTACATCCTCCCAGGATCTTTTTAAGAAAAACAAATGCCAACCGTATTTATCCCCTTTTACCACAAGAGGGGGATGCAGAATTCTTCTTACTTTCTCTGGTCTATAAATTCCAGTTCCATCCCCCTCCTTTAACTGCTCCTTTATAGGCAATTACAACACAAGGCGTTAAGCCATTAATGTAACATATATCTGCCCACATATTGTCACAGCATAGCCCCAGGATTACTTCTAAGGGCCAAGTACCGCATTACATGGCTGGTTTTCCAAAAGGAACAACCAAATAATTCAAAATAGTAGATGGCTTTCATTTCATGGTGATAGAAAACTTCTTCTTTATTGCATTGTCAGGAATCAAAACAAACAAGGCCACAGTTCAAAGAGCTCTTCTGAGGACTTTTACATTACCATGCATTCATACCAGGCCTTTTCTTTCAGCGTTTTCCAACCTCCAAAATACTGCCTCAGTTGAAGCAGCAACTGGATTCACATGCTCAATTGCATCTCATTTTCAATCATATCATGTCCCCAAAAATTCTATCTTGGGTCTGGAGAAACAGTTGGGAAGTTAAACATAGGGATACAATACTGATAGCACTCCAGATTCAACAGACACTGTTTTCTATTCTAAGCATTCCAGTCAGCTTAACTAATGGCAAAGATGCTTGGCATTATAGGTCAGTAATTGGAAAAGAGACACAAGTTCTGCACTCTAAATTTAGAAAGACATGCATAAATTAGACAGAAAAAGGTGCACATATCTGATATCTAGGTAGAATGAGAAAAGAAACTCTTCAACATTCCTTTTCAAAACATCAAATAAAGTATGAATTCAATTCCTGCTGACTCTATTCACAAATCCATGCTATTTTTTTAGCAGAGATTTGGAAACAAATTGCCACTGTTTTCTTTCTGGGATTTTTAAAATTCAGATTCTTAGTCTAGCCTACAGCACTATCATTTCCTAAACCTAATGGTTTCTGTAATGTATTACTGTAAGTTTTGGCGGGAGTTTTAGGCGGGAAATATCTCGTTCCTGATTGGTTGCAGCCTCAGGCTGAAGTGTATATAAGGAGAGGTTTTTCTCCAGAGTTTTGCTGGGTCACACTATATTAAAGAGCTGTTGTCACTAACCTGGTCTCCTGCCTCGTCAATACCCGAACTTAACATTGGCGACGAAGGTGGGATCTTGAGGCAGAGCACCAGAACAGAGCTGAACTCACTACGAGAATCAAACCCAGCAAGGTGATAGCGAATGCAGCGATGACCGGCTACACGCCACCCACTCCGTTTGACCCTGCCCAGGAAACATGGGGAATATATATGACCCGTTTCGAAAGTTTCCTGGAGGCAAACGAGTTACAGGGAGCCTCCGACAACCGCAAACGGGCTTACTTCATAAGCCACTGTGGGTCCGCAGTCATCGCCGTCGCAGAAGCCCTGGCGGAGCCAACACCGCTACACTCCGTGTCGTGGCAGACCCTTCAGACCCTCCTGAAGAATCACTTCGCACCGGCCCCGTCCAAATACGTTCGACGGTACGAGTTTGGGGAGCGAGGCAACAAGAAGGCGAGTCTATCAGCGACTACATGGCAGCCCTGAGACAAGCCTCCAAGCATTGCAGTACCGCGATCTGGACGAAGAGCTGCTGGAACAACTTATACGGGGGTCAGAGACATCCGTTTGAGGAGACGGTTGCTAGCCAAGAGCAACCTGACATTGGCAAACGCCTGGACGAAGCCAGAGCCCATGAGATGTCCAACCATGCAGCAGACACCTTACAAAGCGACTCACGCCGATGGCGGGCGCAAAGCCGAGCACAGTCCACCACGAAGAAACCTATCGTGAGTCAACCAGCGAAGAGGAGGAAGAAGTCCACTACACCGGAAAATCGACAAGGAAGACCGGAGGAATGCGGAAGTTGCGGGGGGCGACATCAGCGCCAAAGATGTAAGTTCAGGGACGCCATTTGCCGGCGGTGTGAAAGGAAGGGGCACCTGGCTCAAGTCTGCCGAGCACCCCAACCTTCCCGAAAATTCAAATCGGCCAATCAGAGCGGCTCTGAGTCAGGGGTGCAAACCCCACATTCCGCCGAATTTCAAACCAGCCAATCAGAGCGAGATCGGCAAGGCGACCCGCGATTGGCCAGGAAAGAAAGAGCCAAGTCAAACCGAATGACTGTTACCATAGACCACGCAGCTACCCGCATCGAAGAAAAGATCTTCACAAACCCGACAATTGAAGGCGTACCGTGCCGACTGGAAGTAGACACAGGATCAGCTATCACAATCATGTCCTGGGACACTTTTGTGAAAGCCTTGCCGCACATCGCAAAGCGCAAGCTACAGAAACAACGGCTCCGGGTGCAGGATTACCAGGGCAACCGCATCCCTGTTCGAGGGACAACGACCGTCGAGGTCAAGTACGGGACATACGAAAAGACCCTGCCCATCACGTTAGTCGAGGGAACCTTGCCAAGCTTGCTGGGGCTAGACTGGTTCAGGCGTTGGGAATGGGGTGACTGGCGTCCACCGAGCGGATGCAACCTGCAAACGCCCTAATGGAGGAATTCGCAGACGATTCGAGGACCGTTTAGGCAAGTACAAGGGGACCCCTATCTCCTTCAATTTAGACCCCCAAATAGCTCCCATTAGGTTAAAGGCAAGGAGGGTTCCTTTTGCACTCAAACCTAAAATCGACAAAGAGTTAGATAAATTAGTCAGCCAGGGGATACTAGTGCCAGTTGACCATGCCAAATGGGAGACGCCAATCGTCACCCTATAAAACCAGACGGGTCCATAAGAATTTGCGCTGATTACAAGGCTACCTTGAACAAAGCATTGCAAAAGAGCGCCTACCCAGTTCCAGTAGTGCAACACTTATTGCACTCACTAGGGCACGGACAAGTTTTCGCCAAATTAGACTTGGCACAAGCTACCAACAGCTACCCGTAGATGCTAGCACAGCTGAAGCCCAGACCATTGTAACGCACCGGGTGCCTTTAAGTGCACCCGGTTACAGTTTGGGGTGAGTGTGGCCCCGGGCTATTCAAAATTTGATGGGCGACTCCTACAAGGGTTACCGGAGTCGTGCCCTATTTCGATGATGTGTTGGTATCAGGGAAGATTTAAGAGAACTGGGGAAGCGATTAAGGAAAGTTTTGGCCATTTTAGGTCGGCAGGATTAAAAGTTAAAGCAAGCAAGTGTCAGATAGGGTCGAATCTGTTGAATTTCTGGGTTATAGAATAGACAAAAAGGGATTCACCCACTGAGAGCAAAGTCAAGGCGATAAAGAGAGCCCCAGCACCCAAAAACAAGACAGAACTCCAGGCTTTCCTGGGTCTGGTAAACTTTACGCCGTGTTTTTAAAAGACAAGGCAACGTTGCTGAACCGTTGCATAAATTGCTTGGAAAAACACAGTTTGGTCGTGGGGAAGTCAGAGAATAGGGCATTTGAGGCAGTAAAAGTTTGCTATCAAGCGATAGCCTGTTAATACAATACAACAACAGACTGCCGTTAGTATTGGTTTGTGATCGTCCCCTATGGAGTAGGAGCTGTACTTAGCCACAGACTCCCAAACGGCACTGAAGCCCCTATAGCGTTCTATTCACGAACGATGTCCCGGCTGAGAGAATTACAGCCAGCTAGATAGGGAGGCTCGCAATAGTGTCAGGGGTGAAAAATTTCACGAATACGCTTTTGGGAGAGACTTTGAAATTATCACTGACCACAGACCGCTATTGGGGTTACTGGCTGGCGACCGCCCAACGCCAGTGGCACTATCACCTAGACTGACCAGATGGACTATTTTTGGCCGCCTACTCCTACAAACTGCAGCATCGACCTGGAAAGAGCTGGGGCATGCGGACGCACTGAGCAGATGCCCATTGCCAGGGAAATCGAGGACCCTACTCCGGGCACCCCGTTCTACTAATTGACTCTTGGGACTCTGGGCCAGTCACATCGCAGGAAGTGGCTCGGGCCTCCTACCGGACGTTGTTTTAAGAACTGTAATCGGTTGGGTTCAAGGGATGGCCGCTCGCGGGCGACCGTTTTAGAGAATTTGTAAAGAAAAGAGGGGAATTGTCTGTGCAAGGGGGGTGCCTGCTCTGGGGGGATAGGGTGGTAGTTCCAGAGAAGCTGAGGAAAAAAGTCCTGGAACTACTGCATGAGGGTCACCCAGGAATTGTAAGGATGAAGGGGCTAGCCAGGCGCTATGTCTGGTGGCCCCTAATGGACAGGAAATCAGTGACAGGGTTGGCCGATGCCAGGTATGTCAGGAATCCAGACCACTACCACCACGGCCCCAGTGTTGGAGTGGGAGAAACCCCAAGGCCCGTGGTCCCGCATACACATTGATTTTGCCGGCCCCTTCCACGGCCAAACATTTCTAATTGTGGTGGATGCATTCTCCAAATGGCTGGAGATCATCCTAATGAAATCCACAACCGCGGGAGCTGTCATCTCAGCACTAAAACACCTTTTCGCCACGACGGCTACCGGACACCCTCGTGTCCGATAACGCCCACAGTTCACTGCAGCATTATTTGAAGGGTACCTGGCTGAAGAGGGCATCCGACATGCCCTCTCAGCGCCGTTCCACCCGCGTCGAACGGCCTTGCTGAACGCTTTGTTCGGAGTGCAAAAGAAGCGCTATCACGAAGCAGCCCCGAGACTGGCAGGCACAAATCGACGCATTCCTAACCGCCCAACACAGGACCCCTGTGTGGCCACCGCCGCAGCCCAGCCGAGCTATTAATGGGCGGAAGCTACGGTGCCCGCTAGACCGGCTACACCGAACTACGTGCAGGACGGGTTCAAAACAAAACCAGATAGAATCCGAATTAAACATAGGAGACTCAGTGTGGGCCCATAATTACAGCGACGGCCCAAACTGGAAGAGGGGATAGTCATAGACAAAACGGGCCCCAAATCTTATCTAGTGGAAATAGACGATGGCAGAGTTTGAGGCGCCACATAGATCAATTAAGAAACAGATTGAGCGATAAGGCAGAATTAGGCGAGACAGCCCTGACTATGATTTAATTAACCCCACAGCTGACTGGAGCCGAGAACAAACAGAAAGCATAGAACCAAACAGAGACTTATCTGAGTCAGGCGAGGTCCAGCGACACCCTCCGGTCCCTCTAGAGGACAGCAGGTCCGAGCCGGCGAATAATCCAGGGCCGGATGGCCGCGAGGAGGAGCTCAGAGGAACGAAAAGTCCCTCCGGCAAGCTCGACTCAACTCCAGAAAGTGAACTGCGAGGTCCGGGAGAGTCAGGAGACGCCCACGTACCTGCAGGACTACGAGAGAAGTAATATGCAAATATTGGCAAAGTGCCTTCTGGGAGGGAAGGAGTGTAATGTATTACTGTAAGAAGGGAGTTTTAGGCGGAAATATCTCGTTCCTGATTGGTTGCAGCCTCAGGCTGAAGTGTATATAAGGAGAGGTTTTTCTCCAGAGTTTTGCTGGGTCACACTATATTAAAGAGCTGTTGTCACTAACCTGGTCTCCTGCCTCGTCAATACCCGAACTTAACAGTTTCTCCTCCAAGTACGAATTAAATCTTAATTAGATTTTTCTCCTAATCATCAAAACTGTGAATCCCAACAAAAGTGTATCTTGATACAAGTCACTATAGTCGCTCATAGAAACACAGGGGATTTAATAAAATGAGAACAAGGGCTAGAATGAATTGCTATAAGCAACTTATACAATCAAAAATTCATAACCCCACATTTGATGCTAAGCAATATTACAACAAACTATTTGCTTGACATTTATCTTTTAAAATTGATTCCCAGAGCTATGGCCAAGGGATGCTGAATCAAGATTACAAGGATGATCCCCCACATTTTAAAAAGCTACTTTCACTATGAACACAATGGGAATTCCTTCATATTTTCCACAGTTTGGTCTGCCGTAAGTACCAAATAGTACTTAATGGTAAATCCAGTACATATATTTCCCTTTTCAAAGTATTGTTTTATGGCCTACTTTAATCTAAAAGTTCAAAGATAGCTGTATAAAGAACTGAAGTCAGATCATCTTCTATGCAATGTCTTTTCCCTGCTTTCTGTCAAACAATTTATTTTGTTATTTTTTTCTGAAGCAATTTGATTTTCTATGTTTAATCTTTATCTAAATAAAATAGATTCTGAAATTGAAAATAAATATTATTACTATAAAGATAGTAAAAACTTTGGAATTGCTGTATCCTACAATTAGATACATACATATACACACAAAAATGAAAGAAAGATGACTAAGAAAGACATATAATCTAGCATCCTGCATAGCCCTGAGCATTGAAAATCTGAGGGTTTTGTCACAGTAACATAAGTTAGCATTTAAGAAAGCCCTGGACCACCCAGTGCCATACAAACATTAGTTCCTTAATAGCTCATTAGGGGCCATCATCTAGAACATGGTCGTGGCTCATTGAATAAAGCCGTCCCTCTCAAATTTGTTGAATTGCCTCTCTTCATCATGATCTCCCTCTGCCAGAAACAGAGGATAAAAGAGAGAAGCTGTTTGTTGAGAAATGAGGAATCTGTAAAAATGTCACCCAGAGATACTACTTCACATATATACCAGAATGCAATGTTAAAAGTTATAACTAGCCCCAAATACCTTTGCAGGGTAACCAAATTGCACTTCTGCTTTCTTTCTAAATAACATTAATTAAATTGGCTGGGAAGCTTTGCTGCACAAACTATGTTAAATAGATACATGTAGCCCTCAATTTACAACCACAACTGAGCCCAAAATTTCTGTTGCTAAGTGAGACATTTGTTAAATTAGTTCTGCCCCATTTTATAATGCCTCTTGCCACAGTTAAGTGAATCACTGCAGTTGTTAACATGTTTGTTAAGTGGATCTGGCTTCCCCATTGACTTTGCTTGTCAGAAGGTTGCAAAAAATGATCACATAAACCTGGGATACTGCAACCATCATAAATATGAGTCATTTGTCAAGTGTCTGAATTTTGATCACATGATCTTGGAGATGCTGCAACAGTCATAAGTGAAAAACTTTATAAGTCACCTTTTCAATGCTGTTGTAACTTTAACAGTCACTAAATGAACTGTTGTAAGTTGAGGACTACATGTATTAACATAAAGTAATATATCTGATATATCTAGATGTATATTAAATCCATACACACACACACAGAGCTTATATCACTTAATCTGTTATTGGCTGGAAGGTCAAGTTAGCTCTTGCCATAAGCATAAATGTTAACTGTATATCTTTATCTGAACAGAAAGACTAAAACCAGTCACCCAATTTGCAATCCAATATATCATTCAAAATCTCATGCTGTCTAATCAGTGCTGATTAATATCTTTAATTTAAATACCAGTAGTGTCTAACTAATATTATTTATATACTGATTGACTTAACAGTAACTATTTACAAGCCTTGGTATTTATATTCTGCATCTCTTAGGTCTCCTATCAGTCAGTCTAAAGCTGCTCAGCTGTTTCTATGGTATTAAAATAGCTGAACGGAGAGGTCAGAATGCATACTGCTTTAAAATAAATAAATAAATAAAAATATAATAAATAAATAAATAAATAAATAAATAAATAAATAAATAAATAAATAAATAAATAAATAAATAAATAAATAAAATTATACCCTGCTGCTAGATAACATATAAACAGGTTGTAGATAAATATTTCAGATATTAGCATGTAGGAACATTGTTATTACTGAGCCTTAAGAAATAACTTACTTACTAATGTGCTATGTACTTTAACATAGGATCCTTTATTATGAGATCAGAAAACTCTCTTGAAACCATCAGTAGTTGACAAACCTGGATATGATTGCACCTGTACATTTAAGATACTTAGCTTAGATGCATATATTTATGTTTTCCCAGTCAGCAGCCTCTTTTCTTCTCTGTGGGAATTTGCCAATGGCAAAGCAGTTTTAAAGAGAGAGAGGAGGAAGGAAGGAAGGAAGGAAGGAAGGAAGGAAGGAAGGAAGGAAGACTACTAGGGAAATTAACTTTCATATCTACATCTGGTAGGGCTTCAGTCTCTTTCCAGTTCAACTGATTCTTTCCATCAAGAAAGTTTCCCTGGGGGCAGTTTGGTTTCAAAGAAGAATCTATAATATCAGAGACATGTGATATGCCAGATACTGAAAAAGGCAGGGAAAGGAAATCCTTAATTTCTCACTGGGAGCAAAATATTTTATTTGATACTAGCTTGCTTACCAAGCTGTTTGCGTAAATGTACTATTATACCAAGTAGAGAACTTATTGCAAAGACCAACAATCTCACCAGATTTCAACTGTTTTTCACCTTCAGTAAACATTTCCAGGTATCTACCATCTGCAGCCTTTCTGGCTCACTTTTTTTATACCTATAAGTGATGAAAAGGATGAAGTATCCGAAGTCAACACTGTTGGCATTGTTAGGCCAACATATCACATCAATCAGATATGTAACTTCTACACTTCACTCATCCAAGTTTATTACGATAGAGGAATCATTTTCAGATAGACGAATGTGAAAATATACTACAACATTCAACTTTCCAATCATGAAATAGAATATTACTTCCAGTGCCAAACAGACAATGCTTGGCCTGTGTACTAATCACTGGACTATTCATATACTTTTTATTCCTATGCAAAAACCCTTTCTACTTATTCCTCTCCCAACATATAAAAATGCCAATAATAAATCCTGTACAAAGCATTTAGCAAGATTGACTCACCATTTTCAAGATAACTAGATCCAAAGGAAACATTTAAATCCTGGTCTTTCAGAGTTATCCCCACTCCCAATCCCCCAACCCGGCGCAGCAGGATACCATGGTCGATGGTATCAAAAGCCGCTGAGAGGTCTAATAGGACCAGGGCAGAGGTAACCCCTATCCCTGGCCCTCCAGAGATCATCCTGCGACCAAAGCCGTCTCAGTGCTGTAACGGGCCGGAAGCGGACTGGAGCAGGTCCAGATAGACAGTTTCCTCCAGGTGAAGGGGAACTGATATGCCACCATACTCTCTACAACCTTCGCGGAGCGGGTTGGAGACTGGCGATAATTACCTAAAACAGCGGGTCAGGAAGGCTTCTTGAGGAGGGCCTCACCACCGCCTCTTTCAAGGCGGCCGGAAAGACTCCCTCCAACAAGGAAGCACTCGTAATCCCTGGAGCCAGCCTCGTGTCACCTCCTGGTGGCCAGCACCAGCCAGGAGGGCACGGGTCCAGTAAACATGTGGTGGCATTCAATCTACCCAGCAACCTGTCCATGTCCTCGGAGTCACAGGGTCAAACTCATCCCATACAACATCACCAAGACCGCCCTCAGGCGTCTCGTCCGAATCGCTGCAATCTTGGTCCAGACCGTCCTTCAGCTGAGCGATTTTATCGTATAGATAACCGTTAAACTCCTCAGCACGTCCCTGTATCGGGTCATCCCGCTCCCCTGGTGAAGGAGGGCGGGTCACTCAGAACAGGGCAGCTGGGCGGTTATCTGCCGGCGCAATGAGGGAGGCGTAGCGCCTCGCATCCCCTCAGTGCCACTAGGTAGGTCTAGTATAGGATCTAACTAGTGTCCGATCAACCTCTGAGCGGCTGGACCTCCAGGAACTCTCTAGGCGTCTTCTCCGGCGTTTCATCCCCTCAGCTCCTCGGAGAACCAAGGAGCCGGTTGGGACCTCGCGGGTCAGAGGCCGCAAAGGCCTGACACGGTCTAAAGCCCCGGCCGCAGCCCGTTCCCAGGCTGCAGCCAGTTCCTCTGCCGTGCCGTGAGCCAGATCCTCAGGAAGTGGCCCAAGCTCCGTCCGGAACCTCTCTGGGTCCATCAGGCGCCTGGGACGGTACCAACGTAATGGTTCCGTCTCCCTGCGGTGTTGGGTAGCGGTCAGAAAGTCCAGGCGAAGGAGAGAGTGATCTGACCATGACAAAGGTTCAATGACTATTTCCTTTAAGTCCAGATCTCTCGACCACTGACCAGAGACAAAAATCAGGTCCAGTGTGCCACCCCCGATGTGAGTGGGGCCATCCACTACTTGAGTCAGGTCCAAGGCCGTCATGGAGGCCAAGAACTCCCGAGCTACCGTCGATGACGAGCCGGCAGATGTCCTTTGTCTTCAATCCTTCCATAACATCATTGGGGAAGAAGGAGGAAGCTAAACTTGCTACCGGGGCATCAACTGAAGGAAGCTTAATTCCTCCAGATCTGGCACTGTAGAGTATAGTCATTTGTTATGACTACTGGGTGCCGCTAGCGTGCCAAGGTGGTTCCACTGACACTGTATTATGTCAGTGAATAGTTTTGAGCAAGGGATAATCTCGTTCAGGTGTGGGCACCGTAAACAGGTCATTATGTGGGTTTGGATTCCCCAGTGATTGTTCCGCAGAGTTATCAGCAAGCCCCATATTAGTAGTCACTTTGCCTTTATGAAGCAGTGACTTGAAGATGGAAGGTCGGAAAAGACCTGTTAAGGCTGGTCTATCTGGCATCATCCCTTTGTTATCTGAGAACTCTGGTTCTCTGGATTCCTCATTGCCCAGCCAGGAACCTACACTGTGAACAAAATAAGGATGAGATGGAGATCCTGACACTGGAATCATATCAGCTGGGATCTGTGTCTGCAGTTTGACCGGCCTGGCAGGAGTTTGACCCCGTTGTAGCCCTGCCGCTATACACCGTGAGATTGTTTCTGCAATTACACTTTGAATGTCCAGGGATAGACCGGCACTTGGGCCCACCCCGGAGCAGAGCCCTGCTGCTGTCAGGATGAAGGCCGCTTCAGGGGCCGACGGTCTAGTAAATGTTACAGCATGCAAACTGAAAGGCAAAAGCCAGCCAGAGAGAAAGGCTCTTCCTGTGGACCAATAATGGGCAAAGGTCATTGCTCCCCAGGCCCTTCAGTAGGCCAAGGCTGTAGGTCTTCCTGCCTCAGTTGAGGTGGAATGACATGTGTGTCAAAGCCTGAAAAAACAGCTTCGGTGATAGAAGCAAGTTGATATTCCTTATTCTGGGATTTTTGCTGAGCTTGGCAAATTGTTTTTCCAAGGCTTTGTGGTGGCGCTTATCCCAAATGGGGGGCCCTTTTGCAGGTAAGGGAGTGGAAGGCCTGCTGTTGCCTGCAGTGGTGGTGATTTTTGATCTGGCATGATCAATGGCCTGTGGCCTGCTAGCTCTGGGGGGACTGTCAGCCAGTTCAGTGTCAGAGGATAGTTTAGAATCTGCCATTTTGACCTCCTCCCTTTGCAGTATATAGACCAGGCAAGAGTCTTCCAATCAGGATGTTAAGGACAGCAATCACTGGGAACCCAACAACAGAACCAGTTCCTGCATGCCGGCCAGGCACCTTGACCGTGGTTGTAAGGTTTGAGAGTGAAAGAAGCCCTCCTGGCGCTACCACTATTGTCTGGAAGCAGCTCTCACTCAGCAACTGTTTGCAGACATGCAAACAGAAGTCAGCCTGCAGCGCTGCCCCAGGCTTCCAGTTATGCAGATTGCCACCAAAAACAAGTTGTTTTAATGCCAGCTCAATTCAAGAAAACCAAATGGTAGTGTCAGCAGGCATGGGAGCAGAGCCCCGATTCCCTCAGCGCTGCTTCACTGCAGGCTCTGTCCCTAGTTAGGCAAGAAGGAGTGAAAATTCACCCTAACTATACCTCCTCGGCTGTCCAGTAAGACAAAGTAAAGGGGTGAGCTTAAAAGCTCTCTCAATGCCACCAGGGCTGGAAAGGAGGGAGAAAAAAATGATGCGAGAGTGAAAACCAACTCTCCAGGCACCACTGCAGGTTAAATGGTGAGTCCACAGGCGCGAGAGCCCAAGCGCTCTCTCCATGAAGTGTCACTATGTCTTCGGAGTTTGCTACGGCTTACCAGGCAGTGACTCTGGAGCCACCCTATATTGTGAGAGCTGAGAGGGTGGTGGTGGTTGTGCCGGTGAACCAGGGGAACCAGCACACACACCAGTGGCAGAATCAAGCAGGAATCAATAGCCTGCTGGTCGGAGGTGTCCCGAAGGAACAGGGCTCCGTTCACTGCCCGATGTTTCCTATGGGCGGTGGCATTCAGCTTAGAGCCTAAGGGCAACCAGCACACCACCAATAGCAAAGAAGATAGAAAGCAGTCAGGAAAAATGTCCAGCTGCAAACACTCCTGGGAAAAAAAAATCAAAGTCCTCAGCTCCCTTCATTGGAAAATCTAAGCTGAAAACTACTCTGTCTAATTGCCAGAGCAATATTACACATGTCTCTGTAGCTAGACTGAGTGAACAAACAGGCTTAGCCAAGCTGGGAAGGGCGTGGTCAACAAAGAAAAAAATCTACACTCAGTCTCTGGGAAATAGACGAGGAATAACCCACACTTGGTTTCTCCAAGCAGCGCACTGGAGAATGGTCACACTGTACAATTAAAACATCAGGAAGGATTTCATATCTACTAATGAGATAATGTACCTAATTTGACTAGGATATTACAGATAGCACCATCTTATTCTTCAAGCGAAATGTTGTGTGTTAAATAAAAGTTATATAGCTCACTTGCAGGTCACTGCATCTATGCAGTTTTCCTTCTAGTGTTATATCAGTGGTTTATCATGGTTTTCTTAAAAGCTTTTTTAAAAGAAATCTTGTCAAACCATAGAATTTCTACACTATACCAATTCACTTAGTAACCAGGAGGATCCCAAAGTTTCTAAAATTAGCCAAGTCAGGTAAGTGCTGCCATCCGCTGAATACTGGCTTTAAATCACACAAAAAAAATGGACAATTCCTTTTTATTGCAACCATTATTTCATTAATATTGATTATTTTGGTTAACTGTAACAAAAAAGCCAAATCAAGGTCATTAATTATGGGCATTAATAAGTGATATTCTAGAATTTGTAAATTGTTGGACCTGAGCCATATTTATTTACTAAGTAGCAATTGGTTCTATCCTTCTCTCTTTTCCCCAGAAGAGTTCAAACCAGCGTAATTAATGTTATCTAACAATTTTTTTCTTCCCAATGAAAATGTATTCTGTCCACTCATCCAGAAAATATTTCATCTACGGAACGAAGGGTTCATTCGAACTCCTCACAGCCATTTGTGTGTAATATTTACCATTTACCAAATCACACTTAGCCAATAAATTCTATTCTATTCTATTTTTGTCTGTATACTGTGCCTAGATCCTATTGATTTTGATTTGTATTGTTTGTATGCTATTATTTGTGAAACACCTAATATCATGTGGAGTTGGGTGATGTTGAAATAAATAAAAGACTGTCATAATATGTATGATCAGTAATAAACACTTATTTCTCAAAAGACAAACTTTTAAGGCTGCTTCCCATTATTATCATTACCCAGGATGTTGTTCAGCTTACTTTTGTGTTTTGGTGCCAGGTGGGCACATTTTGAAGGACTGCCCATTTTTATTTTCTAAGAATATTTATACTGTAGCGATATTTTGGACTATTATTCCCATAATTTGTTATCAATTATCTTTTGGCTAGAACTGATGAGTACTATCAGAGAATCCAGAGAATGGTGCTATCCAGAGAATGGCACCATTAAGAAATCCTCCAGGACAGATTCCTAACTTGTATTGCCCATTTATATCTGAAAAATACCTTTTAAAACTGGCCCTTGCCATAGTGGTCAGGATGTGCCTATGAAAGAAAGTCAACCAGTACAGCTCAGAGATAAGATAATGGTGAAAGAGGGGAGATGATGACAAAGGTGGAGGATTTCCCATTCAGAAGGGGAAAAATCATATATTCCTATGCAGGTGTCACAGTTAAGTTGTGTTAGAAATGGAGACAGTGCTGTTAACAGGCCCAGATGATAGACTATAGTAATCACCACTGGGTGAGAGATGGGAGAGAAACTGATGTGCAAACATCATACTTGAATCCTTTCAAAAAAGGTTTAATAGTAAGTATATGTGTGCACATACACATGAATATATACACATTCAGAGATGCTAGGCAGTTGATAAAAAGGACAAAGGCAGCTGCTGAGCTCTCTCAACACACAATCAGGAATGAAAGCTAAAATGGGAGGAGGGATTTATCTAATTTCAACATGGAACTTAACACAAGGCTATTATCTGCTTACTCTATTCCCATCTCAACAAACTGAGCAAACATGTACTTTTAATTGGAAACCTCAAACATATATAACAGAAAAAGAAAAAAATGTTGGAGGACTGATAACTCATCATATTAAAATTAGAACCAGAAAAGCTTCCAGAAAAGTCAGTTCCAAAGACTGTTGGAGCCATAAAGGTTTCCTCTAGCTCACTGAAGATTGCAAAATAATAAGTATATATTCCATACCTCAGCACCTCAGTTAGGTTGATGTACCGGGTCTCTCTCATTTTAAAGGCAGAAACAAATCCATCTCTTCCCTCCCCTTGAACCCTTTTCATCCTGCAATCAAATATTTTCTCTGTCTTGAGAAAATCAGGATGCACTATTTGCTTGCTCAAATTCCAACTAACTTGAGCACAGTGGTACCTCACTATTCATTGTTAATTGGTTCTGGGAGGCACAATGAGTACTAAAAATGATTAATACCAAACAAATATTTCCCATAAGTAGTGAGTCACAGGGCAGTCGACACAGACAAGTTCTAGCTGTGCACTGAGTACCAGACAAATGATGAATACTGGGACAAAATCTTAATGTTAAAATGCATTGAATACCAAATTTGATGAATTTTAAAGTAGTTGAGTACCAAGGTACCACTGTCCTATAATATATAATTTATCCCCAAATTCTCAGTATAATGAAAATAAGCATTTCTAAGTACTTTGCTTGTAAGTACTTAGACAAAGTATCAGAGAAAGTGTATTTTGTGTGTTCAAACTTCAGAACTGTAGAGTCCAGCCTGTGGCCTAATTGGGGAGAATTGGAGAGAAATAGCAGCATAAACTTTTTTAAAATAAAGGAATTACCATATTTTTCAGAGTATAAGATGCTCTTTTTCTCCCCTAAAAGAGGGAAAATACACCAAATGTAGCCCCGCCTACCCACCGGCCCCCACCCTTCGGCTCTTTTCAGCCTCCACATGTCACGTTTTAGACCTGTTCCAGGCTGCAGAGATTGCCACAAACCATCACCGCCTCTGTGCCTCATGTTTTTGCCATCTGTGCCTTGCGTTTTCAGCCTCCAAATGCTCCATTCCACACCTGTTCAAAGCTGCAGGGATCAGCAGAGCACATTGCCACCGATCGCCGCCTCTTTTTGGGCCTCTGCAGATCGTGTTTTTAGCCTCCACATACCCCATTTTTGGCCTCTGCACATTGCGTTTTCAGGCAGTTTCAGGCAGCGGGGAGCAGTGGCGTCAGCGTTTGGAGGCTGACAATGCGAGGCACAGAGGCCAAAAACGTGAAGCATGGAGGCGGCGATGGTCTGTGGCAATCCCTGCAACCTGGAACAGCTGACTGGGGGTATTCCGGGAGGCCGATCCACCTGCCAATCAGCTGCTTCATGCTGAATCAGGCTGCAATAATGTGCTGAAGCTGACCTGGCTGTTCGCTATTTGCTGCAAGGACGCTAGCCAGATGAATACCGATGGATGCTGGTAAGCAGAGGCAGATTTTTTTTCTTATTTTCCTCCCCAAAAACTAAGGTGCATCTTACACTCTGGAGCATCTTATACTCTGAAAAATTTGATAGTGCAAAGGAATGGTTGAGTCATAATTGCATATAGTATTTGAAAATGAATGTTGTCTTACCTGAACATTCTTTCTCATAAAGGTAGGGCCCTTCAGTCAGGCATGGGTTAACTCCTTCTGATCCAATTGGACTGAAACTGCAACTTGAAAGGCTCCTCCTCTTGCTGTTGCCTCCCGTTTTCTGATGAGGACAAGTGGCAGACTGACGTGCTGAGCTGGAACGACAAGGTTAGTCCCCACCCCAAAGGCCAGAACCGGAACCAGGAAGAATCAGGGAGGGGCTGACTGCAGGGCCCTACCTTTATGAGAAAGGATGTTCAGGTAAGACAACGCCCATTCTCCAGAAAGTAGGGACTTGCAGTCAGGCATGGGACATACCCAAGCAGTGTGTCCTATTGGGAGGGACTCAACCGGTTTGGTGCATCTAACCCCGTGTGAATTCATTGGACAGCCCAATGGCAAAATGCCACCTCTGCTGATGTGCAAACATCCAACTTTTAATGGCAGATGAAGGAAGACGGGGAAACCCAGGTAGCTGCCCGACAGATCTCCTCCAATGGACCCTGTGTAGCCCACGCCGCCGAAGTGGTAGCGTTCCTGGTCAAGTGGGTCATGATGTGCCTAGGGGATGGTAATGCCTGAGCCTTGTAGGCTTTAGCTATTGTGGCATGAATCCAGAGACCCAGAGTGGCCGACGTAACCCGGTGACCCAGAGTAGACGGTTGGAAGGACACAAATAGGGCGTCCATCCACCTAAAAGAGGAGGTCCTCTTGAGGTAAATGCAGATTGTCCTTCTGATGTCCAGGGTGTGCTACGCACGTTTCAACCGGTGCAAAGGATTGGGACAGAAATTTGGAAGAACCAATTCCTGGGAATGGTGGAATACCGTGTTGATCTTTGGCATGAATGTAGGGTCCAAGTGCAAGACCACCCTGTCGGCATGGAATACGCAAAGGTTGCTCCTAGTCGAAAGACTTCTGAAATCTGGCAGGCCAAAATTATGGTGACCAGAAACACAACCTTATAGGAGAAAAAGCATAACCCCACCTCCCGAAGGGGCTTGAAGGGACCTTGGGTAAGGGCATTAAGTACCCTAGTGAGATCCCACGAGGGAAAACAATGGACTGTGGGAGAAGAATCTTGTGAATCTTGATCTTGTGACTCCCGAGGACATGGACAGGTTGTTGGGGAGGCTCCACGCCACCACATGTTTACTGGACCCGTGTCCTTCCTGGCTGGTGCTGGCCACTCAGGAGGTGACACGAGGCTGGCTCCAGGGGATTATCAACGCTTCTTTGTTGGAAGGGGTTTTCCCTGCTGCCTTGAAAGAGGCGGTGGTGAGACCCCTCCTCAAGAAGCCCTCCCTGGACCCAGCTATTTTGGGTAATTATCGTCCGGTCTCCAACCTTCGCTTTGTTGCGAAGGTTGTAGAAATAATGTGGTGTCAGCTACCCCAATACCTGGATGAAGCTGTCTATCTAGACCCGTTCCAGTCCGGCTTCCGACCCAGATACAGCACGGAGCTTTGGTCGCATTGGTGGATGATCTCTGGAGGGCCAGGGACAGGGTTATTCCTCTGCCCTGGTCCTATTAGACCTCTCAGCAGCTTTTGATACCATCGACCATGGTATCTTGCTGCACCGGTTGGGGGGACTGGAAGTGGGAGGCACCGTTTATCAGTGGTTCTCCTCCTATCTCTCCGACCGGTCACAGTCGGTGTTGACAGGAGGGCAGAGGTCGGCCGCAAGGTGCCTCACTTGTGGGGTGCCACAGGGGTCGATTCTCTCGCGCCTTCTGTTCAACATCTATATGAAGCCGCTGGGTGAGATCATCAGTGGCTTTGGGGTGAGATACCAGCTGTACGCTGATGATACTCAGCTGTACTTTTCCACCCCAGGCCACCCCAACGAAGCTGTTGAAGTGCTGTCCTGGTGTTTGGAAGCCGTACGGGTCTGGATGGGGAGGAACAGGCTCAAGCTCAATCCCTCCAAGACGGAGTGGCTGTGGATGCCGGCACCCCGATTCAGTCAGCTGCAGCCGCGGCTGACTGTTGGAGGCGAGTTATTGGCCCCAAAGGATAGGGTGCGCAACTTGGGTGTTCTCCTGGATGAACGGCTGTCGTTTGAAGATCATTTGACGGCCGTCTCCAGGAGACGCCCCTTCCTTGATCGGGATGCCTTGTGCATAGTCATTCATGCGCTCGTTACCTCCTACCCTCTGGAACAAACTTCCCCCAGGTTTACGCCAAATACCTGACCTTCGGACCTTCCGCCGCAAATTGAAAACACATTTATTTATTCGCGCGGGGCTGGCTTAAATTTTATTGGTTTTAAATTTTTATAATGAATTTTTAATGGGTTTTCGTTTCATATGTTCCAAAGTTTTAGGCCAATTATGTAATAAGTTTTTTAATTCGTATTTTAATTGTATATTGCACTGTTTGTTTTACCTTGGCTGTACACCGTCCTGAGTCCTTCGGGAGAAGGGCGGTATAAAAATTGAATAAATAAATAAATAAATAAATAAATAAATAAATAAGAAAGGTTGAAAGCCCTCTTAAGGAATTGTCTGATGAGGGACGTCTGGAGAGGGAACCTGAAGACCCACATGATAAGATAGATGAAAGGGCGGCTACCTGTCTCCAAAGTGTAGCTGCTGCCAATCTTTTCTCGAGGCCATCTTGTAGGAATTCCAATATCAAGGGCTTGGATTCCTCTGTGGGATCCTGTTGCTGCCTGGAGCACCAGACGCAGAAGGCCCGCCAAGTAGCGTTGTACACATGGCAGGTGGAATCCCAGCGCGATGCCTATATGGTGGCGATGACTCTAGTGGACAGGTTACTCCCCCTCAGCAGGCGCTGCTCAAGTGCAAAGTGGTCAGCTGAAGCCACTGAGGATCCAGGTGGACCTGGCTGAGGGCAATACTGTCCGGAGGGAGCTGACATGGACAAGCCACCGATAGGGCCACCAAATCCACAAACGAAGGTCATCTGGGCCAATGGGTGCCAGCAGGAGGAGCTCCGCCCGTTCTGCTAAAAGTTTCCACACAATCTTGGCTATCAGGGGCAGAGGGGGAAAGGCGTACAGGAGGCCCAACGGCCAAGGGCTGCATAGGGCATCGACCCCTTCTGCACCCGGTGATGGATACCTGGCAAAGAATCTCTCCATCTGTCTATTGGTCTGGGTGGCAAACAGGCCAACTGTTGGGGTCCCGAAGCAGTTGGACAGTTCCCAGAAAAGATCTGGATGCAGGCACCACTCTGTGTGGTCAATTGGAGCTCAGCTTAGTCAGTCTGCCTGCATGTTTGCCACCCCTGAAATGTGTGTGGCCTTTATGGACCACAGATGTGTCTCCACCCAGAGGCACAGAAGCTTGGATTCCTCCATGAGGGTGGGTCCCTCTGAGATGGTTCACATGGGCCGATCCTTGACAAAATCCTGGAATACCCAGAGGGCCAGATGGATCGCCCGCAGTTCCAAGCAATTGATGTTGTGGCTCAGGTCCGCCTGAGTCCATTGGCCTTGGGCTACATGACAGCCAAGGTGGGTTCCCCACCTGTACAGGCTGGTATCCGTGGTTAAAATGAGGTGATCTGGTTCCCAGAATTCCCTGCCCTGGGAGGAAGCCAAAGAGTCCCACCACCTCAGAGAATGAAGGACCTCTGGGGGAACCATGACCCTTCGGATTGATGTGCTCTGGACCCTGCATTGATACAGGAGGAGGAACCACTACAGAGTCCTGCACTGTACTTAAAACCTACCTATTTCGTCTTGCTGGACTCGCTTAAATTTTAAAATTATCAAATTGATTTTATGGGTTTTAAATTTTTTGTAAATTTTATAGGGAAATATTTTATTTAAAGTAGCCATATTGAATAGGTTTTTTAAGGGTTGTTTTTAGCTTTGTATGTGTTGTTTTTTTCCTGTATTTTATCCTGGCTGTACACCGCCCTTCGGGAGAAGGGCGGTCTATAAATTAAAATATTCTATTCTATTCTATTCTATTCTATTCTATTCTATTCTATTCTATTCTATTCTATTCTATTCTATTCTATTCCCATGACACAGTGCCTATGCAAGAGACAATTTTCCCCAGTAGCTGAGAAAGGAGGAACAGTGTGGCTGAATCCTGGACCTCACCTGCCGTACCAAGGCTTTGAGGCTGTAAAGGCACTCCTGGGAGAGGTATACCCTGCCCTCGACCGTATCTATAATGGCCCCTAGATGTTGTATGCAAGTCATAGGTGTGAGATGACTCTTGGATGTGTTGATTAAGAAGCCGTGGTCTCCAAGAACCTGAAGGGTAATGTTCAGGTCCCGCCGTGCCAGGTCTGCAGAGCTGGATTGGACAAGAAAATCGTCCAGATAAAATTGGATTCTTACTGGCAGCTCTCTGAGGTGACCTGCAATGGCCACCATCAGCTTGGTAAATACCCTGGAAGCAGAAGAGATATCAAACAGCAGGGCACAATATTGATAGTGTGATTGCCTGTGACAAAATCTGAGATACCTCCTGTGAGCCAGACAGATGGAAACATGGAGATACACTTCTGTCAGGTCTACCGACTTGAGGAAGTCACTCTCCTGTATGCTCTCCAAGATGGTCTGGAGAGATTGCATTTTGAACTGCCGGTACTTGATACAGCAGTTCAAGGATTTTAGATCGAGAATTGCTCTCCAACCCCCCAAAGACTTCTGAACCAGAAATAGGCGCAAGTAAAATCTGTGACCCTGTTGGTCCTGTGGAACTGGTTGTATGGCCCAGATGTCTAGAAGGTGCTTTATGGCAGATTCCATCAGGAGACATCATGCCCTTTTGGTTGATAGAGGACAGTGAATAAAGAAGTCCGGGGGTTTGGAGAGAAATTCCAAGGAGAGGCCTGATCTGACCATCTCCCTGACCCACGCGTCCAAGGTGGAAGCCTCTCATTGGCTAGCCAAGAATGCCAGATGACCCCAATGGGAGGACAAAAGGCAGAGCCAATGGGGGCATTGAAAAGAGCGGTTCTTGCCACCCCAAAAGGACCGCTTAGGAGGTCCCCTCCATCTGTTACACCCTGTCTGTCTGGGGGCCTGCTCTGTCAGGAGGAAAAGGACCTCTGAATACTACTACTAACTACTACTACTACTACTACTACTAATAATAATAATAATAATAATAATAATAATAATAATAATAATAATAATAATAATAATAATAATAATTTAATTTGTATACCGCCCTTCCCCCGAAGGACTCAGGGCGGTGAACAACCAAATAAAATACAAACACAGGCACATACAATATTAAAAACAACCCTTAAAAAACTTATTCAATTAGTCAGAAAATTTAAAATACAAATTACACCCTATAAAATTACAGAAATTTAAAACCCATTAAATTAAATTAAAATTTTAAAAATCAAGCCAGTCCAGCCATACAAAATAAATAGGTTTTAAGTTCGAAAAGGTCCTAAGGCGAAAGGTCCTAAGGTCAGGTAATTGTCAAAGTCCAAGGGGAAGCTCGTTCCACAGGGTAGGAGCCCCCACAGAGAAGGCCCTCCCCCTGGGGGCCGCCAGTCGACACTGTTTGGCTGATGGCACCCTAAAGAGTCCCTCTCTATGGGAACGCACCGGTCGCTGGGAGATGGAAGACGGCAGTAGACAGTCCCGTAAGTATCCCAGTCCTAAGCCATGGAGGGCTTTGAAGGTGGTAACCAATACCTTGAAGCGCACCCGGAAGACAACAGGTAGCCAGTGCAGTCTGCGCAGGATCGGTGTTACATGGGAGCTCCGAACCGCTCCCTCAATAACCCGCGCAGCCGCATTCTGAACTAACTGGAGTCTCTGAGTGCTCTTCAAGGGGAGCCCCATGTAGAGAGCATTGCAGTAGTCCAAGCGAGAGGTAACAAGAGCATGAGTGACCGTGCATAGGGCATCCCGGTCCAGGAAGGGACGCAACTGGCAGATCAGGCGAACCTGATAAAAAGCTCTCCTGGAGACGGTCGTCAAATGTTCTTCAAACGACAACCGCCCATCCAGGAGCACGCCCGAGTTGCGCACCTTATCCATTGGGGCCAACGACTCGCCCCCAACAGACAGCCGCATCTGCAGCTGACTGTACCAGGGTGCCGGCATCCACAGCCACTCCGTCTTGGAGGGATTAAGTTTGAGCCTGTTCCTCCCCATCCAGACCCGTACTGCTTCCAAACACCGGGACAGCACTTCGACAGCTTCGCTGGGGTGGCCTGGGGTGGAAAAGTACAGCCGAGTGTCATCAGCGTACAGTTGGTATCTCACCCCAAAACCACTGATGATCTCACCCAGCGGCTTCATATAGATGTTGAACAGGAAGGGTGAGAGAATCGATCCCTGTGGCACCCCACACATGAGGCACCTCGGAGTCGATCTCTGCCCCCCTGTCAACACCGTCTGCATCTGGTCAGAGAGGTAGGAGGAGAACCACCGATAAACGGTGCCTCCCACTCCCAACTCCTCCAACCGGCGCAGCAGGATACCACGGTTGATGGTATCAAAAGCCACTGAGAGGTCTAATAGGACCAGGGCAGAGGAATAACCCTTGTCCCTGGCCCTCCAAAGATCATCCACCAACGCGACCAAAGCCGTCTCTGTACTGTATCCGGGCCGAAAGCCGGACTGGAACGGGTCTAGATAGACAGTTTCATCCAAGTACTGGGGTAGCTGACATGCCACCGCACTCTCTACAACCTTCTCCGTGAAGCGAAGATTGGAGACTGGGCGGTAATTCCCTAAAACAGCTGGGTCCAGGGAAGGCTTCTTGAGGAGAGGTCTCACCACCGCCTCTTTCAAGGCAGCGGGAAAGACCCTCTCCCGCAAAGAGCAATTTGTAATCCCCCAGAGCCAGCCTCGTGTCACCTCCTGCGTGGCCAGCACCAACCAGGAGGGGCACGGATCCAGTAAACATGTGGTCGCATTCAACCTACCCAGCAACCTGTCCATGTCCTCGGGAGTCACAGGGTCAAAGTTATCCCAAACTACCTCAACAAGACGGGTCTCGGAACTCTCGCCTGGATCTACCCAATTTTGATCCAATCCGTCCCGAAGCTGAACGATTTTATCGTATAGATAACCGTTAAACTCCTCAGCACGCCCTTGTAAGGGGTCCTCCTGCCCCTCCTGTTGAAGGAGAGAGCAGGTCACCCGAAACAGGGCGGCCGGGCCGTTATCTGCCGACGCAATGAGGAAGGAAACGTAAGAACGTTTCGCATCCCTCAATGCCACTAGGTAGGTCCTGCTATAGGACCTAACTAGTGTCCGGTCAGCCTCAGAACGGCTGGATCTCCAGGCACTCTCTAGGCATCTTCTCCGGCGTTTCATCTCCCTCAGCTCCTCGGAGAACCAAGGAGCTGGTTGAGACCGACGCCGGGTCAGAGGCCACAAAGGCACAACACGGTCCAAAGCTCCAGCCGCGGCCTGTTCCCAGGCCACGACTAGTTCTTCAGTCGTGTCATGGGCCAGATTCTTGGGAAACGGCCCAAGCTCCATCAGGAACCTCTCTGGGTCCATCAGGCGCCTGGGATGGAACCAACGCATTGGTTCCATCTCCCTGCGGTGGTGGGTAGCAGTCAGAAAGTCCAGACGAAGGAGAAAATGATCTGACCATGACAAAGGTTCAACAACTAAATCATTTAAAATCAGATCATTCAACCACTGGCCAGAGATAAAAATCAAGTCTAGGGTGCCTCCCCCAACGTGGGTAGGGCCGTCAATTAGTTGAATCAGGTCCATGGCCATCATGGAAGCCATGAACTCCCGAGCCGCTGAGGACGCCGCGCCGGTTGATGGCAGATTGAAATCCCCCATGACCAACAGTCTAGGGATCTCAACTGCCAACCCGGCCAGCAACTCCAACAGCTCGGGCAGGGCTGTTATCACGCAGCAAGGAGCCAGGTACGTGATCAGCAAGCCCTACGACCCCACTTCACGTAGAGGGATTCACACCCAGCTATCTGAGGCACAGTGGTCTCCCTCGGCTCAAGACTCTCCTTAATAATAACCGCCACCCCACCACCCCTACCCTGAGCCCTCAGCTGATGGAATGCTCGGAAACCTGGTGGGCACATCTCCACTAGGAGAACCCCCCCCTTCGGTGCCCAACCAGGTTTCCGTAATGCCCATAACGTCCGCAGTCCATTCCTGAATTAGATCTGAAATCAGGGGAGCTTTGTTAACCACAGACCTAGCATTACATAACATCAGCCAAAGGCCCAAGTCCCGAGTACTCTGGCCACTCGGGGAACGGGAAAATCCTGGGGGGCCGGAGCACGCAATCGCTCTTAAACAGAGAGAGCGAACCCCCGAAACCTGATATGGCCACCCCTTTCCGTCATAACTTGACCCTGATGAGCTGGAACGAAACCCTCCCCCGCTACCTTCGGACCTGTTAAATTACCGCCGCGAACTCAGTCTTTCAGCTGAGAATATGCTTTCCTGCCCTCAAAAGGACCGAAAATAAAGGCGAAGTCTAGCTTCTGACCTTCAGGAAAAGCTGGGAAGGACCTTTTTCTTGTCCTCATTTCTACTAGAAAGGGATCCAAGGATTGACCAAACAAACTGTCACCAGAATATGGGACTGATGAACAGCTTGGGAGCTGGAACTTCCCCTGATTCAATGGTTGGTTCCGAAATAGAGGGGCAGAGGGGCAGCCCCATCCACAGAAGATTCAGTCACTGGCTGGGCAGGGCCCAGGCGAGTGGTGGTTATGGCCTTATGTAGTAAAGACCTGAAAAGCTGGGGCCAGAAAAGGCCTACAATTGAGGGCTGGTCCAGAAGGAGGTCCTCATCTTCAGAAAGGTCAGGATCCCTCAATAAATCCTCATCAACTAAGGAATCATGGTCGGAGGAGGCAGAGGAATAATCAAGCTCCTGGGAAGAGACTGTCTCCCCAGCAGGTTGGGGCTCCCTGTGATAGTCACAGGATTGAGAAGGGCTGGCAGACCAAGTAGGGGCCTGTAGCTGCAAACAGGCTGCAACACTACGCTGGACAGCCTGAGCAATAAAAGCCTCCATGTTGGCAGGCACCTGTATATCCTCAGTGTGAGGATTCCTAAGGCCAGTAGCAGTGGGCATGAAAGTGGCTGTAGCCTGAGAGGCCCTTTGGCCAGCCTATGGAGCTCCCTGAGAAGTGGATGGCTGAGGCTCAGGCAAGGGAGCAAACAATATGTCGCAGGGGCCTGGAGAAGGGCGGGAGACTGCTGGGTCCAGAGACAAGGTGGCAGTGGGCCCAGGTTCTGAAACACTGTGCAATGCCTCCTTAGGTGGCGTAGGAGCAAGAGGTTGAGTCACTTCTGAGACCACCAGGGAATGCTTACTTGCCTCTTTAATTGCCCTCTTAATGGCCTTTTCCATGGCCCTGTGCCTCTTTTGACCCTCCTTTTCAGCAGCCTTAGAAGCCTGTTTAGGAGGGACCTCGATGGCTCCCCCTCCTTGGGGGGGAGCCTCCAGCCTCAGGAAGGGGAGATTGGGGATCAGAGGCCAGGGCTCGAAAGGCCCACTTGTGACCCTGTTTAGTTGGAGTGGTGGCCATTTTGGAGGAGAACTGCTGGTAGTAGTTAGGCCTCTAATAGGCAGTGCAGCAAAATAAAGCAGGCCTAGGAATTCCTTTGCCTAAATATTCAGGAGTTCTCAAACTGCAGCCAGGAGGGACAGAGGGGAATACTCCAGTGTCTGCCAGACCACATGGTCACAGATCCCAAGCCGCTAGAAGCCCCCTAGAAAGAGAAGATCTTACCGGCTGCAAATTGGCCAAAATTGCTGCTCCTGGCTTGCTGGCACCGCGGAGGCACATTCCTGAGTGTAGCAGCCGCCTGCGTTTCTGCGGTGTGGGGTGGGAAGCCTCCAATAACCCCAAATGGCTGGCAATCGGGCAAGCACGAGAGCGCGCTCCCCTGCTCTGCCAGGAAGAGGCTTCGCCATGATGCCACTGTTCACATTGGGAGCCGAAAGGGACTGACCCAAATCCTGGTGGCCTCCCATGATGCTCACCTTCTCAGGGGTCTTCAGTGGGATTGGGACTGGTCGCCCATCACACTGGAAGAGAGAAAACTCGACCGGCCAAGCTGGGAGGTCCCTTGAAGGAATGCTGCCTAGCAGTCTTCAGCGGTATCAGGCAAGAAGCCTTTCATGCTGGGAATGCAGGACTCAACCGATGACAAGGGAGCCACCTAGAAAAAATTCCTGAAGAACAGAAAAAGTTTTCCTGTAAAAAGCATTTGGTATGGGACAGCTCAAAGGCACATCTGTCCAATCAGACTGAATCTGAAAGCTGGGAGGCAACAGCAAGAAGAGGAGCCTTTTAACTTGCAGACTCAGTCCAACTGGATCAGAGGGAGTTAACCTATGCCTGTCTGCAGGTCCCTACTTTCTGGAGAACTGGCTTCATCATAAGCTAAATAATGCCGTTAAGATACTCAGTTTGGTTGTTGTTATTTGTTTTTCATTTTCAAACATTAAGGCTGAAAACTAATTATTTCTATGTAAATAAGCCAGGAATCATAAAATTGCTTGAGGCTTGCTTTCTAAAATAAAAAAGGGAACTTATAAATTGAAGAGAATAATAGCATGAAATGTTCTGATATTGTCTTGCTCTTCATTTCCAATCTAGAACTTTTAAGGCAAAAGCTTCATTTTCAGAAGTAATCTAAAGGAAACATGCTAGAAAAGAATAGATATAAAGTTGTTTGTAAACTTCCCTCAGCCCCCAGGTAGCATATCAGCAACACAGGAAGTATTTTATATATGTTCTAGAGCAGGGGTCTCCAACCTTTCGGACCTCAGGGACCACTAAATTCATCATTTTAAATCCAGAGAACCACTAATATGAATTTTTTAAAAGATAAATAGTATTTAGTGCAATATAAAAATGCAAATAATTTTTCTGCAGACCACCAAAATTTTCTCATGGACCACCAGCAGTTGGTGACCACTGTTCTAGAATCTAGACATTGTATAAAAAATGTTGTCCTCATTTCTCTGTCCCATCCTGCCAGGTTGCTACTAGTCTTAGATTCCTCAGAAGCTCCAGTGCTGAAACCCACCTCTGGTTCAAATCATATATTTTGGACTACATTTCTTACTATACTTATTGTTAAGTTCGGGAAGTAACGAGGCTGGAGACCAGGGTAGTGACAACAGCTCTTTAATATAGGGTGAACCCAGCAACAGGCTGGGGGAAAAACCTCTCCTTTTATACAGTTCTGCTGGAGGCTTCGTCCAATCAGCAACGTGCTGATTTCCCGCTCAAATATTTAAAGGCACAACTGTTAATACATAACACTCCTCCCCTCCCAGAAAACACTTGGTCTTATTTACATATTTATTTACATGTTATTTTTCGACGTAGTCACGCAAATAACCTGGGCGTCTCCTAGTTCTTTCTGACCTGCGCGGTTCAGTTCTGGGTGGTGTTTTGAGCTGGTCGGAGGGGCTGTTTTCTCCTCCCAGCTCTTTCTCTGGGCCATCGGGCTCTGGATTATCGGCCGACTTTTTCTTGGCCTCCGGCCTTGGATTAATTTTGAACTTTCCTGCTGCTTCCCTCGGGACCTGATGGCGTCGCTGGAACTCTGGGACCTCAGCTAAGTCTTGCGCCTCCCGGTCATTGTCAGCTGTGGATTCAAAGTGGTATTGGTCATTACCTGTCTCTGTTGGTTTGGTTTGGTCAGTTATTCGTTCCTTAACTGATCTATGTGGCGCCGCCACACTCGGTTGTCTGGTAGCTCTACCACGCACGATTTTGGCCCTGTTACTTTTGTTACTTGTCCGGCGACCCAACTCGGGCCGTCCCCATAGTTTCGGGCCCACACCCGTCGCCTATGCTCATTTCCTTGTTTTTCTAGCTCCCCTTGTAACCCTCGGGTGTGTAATGGGGTTCAAACGGTCAAGTGGGCACCGGAGTTTCCGTCCCATTAGCAATTCGGCTGGGCTTTTCCCGTGGCTGTGCTTGGGGTTCTGTGCTGGACGGCTAGGAAAGTCTATTTTGTTTGCCAGTCACCTGGCTTGAGCCTGGACAATGCCTCCTTAGCGCCCGGACGGAACGCTCTGCAAGGCCATTCGACGAGGGTGGAAAGGTGCAGAGAGGGCATGTCGGATGCCTTCCTCTGCCAGGTACTCTTCAAACTGGGCCGCCGTGAATTGGGGCTCATTGTCGGACACCAGAGTGTCCGCAACCCGTGAGTTGCGAATAGGTGGCGAGGGTTGCGATTACTGCTTCGGCTGTGGTGGACTTCATAAGTATGATCTCTAACCATTTGGAAAATGCGCCCACCACCACTAGGAACGTCTGGCCGTGAACGGGGCCAGCAAAGTCAATGTGGATTCTTGACCAAGGCCCTTGGGGCTTTTCCCATTCTCTGACTGGCGCTGTTGGGTGTAGCGGTCTGGACTCTCGTCAAGCTTGTCATTTCCTACCCTCTCAGCAATCTCTGGCCCATGAGTGGCCACCATACATAGCTTCTAGCTAACCCCTTCATCCTTACGATGCCTGGGTGACCCTCGTGGAGGAGGTCCAATACCTTGCCCCTTAACTTAACAGGAATTATTACACGATCACCCCACAACAGGCACCCCCCTTGAGCCGAGAGCTCATCACGTTTCTTAACAAATTCTTTGAACCGTTCGCCCGGCGCAGCGGGCCACCCTCTCTGTACCCAACCGAGTACAGTCCTTAACACAATGTCCCGGTATGATGCCCGAGCCACTTCCTTTGATGTGACTGGGCCAGAGTCCAACGAGTCAATAAGGAGGATGGGTGTCCCCGGAGTGGGGTCTTCGGTCGCCCCCGGCAGTGGGCATCGGCTCAACGCGTCTGCATGCCCCACTTCTTTTCCCGGTCGATGCTGCAGCTTGTATGAGTAAGCGGCTAAAAATATAGTCCATCGAGTCAAACGTGGCGAAAGTGCCACAGGCGTTGGCCGGTCGCCAGCCAGTAATCCAAGTAACGGTCTGTGGTCAGTCACGATTTCAAAATATGAAACATCATGGGAGTTGTAGTCCAAAGTATTTTGACTACCTAATAGCCTATTCCTGTTGTAGCATGTATAGATTTATATTAATACCACAGAAATCTACAAATACAGTATGTACACAAATTTTAAAATTTTGTGTATAAATTTTGCAAGTGTTTGATACATGCAAAATATATTCATCTGAGCACATTATGTGTTGGCCCTTTTTTTGGGGAAACAAGGTTCCATTCAATAAATACTGAGGTATATAAATATAAAGCATAAGTGGGGAGAAATAGTTATATACATGAACCTGACATCCTTGAAGCTTCAGATCACAGTTCCATAGAGAACACTCTATCACTATTTGCTTTGGAAGATGTGGTCTTTTCCAAATTGAAATGAAGGAGCAAATTTAAAAATAAACTTTTTTTCCTTTTCATTATTCAATTTGTTTTCCCATAAAGTTTATGGAGCAGCTACAATTAGATGAGTCCAACTTGCAAAGAAAAGAAAAAAAACAATGCAAGGGAACAACTTTATCAGATTCTAAGAATCTATTGTCCCCAAGTTGTTTGGGGGTGGGAGGAAACTGGGAGCCTCATTAGTGTTTAATGAAAATGCAGGGAATTAAACATTTAATAGCACAGAAGCACCCGTAATTAGCTTGTCCCCCAAATCCCCTGAACTATTATTCTTTGGTACAGGTTCAAAAATAAGACAAAGTCCCAGGGAAGGAGCAAATAAGGCAACGCAGGCTGAAATATCTCAAAGGAGGTCTACCACTAACTGCATTAATTCCACAGAAGTATATTAAGCCTTGCTGTACCTTGCTTTTGATTTTTTACAGCATGGCTGGGAAAGACAGAAGCAAACCATGTTATCTATTAGCTAACATGCTTTTTATAAGGCCACTGTGTCCTTGCTATGCTGCAACGACAGGCCCAAAGGTGCAATGTGTAATTAATGAAGAGAGAGTGCTTGATATATATTGATTGAAGGCGAGCTGTGTTAGTTTGGGATTCTATCTCTGGTGAAACAGAGCTAGATGGCAGAAGCACAAACTCCAAGCCAGAATAGACTTAACCATTCTGCTGTGTAAAGAAGGGGAGAAGTGTTATAATATTGCATAACTCAGTGCCTGGCAGTAAGAAGCAATAAAATATTTTCACCATAAGCAGAATGGCTTCTCTGTCTCACCATCCACTTAATACAACCAGATCCTGAATATTTTGCAGTAGCAGAAGTTGTATTTCCCAGGCCCACAGGGTGACTTAAGATAAGCTTGAGCTGTCCTGAACATTTTTATGGAACACCACAAAGGGTCCATTGAGATTGTAATCATCTTCATTTGCATTCGGATATATCAGCCTTCTCCAAATATGGTAGCCTAGATAGGTTAGTTGGCAAGTACCATTATTAGCAACTACCTTGATTCCTGACTTGCATGACCTAGGCAACATTTCATTTCATTTCAATTCAATTCTAGAAGGCATTAAATTTAGATAGAGTTGAAAGAGTTACTGTATTCCAAGACTGTTTCCCTGAAATTGAGATTGGAAATAGAATTTTCAAGAAAATCTTCAGAGCAATAAAAACAAAGAGCAAGGAGGAGAAAGGAAATTGAATATTTCATAGATTTATTTGGGGATTCATTTGGTAACGAATACAGAATGTCTGTTTTCTTTTCTTTCTTTTGTAACTCCAGATTACTAGATGAATTTTAGACAAATTATATATTACATCTAAATGAATATAAAGCTGAATCATATATGTGCATCTTCTAAACTCCATGTTAAAATAATTGATTTACTAGACACCCACCCCATATAACAAAGCTTTCTTACGTTCTCTAGCAGATTCTTTCAGTTATTAACATTTTTTAAATATGAAAATTATATTAGGATGAGTTCTTACATATTTTATTTTCTTTGTTCATATCTTTAGTGTTTTTATAAGATTTAACAACTTTTTAATCCACTCAGAGAATTCTAATTATTAAACAGATTAAAAATAGTAAAAAATACAAAATATGTATTTTAAAGCATGTGTCCAAATAAAATGACTTAGTAAATTTGTATTAGCTATATAATTTTGTTATCCTGAACACAAAACAGTTTTATTACTGCAGCACAACAACATAGCCCAGGACTAAAATACAAATAAAAAATATAAAGAAAGGTCTTTTGGATTCATTTCTGCTTCTTCATTTTTTGTGCAAATGCCACCAGATGGCACTCCATGGCTTGAAACCTAGGGGAGCCCACATAACAACTGAGTGCACAGTCATTATCTGGATTTGACTCAATTTGCTTCCTTATTTGAAAATATATTTAATTCTTTTTTGCCCATGAGTCATTCCCAACTAATCTAGGATCAGAAGAGTTGGTCAGCAACAGATCATATGTTTTACTAACTCGGTTCACACAGGAAACTGTTTATACCAGCCTCAACTACCATTTTTTTCCAAATTTAAAACTACTAACCTATCAGTTCCAGTTGAAAATATTTGCAGATCCCTCGCATCCTGGACATAAACTGTTTCAACTCCTACCCTCAAAACGACGCTATAGAGCACTGCACACCAGAACAACTAGACACAAGAACAGTTTTTTCCCGAAGGCCATCACTCTGCTAAACAAATAATTCCCCCAACACTGTCAGACTATTTACTGAATCTGCACTACTATTAATCTTCTCATAGTTCCCATCACCAATCTCTTTCCACTTATGACTGTATGACTATAACTTGTTGCTGGCAATCCTTATGATTTATATTGATATATTGATCATCAATTGTGTTGTAAATGTTGTACCTTGATGAAGGTATCTTTTCTTTTATGTACACTGAGAGCATATGCACCAAGACAAATTCCTTGTGTGTCCAATCACACTTGGCCAATAAAAATTCTATTCTATTCTATTCTATTCTATTCTATTCTATTCTATTCTATTCTATTCTATTCTATTGTTGGTGATGTCATAGGCTGAAAGTCAGATCTTTTGTACGTCCAGAGCTTCTGCTTTCCCAGATATGACATCACTGCAGACCTTTCTTAAGTTATACATAATCACTTATATTCTACTGATGTAGACATAGCATGCTTCTTACGTTGAAATATCTCCACAAAGATGCAGAGAAAATTCCCACAATTATAATAACATATCTTCACATCTTTGGTTACTTAATTCTGGGAAATAAGAAGCTGCACCTATGCATACTCTACTTCATGCTTTCACTTTTCTGTAAGTAATTATAGACTATGTCTTCTGTGAATAATCTGTTTTGATAAATACAGTAGAATGCAAATGAAAAATAAGAGGATGGAACATAGCATGGGTAAACAGGCAAAAAATGTAATAACAATGCTGAAATTATGAATTTTTATAGAAACAAGAATTACATATCATTTAACATTTGAGATTTTTCTAGCCGGTATCTTTAAAAATGTAGATTAATATACACTCCTCTGTCATTTAAAACCAAAATACTATCTCTATTACCTTCAGCCAACTTCTAGTTCCTCTATACAAGTCCCAGTAAAATAAAGGGGTCCATGCAAATAGTGTGTCATGGTCTTGTACAGTTTTCATTCATCCCTGCAAGGTATGTGCTTGATCTTCACTTGAAGAAATCTGGCTTCATAATTTCTCTGGATTTCTGAAAAGGATTTTGAATTGAAAAATGCTTTCTTGTCTTGCAGAAGATGAGTAAGAAAAAGGCAGTTAAAAAGAATTTCTCTCACCCCCACTTCTGTGTTTCAATGGTTACATAACATGTCTATAAGATCCTTTTTAGGTTAAGGAAAAAAACATATTTAATGAGTTTTTGTTTTTCTGATAAACTGGTTCCAGCCAAGAAGGAAGTAAAAAAATCCTTATTCTGATTAAATATTTGAAAGTCTATATGAAAAAACCAAAAATTCTGCTTCTAACTAATGAACCCTCAAGTATCTCAATGGAAATAAAAGCTGATGATCCAGAGTACATCTGCCTTCATGCTCAATGGTGTCAGTATCTTCAGATTTTCAGAGACTAATTTAACAATAATGCACATTCCCAAAACAGATTTACAGAAGTGTTATTGATACTGCAGCTTAACACTCCTTACTGCAGCCGTTCCCCTGAATTATTGGCTATCGAGAAGAAATGCAGCTGCACTTGTAAACCTTTTTCGCACATAAAAATGATATCGTGGCCTTCCATTCTGCAAGGCTGTAGTTAAAGGCTCTGTCAACATTGCCATTATAAATTACAACCCTTTTTGAACACATTTATGAACTAGAAAAACGCACACTGTTTCTCAGCAAGAATGGCTTGTAGGCCTCATCAGTTCCTAAATACCCATTTGAATGGTGCTGTTAGCTAGCTTTCAACACCAATATGTGCAAATCTTGGAACCAATTCAAACGTTATGGGGCAGCACCACCCAGGACTCAGCCAGCATATCTCAGGCCAAGAACATGCTCTCAAATGCAAAGGCTTATTGATAGAAACAAATGGAGTAGTATTAAAAAGAGCAGCTCTGAGCAAATACAGAGTGCATTTTTTTCTCTAGCTATTTTGTGTGGGTCCATGCAATTAGAAGTGGAATAAACAGCATAAAAGCAGAATATAAACTTCTAAGACAATTTTTTAAAAGAATTTAAGAATATTGTCCTATTAGAGTTACAATTCATATGTAAAAAACTTATTTGAAATTGCAGATAATGAATTTGTTCATTATCTGCAAACAACAGGAGCTTTTGAAACAATAAGACAGGACAATTCTTTAACCCAAACTTAGGGACAAAGATAATAATTAGATCTAACCTAAGATAGTTACACTTATCCCACTGAAATCAATGAATGAAGTCTCTTGTGATTACCTTATATCCTACTGCAGCATGACATAGTCAAGTTCAATATCAAGTCACTCTTATCTGACTGACTGGCCACAGTTTTCCAAAATGTGATTGCTGCTTAATATATACATGGCACGCACTGTTTCTGCTATATTTGCAATGTGAGCACTAGGCATACAGTACACCTTGCAACTAGTATAAAAGTAGATATTAGGTAGGATACATTTGGAGAGGGTGGGGCAGAAGGAGGGCAAGAATTAGCATTTCAATTACAATTTTCAGCTGTATTGTTTGCATCATTTTATCCAACTTTCTTTGAATTTATCTTTAAGGGCACAATAGCTCACAGTTTTTAGCAAGTATTTTCTATAGCTATAGAAAATATAGAAGGTACAGCAAGTACTTTAAGATAATAGTCATAGATTCACTCCTTGATTTTTACATCTTTTTAAAATATGTTTTGTTCCAAAATTAATTAATTTTATATTTTAATCAATTATTTTTTATTTATTTTTTTGTTTACATTTATACCCCGCCCTTCTCCGAAGACTCAGGGCGGCTTACAGTGTATAAGGCAATAGTCTCATTCTATTTGTATATTTTTACAAAGTCAACTTATTGCCCCCCCAACAATCTGGGTCCTCATTTTACCTACCTTATAAAGGATGGAAGGCTGAATCAACCTTGGGCCGGGCTTGAACCTGCAGTAATTGCAGGCTTTGTGTTCTTAATAACAGGCCTTACCAGCCTGAGCTATCCGGCCCCTACATTTTGGAATGTAATTAATTACTTTAATAAAAAATCAATCCAAAATTAAATATTTCTATCCTGAATTATTCTATGTACTTCATACCATAGTAATGAGTGAGTGAGCAAATTTTTCCAACCCAATGAAATTCCATTTCAGATATCCATTGCTGAATTTCCTATTCACCTTTTTGAGGGAATGTACTTGTGTGAGATTACTGTTCCACTTAGCATCACACATGTAGACACATGGTCAGTAACTACATGAGATCCTTTCACTATTGATAGTTTTCTGAATCAGATAATTTTCTGAATCAGAGAATCACCATATTCATATTGCTACCTGTATTTTAAATCAGCATGCTTCAGTGAACAGATTTCAGCCAGTGATGTTTTTTCACAAGCTAGATGGCTGTTGAGATATGCAAAGAATCAGGAATTGAGACAATGATCAAGGTCTTGTCAGCTTACTTTTGTGCATGTGGGGATTTGGGCACTGAAATA
This sequence comes from Ahaetulla prasina, assembly GCF_028640845.1. Taxonomy (NCBI): domain Eukaryota; kingdom Metazoa; phylum Chordata; class Lepidosauria; order Squamata; family Colubridae; genus Ahaetulla; species Ahaetulla prasina. The sequence goes on along the minus strand of NC_080542.1, from coordinate 37,554,066 downwards.
GTGAGTAGGCAGAAATTAAGATACTGAACTGGCTATGGCTGGCCCTGCGGCAGACTCATACTTTGAGAATCACTATTGTAGGCAATATTGGGGATGTGATATCCATAGGTGAAATGCGCAACTGGTTTTAAAATAAAAGTCTAGACTTGTTTAATTGAAAAAGAAAATAGAGAATTCACATGGTACAAAACTAAATGCATCATACTCTAGGATCATCCATAAGCCAAATATTATATAACAATATAATATAACAACAGAGTTGGAAGGGACCTTGGAAGCCTTCTAGTCCAACCCCCTGCCCAGGCAGGAAACCCTACACCATCTCAGTCAGATGGTTATCCAACATTTTCTTAAAAATTTCCAGTGTTGGAGCATTCACAACTTCTACAGGCAAGTCGTTCCACTTATTAATTGTTCTAACTGTCAGGAAATTTCTCCTCAGTTCTAAGTTGCTTCTTTCCTTGATCAGTTTCCACCCATTGCTTCTTGTTCTACCCTCAGGTGCTTTGGAGAACAGCCCGACTCCCTCTTCTTTGTGGCAACCCCTGAGATATTGGAACACTGCTATCATATCTCCCCTAGTCCTTCTTTTTATTAAACTAGTCCTTCTTTTTATTAAACTATAAATTATTATTAAATTAGGTGGGTACTCTATTGCTTTGTTAGCAAAGATGCCTATTTATCCAAGAAAAGCAAAAGAAGGGTCAGATGCAGTGATGGGATTTAAATTTTTTTACTACTGGTTCTGTGGGCGTGGCTTGGTGGGTGTGGCATGGCTTGGTGGGCGTGGCTTGGTGGGCGTGGCAGGGGAAGGATGCTATAAAATCTCCATTCCCACCCCACTTCAGGGGAAGGTTACTGCAAAATCCCCATTTCTTCCCAATCAACTGGGACTCGGGAGGCAGAGAATAGATGGGGGCAGGGCCAGTCAGAGGTGGTATTTACTGATTCTCCAGACTACTCAAAATTTCCACTACCGGTTCTCCAGAGCTGGTCAGAACCTGCTGAATATCACCTCTGGTGAGATGGTAGGAGCATCTTAAGGGTGGGGGACCATCCTTATCACATTGTCGTCTGGTAAATGCATGTTTTCTGATTGGCCATCCTCACTATGGCAGTTTGATTTGGTAAATAAGTATAGGGAGTCCATACTTATGACCGCAATTGAGTAACAAAAATTATGTTACTAAGTGAGAAATTTGTTAAGTGAGTTTTACCCCATTTTACAACTTTTCTTGTCACATTTGTTAACTGAATCACTGCAGTTATTAAATTAGTAACCCAGTTTTTAAGTGAATCTGATTTCCTCATTGACTTTGCTTGTCAGAAGATCACAAAAGGTGATCATATGACCCAAGGACACTGCAACTGTCATAAATGTGAGTCAGTTGCCGAGCATCCAAATATAAATCACATGACCATGGAGATGCTGCAATAGTCATAAATGTGAAAAATGATCATAAGTCACTTTTTTCGGTGCTGTTGTAACATTTTTTTTCTCATATGATTTCATACATCAAGTATGAATTGTAAGTCAAGGACTATCTGTAATTATTTTTTTTACAAAAATGCATAAAGATGGAAGATCTTAGCTGAGGATCTTAAGTAGGTTAACATTTTCAGTTCTATAAACTCTAGATGCTTCCATCCAAAGCTGTTACCATATAATTATTTTGCCCAATTCACAGAATTTTATGTAGGGTAGAGAAAGAGTGCAACTTATTTGTACCTTATGACTATCATTAAGTGTTGTAAGTGTTGTACCTTGATGAACCTATCTTTTCTTTTATGTACACTGAGAGCATATGCACCAAGACAAATTCCTTGTGTGTCCAATCATCGCGTCCAAGATGGCGCGATGAAAATCTTCCTCGGAACGGGCGGCTGCCTTTCCTAGGGGCCTGGGACCGGGAGGTTTCGTTTTTCGACCTCCTGGTCCCAGACCCTGCCGGGGGAACATCTGAAGCAGCGCCCAGGATGAAGCTGGCCGAGTTGAGGGCCCAGACCGTATGGTAGGCTCGGCGTTCTTCCCGGCATTTTTCCCGACCGTTTTGGCCATTTCCGGATGTCTCCTCCGGCCTTCTGTTTGGACGTCAGAGAGCCAGAGGGTCGGATGAGTCATCGGGAGGGTCCGTCCTGCTGAAGGGGGAGTTGGAGGTGCGGCTGGCCCTCTTGTAGACCCTCTGCAGTACGACCCGGAATGGCCCAAGATGGTGGTGGCGGCGGCGGTGACAGCTGGAGTTTCGGCCGTCGGTGACATGGCGGACTTCACCTGAGGGGTTTATTCTGGTTGGCCATGGTCCTCATTAGGCCTGTAGACCTGGAGTTACCGGGTATGGAGTCCTTGGCCCATATTGACCTTTTACATCATGGTCTATATTGCATGGAGTCCATGGCCCATATTAATTTTTTTACATCAAGGTATATATTTACTGTTAATAAGACCGAATGGACCGGCTCGGAGGAGTGGGAGCCGAGTTCTGCTGCAGTAACATCTTGACCGGCTTGGATGGACAGCTAACCGTTCTGTACTTTTTGTTATGCGGAGATTTTCAACCGCGGACCTTCTTGCCCTGCGAGATTCCCCTCTCTCGCAGGTCTGGCCCTCCACACTATCGAGGGCACATCTTGAGGATGGGTTTTGGAACCCCAAGAGTTGGCATGCGAAATCTAGGAGGCTTAGGGGATTTTTAATGAATTGTTTTAATCGTTTTTTACCGGAAAGTTTTAAGGGGAATTTTAAGGGGGGGAGGGAAATTGACGGGTTTGGTTCGGGGGGGTGGGGGGGTGGGGGGGGAAACCCGTCAGGGAGGGAGCTAGGTCCACCATGTGTTCGCGGCGGTAACTTAATAGGTCCTAGGGTTGTCGAGAGGGGTGTCGTTCCAGTTTGTCAGGGTCGAGCTATTACTACGGTAAGTGGGAGAGGCAGATATGACGGAAGGGGGGGGCACATCAGGTTTCGGGGGCTCACCCTCGCTGTTTACGAGCGATTGCGTGCTCCGGCCCTCCGGGATTTTCCCGTGACCCGAGTGGCCAGAGTGCTCGGGACCTGGGCCTTCGGCTGATGTTATGTAATGCCAGGTCCGCAGTTAATAAAGCCCCCCTGATCGCAGACCTTATTCAGGAAGGGACTCCGGACGTGATGGGCATTACGGAGACCTGGTTGGGCACTGAAGGGGGGGTCCCCCTAGTGGAGATGTGCCCACCAGGTTTCCGAGCATTCCATCAGCCGAGGGCCCAGGGTAGGGGTGGCGGGGTGGCGGTTATTATTAAGGAGAGTCTTGAGCCGAGGGAGACCACTGTGCCTCAGATAGCTGGGTGTGAAACCCTCTACGTGAAATGGGGTCGTAGGACTCAGGTGGGCTTGTTGATCACGTACCTGGCTCCTTGCTGCGTGACAACAGCCCTGCCTGAGCTGTTGGAGTTGCTGGCCGGGTTGGCAGTTGAAACCCCTAGACTGTTGGTCATAGGGGATTTCAATTTGCCATCAGCCGGCGCAGCTTCCTCGGCAGCTCAGGAGTTCATGGCTTCCATGATGGCCATGGACCTGAGTCAACTAATCGACGGCCCTACCCACATCGGGGGAGGCACCCTAGACTTGATTTTTATCTCTGGCCAGTGGTTGAATGATCTGGTTTTAAATGATTTAGTTGTTGAACCTCTGTCATGGTCAGATCATTTTCTCCTTCGTCTAGACTTTCTGACCGCTACCCACCACCGCAGGGAGACGGAACCAATGCGCTGGTTCCATCCCAGGCGCCTGATGGACCCGGAGAGGTTCCTGATGGAGCTTGGGCCGTTTCCCGAGCACCTGGCCCATGACACGACTGAAGAACTAGTTGCGGCCTGGGAACAGGCCACGGCTGGAGCTTTGGACGTGTCGTGCCTTTGCGGCCTCTGACCTGGCGTCGGTCTCAACCAGCTCCTTGGTTCTCCGAGGAGCTGAGGGAGATGAAGCGCCAGAGAAGACGCCTAGAGAGTATCTGGAGATCCAGCCGTTCTGAGGCTGACCGGACACTAGTTAGGTCCTATAGTAGGACCTACCTAGTGGCACTGAGGATGCGAAGCATTCTTACGTTTCCTCCCTCATTGCGTCGGCAGATAACCGCCCGGCCGCCCTGTTTCGGGTTACCCGCTCTCTCCTTCATCAGGAGGCACCCTAGACTTGATTTTTATCTCTGGCCAGTGGTTGAATGATCTGGTTTTAAATGATTTAGTTGTTGAACCTCTGTCATGGTCAGATCATTTTCTCCTTCGTCTAGACTTTCTGACCGCTACCCACCACCGCAGGGAGACGGAACCAATGCGCTGGTTCCATCCCAGGCGCCTGATGGACCCGGAGAGGTTCCTGCCGGAGCTTGGGCCGTTTCCCGAGCACCTGGCCCATGACACGACTGAAGAACTAGTTGCGGCCTGGGAACAGGCCACGGCTGGAGCTTTGGACCGTGTCGTGCCTTTGTGGCCTCTGACCCGGCGTCGGTCTCAACCAGCTCCTTGGTTCTCCGAGGAGCTGAGGGAGATGAAGCGCCAGAGAAGACGCCTAGAGAGTATCTGGAGATCCAGCCATTCTGAGGCTGACCGGACACTAGTTAAGTCCTATAGTAGGACCTACCCAGTGGGGATGCGAAGCATTCTTACATTTCCTCCCTCATTGCGTCGGCAGATAACCGCCCGGCCGCCCTGTTTCGGGTTACCCGCTCTCTCCTTCATCAGGAGGGGCGGGAGGACCCCCTACAAGGGCGTGCCAAGGAGTTTAACAGTTATCTATACAATAAAATTGTTCAGCTTCGGGACGGACTGGATCAAAATTGGGTAGATCCAGGCTAGGGTTCTGAGACCCGTCTTGTTGAGGTGGTTTGGGATGACTTTGATCCTGTGACTCCCGAGGACATGGACAGGTTGCTGGGTAGGCTGAATGCCACTACATGTTTACTGGATCCGTGCCCCTCCTGGTTAGTACTGGCTACTCAGGAGGTGACATGAGGCTGGCTCCGGGGGATTACAAATGCTTCATTGCGGGATGGGATCTTTCCTGCTGCCTTGAAAGAGGCGGTGGTGAGACCCCTCCTCAAGAAGCTTTCCCTGGACCCAGCTGTTTTAGGGAATTACCGGCCAGTCTCCAATCTTCGCTTCACGGCGAAGGTTGTAGAGAGTGTGGTGGCATGTCAGCTACCCCAGCACCTGGATGAAGTTGTCTATCTAGACCCGTTCCAGTCCGGCTTCGGGCCCAGGTACAGTACGGAGACAGCTTTGGTCGCACTGGTGGATGATCTCTGGAGGGCCAGGGACAAGGGTTACTCCTCTGCCCTGGTCCTATTAGACCTCTCAGCGGCTTTTGATACCATCGACCATGGTATCCTGCTGCGCCGGTTGGAGGGGTTGGGAGTGGGAGGCACCGTTTATCGGTGGTTCTCCTCCTACCTCTCTGACTGGACGCAGACGGTGTTGACAGGGGGGCAGAGATCGACTCCAAGGTGCCTCATGTGTGGGGTGCCGCAGGGGTCGATTCTCTCACCCCTCCTGTTCAACATCTATATGAAGCCACTGGGTGAGATCATCAGTGGCTTTGGGGTGAGATACCAACTGTACGCTGATGACACTCAGCTGTACTTTTCCACCCCGGGCCACCCCAGTGAAGCTGTCGAAGTGCTGTCCCGGTGTTTGGAAGCCGTACGGGTCTGGATGGGGAGGAACAGGCTCAAACTTAATCCCTCCAAGACGGAGTGGCTGTGGATGCCGGCACCTCGGTACAGTCAGCTGCAGATGCGGCTGTCTGTCGGGGGTGAGTCATTGGCCCCGATGGAGAAGGTACGCAACTTGGGCATGCTCCTGGATGGTCGGTTGTCCTTTGAAGATCATTTGGCGACCGTCTCCAGGAGAGCTTTTTATCAGGTTCGCCTGATCCGCCAGTTGCGTCCCTTCCTGGACCGGGATGCCTTATGCACGGTCACTCATGCTCTCGTTACCTCTCGCCTGGACTACTGCAATGCTCTCTACATGGGGCTCCCCTTGAAGAGCACCTGGAGACTTCAGCTAGTCCAGAATGCGGCTGCGCGGGTTATTGAGGGAACAGTTTGGAGCTCCCACGTAACACCTATCCTGTGCAGACTGCACTGGCTACCTGTTGTTTTCCGGATGCGCTTCAAGGTATTGGTTACCACCTTTAAAGCGCTCCATGGCTTAGGACCGGGTTATTTACAGGACCGTCTACTGCTGGCCTCGATCTCCCATCGCCCGGTGCGCTCCCACAGAGAGGGACTCCTAAGGGTGCCGTCAGCCAAACAGTGTCGACTGGCGGCCCCCAGGGGGAGGGCCTTCTCTGTGGGGGCTCCGACCCTGTGGAACGAACTTCCCCTCGGACTTCGACAACTACCAGACCTTAGGACCTTTCACCGCGAACTTAAAACCTATTTATTTCGTATGGCTGGACTAGCTTGATTTTTTATCTTTAAATTTTAATTGACTTTTGCTGGTTTTTTTAAATTTAAATTTTTGTAATTTTATGGGGGTATATGTTATTTTAATATTTGGGCAAATTTAAATCAGTTTTTTAAGGGTTGTTTTTACTATTGTGTATGTTTGTATTTTATCTGCCTGTTCACCGCCCTGAGTCCTTCGGGAGAAGGGCGGTATACAAATTAAAATATTCTATTCTATTCTATTCTATTTGGCCAATAAAAAATTCTATTCTATTCTATTCTATTCTATTCTATTCTAGTCTAGTCTATTCTATTCTATTCTATTCTAACTAATTACATTGTTATTACTTGTACCCTTTATCTGCTTTCCAGATGTTCTTCCATTCTTTCCCTTTGCATAAATAAAACTCATTAGAAAAAAAAATCCAAAATATATATGGTCTATCTTTTGATTGGAAAAATCAATATACTCTGTGTCTTACTCAAAATGTTCTATTTCAAAACAAGTGTAGATAGTTTCTTTGACTGATCAACTTTTCATTTGAAATGTAATTGGTGTTAGCACTCAATAGATTCTAGTGGCTCCCAAAGCCCATCTTAATACGTATGTCTATACACCACATACCATTATTTTTGTTTCCTGATTCAGTTAAGATCTGAGAAGATGGATAACAATGCTAATTTTTTTTACAATATCTGAAGAAACTATCACTGAATCACTTCAAGACATTATTGGAACTTTTAAAAATAAGTGAATTCCTAAATCAGTCACTGATGTTAGGAAAGTCTACAGCTGAGCAAAAGAAAGTTAAATTTGAAACCATGCTCAGTTCTGCCAGAACAGGATAAAAAGTGTCTGTCATGGGCTTTTGAAATTCTATTACTGGATGCCAATCAAAATAAGAGTTCTGCCATACTACCACCCTTCCCATTTGTAAATCATTCTCAGTGCAGTTCAAGACTAACCTGCAATTCCTCCAAATTATCTTTACCATCTGCTTTTTAAAATCATTTTCATGATGGTGTGTCTTCTCAGCCTTTTGGCTAAGATCATGTGTAGTTGTCTGTGTGTTTATGGGTTTGAAAATTATAGAGAAAAACTGCAACCAATCATTATTCATCCCAATTAGTCAATAGCTCAGTATGGAGAATGGCACTTAAGCAATGTCACTATTTCTGTATCAATCTTGCCAGTCACTGGAATAGTATTTCCAGAGCTTCAAGTTTAACAAACATTAACACACACACACACACACAAAACCATGTAGTTAACATGCTTTTTGTCTAGATTTGCCTGTTAATTTGCCAACATTCCTCCTCCGCTATTAAGATAGCGTTGTTGTTTTTTGTTGTTGTTTTTTTTTGTTGTTTTGGTTTTTTTATTTACATTTATACCCCGCCCTTCTCCGAAGACTCAGGGCGGCTTACAGTGTATAAGGCAATAGTCTCATTCTATTTGTATATTTTTACAAAGTCAACTTATTGCCCCCCCAACAATCTGGGTCCTCATTTTACCTACCTTATAAAGGATGGAAGGCTGAGTCAACCTTGGGCCGGGCTTGAACCTGCAGTAATTGCAGGCTTTGTGTTCTTAATAACAGGCTTTACCAGCCGGAGCTATTCCGGCCCCTATTCCAGTTTGAAAGTTAGGAATGATTTTTTTTAAAAAGTTTGGCAAACACACTGATACTCCTTTAAAAATCTTCTTTCCATGGCAGCAGAGCAATCCAGAAAGTATGTTTTCCCAATAATTCTTGGGGAAGAGTGATCATGCAATATTGGAATTCAACATTATGCAAACACAAGTAATAGAACAAATTAGAGTCTTGGACTTTAAAAGAGCTGATTTCAATAAACTTTTGGGTTTGGGGAGGATTCTGTGGATGAGAATCCTCAAAGAGAAAACAATCTAAGAAGCTTGAGAAGCCTTGAAAAGCAAAATTATAAAAACCCAGTCTAGCACAATTCTAATGAAAAAGAAAAATAAGATATCTCAAAAGAAACCAGCATGACTGCATGAAAAACTCTCTGATAAATTAAAAGACAAAAAGGACAAATATTAAAAATGGAAATAGAGGCATATAACCAAAGCAGAATATCAGCAATAGCTCAAGCTGCAAAGATGAAGTCAGGAAAGCTAAGGCTGAAAATGAACAAAGGCTTGTGACAAAAGTCAAAAATAACAAAAGCGCTTCTTTCAACATCTAAAAAACAAGAAAAAGGTCAAGGAAACAATTGATCCATTAACGGGAGAAAATGGCAAGAAGGAGATGAACAGGGAGAAAGCAGAACTGTAACTTATTTTTTACATCTGTCTTTAAACAAAAGGGATAAAACAGTTCAACCTATCAAAAACAGTACTGTAGAAGACAGATTAGAAATACAAGTTAAAATAGGCAAGAAAATGGCAAGAGAACAGAACACCTGTCCATCCTAGACAAGTTCAAATAACCAGGACTAGATGGATTTCACTCTAAGGTTCTTTTTTTTTTTTGAAAAAAAATATTTTTATTTCTCATAAACATGTCTTAAATGTACAGTCTCTTATTCATTGTTAATCATACATATTCTCTTTTAACTTTCATATTAGTTCATTCTTCATTCTATTACTTAATTTGAGTATGCTCGGGGTTGCTTTTCTACCATTCCATCTCCCTTATTTTACAACAATCCTTTTCTCCTTCTCCTCTTTCCCTTCCCTCCTTTCTTCTATCTTCTTCTATTTTCTTCTTTCCTCTTCTCCTTCCCCTTCTCTCCTTCCCCTTCCTTTCCTCCACTCCTTCCTTCTTCCTCCCTTTCTAACTTTCTCTCCTACTCTAATTTCCCCACTCTTTCTCCTTCCTTTCTTCTCCCCTCCGATCTATCCCTCTACTCCTCTTTTCACTCTCTCCATTGTTCTATTCATTTTCAATTCAATATTTTCCAAAGTGGAATCTGAGCAACCCCGGTTTTCTATTTACTTTCTTTTCAATTTCTTTTCTATTTTACTCATTTCACATATATCATCATAAATGTACATTTATATAGTAACCTTTTTTCCTTTTCCCCCCCTCCTTCCCCCTTTTCCATTTACACAGATATCATCTGGGTTTCTATTCCTTTTTGTCTTCTCTCTCATTTACTTTTACCCTATCTAATTTATTAATCTCTAATCTTTTATTCATATTTCTTTTCTAATCACTCATAAAAATGTCCCCATGTCTTGAAATACACTGATTCCTCTTTATCTTTTATTCTTAATGTTAGTCTATTCATTTCTGCACATTCTAAAATCTTCTTTACTATCTCTCCTTCTAATGGGATTTTTTCTGCTTTCCAGTTTTGTGCAAACACTATTGTAGCTGCTGTCATTATATGTATAATCAAATATATATCTTCTTTGCCATATTTCTCTGGTAAAATTCCCAAAAAAATGTCTCTGGTCTTAACTCTGTATGCTGGTATAGCATACCTTTTAACCATGTTTGTATTTTAACCCAATAATTCCATGACCACCACATATGATAATATGATCCCAGCGACTGATAACATTTCCAAAATTTAGCTGATTTGTCTTTTGCTAACCTTTCTGGTGGCATATGCCATCTATAAAACATTTTATATAAATTTTCTTTATATGCTCACTCTAAGGTTCTGAAAGAACTGGCAGATATGATCTTAGAGCCACTTAACCATATCTTTCAAGGCTCCTGGAGCACCAGGGAACTACCAGAGGACTGGAAAAGTCCTTTTCAAAAAAGGAAAAAAAATAGATCCAGGAAATTATAGACCTATCAATATCTGAGAAGATTCTGGAAAAGATAATCAAACAATGAATCTGTGAACATTTAGAGGTAAACAAAGTCATAACCAGAAGCCAACATGGATTTGTCAAAAACACATCATGCCAGACAGATCTTATTGCATTCTTTGACAAAGTGACAAAATTAGTGGACCAGAGAAATGTTGTGGATATAATTTACCTGGACTTCAGTAAGGCATTTGATAAAGTAGATCACAACCTATTACTTGTTAAGAAAGAAAAATGTGGGTTAGACAGCACCACCACCAATGGATTTGTAACTGGTTGACCAACCATACTCAATGTGTAATTCTTAATGGAACTGCATCTATGTGGAGGGAAGTATGCAGTGGGGTATCCCAAAGCGCTATCTTAGGCCAAGTACTCTTTAATATTAATGATTTAGATGAGGAGATAGATAAGAAATTCATCAAATTTGCAGATACCACCAAGCTGGCAGGAATAGTCAACACTCCAGAAAATAGGTTAAGTTCAGAAGTATCTTGACAGACTTGAACACTGGGTCCTATCTTAAAAAAATGAAATTCTTTTAAAAAGTAAGGTTATATATATAGGCAACAAAACCCCACATGCACAGATATAGTAAAGGTGATACCTGGCTTAATAGTAGTAACTGTGAGAGGGATCTTGGAGTCCTAGTGGACAATTCCTTATGACCCAGCAGTGTGTTGCGTCTACCAAGAATCCCAACACACTCCTAGGCTGCATTAAAGAGGAATACAATCAAGACAATAACACTTCATGTTATTACCACTTTATAATGTGTTGGTAAGACCACACTTGGAATACTGCTTCTAGTTTGGTTGCCATGATATAAAAAAAATGTTGAGACTCTAGAAAAAGTACAGAGAAGCGCAACAAAGATGATTAGGGAACTGGAGGTTAAAACATATGAAGAATGGTTACAGGAATTGGGTATGTTTAGTTTAATGAAAAGAAAGACTAGGGGTGACATGGTAACAGTGATTACCTTATCTAACAGGTTGCCATAAAGAAGAGGAGGTAAATTTATTTTTCAAAGCTCCTGAAGGCAGGACAAGAAGCAATAGATGAAAAATAATCAAGGAGAGAACCAACCTAGAACTAAGGAGAAATTTCCTGACAGTTAGAATAATTAATCAGTAGAATGACTTGCTTCAGGAAGTTGTGTGTGCTCTAACACTAAAGGCTTTTAAGAAGGGACTGGACAACCATTTGTCCAAAATGGTATATAGGGTTTCCTGCCTGAACAGAGGATAGGACTAGACCTCAAGGTCCCTTCCAACTCTGTTATTCTGTGTGGTGCAGCTGAAAAACTGGTATACTAGCAAAATTGGGCTGAGAGAAATGTTCAGAGGTAGGGAATGTGACAAGCAATCTTTCCAGGAAGAAAACAAATGCCCTCAAATATTGAATGAATTTGGGATGCAAATTTCATTTGTCTCTGATGTAACAAGAAATATTGTTTTCCAAGGGCAAGAAGGAAGTAGAGTTTTAAGTGTGTAACAAATCACTACTTGTTGGAACCTGATACAATGTGATTGGCAAAAATACATTGTATCAGGGGCAAGGAAAAATAGTTTGATAAGGATCAATATTTTTCTGAGCAAATCAGTAAAAGTGGCAATCGGTAACTTTATGTTTTATGAGGTAATAATATGCATATTTTTCAAGTTACTAAGAAATCATAAATTTGCAGCAATGCTCAGCTGATGGCAGACGTGGAGCAAAGAAAAATAAGTTTCCAGGAGTTCTTAGTGGCTATAGTGCACGGAAATGTTTCTTCCAATTTCTATGACTCCCATAAGACAAACTAATAAATAAAAATATGGTACTTAACCTATATTGGACTTTTTAAATGTTAAAAACATTTTGAATTATGTAACTGTTTTATATATTCTTATAATATCTTTGTACTGTAGACCAATCCAAAGAAGTGCCCTTTGGCAGGCATAAAAGCATCCTTTGCAAGAGGTCATCTAATAAGAAACAGGATCCTGATTCCTAATTTGAATTCTCAGCCACTCAGGTTTCCTTAGTCTTCACTTACAAGGAACATTTAAAATGTACTTGGATTAAACACTCAGAAGTAACTGAGGATCCTGAAAGAATCCAAATAGATGGCGGGGGGGGGGGGAGTAAGGAAAAGGTTGTTGTTACCTGATACCACAAAGATACCATCTTTATGGTACCAGGACTTTTATGCTGGATCAATTAGCCCTTGTTGAATACAAGCTTTAAAATAATAACACTTTTTTCCTCAGATACAGTCAAATAAAACAAAGAATTATATATTATATAGAATAAAAATCCATTCCATGTCTGAACTGCTCTTACACCTGTATAATTTAATGTTTCAAGCAATGCAGACATGGAAGATTTTTAGAAATAGTGTTATAGTATATTTGGCCTTCTTTGACTAGGTATGAAACAAAAACCTCAACTTTCATAACAGGGAAAAATCAAAAATATGAATCTATACAAAAAACTTAAGTTTTAAAAAGAATACTAGATCATCTTAGAAAGCATTTTTAAATAAATAGAATGTACAAATTATTTTAAGCATGTTTATTTAATAATTCTATGATGATGATGATGATGATGATGATGATGATGATGATGATGATGATGATGATGATGATTTAGTGCTAGTACCAACTGACTAATATCCTTGACCTATGCTTTTCTAATGTTATGTTTATGTTGTTTTATTCACTAAGAGGTCTTCAAAAGACTTTAGATGCATGTTCTTTTCTAGAGCACCATTCTTTTTTCAATGTATGGAAAGGAGAGATGCCAATTTGTTACAGATTCATAACCCAAAAGGGGTCTTCACTGCTATTGGCAGGCAAACTATCAAATAGAGACTCAATTGTGTAATTCTTTTGCCTAATAGTACACTTCCAAGCTGCACTGGCCAGAGGTGGCCAGTAGGGAGAGCTGCAGTGTGCACCTTTTTTATTTCTCTAAAAAAAAAAAGAAGAAGCAGCAAGAAAATCTTCCCTTAACAATAGGGAAATACTTAAATGACAATATACAAACGCTAGTATGAGCTAAGATGCTAGCCTATTGCAGCCAATGACAAGCTCCTTGGCATCATAAAGGAGGCAGATGGCAAGCAACTAATGTGACAGAGGCCTTCAAAAAAGGAAATGTAAGACCTGCAGAAGGAGGGGGGTGGGGAGATGCTATTATTAAAACTCAACAGACTGTAAGGAAGTCAGAAAAAGGAGAGGATTTGGAAATAACATTTGGGAAAGAATGAATCAATTTGTACAAGAATTTAGACATGATGGCAAAAAAAGAGTAAGATTTTCAGGGCGTGAAAATAAATACATATTGATCTCTTGTACCAGCTATGGAAAATAATGCTAAATTGGGAGAGGTAAGGTAAGAATGCTTGACTCTGCCCTTTTGGCTCAGTTTATCATTTTAAATCCTTCTGTTTGCTTTGGCAAACACTTTGGGAGTGTTTCTAAAAATACAGCCTACAAATCTGTATCTATTGTTGTTTGCACTTTCCCCCAGTATACACTTTAAAAAAACAGTACTCTTTTGAGAAGCATTTTCCTTATATACATCTTTTGTAAATACAATGTTTTACAGATCTGTGTGCTGAAGAACAAAGTGCAGAAAATTATGGATTTCAATGAAGAAATATAGCTTGAATATTGCAGATTCAAATTCTGCAAATTGGATAACTTTGCACTACAATGCAATCCAATCATTACTTACCCATTCCTAGGATGTCTGAGGAATAAAGAGTAATATTTAAAACATATACATGTTGCTGTGTGTTTACCTTTTAGGATCTCCCCTCTGGCAATCATATCTGTTAGGACAGTTATCTCTATACATTCATATAATACTTTGTTTACAGTCCTTTGGAAAATTGATGTTTTCACAATCATTGCATTGCCTTTTAGTCATTTCTCACAACTTTTGATATGTCCTTCTGAGATATTAATTGCATGTCATTTTATCTTGTGCTGCGCATATTTACAGAATTTAGTGTTTTGCACGGTTGCATATTTTATGATAATGCCTTATTCTTTCTGATTTGTTGCACTTGATGGTTTTAACAGAATAACATATTACAAATACTAAAAATATATACATAAATGGAAGTAGATTTATATTTGCAGGTCATGCACTGTGCACCTTTTCCATCATCTTTGACTGGACATGTTCTTTCCGTAACTTGTGCTTCCTGCTTGCTATAATGCTAACTGATTTTGCAGCTGTCAAAATGGATTGTGGCCCATCAGAACTTTGAGAACAATGCTTTTGTTAGGTCAGTTGCATGTTTTGCATAAAGTCTGTGTCTGACTCATAACAGCTGAAGATGAACCCTTAGAAATCTTTCAAATGGGAAAATCATAATGTAATTCATTTCTATGCAAGATCTTCAGGTGGATCAACACTTCTGCGAGATAAACTGATAATGTTGTTTTGGGCCATTTGTGAAAAGGGATGTTGGTCCTACCTGATATGTTCCTTCTCGATGGGATAGTGGGAGGGTCCAAGAATGGGTTCTATGATGTCCTTTCTGCCCAGAGACTGAGTGAAAATTGAAGCCACGCCCAGGTGCCTCTCTGTCTCTGGCTCCAGTTTCAACGAAGGCATAGCTGTAAATAAAGTCTGAACATGGGATTAGTAGTTCCCAACCCTGGCCCAGGCTGTCGGTAAGGGTGGGTTTGGACCTTCCCACTATTCCACTGAAAAGGAACGTATCAGGTAGAACCAATGTCCCTTCTCCAGGACCAATGTCCCATCTGCCCCCCCCCATGGAATGCAACTTCTGTAATACCCTTCTCGCAAATGCAGCGTCAGCCAACACAAAAGAGTCCAACTTATAGTGTCTAATAAATGGCAAGGGGGAAGCCCAGGTCGCCGCCCTGCAAATTTCCTAAATGGATGCTTGGGTAGCCCAAGCTGCCATGGTGGCAGTACTCCTAGTTGAGTGTGCCGTAACCGATCTGGGTAAGGGCAGAGCCTTGGACTGGTAGGCTGTGGCTATGCAGGCTCTTAACCATCTGCCCACCATCGACAGGGTGACTCTAGAGTTTATGGAGGATGGCTGGAAACAAACAAAGAGAGACTCAGTTTTCCTATCTTTGGCTGTCCTCCTGATGTAGATATGGAGAACTCTCCACATATCCAATGTATGTCATTGTCTTTCCAGGGCATGGGAAGGCCCTGGACAAAAGTTTGGTAAGACAATCTCTTGGGCCTGATGGAACCAGGTATTAACTTTCGGAATGAAAGATGGGTCTAATCTGAGGACCACTCTGTCCAAATGGAACACGTAGAAGTCATCCCCGACAGACAGGGCTGCTAGTTCCGAAATACATCTGGCCGACGTTATGGCCACCAGGAAGACACCTTTAAGTGTCATATAACGGATAGTAGCAGTCCTTAGCAGCTCGAAAGGCACCGAGGTAAGTATCTGCAGCACCAGAGTGAGATCCCAAGTGGGATATCAATGGACTACAGATGGACTATATCAATGGACTATAGATTAGCCGCCCCTCTGATGAGTTGTCGAATCACTGGATGATGAAACAGGGGTCCCCGCTCCCTGCCAATCAGCACCGTGGAGAGGGCCATCACCTGCCTGCGGATGGTGTTGTGCAAAACGCCCCTAACCAGCCTGTCCTTGAGGAAGTATCTAGCACCTGTGGCACAGAAGCTGCAACAGGGTCAATGGTTCTTGCCAAGCACCAGGAGGCAAATGCCTTCCAGGTGGCATTGGAAATCCAGGTAGTTGATGGCCTCCTAGAGGCCTGAATAGTCTAGATGACCCTGGAGAAATATTTGTCCTCCCTCAGGATGTTCCCCTCAAGTGCCAGATGGTCAACTGGAGCCACTGTGGCTCCAGGTGGACCAGGACCCCTGGATGAGGGAAAATTTCCTCCAGGACCGCGACACTGAGAGACTCGCCAGGTCCGCATACCATGGATGCCTTGGCCAGTGAGGTGCCATCAGCAGGATCTATGCCCCTTCCACTATGACCTTCCTGATGACAGCCAGGATGAGGGGAAGGGATGGAAAGGCATACAAAAGGCCGTTTGACCAAGGGCTGCACAGGTGTTGGTCCCTCTGAACCGGGGTCTCGAATCTGGTAAAGAAGTGTGGTACTTGGCCATTCACTGGGGGAGATGAATAGGTCCACAATTGGCCAGCCAAACTGCTGAGACATCTCCTGGAAGATGTCTGGGTGAAGTCCCCATTCAGAATGGTTGATCGTGTGCCTGCTCAAAGAGTCCGTCTGCATATTTGTGGACCTGGAGATGTGCTCTGCCTTCAGGGAGAGGAGAGGGGACTCCACCCAAGTGCCCAGGTGATTCGCCTCAGCTATGAGTCCGATGAGTGGGTGTCCCCCTGCCGATTTATGTGGGTTTTCGCCACCACATTGTTGGTCATAATCAGGACATGCTGTCCTCTGACTAGAGTCTGAAAGTGGCAAAGGGCCAGATGTGCTGCCCGGAGCTCCAGGCAATTGTTGTTGGTGAACTCTGCTGGTGTCCAACGCCCTTGCACCATATGGGTACCCCAGCTGACTAGGCTGCCATCTGATGTAATCACCAAACTGTCGGGCTCCTGGAAGAGATGGCCCTTGGTCAGTGCTGTAGATGTCCACCAATGAAGAACTGACGATGACACTAGAATCCTGACCCATGTGTTGCTTCTCCCGGCCTGCTGGAAGGGAAGTAGGAGCCACTGCAGGAGGCGGGCATGCAGCCGAGACCAGGAAACAATGGACACGCATGAAGCCATCTTCCCTAGCCAAGCCACAGGCACCGTGCACCTTTCCTGTACCTACTTCACCAAAGCTGTCAAGCTGTCCTTGCCCTCTTGAGACAGATACACCTTGCAGAGGGAGATATCAATCACTGCCCCGAGATGCAGAATTCATGTCATTGGCACCATGGGCTTGTAATATGTGAATTGCCTTACGTACATCCTCTGCCATCTATGATGGAGACAAGGCCTGAATGAGGATATCGTTGAGGTAGCACTGGAGCCTGACTGGGATGGATCTCAGGTAAGCTGCCAATACTGCCAGAATCTTGGTAAAACAGCAGGGGGGGCTGAAGCCAGCCTGAAAGGTAAGGCCCGGTACTGATAGTGACTTGTCCCATAGTGAAATCTCAGGAACCAAAGATGTGCTGGTGGAATCGGAACGTGGAGGTAGGCCTCCGTGAGATCTATCAAGGCCAGGAAGTCAACAATCCATGTGCCCTCCAAGATGGACTGCAGGGAGCACAACTTGAATTTCCTGTAGACCAAATGGGTATTCAGAAGTTTTAGATCTAGAACTGCTCGCCACCACTACCCCCGAAGACAAGATGGAATAGAACCCCTGTCTCCTTTTGTCCTCTGGGACTGGCTCTATGGCCTGAATTTCCAACAAGTGTTGGATGGCCTTTTCCATTAGAACCCGTTGTTCAATGTTGTTGGAGTACAAAGTGAATTGGTGGTGTGGAGAGGAACTCCAGAGAGAGGCCCAGCCTCACCATATTGAGCACCCAATTGTCAGTAGTGGTTTCCTCCCTGTGGGGGGCAAAGAGGCAAATCTGCCCCAATGGGAGGGTTGGTCTGACAGTCACAGTCACAGACACAACTTTAAATACAGCAAAATTAGGCCTACAGAATGGACAGCTTCCTCCCCTCGAAAGGGTCGATGGGACTGAAAGACGGGCCTATGGTCATGAAAGCCAGACCTCTCCAGTTGACGATCCAACCTCTGTGGCCTAAAGTATTGAGGAGTGGAGCTGTCTACTTCAGGAGCCCAGAAGGTTGGCCTCCAGTAATAGGGAGAAGAACTGTGGTCTGCTCGTTGGGACGTGCCTGGTATCTCCTTCTTTCTATCTTTGTTCTCAACCAATATCAGCTCAAGAGCTTCCCCAAACAGCCTAGCTCCCTTGTATGGGGCAGACGCCAGCCTCCACTTTGACCTGGCATCCACCTGCCAGTTGCAGAGCCATAACAATCTCCTCAAGTTGACAGAGGAGGAGAGAGCTTGGAGGCAAATTTTGCTATATTTAAGGTTGCGTCTGCGGAGAATTGGGTAACAGTCACCAATTTGTTTAGATCTTGGTGTAGGCGTGCATCCTGTGCTGGCAAATTCGCTTGCAACTGGCTAAGCCAGAGCAAGGAAGTGTAGTTAAAAAAAAATGTGGCTTTGGCCGCCTTTACCGCCCATGCAGCAGCTTGATAGGTTTTACAGAGGACAAGTTCCGCTTTCTTATCCTCAGCTCTTAAGTTGTCAGCTAAATCCCCTACTATGATAGAGGATGAGGAGGCAAGGTTAGCCACAGGCTCATCCACTGCAGGCAGTTACAAAAGATCAGCCAAGTCCGGACCAGCATTGTAAAAACATCTGTCATTGCCTGTTGGGGTGGGAAAGGCTGCCATTGTTTTTGGATGACTTCCAAAAATAGTTTAGGGGTAGGGATTTCCTCCTGTGCTGACTTAGGCTCGGAAAAGAGGCCTTTGGCAGGATCTTGAGGAACCTCTGACACTGTTGTCAGCATTCCCAATTTGGTGGTAGATTTGGCCTTATGAAATAAAGGTTTAAACAGGGTCGGAGGAAAGAGCCCAGTAAAGACCGGAGGATCCGGTGTCATATCCTCATCCTCCGAGAGCTCAAGATCCCTGTGCCCCTCATCGCCCCAAAGGGAGTCCTGACCTTCAAAGGAAGGGCTATGGGATCAGTGTTCCTGATAGTCAGGTCTGCTGGCAGAAGGCAGAGAAGGAGAAAAACCTGGCAAGCCCTCCGGTGCAAAGGAGTCAGGGCGGTAGGATTGCTGCAAGCCTTCAGCAATACATTGGGATATGGCTCGAGCAAGTATAAGTCCCATATCCTAAGGCAGATCTGGTTCTTGATTGCCCACTGGGCGGAGCCCCACCATAGTGGGAGTAAAGGTCGATGCTGGAATTGACCTATCAGAGTTGCCCTGCCTGCCAGCAAAAGGATCTAAAAATTTTTCTTTGCTGTCAAGCTGTATGGAGCCAGAAGGAGACAATTCTCCTGCTCCCTCTAGTGGTTCCTCCAGCAGAACTGTATCTTGTTGCTGAGAGAAAAATGCGCGCAAAGTGCTTGGAGCTGTCAAGGGAGAAGTTGGCAGCTTGCCATGCTTCTTTGCAGCCCTTGAAAATTGCTTTTCAAGGGCTTTTAGTCGCCTCTTGGCGTCCTTCTCCTCTGTGCTTGAAGTCCTGGAGGGCCTGACAGCCTTAGATTTAATTCTGGCAGCTGCTCTTTTAGAAGCAGTCCTGGATTTGCCTAAGTCTTTCCTAGTATGTTCCAGCACAGCTGGGAAGCAACAGTTATTTTCCTCCCTGTAACCAAAGACCTGACTTTGGTTACAGACCTGACAAAGACCGGAACACTGATCCCATAGCCCTTCCTTTGAAGGTCAGTACTCCCTTTGGGGTGATGAGGGGCACAGAGATCTTGGCCATCTTGACAGCTTAGCTTGTCAGGGAAGGCTGCCCCAGAGGCAAGGACTATGCAGGCGGTCAAACGGCCAACAATGGCCAGAAAAGAGTGGCAGCAGCTTTGTCAATTAAAGCCTCAGCACCCGCAGCGCTGTCAAAAGCTTGCTCCAAATAGCCACGGCAACACCGAGCGACTTGAAACATCAAAGTGCCTCCCATGCAGCTCCGAAAGCTGCAGCGACAACACTAGTGCTATCCCAGCGCTTCAGTGGGTCAGCAGCTTTGCCAAGCAACTGGGTTAGCCAGCATGTTCCCACAGCACTCTTTCAGGGTTTCTAGGTCGGCGGCATTGCCAGGCAACCTGGATTGGCTAGTGCAACCAGCTCTCAAGGGGCTAAGCCCCGGCGGCAGGAATGCAGGGCAAGAGCACTTGTGCCTCTGCAAAGCTGTCACAAGCAAGGCAGTCTCAAGAAAGGAAGAAAAAAAAAGAACCTGTCCTTGTCCAAGAATGAAATTCCAGATGTCCCAACTGTCCAAATATGTCTCTCTAGAGCAAGACTGAGTTGAAACTGGAGCCAGAGAGAGAGAAAGGCACCTGGGTGTGGCTTCAATTTTCACTCAGTCTCTGGGCAGAAAGGATATCATAGAACCCATTCTTGGATCCTCCCACTATCACATGCACATGCATTTAAGAGTCATAATTTCCAGATTTAGAGATCCCTGAACAATATGAACTTTTGAAGGCACTGATCCCCATTGCCACAGCTCATTTGCTCAATTCTCTCTCCAGGCCAAATGCCTTCTACCAAAAAGGAGAGCTGAGGGGAGGGTGGGGGAGGAAATAGATGAGATCTGTGGAGATAGCATTCTGACTTCTTGTTCTTACTTCAATAGGAATGAAGAGGCAGCTGCAAGGAGTATTATCAGAGCCAGATCTTCACAGACTTGAAGTCAGCCCCTGACATGGATCTCAGCAGGTGCTTGAGAACCTACAAACCAGTCCTGTATTTAACAGTTTTCAAGTATAAGATTACCAGTGGGGAAAATGTCCAGATAAGAGATTGGTTGCATAATAAGAATTTGTCTGAACGGACACAGTTACTAATCAGAGAATATTTTTATGGACCACATTTATTTTTAAATATACTCTGGTTAATTTCTGAAGGCTTGTATAGGATAAATAGTAAATGAAAGGAACCAGCAGAATTTTTTTTTTAAGTCAGTTTTTTATTTCTGCAAGAAATTTGCTGGTGGAGCAGACAGAGATAAACTCAGAACAGATTTGGGCCACAAACTATTAGTTAGTCATTACTACCCAAATTAATTTAAAACAGTGAATGTTAGAACTTGTTTCTGTTTAGATGGGAATTTAGAAAGGATTATCATTTTCTACATATCTTGAAAAATAATTGTGTTGCCTAAAACTGTAGCAAGGCAATTATAGAAACCAAGTGGTATGAATATTCCCAACAGCAAGGGTAAGTAAACAATGTCTTGTTAAATATTTTTATTTCAGATTTGCATTTGTAATCATCAGGTAAAAAAGATTTTCTGTTCTAATCAAGTTTCAGCCTATTTCCTTTTCCTGAAAAATAACAAGCTGGGTATATTAATCATTTTATCAAAATTTGACAAAAGTTCCTAATCTTCATGATAAAAGAACATTAAAAGTATTTGGTCCCTGCTTAAAAATTAGGAGAAATAATATAATTCCTTAGATTCTGTTCTGTTAATTCTAAACTCAGGTGAGACAATACATAGTGTATGGAATTCCCAATTCATTTAAATAGTTACTGAAATTTCATCATCAAATAGAAAGCAGTAATGCTACACACACACACACACACACACACACACACACACACACACACACACACCGCTTTTCCTGAAGAGGCATAACTTCTAAAATCTCAGGGAGATATAACTTCTTAAAAAATTATTTTACCCCCAACAGAACCTTCATGCCAGAATATTTAGAGCACATTTTTGGAATTGCATTAAAAGATCAAATCTGCAAAAGCTTCTTGAATGCTTAACATTTCCAAACTGCTACACATTTGGCAGCTTTTCCATGATCCTAGATAATTCCCTGTTGTTCACAAAATCATGTCATACTTTCATTCTCCTACCCAGAAAGAAAAATACAGGTAATCTTTGACTTACAACCATAACTGAGTCTGGAATTAGTCAACGTAATTTTCTAGCCTTCTTCATGGCAGTTGTTAAGCAAACACATTCATTTGGCAGCCATATTTTTGCCAGAAACCAACCAAAAACATTACAAATTACTGTCATGATCACAAAATGCCACTATGGGTCATAAAGCTGACCTGCTTAACATGCAGTGCCTGACATTGAATGATTATAAAATGGCCAGTCATTAATGAGGACTACCTGTAAAATTGAAGAACAAAGGTTACCAGTTAGCTAAAAATAAAAAACCCAAACTTAATGCTCTAAAGAGCTGCATTTTTTCTAGTGTTGTGGTTCAGCTCTCTCAAATAAAATGTTCAGTAAATTACAGGAATGATACGGGTACATCTGAGCATGCACAGAATATGTTTTTTCTAATGCCTAATTGTGCATATGCAATTCACATTCAAGACTAAATAGCAGTAGAAGTCTGATGCAGTCTTTTAAAAGAAAACCACATAGGTTTTTGCTCATTATCTAGAATGCCAGAATTATAAGGCCAGAGCAAACAACCACTCCCATTTTACAGAAGAGCCACCAAGGCAAAAATCATTTTTTCATTAATTATACTAGACCCCACCCCCAGATATGATATCAGGGATAACTTTTGATACTTTTGATGGAAGCTAAACAGCTGCTGATCACCAATTCTCCCAAAAAAATAAAGTGAAGAGAAAATTACCTGATGTATCCTAAGATGAAGATCAATTCTCAGTTAATATTTTACATTTGATTATAATATAAATCCCCAAGTTATTGGTTGTTGAATAGCTCAATTACTTCTGAATCTTCAACCTCTTATTAATATAAATTTAAGTAGATAGGCATGAAGTCTTTAAAATATTTAGAACAACTTTTTCAGTTCTTATATTTGTTATATTAGATTATAATTTCCAGAATTCCAGAGTACAAAGAAATGTTTTTCATAATTATTAAACTGGATCATATGTTTGGGTATATTTGGTCTAACTTATAAATTTTAAAAGCAGTTGGCTGAGTGCAGCCACATTTTAATTCTTCAGTCCCCGAACACAAATATTAAGACAGACTGCAATTATGTCTTGGAAGGAAATGCATTCCATCCATGCACAAAGATGTGCATCTTCACACATCCTGTCATAGTTCAAATGAAGCTCTTCAATAACATGCTAACTGTATGAACAAAAATGTTTTTAAAAATCACAGTTCATATAGAGAATGAACAGTTCCAGATCTTTACTGGCACTTCCATAGAGAGAGAAATTTGAAGTACTCAAACATAAGATATATTTTAACAGTGAGGTATAAATATTGATAATCTGGTAATTTATCCCTGGCAGTTAACATCACTTCTTAAAATCAAAGCAAGCAAGTTTCTGATTTTTGTTTACAAGTTATGCAAGAACCCCTCAGCATGTCAAAAGCACAAAGATGTTTGAGTAAACAGAACTTAACCAAGAAATCAGGGCACACTCTATTAATTCAAAAACACTCTTCTTTTTCTTCAAAGCTGACCTGTCCCTTTCTTATTGCAAAGTCTTGAGTTCTTGGTTGTTGCTTTAATGATTTGCCACTTATCCTTGTCATAACTATATGAATAGCAAAACCGAGAGAGAAAGAACAGTTATGGAAGAAGTGGGTGAATAAAACATATATGTGTTGTACATACTAAACCTCCACCACCTACATAGTCACTGAGAGGGTGAGAGAAAAAGACATTTCTGTTAAGTTCTAGGCGAAGAATGGAGGCAAGGCCAGAGTGATTTCTAACAGTTCTTTATTCAATACTGCCTGTGAGGCAATCTCTCTCACTGGCTGACACAGCTTCTTTTATATGAAACTGATCAGCCAAACAGCCAATTAGGAGACAGTATTTTTCCACTCCAACAGTGGACCAGAATGAGAACTTCAACTGACAACTATACACTATGTACAATACCTAACACACGCCTCCCCACAAAGATGGAGCATTATGGTGATCAAACAATTTAACATATGTAGTCTTTTAGATAGGCAGGGCAGTGATGTGTCCGTCCTGACCTATGAGGTTCCATCTCAAGACCAATAGCTCCAGAGCCTTGACTAGGTGGAGTGGCTGATGCTGCTTCAGTGCAGCTTATGGCAGCAGCAACAGCTCAGTCATTGGTGCTTCTAACATAAGAAAAAACGAGTGAGCAGGCATCTGTACCTCACCACAGTCCCTTGTTGGTACCATTGGTGGTGGTGGCTGAGTTGGTATGTCCTTAGCTGAGGTTGTCTCTGGTGGAGCCCATTCTGGATGGCGGTAGACGGAGGTTCTGAGGTGGCCTCGCAGTTGGTCAATGTGGTACCAGAATCTGCCATCTTCCAGGGCCACCTTTAAGAACGCGGCCCAGTAATGTCCACTACCCAGGCAGGAATCCAGGAAGGGCTCCCAGCATAATTGTGGCCATAGACAAGGTCACCTGATGAGAATGACTGGAGCTGGCTGGTCAAGTCTGCAGGGACTTCCAAGGAGTAGTCTGGGTGCAGCCGGTCCAAGTTGGTTCACAGGCGGTGACCCATTAGGAGTTCAGCCGGACTCCTGTTGGTGGTGGAGTTTGGGGTGACCTGTTGGACCAGGAGATAACTCGGCTGTCCTTGTTTGTCAGTCCCCCAGGCTCATCCTTGCCAGTACTTCCTTTGCTGATTGGACCATCCGCTCAACCTGTCCATTGCTAGCAGAATGGAATGGTGCAATAGGGCATGACAAATGCTGTGACCCACCAGGAATAGCTCGAACTGGCTTGATGTGAACTGTGGCCCATTGTCCGAAACGAAGACATCTGCGAGCCTGTGGATCGCAAACAGCCTTTTAAGGGCCTTGATCACAGCCTCCAAGATAGTCAATGTAATGAGTACCACTTCAAGCCATTTTGAGTAGGCATCCACAATCACCGGCATTTGGCAGTGCCTGGCGAGCAGGTCCAGTAGCGGCTTGTGATCAGTCACAAGGTCAAATGGTTTGCTGTAGAGGTGTTCATGGAAGCATTTTGACTCCTGCAACTGCAGCCAAAGTAGTTTCGTTCAGCCAATGACAAGGTCCGTTAGAAGAAAGCAATTGGGGCCTCTCTTCCATTTGGGAATCAGTGGCTTAAAATGGTTCTGATGCCGAACGGAGAGCATTGCAGGTAAGAACCAAGGGAAGATTCTCGTTGTACTGCAGCAGGATGCTGTTTGAGGATAGTAGCTCCTCAACAGGGGAGAAGGCAGCAGCTTCTTTTCGACCCCAAGACCAAGACATCTTCTTGTTGAGCAAGCAATGGAGAGGCTCAGCTATGGAAGCTTTGTGTGGCAAGAAGACACTGTAGAAACTTAGGAGTCCCAAGAACGCCTGGATTTCGGTCTTGTTCTTTGGTATGGGAGCTTCCTGAATGGCTTGGATCTTTGCCTGTGTAGGGTATAACCCAGAGGCATTGATAAGGTAGCCAAGTAACTCTACTTGTGGAACAGCAATCTTGCCCTTTTCTTTTTTAACTTTGGGGCCAACTTCCTGGAAACAGATGAGTACCGCTCGCAGACGGTCAAGGAGTTTGGCATTGTTGGCCACTGACATTAAGACAACATTGAAATAGGGGATGACACCTGGGATGCCTTGCAGGAGATGCTCCATCAGGCATTGGAAAAGTCCCAGTGCCACGTTCACCCCAAATTGCAGCCAGAGACATCTAAAAGCTCCTCAGTGTGTTACAATCATCACAGCCTCAGCTATGGCATCGTCAACTGGTAGCTGTTGGTAGGCTTGGGCAAGGTCCAGTTTGGTGAAGACCTTACCCATACCCAAAGAGTGCAGCAGGTGTTGGACTACGGGCATCAGACATGCATTTTGCAGTAACGCTTTATTTAATGTACATTTATAGTCTGCGCAGATGCGGATAGAACCATCCGGCTTCACAGGGGTCACAATTGGAGTTTCCCATTTTGCGTGGTCAACAGGTTCCAGGAGTCCTTGGTTGATGAGCTTGTCAAGTTGTTCATCAACCTTTGAGTGCAAGGCGAATGGTACTCTTTGTGGCTTCATTTGGATTGGAGCACCCAGGGGTCAAGGTTGAATGAAATGGGTGAGCCCATATACCTGCCCAGATTTCCGTCAAAGATGTCTTCAAAATCAGAGATTAAGGCCTCGATATCAGAATCACTGACAGAGTTGATGCCAGTGATTCCCAGACCTAGGAAGGAGAACCAGTCCAGTCCTAGAAGACTTGGTAGGGAGCCGTTCACTACAAGCAATTGCAGTGGGCCCGAAAAGTCCATGAAAATTACTCTAAAAGTGCCAGTTCCAATGACAGGAATGCTGTTCCCTTGGTAGTCTCAGAGGTGAATATGGTCCAACTGTCTTTTTGATATTTTTGGCACTAATCTCTTTAGGCTGCTCCAGGAGACAATGGTCATTTAAAATACTGTGTTCACCTCCATGAAGTAAGGGGACCACTCAATCCAGACAGTAACATGGACCTTCTTGCAAGAGGAGAGGCTGGCTTGACCGATGACTGCTTCTTCCTTCCAAGTGTCTCTAGAGACAGTGAAGCAATCCTCTCCATGACTCTGTTGTCTTTTCTTTTGGGGCAAGTTTCTGATCTTCAGTAGTAGCTGTCCATTGGTTTGCACAACAGATCTTGACCAAATGTCCTTTCTTTTCACATCTTTGACAGATGGTGTTATTGTACTTACACGCCATTTGCAGATGATTGCCGCCACAATCATCACAATCAACACATGCTGGTTGCCACTTTTCCTTCCCTTGGAGGATTTGAGGTGATAGACATCATCGTCCTCATCTGCTGATTCACCATGGTTAGCATCTTCATGGTGCACAGCGATGCTGATGGGCTGTTTGATTTTTGAATCTCAGCCTTTGACTGATTGGACATCTCAGCTGCTGTGCCTTGTTGAACACCCTCTGTGAGGTCTGTTTTTGAAAGCAGGCGCCACTGTAGCTTGACATCCCTCACCCCACAGACCACTCTATTCAAGAGAGCATCAGCTAAGTCCCTGAATTCACAATACAGGGCTGCCTTTTGAAGGGCGGCAATGTATTTGTAGATGGATTCAACTTCCACCTGATTCCAATGATGGAAGGCATGTCGACATGCGATTCAGTTTGGGCACATAATGAGTTCATAGCTTGCTCTGCATCACATCCCACAGTGCAGACTGAACAGCCAGTGGAGCAAGGGGAGCCCTGGCCATCTCAAAGATCTCTGGGCCACAGAAGTTAGGAAAAGCACCCTTTTCCTGTTGTCAGTAAACTCAGCAAAGTCATTGGCTTCAAGGAAGCAATTGAAACAAGCAAGGTAGGAGTCCCATGTCTCAGAGACTAGGTTATATCAGGCAAAAGGCAGTAGTGCAGCCATTTTCCAAGAGACCAAGGGGTCTATGGTCAATGAAGTAGATGCAACTATGGATCAGCTCTGATGATTCAGCTCTGAGTGGGTAGCTTGCAGTGATCAGCTCTTTTCAGCCTCAGTTTCCATTTGATCCCATCTTCATCGCCAGTGTTAAGTTCTGGGCAAAGAATGGAGGCAAGGCCGGAGTGATTTCTAACAGTTCTTTATTCAATACTGCCTGTGAGGCAATTTCTCTCTCTGGCTGACACGACTTCTTTTATATGAAACTGATCAGCCAAAAAACCAATTAGGAGAGAGTATTTTCCCGCTCCAACAGAGGATCAGAATGAGAACTTCAACTGACAACTATACACTATGTATAATACGTAACAATTTCATTTTTAGGCTTGGGGGTTGAGCCACAGCTCACAATTCTGAAACAAGAAACATTTTCTTCCTCTACTGGTATTCTATTATGACTCCTCTGGAGCAAAGGATGGATAAACATTTGCAGTCTACTCAATGCTTCTAGGTGAAAGATAAGGGCCATCAACTGGAGCCAGATATAAAATAGTGGCTCAAGGAAAGAATTATGCAGTTAGAATTAAAGAATTGGGAGCATCGGCCTAAGAACTGCCATTTTACAAAATGTGTCATCTTTTAGTTTAGACAATCTTCCCTAAACTTTAGAGCTTATAACAAATTCAGAAGAAAAAGACATATTTGAGACCCCAAAGCCTATTGCAACATACTATATCTCATCCAGAGCACATAGATCAGGAGCCCAAAATAGAAAAAGAAAGGTAAAGTAAGTCAAATTACCATGTTTTTCCTCAAAAAATGTAGAGTAGCATAACTTCTTTATTAATAGAGATCTCCTGTTACCTAAACATGATGCAATCAGTCTTTTGGTAACAAATGGTATGGGAGGGGGGAGATTGTGATATTTAGAAGTAACAAGGAAATATGCTTGATCTCCCCTTTTTAAACTGTGACTTCAGTCTTTGTATAATTAATCCAACCAAGAATTTCTGATGCCTATTAGAGGAATGATTTAGAAAAGACTCTAGAATCAACATCAAAATCAAGTCTCATAATTCCTTTCTATTCTGCGCTGAATTTCTGAGGAAGTGGTTATGAACTACGTATGATAGGAGGGCAAAGATATTGTGATCCTTAGCTGCCAGATTTGTAGACATTTCGACAAATGTAATAAAAATAGAATAATATATTTGAATGGAAATGAATGGAATTGATTTAGAACAACTGCTAGAATATAATCAATGTTTGTAAAATGTTGGGGGAAACTGCATTTAGACATTCAAGAAACAATCTACCAACAGAAGAAAATGGCCTAGTATTCTATAAAGAAGGACTTTATGTTTTGAAGTTTAATTCTCTCCAGTTGTCTAGATGAAACTAGTCTTAAATTAATTTTTGTAAAAACAGTAACACCAAAAATTAACTTCCAATTCTTCTAATGAAAGGAATGTCATGTTTCAATAGATAAGAATGTCATTTTTGCCTAGCCAGGATTCAGTAAATTTTTTCCAAAGTACCATATTTATGTTTCCATTAACTGCAGAGGTTACGCTAGTCACTGAGTTTCTGTCCCAAAATAATAGGCGTAATTTAACATACGCAAATGTGTTTAACTATTCTTAATCATTCATCCATTCCCTGGTCTGTTTTGTCAGACACAGATATACAATCATTTTCCAGGCTAACTCATGTTTTTTGAATCATGTAGATTTTCTTGTCTTTTTTTTTAACAGTGCCTTTTAATATAAAATTATTGGGAAATCAGCAGAAGATCTCTCTGATGACACGAAAGTGCTATATTATCTCAGAGAGTGCTGATATAAGAAATTGAATTTGTATTAAACTTATTAAAAGCATCAAAATATGTTGTAATTCAACTGAAAAACTGCAAAGTACTATCAGTGCTGCCTGTTTTGAAAGAAGACAGGTAACAGCTTGCATTTGATAATACTTAATGGCATATAAGAAAATAAATTTATACACAAATGGATTAAACTCCCTATTACTATTATCAATATTGCAAAAATAGCAAAATAGACTGAATGTTATTTTATGCATTAATTTCATTTTATCTTTTATCATAATTAAAAGAGTATATTCACCATTATACAAATGGAGAGATCTGTCAAATGTAAAGATTAGATGGATACTGCTATACTGCACTATGGTGCTACTGGATACTGGCTAATGAAGCATTCTGAATAAAATAAATATACTATATAAATACTCTCTATTTCTTAATTACCCTACCTTTTCTGGAAAATGGGAAAGCAATCTTCAATACAGAATTCTGAAGAGGTATTAATTTTAGATATAAGAAGATAGCTATTAAATTCAAAGGAGTCAGTCCTAACGTGAAAATCAGCAGGAGGTCAAAACAAAATGGGAAAAGCAGAAATCTACTAAAGGCAATATTACTGGAAAGTAGTTGATATGCAAATTTACAACTAGAGGTCTGAAAATGAGATAAATTAGTCACACTTAAGTCCTATTGAAATGAATGTAACATATATTCAGCAAGTTTAATTTGCTGGTTTGAAATGTAGTGAAAAGACAATTCACTCCTGAAGATTGTGTTAAACTTTATAGATAGCCTAAATTCAGTTTAAAGACATATTTAAAAAATTTTGAGATAAATGAGCTATGTTTTTATTTTTTAAAAATGATAATTTAGCATAAGCTTAATTTTAAAATTGCAAACTAATTCCTTTTCACTTGGGTAAAAAAATTGCATTAATACCCTTGATTCCTTCAAAATACTTCATCTATTGTAAGAACTAAACTTCCTGCTAAGTTAAACGTATTCTGATTTCTCAGTTTGGATCTGATGGAATAATAGCTTCTGAAGCTTTCATTACATTGGAAAATGTTTTGGAGGAGTTTAGATGTACCACATATTTCAATTCTATAAAAGCAAAAAAAAAACCAGCCTTGTTTTAATATTCGTTAGCTGTTAATATTCTTGAGCTGTTTATAAAGTTGAATATTTTAAACATGTTAACTTTACGTGTTAAATTTTTCATAATCTCAAAATAAAACTAATTTATTAATCAAAAGATTATTTTTCATATATAGTAGCATAACAGATGTTTAAAAAGGATTGATTGTCAGCCTCCACTCCACTCTTCATTTACTTTTAAATGATTATATCAGTAGATAGAATGTAAAATGTTTATTTCTGTATTATAAACTCTTAAGATCATGAGATGTATCATACCACCGTCCGGGGTAAGGGAAAGGAGCTTATTAAGTGTGTCGGCTGACATAACAGGGAGGAGGGATGATTAATGATTGAGTGTTATCAGCGCGCGCTTTTCTAACCGACACTGCGTTCCTGAGTTGACTGACATCCAGAGACCTGTGGAAGAAGATTACCATGAGGGGCCGTGAAGGAGTTGGCATTGGACCAGACCAGCCTGACCTCCTGAAGGAGGAGGGACAATTGGGGGGATATGATATGTTTGCCATATTTTGTCTCAGTTCCAGCTTTGCTTGGCTGCTATCAAGACTGTAAAAGTAAAAGTACTTGTTTTCATTCCAAATGGAGTCAAGGTGAATTCTTTCCTATTTACCGTCGGAGGTAGCCTGACATTAAGCTGGAACTCAACCATGTCTACCAACCAGGATTGCAATCGCAATACCGGGGGGGAAGAAAACCCAAATGTGATGGAAGGACTGCCGCCGGCTGAGCTGGGGGAGGCGTCCGGAGGAATTTTTGCTGACACTTTTAACCCCGAGCTGGAAGTTTGCAGAGCTCGGTGGATTGAGCAATTAAAGCTGGAAGAGGAAAGGTGGGAACCAAGTGCCGAAGAGTTTCAGCCTGGAGTAACAAAAAGAGAAAAAAAAGGGACGGTGAGACTTTCGGATTGGCAGGGAGAGAGAGAGATAAGAGACAGACGCCAGCTGGAGGAAGCCTTTCGTCTTTTCCGTGAGGTGAAAGTAAGGCTAGCTGTTCGCCAAAGGTATGAATCCCCTGTTCAGTCCTCCAAGGGGGGAGGAGAAGAGGAAGAAGAAATTACAAAGGGGCCAGTTAGAGGTGATTTCCAGGGTGGTGAGATTTCTGAAGAGACGGAAACTCTCTCCCCAGAGGAAGCTGAATTGGATGGGGGCCGGGCGCCACCTGCTGACCATGCAAGGCCGCGCAGGGGAAGGAAAAAGCCAAAAATTCCCCCCATATCAGAGAAATTTGATGGAAATGCGAAGGAGTTGGGACTGTTCCTGGCGAAAGTGAATGACCACATGATAGACTGGGGGGAAGATTATTGGTCACAGGCAGCACAAGTGAGAGCTGTGACCCATAATTTGACCGGAAGAGCAGCTGCGTGGTATGTGTCGTTATATACAAACCACTCCCCCTTACTGCAAAACTACGAGCATTTTATGACTGCACTGAGGAGGAGGTTTGAGGACCCCCTGGCAGAGCAGAAGGCCAAAGGTCGGATGAAAACCATCAGGCAAGGGAGGAGACCGGTGGCTGATTATAACCAGGAGTTCAGTGATTTAGTTCCCTTGATGAGAGGGTGGTCGGAGGTGACCCTTGTAGACATTTTCAAAGATGGTCTGAATGGAGATCTCTATGAACTGTGTCGAGCACGAGCCTCTCCAACTACGCTGTATGGCTGGTACACCCTGGCAGCAGAGATGGAAATCGAGCTAGTGAAGGACCGTGGCAGAAGACAGCGCACTGGAGGGCCATCCCTTGGCCGTTATCCAGAAGGCACCTATAGGGACGTCCCTAGATTGGAGGGAGGAAGACCACGTTCGTCTGCGTGCTACAGATGTGGAAAAGAAGGCCACCGAGCAGCCGACTGCAGGGTTAAGTTGATACCAAGCGCGACCTCTGGTGGTGAAAAGGAACCAGTGAAGCCAGCGGCTAAGGCGCGTAAACCAGCAAAAATGGGGGAGGGCGTTGCCAAGAAGGGCACTCCCATCAAGGAGGATGGCGAAGTGTCGACCGAGACTGACAATACAGTGGGGGAGGGCGCTGCCAAGAAGGGCACGCCCATCAAGGAGGATGGCGAAGTGTCGACCGATACTGACGACAGCAAAACCACGTCAGAGTCCGATGAAGACCTTCTGGTGAGTTGGGCACGGGGCCCCTTGGACATTCCAGTTAATCTACATGTACCCTCTTCGGGTAATAAGGGGGAACTGCTAGCACTACTCGATTCTGGATGCACTAGATGTATGGTCAGTCCCGAACTAGTAGAAAAAATGGAACTAAGGTTGAGAACCTTAAGTAGGCCCATAGCGTTTGCCCAGTTAGATGGCTCTGTGGCTGGGGGAGGGCCCGCCCATTTCGTAACGGAACCCATAGAAATGATAATAGGAGACCACCGCGAAATTCTGAACTTCATAGTAGCCCCAGGAATGGACCAACCCCTGTTGTTAGGCTTGTCATGGTTGCGGAAATGGAACCCCCATATTAACTGGAGAACGGGAGTCCTACGTTTCCGTTCCAAAACCTTAAAAGGGAAAAAGGGGAAACCCAAGAAGGGACCTACCGTGACCTTGCACCAGGATAAGTTAGGGGCAATGATTGAACGGATAGACGGGGAAGAGAGAATACCAAAGGAATACTGGGACTTGCGAGAAGTCTTTAGTGAGAAAGCATCAGACGTACTTCCTCCCCATAGGCCTATTGACTGTGCCATAGACATCCTTCCGGGGGTAAAACTTCCAAAGCCAAAAGCTTATCCCATGACCCAAAAGGAATTGGGAGAGCTACGTAAATTCATAGACAAAAACCTAGAACGGGGCTTTATCCAACCGGCTAGGCCTCGCGTGGCGGCGCCAGTGATGTTCCGAGAAAAGAAAGATGGCTCCTTTCGTCTTATAGTTGACTATAGGAACCTAAACGCAGTGTGCGCCGAAAACATATACCCCATGCCACTCATGAAAGACATGTTAGCACATTTAGCGAAGGGAAAATTCTTCACCAAACTGGACCTGCGAGAAGCCTACTACAGAGTTCGTATAAAAGAGGGGGATGAATGGAAAACCGCTTTCAACTGTCCACTAGGATGTTTCCAGTTTCGAGTACTGCCATTTGGACTGCAGGGGGCGCCCGCAGTTTTTATGCAACTAATAAATGAAATACTCCATCAGCATTTGTTCAAAGGAGTTCTTGTCTACCTTGACGACATACTTATCTATACAGAAACAATGGAAGAACATATTAAACTAGTAAGAGCTGTACTCAAAAAGTTATTATCTGCAGAACTATATTGCAAGCTATCCAAATGTGATTTCCATCAAACCAAAATAGACTACCTAGGATATCGCATCTCGGCTGATGGGTTAGAAATGGATCCAGGAAAAGTGAAAGCTGTTTTGGAATGGGCCCCCCCACGCACACGCAAACAGCTCCAAAGTTTTTTGGGATTTGCAAATTTCTATCGTCAATTCATCCCCTCCTTTGCTCAAATTGCTTTACCAATCACTAACCTCTTAAAAACTAAAGGAGACACGAAACCCAAACCATCATTACCCTCGAATGGACAATGGAATGTCAAGCAGCATTTGAAAAATTGAAACGACTCTTTGCCGAACCTATTTTAAAGCACCCTGACATGGATGTTCCTTTTGTAATACAAGCTGATGCAAGTGATGTAGCAGTCGGAGCCGTCTTGCTCCAAAACAATACTGATGGTAATTTACAACCCTGTGCTTTCACTTCTCGAAAATTGACTGAAACCGAAAGACGATGGGCTATTTGGGAAAAAGAAGCGTTTGCAGTTCATTGGGCTCTACGGACATGGAGACAATTCTTAGAAGGTTCAAATCATCCTTTTGAAGTTTGGACTGATCACAAAAATCTAGAAGCGCTAAAGACTCCTAGAAAACTTTCGCCTAAACAAGCCCGTTGGGCTCAATATTTTAACCGCTTTAATTTTACTTTACATTATATTCCTGGAGGGAAAAACTTCTTAGCAGATGCTCTTTCACGTTTACCCCAATACAATTGCACTCGCTCCGAGGTGGTTCAACCAATACTTCCCGTGCAACAGTTGGCGGCCCCAGCAATAACTAGAAGCCACTCCAAAGCTGACCCCTCACTCCCAGATGAACTAACCAAATCGTTTAAAGAAGCTTTAAACACCGATGACTGGTACTTAACGCATTCCCATGAATGCACACTCCGTGATGGACTAGCTTGGATTGGAACAAAACTATATGTTCCTCTATCACTCAGAGAAACCATCCTACAACGATGCCATGATGCCAAAATGGCAGGGCATTTTGGATTTGTGAAAACTTTGCATCTTCTTAAAAGACAATTTTGGTGGCCAAGTCTTAAAAAAGACATTCAAGCATATGTAGCAAGTTGCCCGGTCTGTGCATCATCCAAAAGGCCTCCGGGAAAACCTCCTGGACTATTACAAACGGTAGCCAGACCAGGAACCCCATGGAAAGAAATATCCATGGATTTCATAGTGGAATTACCTGAAAGTTCAGGCAATACTGTTATATGGGTAGTGACTGACCTTTTCTCCAAACAAGTCCATTTTATTCCATGTTCAAAAATACCCTCCTCAAAGACTCTAGCAAAGTTGTTTGTACAACACATTTATAGACTTCACGGAGTGCCTGATCGCATCATTTCAGATCGAGGAGTTCAATTCACTTCTAAATTTTGGAAAGAATTTTTACGACTCATTGGTTCCGCCCAAGGATTAAGCTCCTCCCATCATCCTCAAACTAATGGAAGCTGTGAACGTTCGAACTCTGTACTAGAACAATATCTCCGATGTTATGTTAACTACCAGCAAGATAATTGGGCTGATCTCTTACCTTTTGCTGAAGTTGCCTACAACAACTCAATTCATAGTAGCACGGGATTTACTCCCTTTAAAATAGCTGCAGGCCAAGATTTTGTTCCTATCTGCGATCTCCCACAGGAAGAAACTACTGTTTCCTCTTTACCAGAATGGATAGACCAAATACAAAGCACATGGAAAATGACCCGCAAGGCGATCGACGACGCTCACCGTGCGCATAAAAAACAAGCAGATAAAAAAAGGTCCCCTGAGAACAAATATCAAGTGGGCGATAAAGTTTATCTTTCCACCAAATATCTTCAAACCACTCAGAAATCTAAGAAACTTGGACCCAAATATGTGGGACCTTTCCCCATAGTAAAAATCATCAACCCCGTGACGGTACAACTAGATTTACCAAAAACACTTAGGAGAATCCACCCCGTTTTCCATGTGAGTTTGCTGAAACCTGAACACACGTCTACTTTCCGTCCTAACCATACACCCCCTCCTATACCAATTCTCATAGAGGGAGAACAACACTTTGAAATAAAAGAAATTTTAGACTCAAGAAAACATAGAAATAAAATTCAATATCTTATTTCCTGGAAACACTTCCCATTATCCCAAGCTGAATGGGTGAACAAAGAAGATGTTCATGCATCGGAAAAAATAGCACAATTCTATAAAAAATATCCTGACAAACCCTAACTTCTCTTTTTTCTTTCTAGGACTGACGTCCTTGTTGCAGGAGGGCGAATGTCAGCCTCCACTCCACTCTTCATTTACTTTTAAATGATTATATCAGTAGATAGAATGTAAAATGTTTATTTCTGTATTATAAACTCTTAAGATCATGAGATGTATCATACCACCGTCCGGGGTAAGGGAAAGGAGCTTATTAAGTGTGTCGGCTGACATAACAGGGAGGAGGGATGATTAATGATTGAGTGTTATCAGCGCGCGCTTTTCTAACCGACACTGCGTTCCTGAGTTGACTGACATCCAGAGACCTGTGGAAGAAGATTACCACGAGGGGCCGTGAAGGAGTTGGCATTGGACCAGACCAGCCTGACCTCCTGAAGGAGGAGGGACAATTGGGGGGATATGATATGTTTGCCATATTTTGTCTCAGTTCCAGCTTTGCTTGGCTGCTATCAAGACTGTAAAAGTATAAGTACTTGTTTTCATTCCAAATGGAGTCAAGGTGAATTCTTTCCTATTTACCGTCGGAGGTAGCCTGACAGTTATGCTGGAGCTGTAATATATTTCAGTAGAAGTTGAGTGGTATGAATTGGGCTTGATACGTGATGTTCTATTTTGGTTTAATATTTACATTATATTGTAATATAATATATTACATTAATAGATAATATAATTATATTATATTATATTATATTAATTATATAATTAATTAATATAATTAATATAATGTAATATAATATAATTGTTGAGCTTGTCGATCGAAAGGTCGGCAGCTCAGCGATTCGAATCCCTAGTGCTGCCGTGTAACGGGGTTAGCTCCCGTTACTTGTCCCAGCTTCTGCCAAACCAGCAGTTTCGAAAGCACATAAAAATGCAAGTAGAAAAAATAGGGACCACCTTTAGTGGGTCGGCTGGCGACCCCCAGGGGGAGAGCCTTCTCTGTGGGGGCACCTACCCTCTGGAACGAGCTTCCCCCAGGACTTCGACAAGTTCCTGACCTCCGGACCTTTCACCGCGAGCTGAAGACGTATTTATTCTTCCGAGCAGGACTGGCATAAAATGGGTTTTTTAACTGGATTTTAAATGGGGTTTTATATTAGTGGACGGCACTACCCACATCGGGAGAGGCACTCTAGATCTGATTTTTGTCTCTGGCCAGTGGGCAAATGATCTGGTTTTAAATGATTTAGTTATTGAGCCTTTGTCATGGTCAGATCATTCTCTTCTTCGTCTGCACTTTCGGACCGCTACTCACCACCGCAGGGAGACGGAACCAATGTGTTGGTTCCGTCCCAGGCACCTGATTGACCCGGAGAGGTTCCTGACGGAGCTTGGGCCGTTTCCTGAGAACCTGGCCCACGACATGACTGAAGAACTAGTTGCGGCCTGGGAACAGGCCGCAGCTGGAGCTTTGGACCGTGTTGTGCCTTTGCGGCCTCTGACCCGGCGTCGGTCTCAACCAGCTCCTTGGTTCTCCGAGGAGCTGAGGGAGATGAAACGCCAGAGAAGACGCCTAGAGAGTATCTGGAGATCCAGCCATTCTGAGGCTGACCGGACACTAGTTAGGTCCTATAGCAGGACCTACCTAGTGGCATTGAGGGATGCGAAACGTTCTTACGTTTCCTTCCTCATTGCGTCGGCAGATAACCGCCCGGCCGCCCTGTTTCGGGTGACCTGCTCTCTCCTTCAACAGGAGGGGCAGGAGGACCCCCTACAAGGATGTGTCGAGGAGTTTAACGGTTATCTATACGATAAAATCGTTCAGCTTCGGGACGGATTGGATCAAAATTGGGTAGATCCAGACGAGAGTTCCAAAACCCGTCTTGTTGAGGTGGTTTGGGATGATTTTGACCCTGTGACTCCCAATGACATGGACAGGTTGCTGGGTAGGCTGAATGCCACCACATGTTTACTGGATCCGTGCCCCTCCTGGTTGGTACTGGCTACGCAGGAGGTGACACGAGGCTGGCTCCGGGGGATTACAAATGCTTCTTTGCGGGAGGGGGTCTTTTCCGCTGCCTTGAAAGAGGCAGTGGTGAGACCTCTCCTCAAGAAGCCTTCCCTGGACCCAACTGTTTTAGGGAATTACTGCCCAGTCTCCAATCTTCGCTTTACGGCGAAGGTTGTAGAGAGTGCGGTGGCATGTCAGTACCCCAGTACCTGGATGAAGCTGTCTATCTAGACCCGTTCCAGTCCGGCTTTCGGCCCAGATACAGTACGGAAACAGCTTTGGTCGCGCTGGTGGATGATCTCTGGAGGGTCAGGGATAGGGGTTATTCCTCTGCCCTGGTCCTATTAGACCTCTCAGCGGCTTTTGATACCATCGACCATGGTATCCTGCTGTGCCGGTTGGATGGGTTGGGAGTGGGAGGCACCGTTTATCGGTGGTTCTCCTCCTACCTCTTTAACCGGACGCAGACGGTGTTGACAGGGGGGCAGAGATCGACTCCGAGGTGCCTCATGTGTGGGATGCCGCAGGGATCGATTCTCTCACTCCTCCTGTTCAACATCTATATGAAGCCACTGGGTGAGATCATCAGTGGCTTTGGGGTGAGATACCAACTGTACGCTGATGATACTCAACTGCACTTTTCCACCCCGGGCCACCCCAGCGAAGCTGTCGAAGTGCTGTCCCAGTGTTTGGAAGCCGTACGGGTCTGGATGGGGAGGAACAGGCTCAAACTTAATCCCTCCAAGACGGAGTGGCTGTGGATGCCGGCACCTCGGTACAGTCAGCTGCAGATGCGGCTGTCTATCGGGGGCGAGTTGTTGGCCCCGATGGAGAAGGTACGCAACTTGGGCGTGCTCCTGGATGGTCGGTTGTCCTTTGAAGATCATTTGACGACCATCTCCAGGAGAGCTTTTTATCAGGTTCACCTGATCCGCCAGTTGCATCCCTTCCTGGACTGGGATGCCCTATGCACGGTCACTCATGCTCTTGTTACCTCTCGTCTGGACTACTGCAATGCTCTCTACATGGGGCTCCCCTTGAAGAGCACCCGGAGACTTCAGCTAGTCCAGAATGCGGCTGCGCGGGTTACTGAGGGAGCGGTTCGGAGCTCCCACGTAACACCTATCCTGCACAGACTGCACTGGCTACCTGTTGTTTTCTGGGTGCGCTTCAAGGTATTGGTTACCACCTTTAAAGCGCTCCATGGCTTAGGACCGGGCTACTTACAGGACCGTCTACTGTCGGCCTCTATCTCCCAGCGTCCGGTGCATTCCCACAGAGAGGGACTCCTCAGGGTGCCGTCAGCCAAACAGTGTCAACTGGCGGCCCCCAGGGGGAGGGCCTTCTCTGTGGGGGCTCCTACCCTGTGGAACGAGCTTCCCCTCGGGCTTCGACAACTACCTGATCTTAGGACCTTTCGCCGCGAACTTAAAACCTATTTATTTCGTATGGCTGGACTGGCTTGATTTTAAATTCTAAATTCTAAATTTTAATTGAATTTTGATGGGTTTTAAATTTCTGTAATTTTATGGGGTGTAATGTTATTTTAAATTTTCTGCCAAATTTGAATCAGTTTTTTAAGAGTTGTTTTAATTATGCTGTATGTTTCTGTTTGTATTTTATTTGCCTGTTCCCTGAGTCCTTCGGGAGAAGGGCGGTATACAAATTAAAACATTATTATTATTATTATTATTATTATTATTATTATTATTATTATTATTATTATTATTATTATTATTATTATTATTATTATTATTATTATTATGTATTTTATATTTTAATTTATAGGCCATATCGAATAAGTTTTTTAAATAGTGATTTTATTGTAGTGTATTGTACTGTATTTTATCTGGCTGTTCACCGCCCTGAATCCTTCAGGAGAAGGGCGGTATAAAAATTAAAATATTATTATTATATTATTATTATTAGTGGGAAGGTAACAGCGTTCCGTGCGCCTTTGGCATTGAGTCATGCCAGCCACATGACCACGGAGACGTCTTCGGACAGGGCTGGCTCTTCGGCTTTGAAATGGAGATGAGCACCACCCCCTAGAGTCAGCAACGACTAGCACGTATATGCGAGGGGAACCTTTACCTTTAATAGGATTTTAAGAAGAGGGATAGTTTCAAGATAGTAATGGGATGCTGTATTATATACTAAAAATTTGGAACGGATCAAGTAATTTATAATTTTGGATTTACTAACTTGGAATATGCAATGAAAGGCAATTTTGTGTTTTTGAAAAGAAATTTAAATCTAAATTTAAAATCTTGTATTGTATTATTGGATTTAAATTCAAAACTTTGAATTGTTGAATTTAAATTTAAAATCTTGAATTTAATTATTGAATTTAAATTTAAAATCATGAATTTAATTATTGGATTTAAATTTAAAATCTTGAATTGAATCCTGGCAAGACTGAGTGTCTCTGGATTTTGAGATCTTCTAACTCAGGGACTATGCCATCTTTGATAGTGAATGGGATTGCATTACCATAAACAGACTGTCTAACTTGGGGATCCTCCTAGACTTGCAACTTTTGCTCAAAGAACAGATGGCAACTGTGTCTAAGGGTGATTTTGCACAGCTTTGCGTTATGACCAATTTTACCCATTCTGCTCTGCTTATAATCATTCATGTCCTGGTCACTCCCAAATGGACTAATATAACATGTTCAACATAGGCTGCTCTTGAAGAATATCTGGAAGATTCAATTGGTTTAAAATGCATAATGGAAAACTATATGCCCACCTAGTATATTACACCTCTGTTCCATGAATTGCATTAGTTGCCAGTTTCCTTCTGGGTCCAATTAAAGCTGTTTGTTCTGATCTTTAAAGGCCTCATGGCATGGGACTAAGTTATTTGAGGGACTATCTCCCCCAACTATATTGCCATGGAGGAAGATGGACCTTTCCTCCAAGGCACTTGCGCTGTGAAACTCTGTTTTATGCCAATGTAAGATTGGCCCCATCCTTGACATTCTTTCAGAAGTCTTTTAAAACATGGCCTGAGGATCTAAAGGAAATGATGATTTGATGAGATGGCTGCATTATTTTTAACATCAATTCTCTGTAGTTAATAAATGTGATTATATAAATGTGATTAATAAATAAATGATTTCATTTTCAGCTCCTGAACTGGGCATAAATCTAATAGAAAGATTATTAATATGATTCCAAATGGGCAAGTTTTAATTTCTTTTTCAAAAATGGATTTGATTTTACATATCTATTGTAATACATATGTATGCTTTGTTTTGTGTGTATACATACTTTTTATTCATATATTATAGAGACAAAAAAATTAAGAAAGTTTTAAAAATAATCTTTGAGGAAGGGCAAAATTCAGTATATGAGAAAAAGTGTTTTTCTTCTTTAGCAAAAGCCCTCAGTTCATGTTTCTGGGAAATAAAACAACTGATTTAGAGAGCCGTTTAGAGAGCCACACGTGATCATAAGCTATATTTTCAGAGGTAATTTTTCAAGGAGTGCTAGGACAACTATATGACTATAATGAAGAAATACAAAGAAAAAATTCTTAGCTGCCAGAAAAAATCACCAATCAACACCAAAATTACCATATTCCTTCTACAGATCTGGAAATGATGCACTGTCTAGCAAAAGGATTGGGGGATATAATATGGATTGGTCAACATATTTTATACTAATCATGGATAATATGTTTTATACACATTATAAACAATTTGATCTGAATATATTCTTTCCCACATAGATATATTGTCTATGAAGTAAAGAGTAGATATATACTAGAGAAAGGGAAAGGGAGAGATTAATTTAGCCTTTAAAATGGAAAGCAGACTTAGCAATCATTCCAACTGCTGTGGTTTGAAATCCCTATAGACCTGTCAAACTAAAAAGGCAAGCGTGAACTCAAATTTTAAAAGCAAGTATGCAGTACAAATGAATTTTTAAAATAGTAGCTCATGGATATAGAGTAAAGATCTCTATGACTGTTTAGAAAAGTAACCCAAGCAGCAGAATTTACATTAATGGATGTAAACATTTCTATGAAGAACAAAAATATCCTTTTATGTGTTCTAATCAGGTCTTTTTAAAAAATACTGAACACAGCTGTCTGCTTCACTCTTTCTCCAATGACGCCAGATGCCCAGTTCATCAAGAAAATGCAGGAAAACAATGATTTGAAAGCAATTAGAAGTACCGAGACTCATATTAAAATGTGATAACACCATCCTAGTGGGAATTCAAGGCACCACTGCATTTCTGACATTTCTGTGTTGCCAGAGATGAACATGTGTTAGAAATGGAGTTCCCCCTCCCATTGACACTGAATAAGGATGAGTGACTATCATGTGGGAAATTTATTTCTGAAGCCAAAGAAAGAAATTAAATTAATATAATGCATTTTTCAAAATATTCTATGTATTCAAACTTATTTTTAAGAAGAAAAAAGCTTTACCTTAACCAGATTTTTTTTCATGACCATGAAGCAAATATTAACCAAACCAGTTCCACTGTGAGATGGGAGAACATCATAGCCATCAGCATGCAAGGTCTTATCATTCTTATATATTTTTTCCATGTAAAAGTGTATAGCAGTATGAATACTGTTTTGTCCAGTCTCTGGCATGTCTTGTGCCGCTGCAACTTGACTGATTAATGACATCTAGTTTAGAAGCAGTCATGTTCTCATACAGTGATTTTATAAACTTATTTTCATGCAAGGAGCAATTTATGCAAAAATGCCTCTCACCTTAAAAAGCAGATCATTACATATAGTCCTCAACTTACAATCATTCATTTAATGATTGTTCAAAGTTATAACAGCATTAAAGAAGTGACTTATGACCACACAAGTTTTCTACACTTACGACTATTGCAGCATCTCCATGGTCATATGATCAGAATTTCGATGCTTGGGAACGGGTTCATATTTATGAAGGCAGCATGTCCCAGGGTCATGTGATCACCTTTTGCAACCAAGTCAATGGGGAAGCTAGATTCAGTTAACAATTGTGCTTCTAACTTAACAATTTTTCTTACTGATAAACCCCCCCATGTGACAGTTGGGACTAATACTTCTAACACCATGTTTCTGAGCACAGATTCTCCTCAGGGCTGTGTCCTAAGTCTGCTGTTCACTTTGCTGACCCATGACTGTCGAGCAATGTTTGCTACCAACCATATTGTTAAATATGCAGATGATACAACAGTGGTGGGTCTTATTCAGGATGATAATAAAGGTGATTACTGGGAGGAGGTTGAGAGTTTGATGAAATGGTATAACAAAAACAGCCTGGTTTTAAATGTAGGAAAAACAAAAGATATCATTGTTAATTTCAGAAAAGACAGGCATAGCCATACACCTCTGTGTATTAACCATTCAACTGTGGAGATGATTAATAATATCAAGTTTCTGAGTATGCAGCTGATGAGCAAGTTAACCTGGTCGTTCAACAGTGAGACACTGATGAAGTGGTCACAGCAGCACCAGAAAAGCAAATCTTCCTTCCCCTATCCTTACCACTTTCTATAGAAGGACGGTTGAAAATATTCTGTTACTACTGTGTGGTTTGGAAGTATTATTCTTTCAGACGGGAAGGCTGTGCACAGATTGGTGAGGATGGTAGAAAACATTATTGGGAGTTCATTTCCTTCTATCTAGGACACAGCATATAAGCAATTCTTGACCG
This sequence comes from Ahaetulla prasina, assembly GCF_028640845.1. Classification (NCBI taxonomy): domain Eukaryota; kingdom Metazoa; phylum Chordata; class Lepidosauria; order Squamata; family Colubridae; genus Ahaetulla; species Ahaetulla prasina. The sequence goes on along the minus strand of NC_080542.1, from coordinate 37,510,770 downwards.
GGTTATATAGGATTGACAGGGATGTCATATCCTCTCCATGACCGGTTTTCTTTGTTGCCTTCTAAGAGGAAGCACTGCAGTTTCCAAAGCGGAACAACTAGATTCTGTAATAATTTTGTACCAAACAATAGCAACTTTGTTAACTCTCAAGATTCTTTTCTCCATTTTGTATGCAATATGATTGTAACAGTAGTGAACAGTAGTGAAGTTCAAAAATTTTCCCTACCGGTTCTGTGGGCGTGGCTTGGTGGTCATCTGACTGGGTGGGCATGGCTTGGTGGTCATGTGACCAGGGAAATCAACTATCACACTTTACACAAAAATAACACAAAAGCTACACAACTGACTCACACACAATGCAAAAGCAGCTGGACTTCACACAAAATGGCCCCTGCAACAAGTAGAAACCTCACATAGTCACAGAGAATTCAAAAATAAACTATCACTCTTTACACAAAAATACCGGTTCAGGCTATAGGTAGTAAAAAAATGCTTTAAATAGTAAAAAAAAAAAAAGTTCCCACAATTGTGCAGCACAGCTGATTGTCACAGCTGATCATCTGAACCTTTTTTTAACTTTTTTTAGCATTCTTTTACTACCTATTCACCCAAATCAGTAATAAAAAAAATGCTTTAAAAAGATTTTAAAAAGAGTTCTGACAATCAGCTGTGCCACGCGATTATCAGAACTTTTTTTCTACTTTTTAAAACATTTTTTACTACCGGTTCAGCCGAACCAGTAGCATTTTTACTATAGGTTTGGGCGAACCAGCCCAAACCAATAGCATTTCACCTCTGGCTTGTAATTAAATTGTGTGTGTGTGTGTGTGTGTGTGTGTGTGTGTGTGTGTGTGTGTGTGTGTGTATTTTTTGAGAGCGGGCAGTGCCAGTATGTTCACAGAAAAAAGTGTCAATAAAGGTTATCTTATCTTAGCTAACTGTAGTGATTCACTTAACAACTGTGACAAGAAATTGGCCAAAATTCATTTAATATCTTGGCAACAAAAATTTTGGATTCAAATGTGGTCATAAGTCCATGACTACCTGTATTACCTTGCACCAATATCAATTTTGGAGCACATTTTAGCCTACTGTATATAGTATACATAGGTACCATTTCTTTTTATGGCAAGGAGCAACTTGCAATGTACCACAGAGAACCTAAAATCTGAATCACACAGTCTGCAAGTCACGTCTCTTAAAAATATTTTCCTTCTACAAATCTACCAAGTAAGGAACCATGCTAAACCCGTCAAGGCATTTTAATACCATGATGAAGTCCATTTGATTTCCTAAATGTAAGAACTGACATACACAAAAATGAAACACATATGGATCTGTAGCACCTTAGTATAAATATACTGAAAATGGCTGAACATTAAGTACATTTTTATTTTGAATTGTAAAAAATTATAATTCTTTAAAAAGCAGTTTCTAATATTACATCAATTAAAAAGGTTTTAAAATGGTTTTCTTAATACTTCACAATTACCATGCCCCAATTTCCTAAAGTAAGGAGGAAAAAAGCAAGAATCACATACTAAATTAAAGAAGAAAAATAAGAAAAATACCTCTAGGAAATAGGGGGAAAGATGGATATCAAAGAACATGATGGAAAAGAGTCAGCAAGATTTTTACTTTAAAAAACCTGATTCTCTATATAATACTTCACCTTTTTTTTAAACCAGTTTCAGAGACTTGAACAAAACTACATGGAATTCAAGCAACCTGCCAAAATATAGAAGATCCATGTCTATGCTATATAATGAAATGTACAATTGTTGAGGGAGGAAACAGAGGCCAACATGTTAGGAAAAAAGGTTTTGCTAGCTAATAAAGTTTGCAGATTTATTTTCGATGTAATATATTATCCGTCTATCATCTGTAAACAGACTGTTAATCTGCATCATCATCTACTTTCTTAAAAAAAAAAAGTACACTCACCTCCTGGTAGGAATCCCCACTGATACCTAAAAAGAAACAAATGACAAAGACCTGTTAAGAAACAGAATTTACACAAATGTTTGTATCCATAAATATAAAGTTTGTATTTTCCATTGACTGCCCTGTTATTTCTAGATATCTTAACAGGCTGTCTATTAGGCAGTTTTTTAATCAATCTTTCTATTGTTATTATTTTACTATTTTTAGCAAATCCAAATCTAGAGAAGTAAAATTAGCTAAACTTGATCAAACAAATAAAGATTTTTAAAATGTTCAATTTAAATAGTATTGTTGTACGGGTAGTCCTCAACTTATTGTACAATCTTTCATTTTGTGACTGTTCAAAGTTAAAATGGCAATGAAAAACTGCTTATGAGGATTGCCGCATCCTCATGGTCACATTAAAATTTGGATGCTTGGCAACTGGCCTATATTTATGTTGCACTGTCACAAGGTCATATGGTCAACTTTTGCTATTTACTGACAAGCAAATTCAATGGGGAAGCCAGATTCACTTTACAACCATGTTACTAACTTAACAACTGTAGTAAAAAAGGTCATAAAATGGAGCAGAATCAGTGGTGGGTTGGTCCTGGTTCTGTCTGGTGCTATAGAATCAGTAGTAAAACTTGCGGGAGGCTCCACCCATCTGCCCAGACATCATCAAGGTGCTTCTGCGCATGCGCATAAGCGCACACACTCCCATTGCGAACCAGTGGTAAAGGTACGTAGAACCCATCCCTGGGCAGAATTAATCTACCAACTGTCTCACTTTGCAACAGAAATTTTGGGTTCAATTGTGATCATAAATCAAGGACTATCTGTATTTTCAATCTTACAATTTTTTTTTCAAAATTCTAGTATCTTTCCATGATGAAAGATGAATAGCAAGTATCTTTTGATTCCTAATTGTACAACTGATGAAAAAGTAATGTTAGCACGAAGATTTTTCTGGAAGAATTCTTTCAGTTGAAGGAAGCTCCATTAGTCATATCAGTCACATTAAGTGCAGCTTGACACTTTCTGCTTGGGCTATCATCAATACTGACCATCACCACTTCCTGACTGCCGACCTCTTTCTTCTTTCTATCCCAGGCCTATTGGAAATGTCTATATTTCCCAGCTACAGTTCAAATCTGATGTTGGTTCCTCCAAGGCATCTAAGTACTTTACAACGAAAGGACTCCAGCACCTGGATTTATTTTAGTAACAGCCTTAGATCCAATTGATTGCACAGTCTGCTGGGAATATTTCCCTCCAAGAATTGGTTGGTTACCTTGAACTATTGGGCTGCTATGCTCTCTGTTAATTGGAAATTGCTGGTTTTTAAAAAAAAATAATACTGTGAGGCCCCATTAAATCAATGAATATCTTCAAATTTAAAAAGTCATGTATTCAACTCTGATGCCTCTCACTGGGCACCCTTTCCATTCCTGCCCAGATTGAGTAAACCCTGCTACCTTTGTTTTCACACTCCTTGCCTATGCAGCTCTAAACTTTTCTTTAACTGTTTTTTTTTAAGTCTTTTAAGTTGCAAGTTATGAAGAATTTTGTTTTTAAGAAACTGAATGATTTGTTCTTCCTTGCTACAAAGGTTCTGCTGGTCCTATGACCATAGTAAGAATTTGATTTGAAGTTTCAGTGGATTTTCAAAAGAATGTAAAAGTGAAAGAACAACCTGTCCCTCAATGCTTTGATTAATGTAACATCTAAGGGAGAAGAAAAAAATAAAAAGTCAATGTTAGTGTCCAAAAAATTATGTGGGAAGGGATGTGAAAGAATCCATTTTACAAACAAGTGGGAAAGTAACTGGGAGATAAAAGAAAACTGGTAGATGGGTCCAGCCAGTGAGATTTGCCTTTCCTGCAAGGGTGGAAAAGAGAAAAAATTAGAACAATCAGGTTTTGCAATGGCCATTGTTCAGTCTAAGCTCCAGCCAGACACTGTTGATAACTCATTGAAATTCAGATCGGAATTTCTGAACTTGGCTTTAAAAATAGCCAGGAGCAGTACAGAAGAAAAGTAGTTGTCTCTGAAGTGCAGAATTGGCCATAAAATCACCTGTAAATTGTTTATCTAAAGCAAAAATGAGCCAACTTTTGAATTTTACTTGAGAGGTAGCATTTAATATTTACTTGAGAGGTAGCATTTAATATTTAAAAGGACCCACCCAAAATCAGTAACCAGGGGAAAATTTTATAACATTAAACATTATAATAAAATTAAAAAATAACAAAAGTAAATATAGAGAACTTCAAAGGGAAATCATACAATGACATTTCAGTAGCAATAAAGAAGGGTTCTAGAGCCATATAAGGATTTCTCAACACATGCTTTCAATCATTTTGTTATCTATCCCAATATAAAAGCCGATTCAATTACACATATATGACTTGGATCTTAGTTTAAGAGGAAAAGGTATGATATAAAAATTATACTGAGCCATGGGGTAAAACTATATAGGCCTCAAGGCTTTTGTCAAATTTCACTTCAGCATTAACAAACTGCTAATAAATTATAGTACTTTTTCCTCTTTATTTTGGCTTGAATGTAATTCCTGGGTTTCTACTGTTAATATTTCCATGAATGTAGTCCTGGAAAGTAATGTTACAAGGTCAATATTTGATTTTGTTCTTTTTTTTTTTCATTCTGATAATATTTTACAAAAGGATGCTTCACAATGATATGAAAGGACATAGTCAGAAAATGGTAATCAAGTACATGCTTGATTAAAGCTTTGAAATATTTTGAGGAATTTTCTTGTCAAATAATATTGCTCAGAATAGTAGTAAAATGACATTTCTGCCATATTTTTAAAGAGAAAATAAGGCCTAATGGCTAAGGCATCAGACTAGATACTGGGAAACTGTGTCCTACATTAAGCATGAAGATTGGCTAGGTGATTTGGATTAGCACACCTCTCAAGCTTGTTATTGTGAGCAAAATAGGAGGAAATAGTTTTCAATATGTTTGCTGACAAGTTATTTATAAAAATAACAAAGGCAGTAAATAAACTCTGAAATACACATAATCACAGAAACATAAGGAAATCTCTCTCTGTGTGTGAGTGTATGTGTGTGTGTGTGTGTAATGTATGATGCAAACTACTACACTAAGAACAGGTTATATTTACTTGGCTACCGTAGCCCATGCCTTCTGAACACCCAGTTAAAATACTGTAGTATTCGGAAGTGATCCGGAAGTGTCGCAGCGTGACTGGCTGGAAAATAGTGAGCTCTGACGAGCTTCGCGATAATCCAGCCAGAAAAACCGCTGTTGTGGGGTCTTTGGACCAGAACCATCTTGGAGGGACGGTTAAGAAAGAGATGCACCTCGGAAGACCAAGAAGAGCAAGCAAATTCCTCAAAGGATAGGAGGCAGCTCTTTGATCCAGCGGCGGGGGTGACAGCCATTAAAACAACTGCTCTAAGCTGGGGCAACTGGACTAAGATTTGTGCAGGAGTGATGTTTGAGGGAAGTATTGTTACTGAATGAGTGATTGGCCAACTCACAGGTAAAAAGAATTTTTTAAAAATCTTAAAAGAAGTCCCAGCATAAATGGTTAATTGGCACTTGGGAATTTTAATTGGAGGGAAAAGAATAAAGAGGAAGTTAAAAGACTAAAGCCCAAAAAAGAAAACTTTCTACCTGGACTTAAAATTGGATCTGAAGAAATAAAAAATATTACAAGAAAAAGAAAACCAAGAGAAACCACTTTTTAACAATAAAAGGAAAAGAAACTGAAGAGAAAGTACTTTTTATGTGGATTTAAAAGTGATACTTTGTTGCCTGGGGATTTGTGGATTGGAAAGAGACTTGCTGGAGGAAAGAAAGCACTACAACAAATGATTTAAAAATTGAAGGAACAGTAAGAATTTTGACTACTGTGGAAAATTTTAAGGAGTACTTGTTTAAACAGCTGGATCCTGAATTTGAAAGGAAGTGAAAAAGAACAAAGCCTTAAACTGGAATGGTCTAGACAAATATTTGAACTGGATACTAGTTGAAAATTTTAAAAAAAGGGAGACACTACATGGACTTGAATTTTAACTACACATAAACTAGAATTTTAAAAAAATTGAATTGACAATATGGAACATTGGGAGTATGAGGAACTAATGGAGATGTTTAAGAAGGTGTGTGAAGCATTTAAGGGTGATAAAGAAGTGGAAGCCTGGTTAGAATACAAAAAAAAAGATGAAAAAGAATATAAATGAGAAGCAAGAACATAATGTTGAAGGGGAAATAATTGAAGATAAAAAGATAGATAGTTACATTGGAATTGACATCCCATCCACCAAAAGAGAAGGGAAAAGAAGGAAATGGGAAAAGACTGAGGGAGAGAATTAAGAGGGTAACAATCTTAAAAATTAGAGAAAGAATTCAGGGGAATAGATACAACAAATATAAAAAGAAAAAGAAGAAAATGGGAGAAAGGGAGAAAAATATTAAGAAGTGGAATTTTGGAGAGACCTAAAGAAAATGGTTAAAGGGGGAAGAATAATGGAGAGAAGGAAGGGAAATAAAGCACTTATTAGTTGATTTAAGGGAACTGTGTTAAGAGTAGAAATTGTATGTAAGAAGCAAACGAGAAATATATTGTTTATTGTAAAATGGATAATAATATGAAATGCAAATTAGTTTAAATATGAAACTAACTGAAATTAAGATATGAAATTAAAATGCTACTAAATGATATATGTAAGAAGCAAAAAGAAAGAAGTATATTGTTTATTGTAAAATGGTTTAGTAGACGTAATATGAAATGAAGATTGATTTAAATATGAAAATAACTGAAATTAAGATATAAAATTGAAATGGTAGTAAATGAGGAAAATAATTAACTGATATTGGAATAAGAAATTAGAAACTAAGGAAAATAATAGGTGGAAGGTTAATTTAATTAAAAGGTTTTAATGTAAAATGGAATAAGTTGAAATACATTGTTAATAATCAAAAAATGTGATGAGGATTTTGAGAAATATATTTAATAAGTGGAGAAAAAATTGAGGTTGCCTGGATACCATTGTGGAAAATATTGAATTGAAAATGAATACAACAATGGAGAGAGAATGTAGAGGGAAGAAGGAGCGGAGAAGAGAGGAAGGAAAGAGAGGAATAGAAGAAAGGGAAAGGAGAGGAAGAAAGGGAGGGGAAACAAGAGTAGGAGAGAAGGTTAGAAAGGGAAGAAGGAAGGAGGGGGAAAGGAAGGTGAAGTAGAGGGGGAGTAGGAGAGGAGGAAAGAAGAAAGTAGAAAAGGATAGAAGGGAGGGAAGGGAAAGAGAGGAGAAGGAGAAGAAGAATTGTTGTAAAACAAGGGAGATGAAATGGTAGAAAAGCAACCCTGAGCATGCACAAATTAATATGAAAGTTAAAAGATAATATATATGATTAACAATGAATAAGAAAAGATAACTAATTGAAATAATGTTAAGAAATTAGGATTTGAGGACAGATGGTGATGCTGTTTATATAATAAGTATAGTCGTATTAAGATAAAAAATAGGGAAAAAGAATATTTTGGCAGAAATTATGCTATCTAATGTGAATTTGGATATGGTAAGTTGTATAAGATATGATACGGTCAATACTCGGTTCATAAAGTATGTGTGTGGGTGTGAAAGAAAAAATCAAAAAAACTTTTTTTTTTTCCAGGGCAAAATTTTTTATTTTCCATAATAATTCCCACAATTTGACCAGTGTACAATACAATCACTTATCCAACAATCGATCCTATACTCAAATTATACTCAATCAGGGCTGCTCGACCGCCACTCCCTCCCTTAATCCTTTCTACCCTTCTCATCCTTCTTCGACTTTCCCCACTATCCTTCTCCTCGCTTTCCTACTTCCCCACCTCTTTCTCACTTCTCACTACCATCTTTTCTAACCCTCTATCTTCTCCTCCTTCTTCTCCTCCTATCCTTTCTTCTCCCTCCCTTCTTTCCTACCTACCTACCTGCCTACCTACTTTCTTCCTTCTTTACTCCTCTTTCCTTACCCTTTCCCTTCGGGAGTGGTTACCGAGCAGTCCCGACTTTACACCATTCCAACTTGTTTAATTTTACCATTATTCCTGTACAATGGCAATCAATCAATTTATAATCTTCCCCTTCCCCACCGCCATTTCCCCCCTCTCCCCCCGAGACTTCCCAGAACAGAATACAGGGTATTGTAACTAACAAACATAATCTAAAATATAACATAAAACATATTCCATTTCACACCATCACACCATCACACCATCACACTATCAATTCCCTTCTTTCTTAAACTCTAATACATAGCAATTCCTAATTTCACTCAAAAACTAATTGATATTTTTTAATCTGATACTTATTTTGAATATAATCAATCCACTTTCTCCATTCCAAAATATATTTTTCTTGTATACAGTCTTTCAAGTAGGCAGAAATTTTTGCCATTTCTGCTAAATTTGATACTTTACTAATCCATTCTCCAATTGTAGGTAAGTCTTCTTTCTTCCAATATTGTGCAATCAATAGTCTTGCAGCAGTTATTAAATTCAAAATCAGTTTTGTCTCTATAACAGTGCAATCTGGAATTATTCCTAATAAAAAAAACTGTGGAACAAACTTGATCTTTTTTTTCAAAATGTTCTGCATAATCCACCATATTTTAATCCAAAAGGCTTTAACTTTTTTGCAAGTCCACCATATATGATAATAGGTAGCATCCTCACAATCACATCTCCAACATTTTGCTTTCACATTTGGATACATACATGAAAGTTTTTTAGGATCTAAATGCCATCTATAAAACATTTTATAAAAATTTTCTCTTAAATTTTGTGCTTGCGTAAATTTAACATACCTCACCCAAATTTTTTCCCATGTTTCTAACATTATAGGTTGTTGAAAATTTTGTGCCCATTTTACCATACAATCTTTAACCAACTCCATTTCTGAATCAATTTCAACCAATACATTATATAATCTCTTTATATGCTGTTGACCTTGATCTTTTATTTGTTTTACCAAATTATCATCACTTTGCCTTATACCAATTTTCTGATCTATTTTCCATCTAGATTGCAATTGTCCATACTGGAACCATGTATAATTTCTCCCTTCATCCCTCAATTTCTCCCTAGATTTTAACTGTAATTCCCCTTTTTCCATAGTCAAAAGCTCTTTGTAAGTGATAACCTCCATTTTTTGTAAGATATTTATATTCTCTATCATATGTCTGGGGATGGTCCATATTGGTATCTTTCCATCTAATTTATATTGATATTTTTTCCAAACCCTCAACAGAGCACTTCTGATCATATTATTCTTAAATGTCTTATCAATTTTCTTGTCATATATTACATATGCATGCCATCCATATAACAAACCATAACCTTCTATATTCAAAATCCTTTCCTCTGTTAAATTAATCCAATCAGAAATTAAAGCTAAAACAACTGCATCATAGTACAATTTCAAGTTAGGCATTTTTAAACCCCCTCTTTCCCTAACGTCTTGCATTATTTTTAACTTTATTCTCGGTTTTTTACCCTTCCATACAAAATTATTAATCCCTTTTTGCCATTCTTGTAAATTTGCATCTTTCTTCAATATTGGAATCATTTGAAACAGAAATAAAAATCTAGGCAAAACATTCATTTTTATAGCTGCCACTCTTCCCAACAATGATAATTGTAACTTCTTCCAATTCTCCATTTCTTTAATTACTTTTCCCCACAATACCTCATAATTATTTTTATATAATTTTACATTCGATGCTGTAATATATACTCCTAGGTATTTAACCTTTTTAACTACTTCATATCCAGTTATTCTTTCTAGTTCTTCCTTCTGATGTGTATTCATATTTTTAATTATCATTTTTGTCTTCTGTTGATTCACTTTAAACCCAGATACCTTACTATACTGATCAATTGTCTCCTTCAGATATACAGCTGAATGTATTGGTTGAGATAAAGAAACAACCAGATCATCTGCAAACGCTCTTAATTTATAATCTTGATTTTTAATTCTAATTCCTTTTATTCGATCTAAACCATGTATATTACTCAATAATATTTCCAAAGTTAAAATGAATAATAATGGTGACAAGGGACATCCTTGTCTAGTCCCTTTCTCAATCTTGAAAGATTCTGTTAATCCACCATTTACTATTATTTGAGCTGTTTGCTTTTGATATATAGCCTTAATTGCTTGAATAAAATAATCCCCAAATTGCATTTTTTCTATTACTTTAAACAAAAACTGCCAATCCAATCTATCGAAAGCTTTTTCCGCATCCAAAAAGAAGAATGCTGCTGAGACCTGGCTGTTTCTTTCCAAATATTCAAGTAAATTTACAATTTGTCTCATATTATATCTCATCTGTCTCCCCTTAATAAATCCTGTTTGATCATTATGAATTAATTGAGTCATCAGTGGCATCAATCTATTCGCTAATATCTTAGCAAATATCTTATAATCAGTATTTAAAAGCGATATTGGCCTATAATTCTCTGGTTTAACACCATCTCGATCTTCTTTAGGTATTAATGAAATAAAAGCTGTCCTCCATGAGGGAGGAGCTTCTCCTCCCCTTTGTATTCTGTTAAATAACTCCTTAAGTGGTACAATCATCTCATTTTGTAAATTTTTATAATAAGTAGTTGTCAAACCATCTGTACCTGGTGCTTTATTCGCTTTAAGCTGCTTAATTGCAAACACTATTTCCTCTGAGGAAATTAATTGATTCAACTCTTCCCTTTGATCTACTGTAATTTCTAAAATACCGTGGTCCTGTAAATATCTATCTATATCTTTATCATTAATCACATCTCTAGAATATAACTTAGTATAATATTCTAAAAAAGCTTTTTTAATCAAATTTTGCTGATATACTTCCTTACCTCTATATTCTATTTTATCAATTATATGTCGTTTCTGTTTCTTTCTTAATAAATATGCTAACCACCTTCCAGGTTTATTAGAATTATTAAACAAATTGTGTTTTACATATTGTAAATTAGATGCCACCTCTTCTGCCATTAGTATATTAAATTGACCTCTTAATATATTTATTGACTCTTTTATTTTACTATCTCCTGGATTACATACCAATAACTGCTCCTTCCTTTTAATTTCCTCTTCTAATTCTTTTCGCCTTTTGTGCAATCTATTTCTATATTTATTATTCATCTCTAATAAAATTCCCCTCATATAAGCCTTGCTGGTGTCCCAAACTATCTCTATAGGTGTCCCTTTATCCATGTTCAAAGAAAAAAATTCCTTCATTAGAATTTTACATTCATTTACATTTTGTTCATATTTAAACAAGTTCTCATTCATCCTCCACGACCTCCTGGCCTCTTTTTCCCGATCTAGCTCAATCCAAACCGGGCTATGATCAGACAAAGTTCTAGAACAAATTTTTGTCTTCTTCACTCTGAAAAACAAATCATTAGTAATTAAAATAAAATCGATCCTAGAAAAAGATTGATGTCTGTCCGAAAAAAATGTAAAATCTCTCTCTTTTTCATTGCGTTCTCGCCATACATCTCTCAATTCTAAATCTTCCATCAAATCAAAGAAGGCCTTTGGCAGTTTTACATGATTGGAAATATTTCTAAGACTTCTTTTATCTTTCTGGATATCCATCACTTCATTCCAATCACCCATTAATATATAAGTTTTATAATCCCAAGATGTTATTCTTTTATGTAAAAACTTATAAAAATTTCTTGTTGTTGATTTGGTGCATAAACTCCTATTAAAAGTATTTTTCTCCCCTCCAATAAAAGTTCAATAGCAATATATCTTCCTTGATTATCCGCCTCAATTAATGTTGCAGATAAATTACTCTTTATATAAACAACTAGTCCATTCTTCTTTTCTGTAGCAGATGCAACAAAAGATATTCCCAATTTTGAATTTATCAAATAACTCCTTAAGTGGTACAATCATCTCATTTTGTAAATTTTTATAATAAGTAGTTGTCAAACCATCTGTACCTGGTGCTTTATTCGCTTTAAGCTGCTTAATTGCAAACACTATTTCCTCTGAGGAAATTAATTGATTCAACTCTTCCCTTTGATCTACTGTAATTTCTAAAATACCGTGGTCCTGTAAATATCTATCTATATCTTTATCATTAATCACATCTCTAGAATATAACTTAGTATAATATTCTAAAAAAGCTTTTTTAATCAAATTTTGCTGATATACTTCCTTACCTCTATATTCTATTTTATCAATTATATGTCGTTTCTGTTTCTTTCTTAATAAATATGCTAACCACCTTCCAGGTTTATTAGAATTATTAAACAAATTGTGTTTTACATATTGTAAATTAGATGCCACCTCTTCTGCCATTAGTATATTAAATTGACCTCTTAATATATTTATTGACTCTTTTATTTTACTATCTCCTGGATTACATACCAATAACTGCTCCTTCCTTTTAATTTCCTCTTCTAATTCTTTTCGCCTTTTGTGCAATCTATTTCTATATTTATTATTCATCTCTAATAAAATTCCCCTCATATAAGCCTTGCTGGTGTCCCAAACTATCTCTATAGGTGTCCCTTTATCCATGTTCAAAGAAAAAAATTCCTTCATTAGAATTTTACATTCATTTACATTTTGTTCATATTTAAACAAGTTCTCATTCATCCTCCACGACCTCCTGGCCTCTTTTTCCCGATCTAGCTCAATCCAAACCGGGCTATGATCAGACAAAGTTCTAGAACAAATTTTTGTCTTCTTCACTCTGAAAAACAAATCATTAGTAATTAAAATAAAATCGATCCTAGAAAAAGATTGATGTCTGTCCGAAAAAAATGTAAAATCTCTCTCTTTTTCATTGCGTTCTCGCCATACATCTCTCAATTCTAAATCTTCCATCAAATCAAAGAAGGCCTTTGGCAGTTTTACATGATTGGAAATATTTCTAAGACTTCTTTTATCTTTCTGGATATCCATCACTTCATTCCAATCACCCATTAATATATAAGTTTTATAATCCCAAGATGTTATTCTTTTATGTAAAAACTTATAAAAATTTTCTTGTTGTTGATTTGGTGCATAAACTCCTATTAAAAGTATTTTTCTCCCCTCCAATAAAAGTTCAATAGCAATATATCTTCCTTGATTATCCGCCTCAATTAATGTTGCAGATAAATTACTCTTTATATAAACAACTAGTCCATTCTTCTTTTCTGTAGCAGATGCAACAAAATGTATTCCCAATTTTGAATTTATCAAATATTTCTGGTCTAATGTTCTAATATGTGTTTCTTGTAAACATACAATGTCATTTTTAAATTGCTTCAAATAATGAAATATCTTTCTTCTCTTTTGTGGTGAGTTTAATCCATTAACATTCCAAGATAAAAGTCTAATTGCCATTATCAGCAATCGGAAACTTTTGAAGCACCAGCCGCAAATCATATCTTTCTTTGGGCCTTGCTCCTCCCACTGTTTCCGTCTTGGTAATAGCAGATTGAGCCTGTTGAGCCTTTTCTTCTTGTTCCTTGAGTTTGACAGCCGTTCTTGTCATCCTTGGCTCTTTTGGAATCTCTGATCCCAACTTAGACACATCCAATGCTTGTAAAAGGTCTTCTTCCATTACTATCACTTCTTTTTCTTTAATTTCGCCTTCCTTTCTCCTACCATCCAGAGATGGTGGACTTCCAGCTTTAAGCACATAAGCATAAAACTCTCGTGCTTTACTGACTGTATTAAGACGATGTGCTTTCCCTTCATAGTAAACTATTATACCAGTTGGAATGTCCCATCTATACTCAATCTGATGTTTTTTAAGTTCGTTCACCAAAAAAGCAAACTCCTTCCTACCTCTCAACATTTTGGGGGGAATTTCCTTTAGTATTAAAATATCTTGGCCAGCCGCTTGAATCTTGTCTCCTTTAAAAGAAGCTTGTAAAATCTCATTTCTCACTGTTCTAGTAGTAAAATAAATAACAATGTCTCTCGGAAGATTTCTTTGTCTTGCTATCCAGGAATTCACACGATAAATTTTATCAATATGAAAAGCCACATCTGCTGGCCGAACTGCCAAAATCTCTGCAAAGCCCTCAGAAAAAATTTGCTTCAAATTCTCTTGTCTATGTTCTTTCAGGCCACGTATTTGTAAAGCAAGTTCCATAGCTCTATATTGTACCAAAACAATTTCATCATCAACTTTATCCATTTTACTTTGAACTACCTCAATCTTATTTTCCAATTTTAAATTAACTTTCTTTATTCCTTCTACTTCCTGCTCCAGTAAAATCACATTTGATGCCAGACCCTGTACTGCTGACACCAAACCTTCTTTGACTTCTTTATTTCCAATTTGAATTTCTAACATCTGTTTTTTCATCTCTGAAATTTCTTCTGTAATTAATTTAAACTTATCTTCTATCTGAGAAGTTTGCAAATTCATAACATCATTAAGAGATTCTTTCATAAAATCTTTCAGATTATCCTAAAGGGCTTCCAAATTTAGTGATTTTGTATCTGCTGTATGTGCTGGAGAGACTCCCGGTGTTGATGTTCCTGGGGTTTTTGTAACAGTTGTCTTTAATTGTTTTGCTGCCATCTCTTAAAATTTCTCTTTAACTTAATGTTACATATAAATCTTCTAAGTCTTTTTTTTAAAAAAACAGTCTCAATATCTCTTCTCCCTTCTCATTAAATTTTTTTAAAAAATCTCCAGCTGGTCTTCAGCAATAAACAGCAAACAGTGAGAATTGTAACACTTTCGTTTTCAACTGCGTAGCTCATTAAAGAACAACCGCCATTTTCGCTTTAAAGTCAATTCCAAAACTTAAAAAAAAAATAACACGGAATTGATTTAATTACTTGCTTTTATAGTTAGAGCTCTCCTGTTTCTGTTCAGTCCGGTATTTACTTCTTTAAGTTAAAATTGGTCCCGGCAGTTGGTCGCGGCAATTAGGTCTGCCAAAGCAGGAAAAAAGCCTCAGATCTGGAGCGCTTTGAAGTTCTGAAGGGGCTTAACCCTTCGAGCCCCCTGGTGTCTTCCAGGAGTTCTAGGGAAGCTCTACCTCTGCTTCTTTCGCTCACCTCCTCTTCTTCACCCGAAGAGGGGGAATTTCAAACTGCTGGACAGGTGATTGTCGCTGTCTTAGCGGTCCAACACGATCCAGAGGTTGGTGATCAAACAGATCACCTCCATTGCCAACGGAGCCAACCAGGAAGTCCAAAAATAAAAAAAACTTGATTAAAAAAAAAAGAATACTGTAGTATTTTATACTTAGGGCTGATCTTAAAGAGTTTTCAGAAATTAAAGTACCCACTTTAATTTAATTTAATTAATTTAATTTAAACCCACATCCTTTGAATGATCAACACTGGGGACATATTGCATCAGTTTTGTAGACCCTACATTGGTAACCATTGGGTTACCAAGATATCTGGTCAAATTTTATTTATTTATTTATTTTGTCACATCATACAAAAAGATTATATAGTATATAAACATATATATGAGTAAATGTTAGGAGGTATAAGCATATATATATATAGGAAGAAGAAAAGAAAAACAATAGGACAGGAAGGCACATTTGTGCACTTATGCACGCCCCTTATGGTCCTCTTAGGAATGGGGTGAGGTCAATAGTAGAAAGTTTTTGGTTAAAGCTTTTAGGATTATGAGAAGAGACCACAGAGTCAGGTAAAGTATTCCAAGCACTGATGATTCTGTTACAGAAGTCATATTTAAGGTACTGGTGTTGTTCTATAAAAGCCTTATATGGCTTGGCACACATATGCTTTCATAACTACATACTCCCATCATTATAAACTCAACCAGTTAGACATACCAAGTAGAAACTGCTGCAAATCTTTCATTTTGGAGAGATTTGGGGAGTTGAGGAGAGAGGCTGCTGCTTCTTATTAGCAGTTCTGACCATGTGGATCAGCCTCCCTATGGATATCAAACCAGCTAATTCTCTGTTGGTCCTTCAGAAGTTGCTTGAAGACCAATTTTTTTTCAGAGAACTTTTTCCTGTTATGAATATTGCACCTTTAAGTTTATTTGCAGTTTATTTCTTATGATTATTTTTCTATTTTTTGGTTGCAGTTTTATTCCTACTATAGTTGTAATTTATATCTGTTCTATGTAAACTTCTGAGAATATTTTTATTGTAGCAATAAAAGTGATACTTTAATATTTACTTTAATAAATATTTTATTTATGTATTTATTTATTTTATTTGTCACAACAGTATATATAAGCATAAGCAAGAAATAACTATACAATATATAAGCATATATATAAGCATAAGTATGAAATAACTATATGAATTGGATACAATCAAAGGGAACATTAGGACAGGAATGGTAGGCACGTTGGTGCTCTTATGCACGCCCCTTATTATTAAATATTAAACTGTAATAAATGATACATTCTTTTTAACTTTCTATTAGTTACATTCCACACCATTCATTGGATTCTGAGCAAATAACAATAGGATAAAACATAAAATACAAAACTAGATAAAATAGAAATATATACCTTATTGTCTTGATGTTATATTTTTATATGCATTTTTGTTGTATATATGGTTTTTTTTAAAAATCCTACAGGAAAAAGAATTTGCTAATACAAGGTTCCAAGACTCAACAATTGCCACAAGACTCAACAATTGCCTTGACCTCATCTTCTGCAAAACACAAACTCAATTTATGGACTACAAATTAAAGAACCCTTTTCCAACAGTGACCACTGCACAATTGACTTTCGTCTCAATATACGCCCTTACATAAATCGTCATAACAATAGCATTCCTAACTACAACTTCAAAAAAGCCAACTATGACCTGATAAACAACAATCTCTCATCTCTAGACTGGCAAAATCTGTTCGCAGCCTGTATAACTGCTGAAGACCACTATAGAGTTTTCCTACTTGAAATCAATAGAGTCATTAAACTTTATGAACCACAAACAACCACCAAGATCAGGAAAAACAAACTACCCATATCAATAAAAAAGCTTCAATAAAAAAAAAATCCCTCTGGAAAAGAAACAAAAAAGGCTATGTAGCAAATTTCAAAAACCGCTACAGAAATATATGCAACCAAATAAAAACTGAATGCACAAATTACCACACCAAGCAAGAAGAGGACCTTCTGCGCACAAATTCCAATCGTGCCTTTTATAATTTTGTGAACAATAAACTTAAAGACTCAAGATCCATCCCACCACTAAAAGATTCTAATGGCAAAGAATGCAATGACGAAACAGTTAAAGCAAACCTCTTCAACATATTCTTTGGCTCAGTTTTTGTTAACAGCGATGACACATATCCAACATTCCCAAATCGTCCTAGCAATGACTATGACGACTTAACACATATAGATTTCACAGAAGATAATATTGGAAAAGCTCTTCATAACATGAAACCATCCCTATCTATTGGACCCAATGGACTATGTGCATACTTCTTAAAAAAACTTTCCATTAATATAGCAGAACCCCTAAGCATAATCTTTGATAAAGCTTTCACGACCAGTTCCCTTCCCAAACTTTGGTCATTAGCCACAGTCATCCCAATCTTCAAAAAAGGAGACCCCAGCTTAGTTGAAAATTATAGATCAATCTCTCTGTGCTGCTTCACGTGCAAAGTTATGGAATCAATCATCAATCAATTCATTACCTTCCACTTAGAAACAAACAACCTACTCTCTAATAAACAATTTGGTTTCGGGGGGAAATTATCATGTAACTTACAATTTCTCCACTGTAAAAACATACGGACTACAAATCTTGATCAAGGCAAAACAATAGATGCAATCTACATAGACTTCTGCAAAGCTTTTGACTCAGTAGTACATGATAAACTTCTCCTAAAACTAAAATCCTATGGCATTTCAGGACCCCTTCACAAATGGATATCTGCTTTTCTGTCTAACAGACAAGAAGTGGTCAAAATTGGCAACGCTCTATCAAATCCTGTTCCTGTCAAGTGTGGCGTTCCTCAAGGCAGCGTTCTTGGACCAACACTTTTCATACTATACATAAATGATCTTTGTGAACATATCTCAAGTAATTGTGTGCTCTTTGCTGATGATGTCAAACTATTTAACACCACCGACAATACATCTACCATTCAAAAAGACCTTGATCAACTAACTGCTTGGTCTAAAACTTGGCAAGTCCAGATCTCAACCAGCAAATGCTCAGTCTTACATATTGAAAAAAAGAACACAAACACTAAGTATATCCTTGATGGACATTACCTTACAGATGACCCTCACCCTGTTAAAGACCTTGGAGTTTTCATATCAAATGATCTAAGTGCCAAAGCCCACTGCAACTACATAGCAAAAAAGGCTCTAAGAGTTGTAAACCTAATCTTGCGTAGCTTCTTTTCCAAAAACACTACACTACTAACCAGAACATATAAAACATTTGCTAGACCAATTCTAGAATACAGCTTGCCTGTCTGGAACCCTCACCACATTTCTGACATCAATACAATTGAACATGTCCAGAAATATTTTACAAGAAGAGTTCTTCACTCCTCTGAAAACAACAAAATACCTTATCCCACCAGACTTGAAGTCCTAGGCTTAGAAAACTTAGAACTCCGTCGCCTTCAACAAGACCTAAGTTTAACTCATAGAATCATCTATTGTATCGTCCTTCCTGTTTAAGACTACTTCAGCTTTAATTGCAATAATACAAGAGCAACCAATAGATTTAAACTTAATGTTAACTGCTTTAATCTAGATTGCAGAAAATATGACTTCTGTAACAGAATCATCAGTGCTTGGAACACTTTACCTGACTCTGTGGTCTCTTCCCATAATCCCAAAAGCTTTAACCAAAAACTTTCTACTATTGACCTCACCCCATTCCTAAGAGGACCATAAAGGGCGTGCATAAGAGCACAAATGTGCCTACCGTTCCTGTCCTATTGTGTGTTTTTTTTCATTTTTTTCTTCATATATATATATATATATATATATATATATATATATATATATATATATATATATATATATATATATATATATATATATATATATGCTTATACCTCTTCATATTTCTTCATATATATGTTTAAATACTATATAATCTTTTTTGTGTGATGCTTATGTATATTGTTATGACAAAAGAAATAAATAAAATAAAATAAAAATAAACGTAACACCTTTAATCTAGTGTTATATCATATAACTCAGTATGTATTTTTGATATCCTAAAATATGATTCTCTGTTAATAATTTAGTATACCGCATACTGTCAGAATTTCAGAGAAGAGAGTTTAATACTGGTCACAAAATGTCTGAATATTGCTTCAAAGGTATTTACCCCTCCCCCCATTACAAATACAGAGGCTTAATGGATTGCATTGATAATGACCCAACAACTAAGTCTAAATATGGTCTGTTTAGTTTTTGGCTTAGTACAACATGTGAATTTAATTAATTTTAATATATTTGGTAAGCCATGATGAAATAAACCATGATTTAATACAATTATAAAAGGCATTGGGGATAAAAGGGTTTTAGGCTTTCAGTTCCTAAACTTTAATATTCAGTATACCTAATTATAGCTGCTAATCAAATCTTTTTTAAAAAAATAGAGGATGTAAAATTGCAGGAACAATTTAAGAGAACAGCAGGCATAACTGGACGGTGGAATGAAATGCACTATCAGTTTAGAGTCTTTTTATTGTCACAAGGGATCCAGGTCTAGAACCCCTTGAATTCCACTGTCCTATCTAGCATCAATTTAGTGGTCAATCAGATTCTTGAGTATAGGTTTCAATAGTTTATACTACAAACTATACAAATGGTTTTGATTCTTTGCATAATAATGGATTTAATAGTTTTACCAATTGAAAGCAGACATCCTTTCTTTACAAACCTTTCTTTGTAACAAAACTTTTTTTTCTTATTGACTTATTAATTTGTCCAGTTGCATTTCCCCATTTATTAAGATTATTTTTCCCCAGTGTAGGGATTTTTTCTTTGTTCTAAACTGAATGATTTTTAATCAGAAAAAGCCACTAATACTTTTTGTTTAGTGAATTTGTGTCTTCTTTTCTTGAAAGGGATGCTTAATCTCTCTTGAATGTGTCTTCTTCATAACATTTATCATGCCAGGTGCCAAAAATGATTTTCTGTCACTTTCAATTTCAGTTTGACCAAAAGGAGTAGTATATCTGTCCCTAACCCCTGTCATTTTGAATACAATACATTAGATGGTTTTCAAAAGTAAATCTGAGTTGCATTACATTACGTTAGTTACATTAGACTAGCCAAGAAAATTTTTCAGTAGGACACGTTAATTCTGACATAAGCAGGTTCAATGCAGACACTCACCGTGGAAATCAACTGATTTTATCACTTCGCTTACAAATAGACACAGCATGGTATCAAGGATATTTCATTTTTCCTCCCACTCATTTTATAATTCATATCCTGATTTTATCTTTGTTCTAGCATTTTATCTTCACCATTTCCACTTCTCTTTTTGGAGGGAAAGCCAGAGAGTAGGGTTTGGGTCTGTTGTATTAATCTGAATGATCTGAAAAGTGGAATAAACATACAGAAGAGAAGAAAAAGAAAGAGAAAAAGGGAAATTTTACAGGTATTTATGAAATGTTTTTCAAGAATTATGGTCCAAAGTGGAAGAGATATTCACATGATTTATCCTTTAGTAACTATTTATAAATGCTAAAATTGTGGGAAAAAGAAATACAATTAGGATTGGGGGGAGATTGAGGTTTTTAATCTTTATCCGTATCATGATTCCACTGGAATCAATTCCTCACTACTTTTGTGTAATTAAAACTTAATGTCAACCCTGAAGCAGTCCAATTCACCACTAAATTCTAGAGGAAGTTCATGAGGTCCATTGGGTCTTCACAGGGGCTTAGCTCAGTGTTTCATCTGAGTACCAATGGGGCCATGGAATGTGCAAGTGCCATGGGGAGCAGTATTTGAGGTGCTATGTCAACTATCAGCAGTCTAATTGGGCAGAGTTACTGCCGTTCGCTGAGGTGGCATACAATAATGAGGTGCACAGCAGCACCGGCCTGACCCCTTTTCAGGTCACCAGTGGCATGGAATTCAACTCCATGCCTGAACTCCCCAGGGAACACCCCCCCCCCATCCATGTCGCTAAATGAATGGATGGAGTCACTGAAAGAGGCATAGAAAATACCAAGTGGGCTTTACGATAAGCGGCAAAAACCCATAAAATGCAAGCCGACAAATACCACAGCTTCCAAGTGCTTTTCTGACTGGGCAGTAATGTTTACCTCTCAACAAAGTACCTAAAGTTAAAACTCCCTTGCAAAAAACTAGGACCAAAGTTTATAGGGCCTTTCCCTATAGTGAAAGCAATCAGCGCTGTTATGGTATAGCTTAAACTGCCTCGCTTGTTAGGGAAAATGCATCCGATCTTTCACAGCAGCTTGTTAAAGCCAACAGTAGGATCCCAGATCAGGCCAGTAGATCTCACAGCCCCAAAACCAATAGTGGTGCAAGGGAAAAAGCAGAGGTAAAGAAAATCCTGGATTCTAGATTACGTAGGGACTGGTTGCAGTGCCTAGTGCAATGGAAGGGGTCTCCACTATCCAAAGCCACCTGGGTCAAGAGCTGGGATGTGATGGCAGATAGGTTGGTCAAATAGTTTCATAACAAATACCTCCAGAAACCTAAGCTGCCTCCAGAGGGAGGAAGGGGAGGCTAGGCTGAATCTTGAGTAACCTCTCTGTGATTTCTTTTCTTTGCAGTAAATCCTTTTTAATTAAGGGGGGGACACCTGTCAACCCTGAAGCTGACCTGACTGAAGTCATTTTGAAGTTTCATTGTTGCTACACTGGAGCTGAGGGATAGGGAGTGGAGAACAGAAATAGTTGGAGTTTTGTAGCCAAAACAAAATACTTTCTCCTGGGAACCAAGGTGGCTGGAGAGAGGAGGAGTGAAGTTACCAGGCAACTGGACAGCGCCATGATTGGACCATGTGACTGATTATTTGGGAAAGGGGAAAAACTTTTACTTTTAATTAGGTAAAACCCGTGGGAATATTCAGAGTCGGTTTTCACCAGCCTGTGCCAATATAATATATCCAATAAAACTATTCTTTAAGGAATCTACCTGCCTCGGCGTTCTGTTTGCTATGGGTGTATTACTTGAAACCCTGACACAGTGTATTAAGCAAAGTATTTTGTAACACTGGATGGAAACAAAACTAACATTACAAACTCATAACTGTTAAGCTCAACTCACAGCTCATGAGAGGGCATGTTTTTTTAATATATAAAATATCAACTGCTAGCTTATTTGTTCAATTTCCCATTAGCCTTGATCTAATATTTTACCTTCCAACAGCAGATTTAATAACACATGCTTAGTTTTATAATTAGAAGATAAATACTATAATGAGTTAGATTTAGAATACCCATATTTCTGCCTTAAATAGCCTGATGCTACAAAATACCACTAACACTTCAGCACAAAATCTCCAGAACCATAAAGCCTACAAACATGAAATTTGCCATGTATGTTCCTTTTGGCTTCTAGGTGCTCACTTATTGATTGATTGATTGATTGATTGATTTGATTTGATTTGATTTGATTTGATTTTTATACCGCCCTTCTCCTGAAGGACTCAGGGCGGTTTACAGCCAACATAAAAACAAATTTATAAATAGAATTAAAAACATTTTAAAAATCTTATTCAATTTGGCTAACCCCATTTAAAACTATAATAAAGAAATGATAAAAAGCCCCAATTAAAAAACGTAGTATATTAGGCCAGCCCTGCGCAGTAAAACAGAAAGGTCTTGAGTTCACGGCGGAAGATCCGGAGGTCGGGGAGTAATTGTAACCCCAGAGGAAGCTCATTCCAGAGAGTAGGTGCTCGCACAGAGAAGACTCTCCCCCTGGGGTCGCCAGCTGACATTGTTTGGCTGACGGCACCCTGAGGAGACCCTCCCTGTGTGAGCGCACAGGTCGGTGGGAGGCTATCAGCGGCAACAGGCGGTCCCGTAAATAGCCCAGTCCTATGCCATGGAGCACTTTAAAGGTGGTAACCAACACCTTAAATTGCACTCAGAAGACCACTGGCAACCAGTGCAGCTTGCACAGGAGAGGTGTTATATGGGAGCCACGAGTAGCTCCCTCTATTACCCGCGCAGCCGCATTCTGGACCAGTTGGAGCCTCCGGGTGCTCTTCAAGGGGAGCCCCATGTAGAGAGCGTTACAGTAGTCCAGGCGGGAAGTGACGAGGGCATGAGTGACCATGCATAGGGAATCCTGGTATATGAAGGAGTGCAACTGGTGTATCAGGCGGACCTGATAAAAAGCTCCCCTGGCGATAGCCCTCATGTGTTCTTCTAATGACAGCCGAGCATCCAGGAGAACGCCCAAGTTGTGAACCCTCTCCATAGGGGACAATGACTCAGCTCCAACAGTCAGCAATGCCAGCAGGATGCCTGCATCCTCAGCCACTCAGTCTTGGAGGGGTTGAGTCGAAGCCTGTTCCTCCCCATCCAGACCCGCACGGCCTCCAGACACCAGGACATCACTTCAACAGCCTTGTTGGGGTGATCAGGGGTGGAAATGTACAGCTGAGTATCATCAGCGTACTGATGATATTGCACCCCAAAACCACGGATGATCTCACCCACCGGCTTCATATATATGTTGAACAGGAGAGGCGAGAGAACCGATCCCTGTGGCACCCCACACGAGAGGCGCCTCACGGCCAATCTCTGCCCCCCTGCCAACACCGTCTGTGTCCGATCAGAGAGATAGGGGGAGAACCACCGAAAAACGGTGCTCCCCACTCCCAATCTCTCCAGCCGTCGCAGCAGGATACCATGGTCAATGGTATCAAAAGCCACTGAAAGATCTAATAGGACCAGGACAGAAGAACAACCCCTGTCCCGAGCCCTCCAGAGTTCACCCACCAACGTGACCAAGGCCGTCTCCGTGCTGTATCCAGGTCGGAAACCGGACTGGAACGGGTCTAGATGGACAGTTTCATCCAGGTACTGAGGACGCTGTCGTGCCACCACACTCTCGACAACCTTCGCCACAAAACGGTTGGTGACAGGACGATAGTTCGATAAAATAGCTGGATCCAGGGAAGGCTTCTTGCTTCTTTCAAGGCGATAGTGAAGACACCCTCCATCAAAGAAGCGTTAACAATTCCCTTTAGCCAGCCTCGTGTAACCTCCTGTGTGGCCAGTACCAACCAGGAGGGACACGTGTCCAACAAACATGTGGTCGCATTCAGCCTCCCCAGTATCCTGCCCATGTCCTCGGGAGTCACAGAATCAAACTCATCCCTGATAACCTCACCAAGAACGGCCTCCGTCATCCCACTTGAATCTATCCAATCGGAGTCCAGCCCATCCCGAATCTGAGCGATTTTATCATGCAGATATTGTCCAAAATCCTCAGCACGACCCTTCAAGGGGTCCTCCCGAGCTCCCTGATGAAGTAGGGAGCGGGTCACCCTAAACAGGGCGGCTGGGCAATTATCTGCCGATGCAATAAGAGTGGAAAAATACTCACATTTTGCCACTCTTATCGCCACTAGATAGGTCTGAATATGAGACTTAACTAGTGTTCGATCAGGTTCAGAAAGGCTGGCCCTCCAATCACTCTCTAGCGTCTTTTCCGGCTTTTCATCTCTCTCAGCTCCTCGGAATACCAAGGAGCTGGTCGAGATCAACGTCAGGTCAGAGGCCGCAAAGGCACGACTCGGTCCAGAGCCACCGTCGCCGCCCTTTCCCTGGTGGCGACTAGTTCTTCCACCAAGCCATGAGCTAGGTCTTCAGGAAGTGGCCCAAGCTCCATCAGAAACCTCTCCGGGTCCATCAGGCACCTGGGACGGAACCAACGAATCGGTTTTGTCTCCCTACGGTGTGGGTTGGCGGTTCTGAAGTCGAGTCAAAGGAGTGAATGATATGACCATGACAGGGGATTGATGACTAAATCCCCTAATTCTAGATCATTCAGCCACTGTCCAGAGACAAAAATCAGATCCAGTGTGTTTCCCCCATTGTGAGTGGGACCATTAACTAACTGGGTCAGGTCCAAGGCCGTCATGGAAGCCATGAACTCCTGAGCTGCCGCCGATGAGTCACCGACTGACGGCAAGTTGAAATCCCCCATAACCATAAGTCTGGGGGTATCAACCGCCGTCCCAGCTATCACCTCCAGCAGTTGGGCAGGGCTGCTGCCACGCAGCAAGGAGCCATGTACGTGATCAGCACGCCCACCTGAATCCCCTGACCCCACTTCACAAAGAGAGACTCACATCCGGATATCTGCGGGACAGTGACCTCCCTCGGTTCCAAACCTTCATTAATAATAACCGCCACCACCTCCACCCCTACCTTGGGCCTTCGGCTGATGAAATGCACGGAAGCCTGGTGGGCACATCTCAACAAGGGCCCCCCCCCTCTGTGCCCAACCAGGTCTCCGAAATACCCATTAGGTTCACACACCCCTCCTGTATAAGATCACAAATGAGGGGGGCTTTATTTAACATGGACCTGGTATTGCACAACATCAGCTGAAGGTACAGGCTCTGAGGATTCCAGCTACATGGGGTATGGGAAAAGTCCGAGGGACTGGAGTGCACGATCACTCGCAAACAGCGAGCATGCACTCCCTGAACATGATGTGGTTCCCCACTTCTGCCATATCTGCCCCTCCCAATTACTGTGCCGATGGAATAACCCTCATGGGGTCGAGCCCCAGCTTCCTCCTCAACCCCTGAACCTATAACCTCTGTGCCGCAAACTCTCGCAGGGCCCAGCCATATCCCCAATGGGTTTCCCCCATAACCCATCTTGACCCTCCCTCCCCTTAAAAACCTATTAAAAAATGATATTAAAAAATTCCTGAGTCTCTTCTTTGTCGCATGCCACCTCTCGGGATTCCAAAATCCGTCATCAAGGTAGGCCCTCAATAAAATGGAGGGCCACTTCTGCGAGAGGGGGGAATCTCGCAGATCAAGAAGTTCCACTGGAAAGTATTTCATAATTTTGGTAAAAGACGGGTCAATTTCAATTTCATCCCGGTCAGATGAATGATGTCATAGCAAGGTCTCTGATAGAAACGGGACTAGGTGACTAAAGTCCAGCTGGAAGACTAAAGGAAGACTGAAGGCAGGATGACCGATCCTCTGGGGTAAGCACCCACTCAGGCACAGTTGAAATACGACACTGCCACCCCCTCATTCCACTCCAACTCTTCGAGGGGGGTCGGGAGCAGGGTCAGATCGGCCCAGGGCAAACCACCAGGGCCACGCCAGACCTCAACAACGACCCTAGATGTCAGCAAGGCTCCATGGGAGGTGCCACCACCGATGTCCCTGAGAACGCCATCACCTTCACTGCCATCGTCGACCAATCCAATGTCCAGGCCTCCGGCAGGCCCATGGGGAAAAAAAGGGAGAAGAAGAATGCCGCCACCGCCGCCATCGGAGGAACGCCGCCGTTGCTGCCATCACAACAATGGTGCTGCCAGTGCCGCCGCCATGGCCACGACAATCTCCAAACCTCCAGGGGGGCTCCAGGGGGGGCCGGGTGGGGGGGCGTGTGGGAGGGGCCATGCAGGGGCCATCCGGGAGGAAATCCATGGAGGGGCGTATGGGGGGGTGTTGCCACTACCGCCCCCCCACCATCGGCACCACCTCACCACAGAGAATGCCGCCGTCACCGCCGAAAGTCGAAAGACGCCGCCAAAAGCCAAAAGCCAAGACGCCGTCCCGCCCCGCCACATCAATGGGGCCGCCGCCGTTCACCATTCGCCGCCATTCGCCACTCGCCACTCGCCGTATACTCTCTGGCGTCGCCTTCACCAGCCACGATCTTCTAGGGGGTAAGAATCCCCTCTCACGGTTGGCAGCATGCCCCTCTAACTGGGCCGGGGGGCAAGGATGTTTAGGCCTCCTTGCTAGAGTCTGCCAGGGATAGAAACCCCCATCCTCACCGTCAATTCACAACGTAGCCATCTTGGGGCATGCGTAGAAAATAAATCGTAGAAATGCGTAGAAAATAAACCACTAAGAAAGGATTTTTTGAAATGACCATCAGAGCATTAGTATTTCCTATATTATTATTAACACACTCTGATGCTAAGGTGTGCTACTCCCCCTCCCCACCTGAAAAGAAATCTGTTCCAAATGAAAAACACAAGTAGAGGAGAGGAGTTTCAGTTTCAGTTTTAATTTCACAGCAGCAAGCAGCTTTATTACAGAACAGTTGAGCTAAGCCACGGCGGGGCTCCTTCCAGTCTCCTTCGTGCTCAGACAGAAAATACTGTTTCACTGTCCAACCCTCTGATGCTACGAAATTCTACTCATCCTCCCCACCTGAAAAGAAATCTGTTCCAAATGCAAAACACAAGCAGAGAGGAGGAGTTTCAGTTTCCATTTTACTTTCACAGCAGCAAGCAGGGGATAGGATAGGGGAGGCTTCTGTGGGGCAAGCCTGAGGAAGAGAAGGGGATAGGATAGGAGAAGCTTCTATGAGACAAGCCTCAGGGAGAGAAGGGGATAGGATAAGGGAGGCTTCTGTGGGGCAAGCCTGAGGGAGAGAAGGGGAGAGGAGAGGCTGATCGTAACTACACATTAATTTTCAAGCTGTAAGTGTCGATTTATCAAGCCCAATCACATAGTTTCATAGCGGAGCATGGGTATTCAGCTAGTCTAATGATAAAATAAATTTATAAGTTTTTTTAAAAAATCTATCAAATACTGTGAAACATCTAAAATATTGTATAGCATAGGATTCTCCAAAGCTATTATTGTTGTGGTCAGTGTTGTTATTCAAACTACTATTATTTAAAATAGTATTTTAAAATTTATTTTCATATAATAAATATTTGGTGGTCAATGAGCAATCTGAAACTTCATGAAACGATTAATAAGCTGAAGAGTTTAGGGGCCCCAATATAGAACATTTTCCGGAGTAAGTCCTTGTTAACATGAAAGGAAAGCTGCACACAAATAGCATAAAAAACTTTCCATGAGGTTTGCAGCAGATACTTTCCCAAAGTTCAACTTTTCATTTTGATACGGAAGATATGGATACAGTCAGCATTTGGTTTTTGCTCTGAGTGCAAAGTTCTATCAAGCTCAGAACAGCATCAGTGATATAAAAACTAAGGACAAGGAGCCACCAAGGATTTTAGAAAGTTGGCAGGTAAAGAAATCCATTTAGTAAAAACCTCTACCCTGCAAAACTGTTTCAAATAAACAAGCCATGAGACAGATCCATAAAGTCTAGGTATAATTACACTCTCCTGCACTTCTGGCCAACAGAGAACACTAAAACCAAGACAGCATGTATTTAACTTAGATCTCAACAAATCTGGGTTTAACTTGTAATGTCCACCTAAGGAAAAATAATTGAAGCTAAACAGGTTTACAAGCAGAGAAGAGGGAAAAGCGGGCCGGAAGTACAAAGGAAAAATCACAGAATGCATCATTGATGCCTTAACCATTTAAAGTACATTTCTGACACAGTAACTGGGGTGAAGTGGAGAAAATGTGAAACTAATGTGACTAGTCAGTATTCATTATTTATAGTTTCAAGTTTGGAAATTATTTAATAAACTATAAGAACAAACAGAAAAATAACTCCCATCATACTATTCCATTACCATGCTAGCTAATACTGATGAAAATTTCAGTCAATATTTTGAATGGAAGAAATTTAGGAAAGGTTGAAATTAGTCATAGCACTATGAATTATAAAGCATTGAAATCTGCCTGGCCTATAATAAAACTGGTTCTTGTTAAGTTTGGGCAATGAAGAGGCAGGAGATGATACAAGTGACAACAGCTCTTTAGTTTATTGTGATCCCAGCACAACGGAAAGGGTGCGCAACTTGGGCGTTCTCCTGGATGGACGGCTGTTGTTTGAAGATCACTTGACGGCCGTCTCCAGGAGAGCTTTTTACCAGGTTCGCCTGGTCCGCCAGTTGCGCCCCTTTCTCAACCGGGATGCCTTATGCACGGTCACTCATGCTCTCGTCACTTCTCGACTGGATTATTGCAATGCTCTCTACATGGGGCTACCCTTGAAGTGTACTCGGAGACTTCAGTTAGTCCAGAATGCAGCTGCGCGGGTGATTGAGGGAGCACCACGTTGCTCTCGGGTAACACCACTCTGCACTGGCTACCTGTGGTCTTCCGGGTGCGCTTCAAGGTTTGGTTACCACCTTCAAAGCGCTCCATGGCTTAGGGCCCGGGTACTTACGGGACCGCCTGCTGTTTCCACATGCCTCCCACCGACCCGTACACTCTCACAGAGAGGGTCTTCTCAGGGTGCCGTCCGCCAAGCAGTGTCGGCTGGCGGCCCCCAGGGGAAGGTCCTTCTCTGTGGGAGCACCTACCCTCTGGAACGAACTTCCCCCCGGTTTATGCCAATTGCCTGACCTTGGGACCTTTCGCCGGGAACTGAAAACTTATTTATTTATCCAAGCGGGACTGGACTGATTTTTAAATTCTAAATTTTTAATTTTTAATTGTAATTTTACTGGGTATTCTATATGGTCAATTGGACGGTTTTAACTTCGGCCTTTTATTGAATAAGCTTTTTAATTGTTATTTTAATATGTATATTAATTGTTTTAAATGAAGGCTGTACACCACCCTGAGTCCTTCGGGAGAAGGGCGGTATAAAAATTTAATAAATAAATAAATAAAAAACCAACAGGCAAAACCCCTCTTTTTATAGTATTTGGCTGAGGCACCAGCCAATCAGCAACGTGCTTTTTTCCCGCCTAAATTTCCCTCTTGAAATTCAAATACATTACACTCCTCCCCTCCCAGAACACATTTTACCATATTTACATAATTTTTGCATAACATTTGCATGTTATCTCTCCACGTAGTCACGCAGGTAGACAGGGCGTCTCTTAACTCTTTCTGACCTGCGCAATTCATTCTCTGGGAGTGAGTCGAGCTGGTCAGAGGGACTGTTTGTTCCTCCCAGCTCCTCCTCTGGGCCCTCCGGCCTTGGATTATTTGCAGAGTCGTCCCTTCTGTCCTCTGGAGGAAACAGTTGGCGTCGCTGGACTTCTTCAGCCTCAGCTAAGTCCTCCGACTGCCTCGGGTTTGAGCTAGCTGTTGGTTCAAATATTTGGTCATCAGGATCTGGCTGTTTGGTTTCTGGATCATTTTGTATTCTTTTTCGTAATTGATCTATGTGGCGTCTCCACACTCGGCCATCCCCCATGTCCACTAAGTATGACTTTGGGCCCATCACTCCTACAATTGTTCCCCTAAGCCACGCTGGGCCCTCACTATAGTTGTGTGCCCATACCGGGTCACCTGTTGTCATTGATCTGGTTTTTCCTTTCGTGCTTTGGTACCCATCAGGGGAGTATGTTGGGTTTAACCGATCTAGGGGGCACCGGAGTCTTCTACCCATTAATAACTCCGATGGGCTGCGGCCGGTGGTCACATAGGGTGTTCTATGTTGGACTGCCAGGAAGGTATCAATTTTGGATTGCCAATCTCCTGGGCTAATTCTAGATAGCGCTTCCTTGGCACTGCGTACAAAACGTTCTGCAAGTCCGTTCGTCGCCGGGTGGAAAGGTGCCGAGAGGACATGTCGGATGCCCTCTCCTGCCAAGTACCCCTCAAACTGGGTGGCCGTGAATTGCGGGCCGTTATCGGACACTAGGGTGTCGGGTAACCCATGTGTCACAAATAGATGCCTCAAGACTGTGATTACTGCTTCCGCTGTTGTGGTTTTCATTAGTAAAATTTCTAACCACTTCGAGTAGGCATCTACCACAATTAAAAAGGTCTGCCCATGGAACGGCCCGGCAAAGTCTATGTGGATCCTGGACCGCGGACCCTGGGGTTTCTCCCATTCCCTGATGGGGGCTGTTGGGGGTAGTGGCCTTAATTCCTGACAAGCTTGGCATTTCCCTACTCGGTTGCTAATGTCTTTATCCATTTGTGGCCACCATACGTAACTTCTCGCTAGGCTTTTCATCCTCACAATCCCTGGGTGGCCCACATGCAATAGCTCGAACACATGCCCTCGTAATTTCTCCGGAATAACCACTCTATCCCCCCATAATAGACAACCCCCTTGTACCGACAGTTCCGAACGCTTCTTTGTAAACTCTTTGAAACATTCCCCCGGTGCAGTGGGCCATCCCCTCTGCACCCAACCGATCACATTCCTTACAATAATATCTTTGTAAGATGCCCTAGTCACTTCCGTGGATGTGACTGGGCCAGAGTCCAAAGAGTCAATTAACAAGACAGGCGTCCCTGGGGTCGGGTCTTCAAGAGTCTCTGGCAACGGGCATCTACTTAAAGCATCCGCATGTCCCAAGTCCTTGCCCGGTCGGTGAGACAGTTGGTACGAATATGCTGCCAGGAAATAGTCCAACGGGTCAGCCTGGGTGATAATGCAACCGGTGTTGGATGGTCCCCCGCCAAGAGTCCCAATAAAGGTCTGTGGTCTGTGACTATTTCAAATTGCCACCCAAACAGGTACTCGTGGAATTTTTTAACCCCAGAGACTATAGCAAGGGCTTCCCGATCTAGTTGGCTATAGTTCTTTCTGCTGCGGACATCGTGCGGGAAAAATATGCGATAGGGGCTTCTGAACCGTTCGGTAACCTGTGGCTGAGGACAGCCCCTACCCCGTAGGGTGATGCATCACAAACTAGTACTAGTGGCAATGTCCCATTGTACTGAATTAACAGGCTATCGCTGGACAGAAGTTTCTTAACGCCTTCAAATGCCTTAGCCTCAACCCTGCCCCAAGTCCATACAGATTTTTTCGCTAGCAGTTTATGTAGCGGTTCGGCTACCGTTGCCTTATTTTTTAAAAATACTGCATAGAAGTTTACAAGCCCCCCAAATGCTTGTAATTCTGTTTTGTTTTTTGGGGGTGGGGCCTTTCTAATGGCTCACACATTGCTGTTGGTTGGGTGGATGCCTTCCTTATCTATCCGGTAACCCAAGAATTCTTGAGATTCAACTCCTATCTGACATTTGTTGAGTTTAACTTTAAGCCCCGCAGACCTGAAAATGCCCAAAACCTTCCGCAATTTGACCCCTAATTCTTCCAAGTTTTCTGCTGATATCAGTACATCGTTGAAATATGGAACTACTCCCGGTAGACCTTGTAGGAGCCGTTCCATTAGATTTTGGAATAACCCGGGGGCTACACTAACTCCGAACTGGAGTCGAGTGCATTTAAACGCGCCCCGGTATGTGAGAATCGTCTGTGCTTTGGTCATTTCATTGTCAACTGGTAGTTGTTGGTAGGCTTGAGCCAGGTCGAATTTGGCAAAAACCTGTCCCTGTCCTAACGAGTGCAACAAATGTTGCACTATGGGGACAGGGTAAGCACTCTTTTGCAATGCTTTGTTAAGCGTTGCCTTATAGTCAGCACAAATGCAGACCGATCCGTCCAGTTTGACTGGGGTCACTATTGGTGTCTCCCATTTTGCATGGTCGACGGGGACTAGTATTCCCTGGTTTACTAGTTTGTCTAATTCCCTGTCAATTTTGGGTTTGAGGGCGAATGGAACTCTCCTAGCTTTTAATCTAATGGGAGCTACCTGGGGGTCTAAATTGAATGAAATGGGGGTTCCCATGTACTTGCCCAGGCTGTCTTGGAAAACGTCCTCGAATTCCCTCAACAATTCTTCCTTCAGGTTGACTCCGTTGCTGTGGATCCCGGTGATGCCCATTCCTAGGGCTCGAAACCAGTCCAGTCCCAGTAAACTGGGCAGGCTTCCATCAACGATGGTGATCAGCAGGGTTTTCTTGAATTGTCCATATCTTACTCTGACCGTTGTGGCTCCTTTAACAGGGATCCGGTTTCCCTGGTAGTCTTGCACTCTCAGCTTTTGGGGTTGCAGCTGTCCTTTCGTGACTTCTGGTAGGTCCCGTGCGATCGTGTCCCAGGACATAATCATGATTGACGAGCCGGTATCCACCTCCATTTTACACTGCACTCCTTTGATGTAGGTCTTAGTGAATATTTTCTTTTCTAGCCATGTCGATGCGTGGCCCACTCACACAGTGGTGTGATTCGACTTCGCGCCTTTTTTGAACTGGCCAATCCCTGGCCGCTTCGCGGAACCGGCGCCCTGTTGATTGGCCGGTTTGAATTTTTGGCGGGAAGGTTGGGAGGCGTGGCAGGCCTGAGTTATATGTCTTTTCTTTTCACACCGCCGACAAATTGCATCCTTGAACCTGCAATTCTGTCTTCGGTGTTGGCTTCCACAACTTACGCACTCATCACGGTCGCCTCTTTCCGGCTTCCCGGTATGGAAAACCTCTTCCTCTTCTTCCTCTTCCCATTCTGCCTGGATCTCTTCGCTGTGGACCGGCGTTGCTTTCGTTGAGGGGCTTTGTGCGTTCGGCTTCTGTAAGGTTTCCGCCGCTTTGGTGGACATCTCGTACGCCCTGGCCTCATCCAGGGCTATTGCCAGGGTTAGGTTGCTTTTCGACAGCAGCTGCCTCTGTAGTCGGATGTCCCTGACCCCACAAATGAGTTGTTCTAATAAAGTGTCCTCCAAATCCCTATACTCACAGTGGGTTGCAGCTTTCCTTAATGCGGCCACATACACGCTTATTGATTCGCCCTCTCGCTGAACTCTTTGCCTTAACTCGAACCGTTGCACGAACTTCGACAGCACCGGCACATAGTGTGCTCGTAGCGTCGTCTGTAGCACTGGCCATGGCACCGACTAAACAGGCATTGGTTCCGACAGCGATTCGGCGGTATCGAAGACTTCTGGTCCACAGTGGCTCAGGAAGTAAGCGCGCTTCCGATTATCCGATACTCCTTGCAGTTCGTTAGCTTCGAGAAAACACTCGAAACGAGCCATGTATGACCCCCATTCTCCTTGGCTGAGTCGAATGGCGCTGGCGGTGTATAGCTAGACATCGCTATGTATCCGCTCTGGATGATTGGCTGGGTTTGAAACTAAGTTGCTCCTTCAGCTCTTTTCCTAGTCTCACTGCCTTCAAAATCCCACCTTCGTCGCCAATGTTAAGTTTGGGCAATGAAGAGGCAGGAGACGATACAAGTGACAACAGCTCTTTAGTTTATTGTGATCCCAGCAAAAACCAACAGGCAAAACCCCTCTTTTTATAGTACTTTGGCTGAGGCACCAGCCAATCAGCAACGTGCTTTTTTCCCGCCTAAATTTCCCTCTTGAAATTCAAATACATTACAGTTCTTATCTATAATCTTGTGCTATTTATATTTTTATTATAAGAATATTATTATTGTTGTTGTTGTTGTTGTTATTGTTGTTATTTACTTTATTCATTAAACATGAAACTCAGGCAACTGAACATTCAAAAATGGATCACAAACCATTGACTGGTGCTGATGGTTGATACAAGTTGCTGCCAGCATCCTAGGTATCAACCAAGTACCTTCTTAAGTACTGCAGTTTTTTGCAGTCCTGCTGGCGTTATTGCAGGAAGCTGCAATTTATTGATGTATCTTATAAAATTCATGGACATGGTACCAAGTGCCCCAATGACAATGGGTATCACTGTTACATGTTTCATCCATAGCCATGTAGTTTCAATGGCCAGGTCGCGATATTTCATAATTTTATCCAGTTCTTTTTCTTCAACTCTGGCATCTCCTGGTACTGCAATGTCAATAAATTGTACGTTTCGGTTTTCCACAACTGTGATATCTGGTGTGTTGTGTTCCAAGTGACAATCTGTCTGTATTCGAAAGTCCCACAAGATCTTCACCTTCTCATTTTCTATAACTTTTTCCACTTTATGTTCCCATGACTTTTTGGATACAGGCAAGTCATATTTTTTACATAATGACCAGTGGATTAATTTAGCAACACGGTCATGTCTAGCTTTGTAATCAGTTTGTGCGATTTTGCTGCATTCACATATTAAATGTGAAACAGTTTCAACTTTGTTGTTGCAAAGTTGGCAGTTTGGATTGTCAGTGGATTTTTGTATCTTTACTTTCATGGCATTAGTTTGTAGTGCTTGTTCTTGAGCAGTGAGTATTAAACCTTCAGTTTCTTTCTTGATGATTCCCATCTTAAGCCATGCCCATGTAAAGTTGTCATCACATTTTCCTTCAATGTTTTTCAAGGGCTGTCCATGCAAAGCTTTGGCTTTCCATCTATTTAATCTGTCATCCAGCTTATAGTCTGCCTTTGTTTCTTCTGTTTTTATAATGTTCTCTCTTTTTACAGCCTGCAGCAATTTTTCTGTACTTTGGTTCACATAATCATTCAAACTTCATTTTTCTTGTTCCACAGTTTGCAATAGATGGATTTGCAATGGATTTGCAATAGCCCTCTGCCCCCTATTTTTCTTGGCAGGTACAACCTGTTGATGTCACTTTGTGGATGTAAAGCCTGGTACATATTAAAAGGTTTGCGCATTTTTCAGTCTAAGTTTTCTAGTTCAGCCAAAGTCCAGTTGATGATTCCAGCTGAGTAGTGTATCACTGGAATTGCCCATGTATTAATGCCTTTAATTATGTTTCCAGCATTCAGCCTTGATTTTAATATTTTGTGGAACCTCCTGATGTATTCCTTTTGCGTTGACTCTTTGACTTTTCCATTCAAGATGTTATCTGCTTCCAATATGCCTAGGTATTTATAACCCTCATCCTTTGCTAATACTTTTACTATGTTTCCATTTCCCAGATCTATTCCTTCTATTTTTTCCATTTTTCCCTGCTGCATGGCTAATATAGCACATTTTCAAGTCCAAAGTTCATTTTGAAGTCACTGCTGAACAGTTGAACTGTGTTGAGTATTAATTTAAGTTCAGTGGGGCTTTTCACATATGTTTTTAAGTCATTCATGTATAGTAGATGGTTTATCTTGCCATATTAGCTTGAGATTTGGTATCCCAGTTTTATGTTTCGTAGGATTATTATCAATGGAATTAATGCGATGTTGAACAGTAGTGGTGAAAGTGAGTCCCCCTGGAAGATTCTTCATCTAATGTTGACTTCACCAATGTTCTCCCCATTTGCTGTTAGAACTGTTTTCCATTTTTGCATATTTGCTTTCAAAAATGTACAAATATTTTTGCTGATTCCAAAGTTTTCCAGACAGGTGTTAATTCAGCTGTGGTGTAATGAGTCAAATGCCTTTTTGTAATCAATCCATGCCATATTTAAATTTGCTTTTCTTCATTTTACATTTTTAAGTATCATTTAGTCAATGAGCAGCTGATCTTTTGTTCCTCTTGATTTTTTATAATTTCCTTTTTGTTCTACTGGATACAAACTGTTTTCCATCACATGATTGAATACTGAATTTGCCAGTATTCTTGTAAAAAGTTTGAATGTTGTTGGCAGACAAGTAATTGGGTGATAGTTGCTTGATGATGATGATGATGATGATGATGATGATGATTAGTTGTTATTGTTATTTATATTTATTATTATTATATTTATTTATTTTTAAAAGCAAAGAATGTAGAAAGACCTGTTTGAAAGTGTATTTTTCCCATATTCAGATACAATACAGATTCTCTTCCACTGAAGTAACAGTAACAGAGTTGGAAGGGACCCTAGAGGTCATCTAGTCCAACCTGAAAACTGGAGTGTACCCCTCACAAGGTGCTTAAAAACCAATGTAGTTTTTAAAAAGTTGTATATCCCACCTTTGGGGTTGACACATAGTTACTCACTGACTAGACATAAGTTTCCTTATTCTATTCTGCAATCAAATCTTTCCTCAGTTTCCTCAACCCCTCCGTTGTAGACTTTTCATGAAGACTAATGGGATTTTAAAACATGAGCCAGAGAAGAAAGAAACAACATTTCAAAAAGTTGGGGAGTAGAAATCTTTTCATTCTATTCAGCTGCACATATTCTGTTATACAGATTAATTCCTACTTCTTAGTTAGACACCACTGAAGTAGAGACCTGATGACTGATCAATAAATGCATATGCACAATATTTCAAAGTACCATAATAAGAAATTTCAAGAGTTCCAGCATTTCCTTAGAGTTTATTTCCTTAAACTTTAAGTATTTAAACAGTATTTACACTACAAAGAATAAGTTTTCCTTCATTGCAATTGTTTCCTTGACTTTTTTCTTGTTATTTATATGTTGAAAGTTTTTTTTCCTTGTCTTTGATTTTTGCTGCAAGTTTTACTTCATTCTGAGTCTTTGCTATTCTGACTTCGTAGATCCGGGCTATCTGCTGATATTCTGCCTTTTATGTGTTCCTCTTTCCACTTTTTGTACGTGTTCTTTTTGTCTTTCAGTTTATCAGAGATATCTTTGTGCAACCATGTTCTTTTTTTCATGGATTTCTTGTTTTTCTTTTTCAGTAATATTGTCCTGGACTGGACTTTTATGATCATTTTCCCCTTTGACATTTTCATCCATGAAATCTTTCTTAGGCTCTGAGTTTGTTAAAATCAGCTCTTTTAAAATTTAAGACACTAGTTGGATTATGTTCTATTGCATGTGTTTGCATTATATTGAATTCTAATATGATGTTGTTACACTCCCCCAAAGTTCCGGCAACTTCAACTGCTACTTCTTCTCTATTAGTAAGAATTAAGTCCAATATAGCTTTTTCTCTAGTTCCCTCCTCTACCCTTTGGATGGCAAGTTGTTAGCTAGATTGGTTAGGAATCTGTTCGATCTCCCACTTGATATCAGGGTAGATAAAGTTTTTCATTACTACTGTGGTATGTTTCTTATATATATTTGTTAATTGGTTAGCAAAAAGTTCACTTATTTTTTCTGCTTGGTTGGGTGGCCTGTAGTATATGCCTATAGCAATATCATTCTTTTTCCTTTTTATATTATTAACCTATGCAGAGAAAAACTACTAAGAGAATTAAGGAACTGGAGACTAAACCATATGAAGAATGGTTTCAGGAATTGGGTATGACTAGTCTAGAGAAAAGAAGAGCTAGGGGTGACATGATAGCAGTATCTCAGTATTTGAAGGGCTGCTACAAAGACGAGGGGGTCAACTTATTTTCCAAAGCACCAGAAGGCACGACAAAAACAATGAATAGAAACTGATCAAGGAGAGAAGTAACCTGGAATTAAAGAAAAACTTTATAACATTGAGAACAATTAACCATTGGATGTCAGCCCCAGCGCACCAGCTGGCCTGGAGCTGCCATTCAGCTGGGGCACCGCCACCCTGGAGCCTCCTGCCAAGCCATTAAGTTGCCAAGCCACCAAGCCCAAAGCTGCCACCCAGCTGGGGCACACCGCACCACCACTCAGGAGCCACCAGTCCAGCCGCCAGGCCAGCACTCAACCCCCGGGCGATGGAGAAGCCCAGAAAGCCCAGGAACATGCCGGCCGCCAAACAGCTGAGAGGTGGTCACTCAGTGCTGATGTCATCAGGGAGAGTCATGGAGGGACAGCAGCAGCCAGGAAGCAGCCCATCAATTTCAGCCCATCCTGGACACAGAGTGGCAGCTGAACCAGCTGGGAGGCGGATGGTAGGGCAGAGCCATGGACACTGAGCAAACCGGCATCATGAGACTAAGGCGGCTGAGCCAGATGGCAGGCTGATGACTGTTTCTTCACATTTCCAGTCACATGGGAGGGAGCTGTGCACGTAAGTGGGCAGGGCAGTGCTGAGTAGTTAAAAGGTGGTGGGGAGCATGGGCAAGTAGCCCTAACAAGAAGTTCATTGAGTTTGTTTCCTGTGATTGTCAGTTTGGGGTGCCAGAAGGGGAGTAAACAAGAATTAACAAACCAAGAAATGATTGCTGTGAAAAAGAAAAGATGAAATGGAAGAAAGACAACCCCGAATATATTTGAATATATTAGGATAAAAATTGAAATAGTTAGAAAAAAAGAATGAAAGGGAATGAATACGAATAAAAATGGAGAAATTAGAACTTGAGGGCGAAAGAAGATGTGACTTAATAAAATGAGCAAGGAAATATTAGGAAATGAATAAAAACTATGAAAAAAGAATATTTTGGCAAAAACTGTAACTAAGTAAAATATATTTGAATATATTGAATTGTATAAGATATGATATGGCCAATAGTCTGTTCATAAATTATGTATGTGTGTAGGGGGGGAAACTAAAAAATCAATAAAAACTTGTTCCAAAAAATAATAATTAACAAACCAAGTTTGTGTTTGGAGTCTTTCTTGCCTTTTTGGAAACTGACAGTGGAACAGCTTGCCTTCAGAAGTTGTGGGTGCTTCATACCTGGGGGCTTTTAAGAAAAGACTGGACAGTCACTTGTCAGAAATGATGTAGAGCAGTAGTAGGTTGCTACCGGTTCTCCCCAGTTCGCAAGAAACAGTAGTAAACATTTTGAATAGTTCGGAGAACCGATAGTAAAAATTCTGCCTGGCCCCGCCCCCAATCTATTGCTGCCTCACGACTCCCAGCTGATCGGCTAGAAGGAAAAAATCAAGACTCACTTGTCAAAGAAGAGAAAAAAAAAACAAGACACAGTCCCTTTAAATTGAGAAGCCAAGAAGCCTCCCAACTGATCGGCTCGCTTCTCAACCAGAGATTGCTTGGCAAAGAAGAAGGTGGGTGGGGGAAACGCTGTCGTTTTAAATTGACAGAGCGGCTAGAAGCTCCTTTCTGGGTCAGCTGAACAACAAATTGAATAAGAGGAGAAATTCTTATATGGTTCTATGTTTTTAAAGTTTTGGAGTTTGTGCAACATGGACTTTATGTTTCTAAAAAGGTTTGGGTGATTTCCATTGTGAAGTATCCTGTCTTGAATGAGTTTTCTGCCTGCTTGTAAATGGAGCTGAACTTCCAGCTTCCACCTCTAAGCACCTGTAGCTGTTTTCTGCTTACAAAGTTTCCTTTGTGCAGCTAGTAGGAATGTGGAATTCCAGGCAGGTTCCTTGCTAGCAGCTTGATTATTCCTTAATTATCTAGGATATTTTATTTGGGAAATGAAGAGGGAGGAGTTTGATTCCTTCCCAGAACAGATTAGTGGGGTGGGGCGGAAATGGGGATTTTGAAGTAACCTTCCCCTGGAGTGGGGAGGGATGGGGATTTTAGACTTGCTGTCAAACATCAGCCATAATACTAATGATTGTTTTGAACAATATGCAGGCTGTATTACATGAATGGCTATTTTATATGTGAAATTATGACTGAAACCTATATAGGTTCACACTGTCAGGAAGTTTGTCCTTAGTTTTAGGTTGCTTCTCTCTTTGTTGAGTTTCCATCCATTGCTTCTTGTTTTGCCTTCTGGTGCTTTGGAAAATACTTCCCCACCCTTCTTTCTAGCAGCCCCTTGAAAGACTGTTGCCTATCACACTCTTGGACAAAACATATGAGCCATTTCCTTCTTTCAGTGGTCCATGAAAGTGCATCTATAGCAGAGGTCTCTAACCTTGGCCACTTTAAGACTTTAAAACAGCAAAGCTGGCTGAGGAATTCTGGGAGTTGAAGTCCATAAGTCTTAAAGTGGCCAAGTTTGGAGACCCCTGATCTATAGTATGTAAATAATAAAGTTGAAAAAAGGTGAAAAACATTTTTTCAGAACTATAGATACGTTGAGGCTGGGTGTGACAAGGAATGACTGGGAGGGGAGGGGCTAGGCGAGGTACCCCTTGACATGAGAGACATTGAGTTGGCCACGCCTACCCAGTCATATGACCATCAATCCACACCCACTGTCACATGACCATCAAGCCACGCCCACAAAATAAGCCACGCCCACAGAACAGGTAGTAAAAAAATTTAGAACCCACCCCGGTGTAGTCTTCTGCTTAAGCAAGGGGTTGGACTAAAAGATCTCCAAAGTCCCTTCCAGCTCTATTCTGATTGATCGATATCTTGCCTGCCTATTCTCCTTTTCGGGGAAACTAGAATATGGAGTAATCATAGACTCTCCAGCCTCCTTCCTGAAACACAATCATTATTCCTTTGCTACCTTAAAAAAGAGGCATTGTATCAGAACATTTCTACTAACTCTATTTACAGAACTGTTTATAAGAAGATTCTACATGACCTTCATGATCCAGCCCAAACCTATGATTCTGTTCACAGTATGCTATATAGAGTATTCCTCAAGAAAAGTGAGGTGGACAATATAAATGAAGACTAGTAGAAGGAATAAGACAAAAAGAATTGTGATAAAACAACCCTTCTTTCAAATTATTGGAGTATAGTTATTAGTATTATAGTAGCTTGGATAAAAGCTGAACAATTATGCTAAATAGAAGTATCAATTGCCAGGTAGAAAAAATATCAGTGCTTATCATATAAAACTAATGCTGCAACTAATTAAAGATAACCCAGTGGACATGATGGGTTATTAACATAGAGATCTCCGCTACCTAACTGATCAAAAAGTCATATTCTTAAATACCACTTTTATCTCAATATCACAATATCTGATTTAATGAGCTCCTTATTGCTAGGAAATTGTATATTCCTTTGTTAAGATAATGAGACTGGTATTATTCTGACATTCCTTTTTCCCATTTATTATTATCTCTGAATATTCAAGAATAATTTGAAAAACAAATATTTGGATAAACTAAAATACCTAGAATTTTGAAGTGGGTTTTTTTAAAAAGGAAACAAATAAAAGATATTCCAGCTTTGGTTCATTTAAACAAAAGCTCAACAAGACTTATATCAGAAAACATAGCTTCAAGGTATCTATGAGTTTCAGAATCCTTTTTATTAATTTATCAGATACTATATTTATTTGATCTCTAACAAATTATGTGTAATCAAAACTAATTAGCAGAATAAATAATATGTTA
Source organism: Ahaetulla prasina (assembly GCF_028640845.1). NCBI lineage: Eukaryota > Metazoa > Chordata > Lepidosauria > Squamata > Colubridae > Ahaetulla > Ahaetulla prasina. The sequence continues at coordinate 37,469,101 of NC_080542.1, read as the reverse complement.
AATTTGTATATATGTAGAGCTATCTACATGTTTGTCATCTTCATTTACGAGGAGAGATAATGCCATTCTGTTCGTACAATGCAGATTTCTACTTCTAGAAGCAAATATTTTCATATTTCATTTCATTATTTGACATAATTATTTATTTATTTATTTATTTTATTAATTCAATTTCTATACCGCCCTTCTCCTGAAAGACTCAGGGTGGTTTACAGCCAGATAAAAAGCAGAGTTACAAAAATTAAGAAATATTTAAAATCTATATTTTGATACCATCGACCATGGTATCTTGCTGCACCGGTTGGAGGGATTGGGAGTGGGAGGCACCGTTTATCGGTGGTTCTCCTCCTATCTCTCTGATCGGTCACAGACGGTGTTGACGGGAGGGCAGAGGTCGACCCCGAGGCGCCTCACTTGTGGGGTGCCACAGGGGTCGATTCTCTCGCCCCTCCTGTTCAAAATCTATATGAAGCCGCTGGGTGAGATCATCAGTGGTTTCGGTGTGAGGTACCAGCTGTACGCTGATGATACTCAGCTGTACTTCTCCACACCGGGCCACCCCAACGAAGCTATCGAAGTGCTGTCCCGGTGTCTGGAGGCCGTACGGGTCTGGATGGGGAGAAACAGGCTCAAGCTCAATCCCTCCAAGACAGAGTGGCTGTTGATGCCGGCATCCCAGTACAGTCAACTGCAGCCATGGCTGACTGTTGGGGGCGAGTCATTGGCCCCAATGGAGAGGGTGCGCAACTTGGGCGTTCTCCTGGATGGACGGCTGTCTTTTGAAGACCATTTGACGGCCATCTCCAGGAGAGCTTTTTACCAGGTTCGCCTGGTTCGCCAGTTGCGCCCCTTTCTAGACCGGGATGCCCTATGCACAGTCACTCATGCTCTCATGACATCTCGTCTGGATTACTGCAATGGTCTCTACATGGTACTCCCCCTGAAGAGCACCCGGAGGCTCCAGTTAGTCCAGAATGCGGCTGCACGGGTGATAGAGGGAGCCCCTCATGGCTCCCATGTGACACCTCTCCTGCGCAGACTGCACTGGCTACCTGTGGCCTTTTGGGTGCGCTTCAAGGTTTTGGTAACTATCTTCAAAGTGCTCCATGGCATAGGGCCGGGCTATCTACGGGACCGTCTGCTGCCACCGATTGCCTCCCACCGATCTGTGCGCTCTCAAAGGGAGGGACTCCTTAGGGTGCCCTCACCCAGGCAGTGCCAACTGGCGACACCCAGAAGAAGAGCCTTTTCTATGGGGGCTCCCACTCTCTGGAACGAACTTCCCCCAGGTCTTCGTCAACTTTCCAACCTTCGAACCTTTTGCCGCGAGCTTAAGACACATCTATTTATTTGCGCAGGACTGGACTAGAATTTTAAATTTTAATTTGGTTTTAATGGGGTTTTATTATTTTTATTGCAATTTTTAATATTTGGCCTTATTTAATAAGTTTTTTAAATTGGTGTTTTATTTTGTATTCATATGTATGTTTTTATTAGGCTGTAAACCGCCCTGAGTCCTTCGGGAGATAGAGTGGTATACAAACGTGATTAAATAAATAAATAAATAAATAAATAAAATAAATTCAATTAAAAGGCCAAAGTAAATAAAAAAGTAGTAAAACCATAATAAAAACCCAGCTTTAAAATACGTTAGGCCAGCCCTGCACGATGAAACAAGAAAGTTTTCAGCTCGCGTCGAAAGGTCCGGAGGTTGGGGAGTTGACATATCCCTGGAGGCAGCTCATTCCAGAGGGCAGGAGCCCTCACAGAAAAGACCCTCCCCCTGGGCGTCGCCAGTTGGCATTGTTTGACTGACGGTACCCTGAGGAGGCCCTCCCTATGGGAGTGCATAGGTTGTTGGGAGGCTATTGGTGGCAGCAGGCGGTCCCGTAGATAACCTGGTCCTATGCCATGGAGCACTTTAAAGGTGGTAACCAACACCTTCAATTGCACCCGGAAGACCACTGGAAGCCAGTGCAGCTTGCGCAGGAGAGGTGTTACGTGGGAGCTTCAAGTTCCTCCCTCAATTACCCGCGCAGCCGCATTCTGGACCAGTTGGATCCTCCGGGTGCTCTTCAAGGGGAGCCCCATGTAGAGAGCATTACAGTAGTCCAGGCAGGAAGTGACAAGGGCGTGAGTGACCGTGCATAGGGAATCCCGGTCTAGGAAGGGACGCAACTGGCGAATCAGGCGGACCTGATGAAAAGCTCCCCTGGCAACGGCCGTTATATGATCTTCTAAAGACAGCCATACATCCAGGAGGATGCCTAGGTTGCGAACCCTCTCCATAGGGGCCAATGACTCGCCTCCAACAGTCAGCAATCGAATCAACTGGCTGTACCGGCATGCCGGCATCCACAGCCACTCAGTCTTGGCAGGGTTGAGTCGAAGTCTTTTCCTCCCCATCCAGACCCGCACAGCCTCCAGACACCGGGACATCACTTCAACGGCATCGTTGGGGTGGGTCGGGGTGGAAATGTACAGCTGAGTATCATCAGCGTACAGATGACATTGAGCCTGGGCCTTCGTCTTATGTTATGCAGCGCACGGTCCGTGGCCAATAAGGCCCCCCTAATACACGATCTTATCCAGGGTGGCGCTGCGGATCTTATAGGCGTGCCCCTGGTCAAAATGTGCCCACCGGGTTTCCGTGCATTCCATCAGCCGAGGGCCCAGGGTAGGGGTGGGGGGGTGGCGGTTGCTATTAAAGAGAGTCTAGAGCCGAGGGAGACCACTGTACCTCAGATCGCCGGGTGTGAATCCCTCTTTGTGAGATGGGGTCATCGGTGTCAGATGGGCTTGCTGGTCACGTACCTGGCTCCTTGCTGCGTGACAGCTGCCCTGCCCGAGCTCCTGGAGGTGCTTGCCGGGGTGGCAGTGGAGACCCCCAGACTTTTAGTCATGGGGGACTTTAACTTGCCATCGGCCGGCTCGTCATCGACAGTGGCTCGGGAGTTCATGGCTTCCATGACGGCCTTGGACCTGACTCAAGTAGTGGATGGCCCCACTCACATTGGGGGTGGCACTCTGGATCTTATTTTTATCTCTGGTCAGTGGTTGAAGGATCTGGATTTGAGAGATGTAGTCATAGAACCTTTGTCATGGTCAGATCACTCTCTCCTTCGCCTGGACTTTCTGACCGCCACTCAACACCGCAGGGAGACGGAACCACAACGTTGGTTCCGTCCCAGGCGCCTGATGGACCCGGAGAGGTTCCGGACGGAGCTTGGGCCACTTCCTGAGGGTCTGGCTCACGGCACGGCAGAGGAACTAGCCGCAGCCTGGCAACGGGCTGCAGCTGGGGCTTTAGACCGTGTCGTGCCTCTGCGGCCTCTGACCCGGCGCAGATCCCAACCGGCTCCTTGGTTCTCCGAGGAGCTGAGGGGGATGAAACGCCGGAGAAGACGCCTAGAGAGCTCCTGGAGGTCTAGCCGTTTAGAGGCTGATCGGACACTAGTTAGGTCCTATACTAGGACCTACCTGGTGGCACTGAGGGAAGCGAGGCGTTGCTACGCCTCCTCCCTCATTGCGTCGGCAGATAACCGCCCAGCCGCCCTGTTTCGGGTGACCCGTTCCCTCCTTCACCAGGGGGAGCGGGATGACCCGTTGCAGGGACGTGCTGAGGAGTTTAACGGTTATCTATACGATAAAATCGTTCAGCTTCGAGACGGTCTAGACCAAAATTGCAACGATTCAGATGAGGCGTCTGAGGTGGTCTTGGTGACATTTTTTGGGATGAGTTTGACCCTGGGGCTCCCGAGGACATGGACAGGTTGTTGGGTAGGCTGAATGCCACCACGTGTTTACTGGACTCGTGCCCCTCCTGGCTGGTGCTGGCCACTCAGGAGGTGACACGAGGCTGGCTCCAGGCGATTACGAGTGCCTCCTTGTTGGAGGGAGTCTTTCCGGCCGCCTTGAAAGAGGCGGTGGTGAGGCCCCTCCTCAAGAAGCCCTCCCTGGACCTGGCTGTCTTAGGTAATTATCGTCCGGTCTCCAACCTTCGCTTCGCGGCGAAGGTTGTAGAGAGTATGGTGGCATATCAGTTTCCCCTGCACCTGGATGAAACTGTCTATCTAGACCCGTTCCAGTCCAGTTTCCGGCCCGGCTACAGCACGGAGACGGCTTTGGTCGCGTTGGTGGATGATCTCTGGAGGGCCAGGGATAGGGGTTGTTCCTCTGTCCTGGTCCTATTAGACCTCTCAGCGGCTTTTGATACCATCGACCATGGTATCCTGCTGCGCCAGTTGGAGGGATTGGGAGTGGGAGGCACCGTTTATCGGTGGTTCTCCTCCTATCTCTCCGACCGATGTGAGCATGTTGACAGGGGGCAGAGGTCGGCCCTGAGGCGCCTCACTTGTGGGGTGCCGCAGGGGTCGATTCTCTCGCCCCTTCTGTTCAACATCTATATGAAGCCGCTGGGTGAGATCATCAGTGGCTTCGGTGTGAGGTACCAGCTGTACACTGATGACACCCAGCTGTACTTTTCCACACCGGGCCACCCCAATGAAGCTATCGAAGTGCTGTCCCGGTGTTTGGAAGCCGTACGGGTCTGGATGGGGAGAAACAGGCTCAAGCTCAATCCTTCCAAGACAGAGTGGCTGTGGATGCGGCATCCCGGTACAGTCAGCTGAGTCCTCGGCTGACTGTTGGGGGCAGTCACTGGCCCCGATGGAGAGGTGCGCAATCTGGGCGTTCTCCTGGATGAACGGCTGTCTTTGAAGATCATTTGTGGCCGTCTCCAGGAGAGCTTTCCACCAGGTTCGCCTGGTGCGCCAGTTGCGCCTTTCTAGACCGGGATGCCTTATGCATGGTCACTCACGCCCTGTGACGTCTCGCCTGGATTACTGCAATGCTCTCTACATGGGGCTCCCTTGAGGGGCATCCGGAGGCTCAGTTAGTTCAGAATGCGGCTGCACGGGTGATAGAGGGCCCCTCGTGGCTCCCGTGTTACACCTATCCTGCGCAGACTGCACTGGCTACCTGTGGCCTTCCGGTGCGCTTCAAGGTTTTAATAACTATCTTTAAAGCGCCCATGGCATAGGGCCGGGCTATTTACGGGACCGCCTACTGCTACCAAATACCTCTCACCGACCCGTGCGCTCTCACAGAGAGGACTCCTCAGGGTGCCGTCAGCTAGGCAGTGCCGTCTGGCGATACCCAGAGGAAGGGCCTTCTCTGTGGGGGCTCCCACCCTCTGGAACGAACTCCCTCCAGGACTTCGCCAACTTCCGGACCTCCGAACCTTTCGTCGCGAGCTTAAAACACACTTATTTATCTGCGCGGGACTGGATTAGATTCTAAAGTTATGGGTTTTAAGGGGTTTTTATTATTTATACTATTTTAAATTTGGGGCAATAGAATAAGTTTTTTAATTGTTTTTTAATCTGTATTTATATGTATTTTAACTGCCTGTGAACCGCCCTGAGTCCTTAGGGAGATAGGGCGGTATATAAATTTGAAAAATAAATAAATAAATAAATACCCCGAAACCACAGGTGATCTCACCCAGCAGCTTCATATAGATGTTGAACAGAAGCGGCAAAAGAACCGACCCCTGCGGCACCCCGCACATGAGGCACCTCGCGCCCAATCTCTGCCCTCTTGCCAACACCGTCTGCAACCGGTCAGAGAGATAGGAGGAGAACCACCGATAAACAGTGCCCCCCACTCCTAAACCCTCCAGCTGTCGCAGCAAGATACCATGGTTGATGGTATCAAAAGCCGCTGAGAGATCTAATAGGACCAGGGCAGAGGAACAGCCCTTTCCGAGCCTCAAAGATCATCCGCTGTAGCGCACCAGCGGGCGTTCCTTTGGGATCGTCTGCCTGGGTTTAAATCAAACCGTCCTGACAGCGTAAATGGGCTGTCAAACGGTTTAATTCTCTCCCGGTTGAAGGAGGAAGAGGTCAGGTTTTGGGTAGAGCTCCCCGGGATCCCTGGAATTTAACCAGGGATCAAGAGAGCTCCTTTAGCCTGACGAACTCCGTGCCCAGGGTGCTTCTGTTTATACAGAGCGAGAAGCGCGACCATCTCTGTGTCAAGATTTATTCCTAAAAGAGAATTCAACACAGACAGAACAGAGCAGGAGGACTAGCAAGAATTTGCAAGTAATAAATCTTAACTTCAGTTCTTAAATAGCTTTCCTTTGAATTAACTTTCAACTTGAGTGGATCTAAAATGGCGTTTGCAATATACAAAGGAAAGCGAAACTATAAAGAAGAGCATAACAAGCTATTTTTTTAAAATGGAATGAACAAGAACTGTTAATGATTTTTTCTCCTTTTACCTTTTCTTTATCATAATGTTTAAGAAGAAAAGTTTATTGATTTTTTAGATTTTACAGTTTATGAATGGCTCTTAAGCAAACAGAACTAACTATTAAAATCTTGCAAACTTCTTCATTTCAAACATGGAACTTAAATAGAGAATTTGCAAGTAATAAATCTTAACTTCAGTTCTTAAATAGCTTTCCTTTGAACTAACTTTCAACTTGAGTGGATCTAAAATGGCGTTTGCAATATACAAAGGAAAGCGAAATTATAAAGAAGAAGAGCATAACAAGCTATTTTTTAAAATGGAATGAACAAGAACTGTTAATGATTTTTTCTCCTTTTACCTTTTCTTTATTACAATGTTTAAGAAGAAAAGTTTATTGGAATTTTTTCTCTTTTGGTAGATTTTACAGTTTAGGAATGATTCTTAAGCAAACAGAACTAATTATTAAAATCTTGCAAACTCATTTCAAATATGGAACTTTTTTTATTATTATCTTTTATTACTTTTTTTTTTTTAATAGGAACTTTTGAGGCTTATCTTTTCTTAATAAGTTTTTAAACAAGAGATTTTACACCAATATATTAAAGATTGGAAAGTCTTTATTGCTAGATGTTAAGTTGATTGATGAGCAGATGGTGGAAAATGTGTAAGAAATGTGTAAGAAATGTGTAAGATAGAAGACAAGGGGAAGGAGAATGCTTAAGATGTGATTTTGATGGTATTTTCTTTTTTTAACATATATATATAGGGTTTAATTTTTACAACTGACTTATTTTGGGTAATTCATTATTTGATATATGTGAGGTATAAAGGAATGGGAAGATGGAATATTGTTTAACCCTTGGAGGATAGAAAAATTTATGGATGTAATGTTGGTATCTGGTTAAATAGAATTTAATTGTTATAATTGATATATTTTGGATATGTTATAATCTTAATAATGTTATTTGATAGATGTAAGGTAAATTGAAGAAATATTAATATTTGCAATGTTATTTGATTTATGTAAGTGATATTTTTGGAGATTGAAAATGTGTAAGGAAATGTGTAAGATAGAAGACAAGGGGAAGGAGAATGCTTAAGATGTGATTTTGATGGTATCTTTTTTTTTTTAATATATATATATAGGGTTTAATTTTTATAACTGACATATTTTAGGTATATCACTATTTGATATATGTGAGGTATAAAGGAATGGAAGATGGAATATTGTTTAACCCTTGGAGGATAGAAAAATTTATGGATGTAATGTTGGTATCTGGTTAAATAGAATTTGTTATAATTGATATATTTTGGCTATAAGTTATAATTTTAATAATGTTATTTGACAGATGTATGAAATATTAATATTAGCAATGTTATTTGATTTATGTAAGTGATATTAAAGATATGAGAAGATAGAATATTGTTTACTTTTGGAGATTGGATAAAAATTTAAGAATTTAAGCTGGAAATATGAATTATATTTGGGATACTGTTTAAGGAAGAAAGGTATATTATAGAAGAATTTCTGATGAATACTGGAAGATGGAATATCGTTTTGGTCTTGATCGATGAAGATTGGAGATATATTTGGTCTTAATTGATGAAGATATTTTATTGATGAACTGGAAATACTAACTTAATTGGAAGATTCTGAAGATTTTAGGAGTGCAATGGACTGATATATAATGGACTGGAAGAAGAATGTACTTTTCTGTTTTTGGAAGGGGAGTTAAGGTCTTAGAGAGAGGAGTGACTATGGATTTGACTTATGTTGTATTTTAATTTATGATTGTTAATTTTATACCCTGTACTCTGTTCTGGGAAGTCTCGGGGGGGGGAAGGGAAGGGAAGGGGAGGGGGGAGATGAAGGATCAATGTAAAGGAATGATTGAAGATATGTAATTAAGAAATAGAAATAATTTGAAATGAAAGCGGGCTGCTCAGCTGCCATTTCAGAAGGGAATGGAAAGGAGAGGAGAGAGTGAAGGAAGAAAGTAGGTAGGAAAGAGAGAGGTAGAAAAGGGAAAGGAGAGGAAGAAGAAAGGGAAAGAGAGAGGGTTAGAAAGGGTGGAAGAGAAGAGTAGGGAAAGAGGAGAGGACGTAGAAAAGTGAAGGAGAGGAAGGATGAAGAAAGTAGAAGAAAGTAGAGAAGGGAGGAGGAAAGGTTTGTTAAGGAAGGAAGTGGTAGCTGGGCAGGTCCGAATAAGTAACAAATGAAAATTTAATGACTAATGTTGAATAAGAGACTGTATATTGAATAGGTTGTTGGAAAATGAAAATAAAACTTTAAAAAAAATAAAAAAAAAGATCATCCGCCAACGCGATCAATGCCGTCTCCATGCTATACCCAGGCCGGAAACCGGACTGGAACAGGTCAAGATAGACAATTTCATCCAGGTAAAGGGGAAGCTGATGCGCTACCACACTCTCCACAACCTTCGCCACAAAACGAAGGTTGGAGACAGGACGGTAGTTCGCTAAAACAGCTGGATCCAGGGAGGGCTTCTTGAGGAGGGGCCTCACCACCGCCTCTTTCAAGGCGGTAATGAAGACACCCTCCGTCAGAGAAGCGTTGATAATTTCTAAAGACAGCCATATATCCAGGAGGATGCCTAGGTTGCGAACCCTCTCCATAGGGGCCAATGACTCGCCTCCAACAGTCAGCAATCGAATCAACTGGCTGTACCGGGATGCCAGTATCCACAGCCACTCAGTCTTGGCAGGGTTGAGTCGAAGTCTTTTCCTCCCCATCCAGACCCGCACGGCCTCCAGACACCGGGACATCACTTCAACGGCATCGTTGGGGTGGGTCGGGGTGGAAATGTACAGTTGAGTATCATCAGCGTACAGATGACATTGTACCCCGAAACCACAGGTGATCTCACCCAGCAGCTTCATATAGATGTTGAACAGAAGCGGCAAAAGAACCGACCCCTGCGGCACCCCGCACATGAGGCACCTCGTGCCCAATCTCTGCCCTCTTGCCAACACCGTCTGCAACCGGTCAGAGAGATAGGAGGAGAACCACCGATAAACAGTGCCCCCCACTCCTAAACCCTCCAGCTGTCGCAGCAAGATACCATGGTTGATGGTATCAAAAGCCGCTGAGAGATCTAATAGGACCAGGGCAGAGGAACAGCCCCTTTCCCGAGCCCTCCAAAGATCATCCGCCAACGCGATCAATGCCGTCTCCATGCTATACCCAGGCCGGAAACCAGACTGGAACAGGTCAAGATAGACAATTTCATCCAGGTAAAGGGGAAGCTGATGCGCTACCACACTCTCCACAACCTTCGCCACAAAACGAAGGTTGGAGACAGGACGGTAGTTCGCTAAAACAGCTGGATCCAGGGAGGGCTTCTTGAGGAGGGGCCTCACCACCGCCTCTTTCAAGGCGGTAATGAAGACACCCTCCGTCAGAGAAGTGTTGATAATTCCCTGAAGCCAGCCTCGTGTAACCTCCTGAGTGGCCAGTATCAACCAAGAGGGACACGGCTCCAATAAACATGTGGTCACATTCAGCTTCCTCAATGTCCTGTCCATGTCCTCGGGAGCAACAGTATCGAACTCTTCCCAGATGGCTTCCTCATGAACTACCTCCATCACCCCGCCCGAACTTACCCAATCTGAGTCCAGCCCATCCCGGATCTGAGCGACTTTATTGTGCAGATATTGTCCGAAATCCTCAGCCCGCCCTTGCAAGGGATCCTTCCGAGCTCCCTGATGCAGGAGGGAGTAGGTCACCCTAAACAGTGCGGCTGGGCGGTTATCTGCCAATGCAATAAGAGTGGAAAAATACTCCCATTTTGCCGCTCTTATCGCCACTAGGTAGGTCTGAATATGAGACCTTACTAGTGTTCGGTCAGATTCAGAACGGCTGGCCCTCCAACCACTCTCTAGGCGTCTTTTCCGGCGCTTCAACTCTCTCAGCTGCTCAGAGTACTAAGGAGCTAGTCGAGATCAGTGCCGGGTCAGAGGCCGCAAAGGCACAACGCGGTCCAAAGCCCCAGCCGCCACCCTTTCCCAGGCGGCGACTAGTCCTTCAGCCGAGCCATAAGCTAAATCCTCAGGAAATGGCCCAAGCTCCGTCAGAAACCTTTCCAGGTCCATCAGGCGCCTGGGACGGAACCAATGAATCGGCTCCGTCTCCCTGCGGTGTGGGTTGGCGGTTCGGAAATCAAGTCGAAACAGCGAATGATCAGACCATGACAGGGGTTTAATAACCCCTGACCCCACTTCACAAAGAGGGACTCACATCCGGCTATCTGTGGTACAGTGGCCTCCCTCGGTTCCAAACTTTCATCAATAATAACCGCCACCACCACCCCACCCTGGGCCCTCGGCTGATGAAATGCATGGAAGCCCGGTGGGCACATTTCAACAAGCTCCCCCCCCCTTCCGTGCCCAACCAGGTCTCCGAGATGCCCATCAGGTCCGCACTCCCTTCTTGTATAAGATCGAAAATAAGGGGGGGTTATTTACCATGAACCTGGCATTACATAACATCAGCCGAAGGTCCAGGCTCTGGGGATTCCAGCCACTCGGGGAACGGGGAAAGTCAGGGGAACCGGAGTGCGCGATCGCTCGCAAACACTCCCCGAACATGATACGGGCCCCCGCTTCCACCATATCTGCCCCTCCCAATTACCGTGCCGATGGCATAGCCCTCATAGAATCGAGGCTCTAGCCTCCTCCTTCACCTCCGAACCTATGGTGTCTATACCGCGAGCCTTCACAGGGTCCAGCCGTGTCCTTGATGGGTGTCCCCCGAAGCCCATCCTAACCCTCCCTCCCCTTAAAAACCCTTTAAAAACGACTTTTAAAAACCCCGGAGTCCCTTTTTTGCCACAGTAGTCATGTTCTTAACATCTCAGGAAGCCTTACAAAAATATAGTTAAAATAAGCCATTATAAATTGCCAAAACCACTGAACATCACATTTCAAAATTAAATTATTTTGATAGTGAGTAGAGCAGTTTCACAATCTTGCAGCTTTACATGGACTTCAACTCCAGAATTCACTGGCCAGTATGACTAGATATTATGACAAGAGTGCTGGAATGAAACAATTTCCCTTTTTTATGCTATGGACCTTAACCAGAGAACTGTAACTTTAAATTATGATTTGCTTTAGGTTAAATCACCTTGGTCACAGTATTCTTACACCAAATATCAACAAGGATAAATCCATAGACAAAGTGATGCTTGTTGAGCTACAATAAAAAGCTTTTTCTGTAAGTTAGTTCGTATTATAAACTCATCAAAATTCAACTTCCCAGCTTAGTGCTTTTTAGGATGCCCTAAGATTCTTTTTTAAAGATCTACTCTCTTACATGAGCTACTGATGGAACAACTATGTGTCCAATTGTCATGTTTATAATAGACAAATCCAAGTAGGCTACTATAGCAATGAGGCCAATGCACCATAGGCTGTCAACTTGAGAAGCATTCCTGACCTGTTCTAAAGTTGCCATAGACAGGAGGATGGGGAATCAAGCCTCACAGATGCATTGAGGAACTTGCACTTCAGTCAAAACAAAGCACATTCCAGCCGGCCAAGTCAAGGTCATATCCACTCAGACCCACAGTGGCCAGAGAGAGGGACCTCTACAACCCGCGAAATTGCTTCATTGGAGAATGTAACTGATGACACAACTTGGAGGGAGGGGGAAACAGGGTCAGAACCAGGGCACAAATTAAGTGAGGTCAGAGTTGGCTTCACTTGGTCCATGCTGACATGAAGCTCCTAATAAATAACTGGATTTTTTTTTAAAGCTTGGCTTGCTGTCAGGGTTCCAATCCTGACAGCAAACTAACTCTCTCAAAACTAATCAAAACGACTGGGACTCCTGAGCCCTGGGCTCTCCAGTCATTCCCCAAAACCTGGGGTGCATGGTAACTCAGACTACCATGGCAGAGGGTGGACTATCCAAAGAGACCCTGCTCCAAGCAACCCAAAAAGAGGCAGAACTTGCCTCCACCCAGGGACTTCCAGGACCCAGCAGCCCAATCGGAACCGGAGTGCAGCTCTCCCCAACCATCAAAGCTGAGACAGCTGAGACGCTCACCCCAGCAACTGAAACAAAAAGGGTTGCGTATTGGTGGAAAAAAGTTCCTATAGTAGCTGAGGTTGAGTTCCCCCACCCTAGTGCCCAAGGCTGGGGAAAACCCCTGAGCAAGCTAGGAAGAATGGAATGGATGTGGGAGGGGGAACAGGCCAGACTCCCAAAAACTCAGATAGAACCCTTGGGGAGATCCATAGAGCAGCTGAAGGAGGAATTTGACCAAGCCACTCTTCATGATGAGGAAACGTCGTGCCACCCAAAAGAGGGGGGGGTTACAACTGAGCCCTTTGAAGTGAGGAGATGCAGACAGGAACACAGCCTCCCTTCTCCACCCACTAAGACAGGGGTCTGCAACCTGAGACTCTGGAGCCACAAGCAGCTCTTTAGACCCTCTGCTGCAGCTCCCTGTCCCATCACTGGTTGCCCTGCTCCTCATTTCTTTTTTGTACTACAGCCCAAAGCGGAAGGAAGCATTTACGTGCAAATATGGTGTGAAGGCAGGTACAAGGCAACTTTGCTACTGCACTTTCTCCCCCCTCCTCCTCTTATAACTCCCTGGCTGGCTGTGGCTGAGCCGGGAGAGTGCACATGCACAGGGAGACTCTCCTTAAACAAGCACCAAACTCAGGAAAGGAGCGTGCGGGGCAGGTAGTGGCTCACTTAAGGAGGGTCTCCCTATGCATGCACATGCTCCTGGCTCAGCCACAGCTGGCCCAGGCATCCTGAGAGGAAGAGAGGAGGAGGGTCACCAGAGAGTGCAGGAGTGAAGCTGCCTTGTATCTGCTTTCGTGCCACATTTGCACATAAGGCAGCCTTCCCTTCCTGCCATTTGGGGCTGGAGTCCAAAAAAGAAATAAGAGGGGCAGGGTGGGGGATGACAAGCATAAGAGGGAGGGTCCCAGTGATGGGACAGGAATGGAAACACCTCACTTTGAAATGGCAATACAAATCCCCAAGGCAATTACTATTTATGTTGTATAAGAGAGAAACATATTGCTTTGCCAATTCACATGACTTCCTAATATGCAGCTATTACATATCTACATGATCTTTTCAATTCCTCAAGAGTTAGTTACTCCCTCAGGAAAGACACACATGTGCTTGCTCTCTCCCCCTCTGCGCTCAGCCGAAGAGCTGCCGGGGGGTGGGGGATGACACAGCAAGGCGATGGCCGGAGCATTAGTGCAGGAGAAAAGCCATGTTAAGACCTTCCTTAAGTGAGCAGCTGCCCACCCCGTGCGCATCTTTGATGTGCTTTGCTCCCAGCTAGTGAGTAACAAGAGGAGGGATGGAAGAGGAGGATGGTTGCCCGAAGGGAGGTGGGACAGAGAGACACACACACATACATATACAGAGAAAGAAAGACATAGAGACACACAGAGAGTGATACTCTGTATATGTCTCTCTATGTCTCTGTGTATACATAGAGTGGTGGTAAATAGAGAGGAGGTGAGAGAGGGGAAGAGAGGGAGAGAGATACAGAGGGGGACAGAGGGAAAGATAGGGAGATACAAAGATACAGAAAGAGGGGGGAGAGAGGGGAGGGGGAGAGAGACATAGAGATGTAGTTTTGTGGCTGGGTGGGTGAGAATGAGTGACATCGAGTTTTGTGGCTCCTGGTGTGTTTTTTTCTGTAGGAAACAGGTCCAAGTAGCTCTTTGAGTGTTTAAGGTTGCCAATCCCTGCACTAGGAGAATGAGCCCGAAGATGCAGCTGGTGCCTCCCCCATGCAACAGGCAAGCCACACAAGGCAGGTGACCCCTCCCCTCTCTACGAACTAGAGCCAAAGGAGATGGCCAAATACACCAAGTGCAGGCACACGGGGGCCAACATGAGGAGGGAGAAGCAGCACTGAATGAGCCACTCCAATTCAGAGGGAAATTCGATGAGGACTTGGACCAGCAGGCTCTACTCCTTGACTCAGCTAGAGTCCACTAGAGTGCTACAGATATCTCTACCCATCCCACAGAGCCATGGTGAATACCACTGCCAAGGGGCTAGAAGGAAAAGCAAAGGAACGGCTAGCAGCCCTCCACAAGAGAGCCCCCCAGCTACAAGACATCAACGACTTCCTACAAGAGCTAGAAGCCAGATTTGAGGAGGTGAAGAAGGATCAATATATGGAAGATAAGCTCCGAAACCTAAAGCAGAGAGGGCGACCCATTAAGGAACACATCCATGAGTTCAGGACACTCTTGGGAAAGCTACCCGCTTTGTTGGAGGGGCTATTAGTTCACTTTTTCAGAACAAGCCTGGATAAGCAAATTGCCTAAGTAACAGCCTAGGGACATCCTAAACAGACTCTCTGAGCGGTTCTGAGTAGCCATAAAAGTTGATGGCGGATTGCGCACCAATGACATGAGAAAACAACTGGACACCAAGAAGAGAGGACAACCAGGCCGGAGATCATCCGGCTGACAGGAGGCCACAGCATCATAACTGGCCCCAAGACTGACTCTTAGCATGCATGACCCCAGCTCTGAAACCCAAGTCAAAGCCACCACCCAAGGCATGACCGGAACTGGGCTCCAGGCATGCAGCCGATACATCCCAAAAAGCCCTCCAGGCCATAAAGGTCCCTCCCCATCCAGCTGAAGGGGAGGGACTAGCAAACAATGACCAATCGCTGGATCCCTATGACAGTGAAGACGAAGGGAAAAATAACCCAATGGTGAGTGTAGTGATTCACCCCTTCATCTTCCCAATACACTTTACAGCCCCAAAAACAGGAATCCAGGGTACTTTTCAAACCCTAATAGACTCAGGCTGCACTAGATGCTTGATTAACCTAACCATGGTCCTAAAACTGGGGGTTAGAGTGAAAAGACTGGCCCACCCAATCAGGTTCAAACAGGTTGATGGGTCCCTATTGGGGGGACCTACGCCATCTATCTGACCAAACCAGTGAAGCTAGAGCTAGTGAACAACTGGGAAGCAATACGATTTGTAAAAGCCCCAAAATGACAGCTGCAGAGGCTGAGGATAGCAAGAAGGCTCCAGCCCCCTTTACAACAGCAAACAGGAGCATCATTCATGCAGGAAAACTTCCCAAGGCCCCACCAGAACAATTGGCAGCCATCTCTGACAAAACCCCAGAAGCCAAACAGATCCCTGGAGAATATCAGGACCTTGCAGAAGTGTTCATCGAGGCCGAGTGTGATGCCCCCCCACACACACACACACCCATTGTGAGTTTGACTGTGCCATCCAAATCATCCCTGGGGAAAAACTACCCAAACCCAAACTGTACACCATGACACCCCGGGAAATGCAAGAAAAGCACAAATACATAGACCAAAACCTAGCAAGGGTGTTCATTGAGCCAGCCAAGCCATAGATCGCAGCCCCAGTCCTATTCAAAGAAAAAAAAGATGAAACCATGAGATTATGCATGGATTTTAGAGGAATAAACTGTGTGTATGTATACACAACCTATATCCCCTCCCTCTCATGAAGGACATACTGTCTCATCTAGCCAAGAGAAAACTCTTTACTAAATTAACCTCAGAGAAGCATACTACCGAGTCTGCATTAGGGAGGGAGATAAATGGAAACAGCATTCAACTGCCCCCTAGGGAGCTTCCAATTCAAAGTAATGCGGGGGCACTGGCGGTGTTTATGCAGTTAATAAATGAGGTTTTGTATGAGCACCTCTATAAGGGGATGCTTATCTACTTGAATGACATCCTCATTTACACTGAGACCATGGAAGACCACATACCCCTAGTCCGCCAGGTACTAGAAAAACTTCTGGCAGCAAACCTGTATGTCAAACTGTCAAAATACAAATTTCACCGTCACGCCTAGACTACTTGGGCTATTGAGTGTCAAATGAGACACCGAGATGAACCCAACCAAAGTACAAGCCATCCTAGGTTGGCAGCCCCCTGACCCACAGACAGCTACTAAGCCACAAACTCACGGACACAGAGAGGGGTTGGGCTGAATGGGAAAAGGAGGCTTTTGTGGTAAGATGGACACTGCTAACCTGGCACCACCTGCTGGAGAGGAGGAGAAACTATTTGAAGTCTGGTCTGACCACAAAATTCTGGAAGCCCTTAGGACCCTGTGCCAAACAAGCCCACTGGGCTCAATACTTCAACCGATTCAATTTCATGCTAAAACACATCCCAGGGGGAGGCATTTCCTAGCTGACACCCTCTCTCGCATGCCCCAGTACTAATGCGAATGGGAGGAGGTAGTAGATGCCATCATCCCCCCTACCCAAACAGCTGTCCAAGTGACCACCAGACAACAATGCCATGACCAGCAAGACTGACCCACAAACAATCTAACCATGAAACTCAAAATGAAACTCCTAGCAGATCCCTGGTTCCATGACAACCAACTCATCTTGACAAAAAGGAAGGACCTAGCATGGAAGGGGATGAAACTCTATGTCCCAGAATCCCTACACATGTTAATCCTCCAAAGGAGCCACGACGTCAAATTGGTGGGCCACTTTTTTACTTATAATTCAAGGTGGTAAACATACCTTTATTCACCAAAGCAGTCCTGTGAGCTGTGTTGAGAGAAAATGATTGGCCTACAGACACCCAAACAGCTTTTATGTCTAGGAGATGCTTAGAATACACAGTCTCCTGGCTTCCAGTCAACATCAATGCAAATAAAAGTTAAATGTGAGACAGATAATAAGTATTTCATCATAAAAATAGTAATACATTCAAAAAATGATACCTGTTAAGACAGTCTGAGATAGACTGAAACCGTTTGTTTTATGTAGGTAAAATAGTCTTGCTTTCAATTGTACTGGTGAAGTTTCTTTGTTCCAGAATGGCTGCTTTGGAATCTATAATGGAATATCTTGGGAGATTAAAATACAGCCATGATTCATGAAAGCATATGCCTTTTAAGTATAATTTATTAAGTATGAAAAGATGTCATCTGACTCTTCCTGATTTTCGGCTATAATAGACTAACATAGCTTTCTTCTTGCAATATATTCAAGGAAGAAGATACAGCATGATCAAGAAGTTTTTGACAGGGCTATCCTTTGTGTACTTATTCACACTTCCCTGCATCAATAGAAAAAAAAATCACATTCAGAAAGCAGAAACCACAATTTTTTTTAGCCTGAAGAAAAGTCACCCTGTTTATTTATCCAGAAGTTTCTATCTATCTCCTGCATTCAGCACTTCTAGCTTTGCATTATTCACAGCAACCAAGGCTGTTAATTTATTTATTTATTTATTTATTTATTTATTTATTTGTCATAACAATATATACAAGCGTTACATAAAAGGTTATAAATATATGAACGTATATATGAGGAGAAATGAGGTACTAAAAACGTGTATATACATAGGGAAAGAAACAGTAGGACAGGAACGGTAGGCACGTTTGTGCTCTTATGCACGCCCCTTTAGAGTCCTCTTAGGAAAGTGGTGAGGTCAACCGTGGACAGTTTTTGAGTGAAACCTTTGGGGTTATGAGAAGAAACCACAGAGTCAGGTAATGCATTCCAAGTATATACAATTCTGTTACAGAAATCGTGTTTTCTGCAATCTAAACTGGAACGGTTGACATTGAGTTTGAATCTGTTTGTAGCTCTTGTGATATTGTTATTGAAACTAAAAAAGTCATTGACAGGAAGGACATTACAACGGATGATTTTATATGCTAAACCCAGATCCAGTCAAGGCGACGAAGTTCCAAGTTTACTAGACCCAAGATATCAAGTCTGGTGGAATAAGGTATTTTATTAGTTTCAGAGGAATGGAGAATTCTTCTCGTAAAATACCTTTGGACACGCTCAACTGTGTTGATGTCAGATATATGGTAAGGGTTCCAGACAGGAGAGCAGTAATCAAGAATTGGCCTAACAAATGTTTTATATGCTCTGGTCAGTAGCATGGTGTTTTTTGAAAAGAAGCTACGTAAAATTAAGTTGACAACTCTTAGAGCCTTCTTAGCTATGTAGTTGCAGTGGGCTTTGGAACTTAAATCGTTAGATGTAAAACTCCAAGGTCTTTGACAGGGTGGGGTCATCTGCGAGGCAATGTCCATCAAGCATGTACTTTGTGATTGGGTTCTTTCTTCCAATGTGCAAGACTGAGCATTTACTGGTTGAAATTTGTAGTTGCCAAATTTTAGACCAGGCAGATAGATGATCAAGGTCCTTTTGAATTGTGGATGCATTGTCAGTGGGGTTGAAAGGTTTTGCATCATCAGCAAAGAGAACACAGTTACTTGAAATATCAATACAAAGATCATTTATATATATTATAAAGAGAGTAGGTCCAAGAACGCTGCCTTGAGGAACACCACTCTTGACAGGAACAGGATTTGAAAGAGCATTACCAATTTTAACTATTTGTTGTCTGTTTGACAAAAAAGCAGATATCCAGTGGTGTAAGGGTCCTGAAATGCCATAGGATTTTAATTTTAGGAGAAGTTTATCATGTACTACTGAGTCAAAAGCTTTGCAGAAGTCTATGTATATTGCATCTATTGATTTACCTAGATCAAGATTAGTAGTCCATAGGTTTTACAGTAGAGAAGTTGTAGATTGCATGATAATTTTTCCTGAAGCCAAATTGTTTATTTGAGAGAAGGTTGTGCATTTCTAAGTGTAAGGTAATGGATTGGTTGATGATGGATTCCATAACCTTGCAGGCGACGCAACATAGGGAGATAGGTCTATAATTATCAACTAAGCTGGGGTCGCTTTTTGAAAACTGGAATGACTGTGGCTAGCGACCAGAGACTGGGACGGAACCAACGAATGAATAGATGAAACTCTATGTCCCAGAATCCCTACACATGTTAATCCTCCAAAGGAGCCACGACATCAAATTGGTGGGCCACTTTTTTACTTATAATTCAAGGTGGTAAACATACCTTTATTCACCAAAGCAGTCCTGTGAGCTGGGTTGAGAGAAAATGATTGGCCTACAGACACCCAAACAGCTTTTATGTCTAGGAGATGCTTAGAATACACAGTCTCCTGGCTTCCAGTCAACATCAATGCAAATAAAAGTTAAATGTGAGACAGATAATAAGTATTTCATCATAAAAATAGTAATACATTCAAAAAATGATACCTGTTAAGACAGTCTGAGATAGACTGAAACCATTTGTTTTATGTAGGTAAAATAGTCTTGCTTTCAATTGTACTGGTGAAGTTTCTTTGTTCCAGAATGGCTGCTTTGGAATCTATAATGGAATATCTTGGGAGATTAAAATACAGCCATGATTCATGAAAGCATATGCCTTTTAAGTATAATTTATTAAGTATGAAAAGATGTCATCTGACTCTTCCTGATTTTCGGCTATAATAGACTAACATAGCTTTCTTCTTGCAATATATTCAAGGAAGAAGATACAGCATGATCAAGAAGTTTTTGACAGGGCTATCCTTTGTGTACTTATTCACACTTCCCTGCATCAATAGAAAAAAAAATCACATTCAGAAAGCAGAAACCACAATTTTTTTTAGCCTGAAGAAAAGTCACCCTGTTTATTTATCCAGAAGTTTCTATCTATCTCCTGCATTCAGCACTTCTAGCTTTGCATTATTCACAGCAACCAAGGCTGTTAATTACACCGTCTCAAGTTGTAATTACTTAATTAAGCAACAGAAAAGATTGATTTGACCACAGTGCAAACATCATAGAAGTTCTTCTGCAAGAAATAATCTGACTGTGACATTATGAAAGATAAAATGTCTGCTATTTCAGTGAATTTAAAGATGGAGATCTAAAGATTAGATGTTTCAACCAGTCTATTATAGAAAAATGTTAATCATCAGAGATTACAATGCCACTCCTCTAAAACAAAGCAACTACAATTTAAAGAATCTTAATTATATGAACTGCATCAAGCTTTTTCACATAGTTTCTCTCCATTGAAATTTCATAGTACAATCTATATTGGAGTCAAATCCACCTCTGTACAATGAATGCATAAATAGAACCCATACTAGTACCCAGAACTTAAGTGTGCAGCACAGAAGAATCCCTACTGCATGTCAGAAATTAAAGAGTTTTCCCGTTCCCTAAATTGGCATTATGCATTTTTAATTTTTTTAATTAACTAGATAAAACAAAAACAAAAACAAAGAATGCACAAAATTATAAAAGAAGGAAAAAAAGTAAAGCATATAAAATGCATGTATGTACCGTATATACTCGAGTATAAGCCGAGTTTTTCAGCACGTTTTTTGTGCTGAAAGCTCGCTTATACTGAGTCACGCCTCGAACCCCGCACAGGAGGGGTACCGAACGGACTCCCATGGGAGGGACGGGAGCGGCCCGCCGAGGTCTCGGGATTTGTCGCCCCCAGGCCGGCCCCCATCCCCGTGTCTGGTGGGCGGACGGCGCAACCTTGGCGGGCTGTGCATGGGCGCGGGGAAGCCCTGGTGGTGCAGTGAGAGGGCTGGGCAGGGGAGCCGCCAGCCTTCTCGGCTGAGGGAGGAGGGTTTCCCGACGAAGCTTGCCGCGAGCCACCCAAAGGCCAGAAGAAAGGTCATTCCATCGGAAATGGGCGGTTCCTCTCCGCTTACCCATGCTGTGCGAGCCCGGCTGGGCTGCAACCGCCGCCGCCGCTTCCTCAGCCTCCGGGCCTCGCGCTCTAGCAGCCGCCAGCTCAGGCGGACTCGGCAGCTCCCCATCAGCACTCGCACGGCACGATTCGGGCAGGAGGAGTCGGGCTCGCTCTGTGGCGGTGGCGCCCGCCGCCGCCGCCACCGCCACGGAGCGAGCCCGACTCCTCCTGCCCGAATCGCGCCGTGCGAGTGCTGATGGGGAGCTGCCGAGTCCGCCTGAGCTTGGCTGCTAGGCGCGAGCCCCGGGAGGCTGAGGAAGGAGCGGCGGCGGCGGCGGGGTTGCAGCCCAGCCGGCTCGTGGCATGGGTAAGCGGAGAGGAAGGAGCTCCATTCGATGGAATGACCTTTCTTCTGGCCTTTGGGGTGGCTCGCGCAGCGAAGCAGGTCGGGAAACCTCCTCCCTCAGCCGAGAAGGACTGCACCGCCAGGCTTCCCCGCCAATGCATAGCCTGGCGGGAGTTACTGCGGCTCACCCGGCTCCCGCCCCAACTGGTGGTGTCGGGCAGCTGCCGCTCTAGCAAAAGGTCGCCGCCCAAAACTCCTCGCCTTCTCCTGGGAAGGGCTGGATGGCTAGCCGGGAAGGTTGAATAAGCCAACCTCCTCCCTCCTCCCTCCTCTCCCCCAAAAGAGCGTTTTCCCGTTGGAAGAGAGAGAGAGAGAGAGAAAGGAGGGGCCGTTCCTCCCCTTCTTTCATTCTTTCTTCTCCCTCCGTGCTTCAGAAGCTGGGCGTGTGTGTGCGCGCCTGTGTGCCCTAGTCCCCTTCTCTTCCGCGGCGCTGGAAGAGAGAGAGAGAGAGAAAGGAGGGGCCGTTCCTCCCCTTCTTTCATTCTTTCTTCTCCCTCCGTGCTTTAGAAGCTGGGCGTGTGTGTGCACGCCTGTGTGCCCAGTCCCTTCTCTTCCGTGGCGCTGGAAGAGAGAGAGAGAAAGGAGGGCCGCCTCCCCTTCTTTCATTCTTTCTTCTCTCCTCCGTGCTTCAGAAGCTGGGTGTGTGTGCGCCTGTGTGCCCAGTCCCTTCTCTTCCGGCGCTGGAAGAGAGAGAGAGAGAGAAAGGAGGGCCGTTCCTCCCTTCTTTCATTCTTTCTTCTCCTCCGTGCTTCAGAAGCTGGGTGTGTGTGCGCCTGTGTGCCCAGTCCCTTCTCCGCGCTGGAAGAGAGAGAGAGAGAGAAAGGAGGGGCCGTTCCTCCCCTTCTTTCATTCTTTCTTCTCCCTCCGTGCTTCAGAAGCTGGGTGTGTGTGTGCGCGCCTGTGTGCCCTAGTCCCCTTCTTTTCCGCGGCGCTGGAAGAGAGAGAGAGAAAGGAGGCCGTTCCTCCCTTCTTTCATTCTTTCTTCTCCCTCCGTGCTTCACCGTGCTGGGCGACCTGGAGCAGCTGCTCTTCAGCCAGATGCTCGGTGAGTCAGCCCGTCCCCTTCCTTCCCGTGGGGGTCTGCCTTGCTGGTGAAGGTTATTGGGGCTTTTGAGCAAGGGAGGAGGAACGCGAGCACCGCCTTTCGCGCTGGCATTCCGGGATTTCCCTTTGTTTAGAGCTGGGAATCCTCCTTCCCCCTTTTGCACTCCCTCCCTCCCTCCCTCTCTCTCTCTCTCTCTCTCTCTCACACACACACACACACACACACAGACTTCTAAAGTCGATTGGCACAATGCTAAGCAAACACAGCAGTGGGTCAAGGGTGAAGGGCTAGGAACCTGGCAGGTGAAAGGTTGAGCGACATGAAAGGCAAAGACCACAATTGTTTTAAGAAAGAAGCTTTAGCAGGGAGGGGGGGATGGGAGGGTGTTTTAAGTTTTGGCAAACAGCCAGGCCAACTGTATTGGAGAAGGTCACACAACTGGCCTTAACATTTTAGCTGCTGTCTTTTTCCTCACACTTGGGTTTAATGATATTAGAGACCCTTATTGCCCTGCCAAAAAAAAAAAAAAAGAGCCACCCCAACGTCTATGAAAATTAACCTTCTCTGCCAAGAGACACTGTGCAGGGTATTTTCACTATTGGTGTGCATACAGGCTTAGATTTGTGCTGGGTTCTTAGTGCTTAGAGCACTGACCTTCAGAGGCACCCTGGTCCCTTGGAAGCTAAAGGAGGACTCATTTTCATGCTTGCAGTTGTATTGTCAATTTCTGTGAGACAATGTTGTTGAAGTAACTCACTCACTCATTCATTCATTCATTCATTCCTTGTGTGTCCAATCACACTTAGCCAATAAAAATTCTATTCTATTCTATTCTATTCATTCATTCATTCATTTTATTTTGTCAAATACATATTAAATAATTATATAAATATAAGCATGAATTGAATACATAAAAGGAATACAACTAAAGGGAACATTAGGACAGGGACGGTAGGCACGCTGGTGCTCTTATGCACTCCCCTTACAGCCCTCTTAGGAATGGGGTGAGGTCAATACTAGATAGTCTTTGGTTAAGGCTTTGGGGATTTTGGGAAGAGACCACAGAGTCAGGTAGCACATTCCAGGCATTAACAACTCTGTTACTGAAGTCACATTTTCTGCAATCTAGATTGGAGAGGTTCACTTTTAAGTTTGAATCTATTGTGTTCTCGTGTATTGTTGTGGTTGAAGCTGAAGTAGTCATTGATAGGAAGTACATTGTAGCAGATAATTTTATGAGCTATGCTCAGGTCATACCAAAGGCGGCGTAGTTCTAAATTTTCTAAAGCTGGGAATCCTCCTTCCCCCTTTTGCACTTTTATTGTTTTTCGTTCAAATAAATATTCATGTTATTTTACTTGGCTCTATCTTTATTTTTTACATTGACCAGTAGCTGCCTCATTTCCCACCCTCGGCTTATACTCGAGTCAATAGTTTTTCCCAGTTTTTTGTGGTAAAATTAGGTGCCTCGGCTTATATTCGGATCGGCTTATACTCGAGTATATACGGTATATTGCAAATAGTAATATTTTAATATTCTTTGTGTATAAATTCAACCTAGGCATCAATGAGAGATTCTGAGACCAAGACCTTATTCACAGTCAAGTTCTATTTTACATATTTAATTCAGTACATCCAACTACAGAAACTTCCCTTTCTGGATCAGAGATGGGGAAAAAATAGATTTCCTTAAGGCAATCATCTTGCTTAGAAGAATCCATACATAGTCTCTGAATTGCTAATTCATAAAATGGGATTTTAAAAAGTTGGATTTGTCAAGGTTTCATTTTATGATCACGGACATCAGCAAGAAATAATCTACCTTTGATTACACCAAATTTTTTATGAATTTTTGTTTGCTTATTTGTTTATTAAAATCTAAAAAAGTCTGAGCAAGTTCCTATATAGTTCCTATATAGTGAATGAAAGAATAGGAAGAAGATGGTTTCAAAACATTTTTTCACTTGCAAGGACCAACCTTTAGTCAGTTTTCTAAAGTAATTTCCATTTAACTTCTAGTTTTTCTTCTGATCTTCTAGTAAGGCAGTATATACAAGAATATGAGGGGGAAGGAAACAAAGAGGCAATATGTTATCATGTAAATACCATAATTTACGTATTTGTGTCATTCATAAAGCCATACAATAATGGCATTCAAATATCGATATAAAGGTATAGTGCTTAAGGTCAGGGTAGGATTGAAAAATGTCAGCAACCAATTCGTTGTTCAGTTGTGAATTTTACTCCATTTATCCACATTTTCTCCCATTTATGTGGATAAATGGAGTAAAATTCACATTGTATTATAATTTAAGAGATAACTTTTACAAAATCACATACCAATGGTATATGATACCAAATGAATTATGTAAGATGAACAGTATAAAGGTACTTCTGGTCAATGTTGGAAATATGAAGGTGCATTTTACTATGTTTGGTGGTCTTCTGAAAAAAGCACAAAAATGACATAATAAAGAAAACATGGATGTGATGATATAAGGAAGATTATAATAATTATAATCATTAAAATTAATACCAGACTCTTTTTATTGGGTATTTTTATTGGGATTATGGATAGTCATAAAAGACACTGGCAACGTTATTTTATATATGGTAACTGCAGCAAGATTATTATATTCACAAAGATAGAGAAATAGTGAAAGAATCCCAATAGAGAAATAGATTGTGAAGATGGTAGCACTAGCAGAGATGACAAAAGTAATCTGTTTGGTCAAGGACAAAACAATAAACAGTTTTATCTTTAATGGAAATCTTTAATAGACTTTTTGCTTGAAAATAAAAAAAGTGAAATAGTGATTTCTGGATTTTACGATTGAAAAAATATTAAATAAGAGACTGAAGGGATTATTGTAATATTAAGGAGGGATAGTGAGTTTGTAACTGCTGTACCTCAGTGGGGTGGGAAGATACAATTTCCTGAAACAATCTGTTCTTCTGGTTAACAGTTCCTACCATCAGAAAATGCCAACCCATTGATGATTGTCCTTCTAGGACAGTAGAAAAGAAGGTCATTCCTTCCTTTCAATTCGTTAGATACTTGAAAATTACTTCACATATTCCCCTCTATCTTCTCTCTGAAGACTAAAAATAGCCAGTTATACAACAAATGTCTTGGGAGTTCTCCTTTGAACTCATCCTTATGATAGCCAGATATACATATATCCCTTTACATTTGCATTTATCCCTATCAAATTTCCACATGTTTATTTCAGCCAGCTATTCAAGCTGGCATAATTTTGGGCCATCTGCATATTTGATGCAATCCTTTCAATCAAGGTGTTAATAAAAACATTGAGAAACACAGGGCCCAGCATAAAAGCCTTGGTATTCATTTTGACATTACTATCCAAGCTGATGTAGCACTTTTTATGAATACTGTACTAACTGGGTTCAATCATTCAATTAATTATGAGTTAATCTTAACAGCTGCATCATGTAGCCCATATTTTACCATTATGTTAATGGGAGTTCGAGCCAGTTTGGTGTACTGAGTGGTAAGGCATCATGCTTGAAACTGGGAGACCTGATCCTGTCTTAGGCACAAAACCAACTGGCTGACTTTGGGCCAGTTACTTTCTCTCAGCTCTAGAAAGGAGGCAATGGCAAACACTTCTGAAGAATCTTGCTAAGAAAAACTGTAGAAACTCATCAGGGCTATCTCCATGAATTGGACATGATTGAACAGAAGAAGAAGAAGAAATGAGAATATCATTTGCTGGGTTATTTGTCAGAATCAAGTTATATTATGTCCATAGTATTTCTCCAATCTATTAAATTAGTAAATTCTGTCAAAAAGATCATCATGCACTGAAGCTTATAGTCTAAAAAGAGTCAAATCATAAAAGAAAAAAAATGGCAGAAAAAAGCCACAAGAGTATTCTGATACCAATTGTTAAGGATTTTAATTTCTCTGTCTGGAATCAATGACCAATGGAAAGGCAAAACCTAAGGAAGATAACTTCTCAGGAAGGTTCACGGTGTCAAACTCTTTGAGGCTGGAAAAGAACCATCTGGATTTCTGGAATGAACTATACTGCTAATATTCTAATAGAATGAAGGTAAAGGTTCTCTAAGCTTGTGGGTTGGTTTCTGAACGTTTCATTACCAGGTTAAGTAACATCTTCAGTGGAATTAGGGGATGTCAGTGTCAGTGTTCTGTTTATAAGGGCTTAGGTATGGGTGTGCCAAGTGAGGGTCTCGTGTTGAGTTAGCTGTAGTCATCTGTGATTCTTGTAATGGGTCTTGTGATAAGGACATTGCTTCAGGTCAGGGTTGTTGGGAGGTGAACTGCTGGTGTGTGTGAGGGGGGGGATTTCATGAGTTGGTTGAAGATCAGTGCTGAGCCCTTCACACCAAAGCCCTTATAAACAGAACACTGACACTGACATCCCCTAAACTCCACTGAAGATACTACCTAACCTGATAATGAAACGTTCGGAAATCAATCCACCAGCTCAGAGTACGAACCTTTACCCTCATCTTACACCTGAGCTACAGATATTTGCCACTATAGCAAATACAGTAGAATTTTGAAAGCCTTCCAAATCAGTTCTCCATCTCAGTTTATATACAGCTTCATAAAGGTGGAGTTGCTTTCTTGAATATATGTTACTCCCTGCCCTCAACTAAGGATTTTTTTTTGTAACAGTCCAATTCTCTTGTGTAAAGGTCTTGCTCCATCTTCCATATACCCGGAGTCTGTTAGACAGCTCATCACAATAATAGGCCTACCTTCTTCCTTCTCCTGTGCCACATTTAGAGGTGTTACATGGCTATACTAGTCAAACATAAAATGCAATATTTGGACACAGTTCCACAAGGAAATATATTGTAATTTCAAAATATCAAATGTCTAATCTTTACAGCTCTGAAAAGATATGTGAGACTGAAGAAATCTTAGGGGAGAAAAACATTGTCACTAAATTAGACTTCCATTTGCCAATGAAAGCTTCCTCAAATTACCTCAGATTGCTCTTGCAATCACTAAAAAACTTCAGTGGCTTATCTCATTAATTGTTCACTAATGCCAATAGTCTAGCAACCAATACGTTAACATTGTTAAGGGTTTTGGCTGCATTCCTACTATAAAATTGAATTCAGTTATAATATGCTATGTAAAGACAAACTGCATTGTAACAAATGAGAAACGCATTCAAAAAAGAGTAAGCACAGTACATGACATAGGTCAGGTCAGCTCAAGTAATAAACAGTGGTTGAAATGAAAATTTATATTTCTACTGTGCATACATTTGACTTTCTGCTTAAGACAAATAGAATAAATGACAAAAATAAACAAGCATTCTAAATTTGTATTATTTTCATGGCTGCAAATTCTTTTTACTTATTCCACAGTTCTGCCTGATGTTATTCTTGAAATAGAGAGCTACTGTAAATTTCACTTTGTAGATACTTTGAAAGTAAACATTGCTCCAAATTTGAGCTTTTTAAATATTTAAATTTTAAATAACTTCCTTATGGTAATAGATACATCTTTTTTTTAGCTTCCATTTGTTGTTCCACAAGTTGACAACGTCTGTATCTAATAGCTTACGAAATCCTAGAATTGCCAATAGTTTTAGCAGCAAACCCTTCAAATTTCATAACTGACCTAGTTCTTTGAAATAAATAGCGCATTCACTATATTCTTGCTTTCTGGAACACTTAATTTCTTATACTTTAGAGCACAAAAGCAGATTGGAGGCACCACCATCCAAAAGTAACGAGAGTGATAGGCCCTACTAAATTATGGGAATTTTTTTATATATATAGCTATCAGCCTATAATTCCTAATTAAATTCTAGGACCTCCTCAAAAACGAACATAAATAAATATTTATTTATTTTATTTATTTTATTTAAATAAGTGCAAACTAAAGACTTGGGACTCGAACCCTATCATTCCAAAAGAAAATATGTAACCCAGAGGAGGCATAGCAGAGTTTATTTGGATGAAAGTTGTTTTAAGAATGTTATTACCAGGCATATAAAGTAATAAGCTATGCCATCCAATTTCAACAGTACCATCTCAGTGGGAGATGTTCTATGAAACAGATAAAAATAAAGCTGGGGCATACAGTATGCAGCATTTGAAGCATGGATTTCCCATATGTGTTCTATACCAAAGGAACACATTTTATTGTCACCAACTTCTTATGAGCTACTTGTCATTGCCATATAAGTTATATAGTGGAGGTTAAAGTCAGAAGTACCTTGAAAACAACAAGCTTACCTACCTCTTTTCTATTTTAAAAGCCAAAGTATTTCTGAATATAGGAGATCTATACATTTAAGTATGGATTTAATATACAGTAATCATAAGAAAAACATATATAAGGATGGATTTCCAAGTTTTCTCTCATTCAAATACAATTCTCTCATCCAAGCACACTCTCAGTATTAAACACTGCTTGAAAAGAAAAACACTGAGGAGGCAAACTTCAGGAAATTAAATTTCAGTTGGGGAGAGGATCCTGCATTCCTCATGCAGCCATATTTTATTATTAAAAATGTATTTTGATGACTTTCATATATTGGTCATGTTATATATTGGTCATATAGTTTGGTCAGGCTAGTTTGGCTCTCACAGGTTGTGAAAACACAAAAGACCTATAGAAAAAAGACAATCAGGTTGTAAGCTCTGGATTGCCTCAATGCAAGCAATCTTTTTTGGATATGTCAGACACAGGAGAGTAGATTAATGAACTTGCCAGAAATAATTGTGAAAACAGTAAAGACAATATCCTCTTCCCCTCACAGAAATTGCTCTCACGAGAATTACATGCAGATGTACACACCTCTCTTTAAGTTGTTCAATATCAAATAGGATTTCATCTCTCTGTATCCGCGCTCTAGCACTAAGGCTCTCACTCTGTAGATTTTCCAGATAATCTTCAACTTCTGTTGGGGAAAAGATTGCAAAGAAGAAAATAATTAGACTTTATTCAGAAATGTAAACAATATACTGAAAATTATTAAACTGAGGACAAATAAACATAACCTAACTCATATAAAATAAATTAAAGGTGAATGGCCATCCATAGACAAAGGCAGTAAAAAAAAAAAAAACCAAAGCTAAATCTATGTATAAATAAAAGAAAGCAAGTTAGAAAACCAGAAGTGAACAAGTATTATGTGTGTAGACAGAAAAGAAATCTAGTTTGTTGTTATGATTTATAATTCCCACATAAGTTCAATATTTCTTGAATTACTTTATCAATCACATTTTTATAAAAAGAATTCACCCAAAGGAGGAAAAAGTAGAAACTTATTTTTTTTTACTTATTTTATTTCCTGCATATGAGATTGCTATCCGAGCCATTTCATCACATATGATCTTATATTATTCTTCAATAAATAACTGTTTTGCACTACCAAATCTACATATAAAGGGATGACAAGGCTTATTTTTGGTACATCTAGACTTTTTATACTGATAGAAAAGGTACATAATTAATTCTAATTCCTGTGCCATCTTAGATCCACAATAGGATGCAATGTAATAAAAATGCCAATCTCTTCTGCAAATTTCTCCAATACACAACTTCCCACTCCCTCACATTTCCACAGATATCAGCCATGTTCATAGGAAATGAGATAGGATGCCTGAACCAAAAAATTCAGAGTAGGCCAGGAAGAGTGGTACATAAACAATAAAAAATTGAATTATTTTGTTTACTGCACATCTATGATCTTATAAAATATCCAGAAGAGGCAATACGAGTGAACAAGTTCAGATGTCAACATTTCCCAGGGAAGCAGAAAAATGAAGAAAGACAAAAGCAGCCTTGCTGAACCTAGATTGGTATTTCTAATTCAAATATATATTTAAAATGTTGGGATGGGGATGGAAGAATTAGAAAAACTTGTAAACAGAATAAATGAGCTATTATATAATTACAAATAGAAGATTCTATTTAAATATAAAGTTGGAAAGATACAGAACTTCACATTTAAAAATCCAATGAAAAAGGTCCTTTGGACTGCCAGTTTAAAAACTGCATTTTGGATTAGCCCTAGTTTATTGTTAGCCAAAGGACATTAGAGCTAAAATCTGATGTACTGAAAATACTTTTAAGTATGTTTACTAAATAAATTTCTTTCAATACTGAATAAACACAGCTTGTCCCCTAACACCTGCCAAGATTAGGAAGTAGTTTTCCATGCAGCCTCAAGCCTTAGCAATTATTCTTTTATAAATTAATTTCTTGTTATTATTCTGATGATGTTGTAAAGTAACACATTTTACTTACAAATGAACATCTCTGTATGTAGATGAAGTACTTAACAATCCAACTTCTATATTTCTGACCTTTGTTTTCTAAACAATATGATTACTTCTGATGACATATAAGACAGACATGGTAGTTGACACTGCAGCCTGTTTTTCTAGCTTATATTAATAGAATGTGCCTTCACTATTGGAAGGCCTAGAGACTTTCTGGGTTGTAAAAAATGCAGCAAGTTTGATAATAGGAGAGCATGACATGCAATTAATCTCCATTCATAGCCTGCTCTACTTGTCAGGAAAAGAAGACTCCTTCTTTAGAAGGAGATCTGAAGACTTCAATTAAAAAGAGTCAGCTAACAAGAAAATAATCTAAGCTAAAGGAAAGGTGGCAGGTGCCGAAAATGAGCTGTTTACGAGAAATGTCAGCTCAAAACAATAAAGCACTGAACATTAAAAAGAAGCAAAATGAAATGAGTTGACAGTATCACATCCTCCATTTTAAAAAGGAAAAGAAGACCACATGTTCAGATGGGGAAGATAATTCAGTAAGAAAAAAAAGGTGTTTCTAAAACAGAGCCCAAAATGTTAAAACTTATATTTGAGCTAAAAATATTTTTAAAAGCTGTTTTTAGTTTCTTGTTTCAACTTCGGGACATATGAACTAACAAGAATGTCCACAAGCCTCTGCAGCTTTCATCTCACTAATTCAAACATATGGTAATCAAGTCTTTGTCATCGAGTTATAAAAGTAACTCTTTAAATTTTTTTCTGACTAAATCCTTGCAACACTGGATAAGCCAATTGAAAATTTTTGTTAACACTATAGTAGAAATACTAATTCAAAACTGATTTAGCACATAAAGCTTTCCTGCCACAGAAAATACTGAGAAAAAACTTAATGAGAAGAAACTTAACGATGCCAATTAAAGAAAAAAATAAAAACTAACTTAAATAGGTAGACAAATGAGATGAAGGGGAAAAATGTTAAATCAATACCATGGAGCTGGGTGTAAGCATCAGAAGAGACTAAGTGACACTGCTATTAATTTTTAGAAACTTGCTCATCACTTGTATGTACAATTCTACACATACACAGAGATATTTTTTAATTTCAAATGTTCTGCAAATGTATGCTAGCATTGCAAACAGACTATAGGATAGTGTTCTAGTTCAAAGTTATGGTCTAACTCTTATCTGAATTTAACTTAAAAAGGGAGTGGGGAGAAATATAAGTTTATAAATTAAAGGCATTGAAGGTCCTAATTCCTTCAAATGTATCTTTGTAAAGTGGTTTGGTTAGCATTCAGAAGACCAAATACCAAAATGAACTAAATGTTACACCTTCTCTAAGGCCTTGTGTAACAAATCCCTTCTTTATAAATCATTAAAATATGTCATCATCTTCAACATTTTGATATTAGAAAATTATAAAAGGACTAAGGACCCAGATAAAATTGAAATATTGAAACTTTTACAATAAGATTTTTGGAATGAATTAGGAAAAAATCAATAGCTTTTCTTAGGAAATAGATTCTACTTGGGTTTTTAAGCAAAGATAAGCAATTTCATGATTTCAGAATGGGATACTAGAGCGGACTAAAGTCAGTACTTTATATATTTTCTTTCCCTTTATTATATTCTTATTTTTCTCTATTTTTTATTTTTTCTTACATTTTTCCCTCTTTTCTATTCTTTTTTCTTTGTTTAAGTTTAAGTTTGTACTACATTTCAGTATTATAATTAAAATTCTTAAATGGATGGATGATAATACACATAGCAATAGTTGAGGTCTATTGATGAAATTGTTTATTTGTGTTAAGCATATTTTACAAGATTAGACTTGTCTTGTTTGATGAGCAGCTAAATCAGGGGTGTCAAACTCAATTTCATTGAGGGGTGTATCAGGACTGTGGTTGACCTTGGGGGCGCTGGGCAGGCATGGCTGACTGGGTGAGTATGGCCAGTTTGACACCACTCTCCAAACTGCTGGCATGTTTCCACTTTGTATTGGGTAGACCAGGCCGAAGCCACATTGGCCCAATGTTTCTTCTTTGCACTGGGTTGAGAGGCCGAAACCAAATTGGCCTGATGTTTCCTCTTCGCACTGGGTAGACTGAACCGAAGCTATGCAGGCCAGTCCCTTACATTTTCCAGGATAGCCCAGAGAGGCCGGATCCAACTACATTGTGGACCAGATTTGACCCACAGGACTTGTGTCAAGGCACCAAACTTCTGGTTGAACTCATTCCTCACTTTTCTCTTTCTTTCTTTCTTTCTTTCTTTCTTTCTTTCTTTCTTTCTTTCTTTCTCTTTCTTTCTTTCTTTCTCTTTTTTTCTTTCTTTCATTTTTTTTCTGATACTACAAAAGGGCTTAGCTTGGAGAACTTCTGCATGATGGAAGAAGTTTGTCACCTACTTCTTACAAGGTCATAGTTTATACAACCCTAAATGACGCTTGGCTCAGAAAGATAAAGAAACAGAAATGAATAAGCATTAAGCAGTGTTACCCCATAGTTCGGAAATATATACTCTCCTATTTTAAACAACTGTACCTTGCAAAAAATGCAACCATCCAGCAAATCCTCCTATATTGCTTATTTTACAGAGATACTTGTAATACTCATCTTTTTTTCATTACTTATAAATTGCCTGACTATAAGGGTAATTTTATGTCACCATATCACTTTCTAATTATATTTCTAACATATTATGTTGCTGTTTTATGCAGCACTGCAAAATTTGCGGGGAAGTGATTGTTAGAAGTAATCAGACGAAGGTAGCTTATATCTGCCCTGTTGTTCTTAACTCATGGTTATGTAGTACTGTTTATCCTGCTATAGCTTGTTTTAGTTCTTTTTTGTTTGGACCATAGAATATTACATTATTATACACTATATAACATTCCTTAGATGTAGCTATAATCTTAATTAATCTTGTAACTTCTCAAGTACTTTTACTCTTCTCAAAACTTGCAATCATAGGTTACCATTAATGGCATGATTATAAACTTTTAAGTCTTTTGTCATATATTTGTCAGTGACCAAAATATACAGTTATATTATCAATAAAGAAAATACATAAGCATTCTGCAATTTTTGTAAGATTAGATAAACTAATATTAGGTGCATTGCAGCATTTAAATACACACACACATAATCAATGAATAAAAAGCTTTGTTATTGTTTTTATATGAATTTATGCAGGCAATTTATATAGGGCAAAATAATAGAATGCAGACACCCTCCTGTCTTTGAAGGAGTCTGATAGCACTTTTTACAACTAATAAATGTTACTAAAAGTCATCAGATGCTTAGTAGTGGCTTGACTAATGTAGGATTTAAATTGGAAAGAATTGGGGAAAGGAAATGGAGATAGGTTGATTATGCAGATAAAGGTTATATGTGAGGCAAATTATATGTTACCTTCTCAGTTAAAAACCCATTATTTGTTGAGACCTTTTCAGCCTAAAACATTTTAATGTATGTGAGTTCAACAACCTTTCTATTAATTGTGCAGTTAAAATCTCATTTTTCCAAAAGGATCGCTTTAAAATGTGTAAGAGAGTACCCAGGGAGGTCAAAATGCCCCAATACCACTTTGTCCTTATTTTGAGTAGATGTGTCCTGATATGAACTTATGTCCATTAATTCTTTCGAGCAAAATTGTCTTATATGTCCTGTAGAGATGCATTGTTAGCGGATGATGACATCTGTCACCCCAAAGCATTTATGTACTTGTTGGGACCTATGATGGTATTGTTGGCTTGATGTGGGGCCAAAGTTGACATCTGGATTGGTTGTAGGGCCTCTGATAGACTGAATGGCTGCATTAGAATCAGTTTCCATAATATCTCAACTATATTCCAGACTAAAATTCATGTATAAGGTTGGCTCAAATCATTCTGCTTTTGGACGTGAAACAGCAAATGATCACCCAATTACAGTCAAAGTATCCAGTAATGAACTTTGAGGTGGTGGTGGTGGTGGAATCACACAAGTACCTCCCTTCTAACAAACTTCTCTATATAGCAATTTATTACATCGATCTCACAGTGGGAGCCCCTGAAAAGGTCTCAATTTGTAAATATTTTTTTTTAAAATGCACTGGTTCTATCTGAAGGAAGAACATTGGTCTTCTACCATTCTTACATTCTTATTTATTTATCAAATGTATCAGCTGCCCATCCTATTATAGGGCATCTCTGGGTGGCTTAGAATATTAAATATTCTTAGTTGGGCAGTTGTTAAAAGCAATATATGTCAGCACACTTTTCTACCAATCAGATTAAAGGAATTAAAAGGGAATTAAGGAATGTGTGTTAAAGTGGCCATAAGGAAAAGCCCTATTCACCCCAATTTCAAATATGTTGGCATTCATTGAACCTACTCCCATGAAGCATATATAACAAGCACAGGCAACCCAGAGATCACATTTAAAAAACAAAATACTCCTTGATTTACAGTACAAATACTCCTTGATTTACAACCACAGTTGGGACCAGATTTTCCAATGTAAATTGGGACAGCTGTAAGTCGAGTCAGACCTGATTGTTATTGCAATCAATTTGTTATTTTGGAGATTGTTAAGCAAATCGCCATAATCGATACAGTTAGGTGTATCATGTGACTATTAAGCAAATTCATCTTACCAAAGGGTATTTTTTGGCAAAAATCAGCAAAAAAAATCACAAATCACAATCACCTGAATACAGGATACTGCACTGATCTTAATTGCAAGTCAGTTACCAAGTATCCAAATTGTGATCGCATGACCACAAGGGTGATGTGACAATCATAAATGATTGTCAGGTGAAAAGATGAAAAGTCACTTTTTCCAAGAACATCATAATTTTCAACCATTGTTAAATGAATGTTTGCAAGTCAAGGATTATCTGTAGGCCTGTGAAAGCCATAAGAAAAGTTTAAGTAGATTAATAAAATCACCAGAACAGGGCTAAAAATTGGGGGGCAATTTTCCCGGAAGAGGATGCTTCTTTTATCAATATAGGTTTGGTATCCCACAAGATATTTTTCATATTTAAAAATTTAATTTAAAATCCTGCAAAAAATGTGGCTCTGAAAATAAGCAATTTACTGATACAAACAGCTATTGCAATCTTAGGGTGTGGGGTCATCTATGTTGCCAACACATTGTTCAGTCCTAAACTATCGGCCTGCAGCCCTAATCTATAATTTAGCTCCAACACAGTATTTAAATGTTAACTGATAAACCAGTGAAGACAAACTGTAATCCATGTTTTACCACAGAAAGGTGTGAAAGAAAATGTTAAAGATTTTAATTTACATTTAACAATAATAGTCATTTTTCTAAGTCTTTACCTTTCTTTTACTACTATGTAAAGCTTGGGACAGAAGGGTTCCACAATTTGCCCCTTTATTTAAATTGATTACAGTAATCTATTAAAAGGCAGAGAGAAATTACTGCTTTTAAAATAATCATTCAATTGTACTAATTTAAGCAGTTATTTTCATTGTCTTACAAGAAGCAAGATTAAGAAATATTAGAAATTGGAAATGAAGAACAGAGGAATTGAGAAGATTTTTCATAATAGAAGAAATTTTAAAGGAAGGACAAAAGGCTCATGAAGTACTAAAGTTGCTGCCTGCACTGTTTGACAGAACACAGGCATTTTCTGTTTGAAAGAGCTATTTTTCCTAATCTGGTTTAAAGCACTGCAAGAAACAAATACAAATGCCCCAATGTTGCCCTTCACCAGTTAGCCTTCACTGGGTAGACACATGATAGTAGTCAAAGACTTTTCCACTACAAGAAGGATTGTATCTCCACTGAAGCCATAGGTATTTTTTACGTCCTGAGGAGAGGGAGTGGGAGGTTGATGCTCTCACTTAGCAGTAAATCATATTGTAATCTGAGGATTTTATTATAACAAAGGTTTGGACTCCTACATTGACTTGTTTTTTAACCTACTCATGCCCAAGTTCCATTTTTGTAATATCCATCATTCAAATATGAGGTGCTTATTTATTTATCAAATTGCAATTTTAAGTTGGTGTTCCTGCTGCGAAATCGGCTTTCCCAAAAGTCAGCCATGTGGTACCACTTCATGAGATAATAACTGAATCTACCAATACCTCAATAATAATTAGTGGCTAAAAATAAGATAATATACAATCCACATTGTGTAGCGAGGAGGAACTGTATTCAAGTTTCTTTAAAGACACCATCTTTTGACCTTTATTTCCTTCATAAAACTTCTGAATTATAGGCGAGATGCCTAGTTATTGAAAGGAACTTTATAGTTACCTCCAAAGAGTTTCTGGACGTCCTCAGGAAGGATATCTGCTGCAGCTTTCATTAGAGTAAAAAAACAACAACAAATGAACCAGAACAAAATCTGCTAGGATTTATTGCTTCTTCTTCTACTATTAGCAGTTGCTGAAGGAAAAAGGAAGCAAGGAGATTCAGCAGACTGTACAAAGAAAGGGAAGGGCCTGTTTGTCTCTTTTACAATTGCAAGTCCCTCCTTCTCTAACTGAAAAGGCTGAGCAGGCACCTGTGAGAGAGTCAGAAATGCAGCTGTAATTCAGTTGTTTGGGGGAAGCATTTCCTCCTTCCTCATCACTGTAATCCAAACCATGTTGCCTTGATTTAACCTGAAGTGATAGTAAGGATATGTTTTTGCTCTCTCTAGCGTGTACAATTTTCACAGAGTTTGGGCCCAGCCCAGAGAAGCTTCCATTGGATATCATAAAAGGGGCCAGCTTTTTAGAAAGGCTGCTTTTTAAGTGCCTGTTTGTTTGGATGTATATAGTGTTATTTTTTATAACATTAAACTCTAGCATCCTGGATTTTTCCTAAATATTATCAGTTTAATCTTTTTTATTAGAGCAAATCCAACATTCATGCAATACAGCAGAAAAGGCAATTCTGCAGGAACAGGGACTGAATATGTCCTGTTTCATTGGTTGGACAATATCGTTGGTTCTTCTGGAGAGATTCTCTAACAGATCCATCAAGTAATCTAATTCAAAAATAACCAACATTTGATGGTGGTAGTGGAGGTTCATTTTAAAAAATTCAACATTTCTTAGAGATGATGTAATTTGCCTAGTTTTTCAGAGTAGATGAGCTTTAAAAAATTAAATAAATAATAAATAAATGATTTCCTTGAGCTGACTTTTCTGTCAGACATTTTCTGTCAGCATTTTCTGAGTATCAGTGCACCAGGGTCTTGCAATTCGTTATGGGATTTTTTTTTTAACTTCTCCATCTAATATACAATGTTGGGATTTTTTGGGTGACTCCCTTTCTCAAGGATTAATGAGATCTAGCTCTGCTTAGTTTCCTGGATCAACTAAGGTCAGCTAGGCCAGGGGTTTCCACCTTGGCAACTTTAAGACTTATGGACTTCAACTGCCAGAATTCGA
Organism: Ahaetulla prasina; assembly: GCF_028640845.1. Classification (NCBI taxonomy): domain Eukaryota; kingdom Metazoa; phylum Chordata; class Lepidosauria; order Squamata; family Colubridae; genus Ahaetulla; species Ahaetulla prasina. The sequence continues at coordinate 37,431,164 of NC_080542.1, read as the reverse complement.
CAGCTAGCATAGCTGGCAGAAGAATACTGGGAGTTGAAGTCCAAAAGTCTTAAAGCTGCCAAAGTTAGAACTAAGCGACCTTGCTTGGAATATGTATCCAATTTCTAATATATTTTAATTTATAAGAGCAGTATAGATTAAATATAAATTATATGTATCTATACATGTTCCAAATATCTCTGATATCAGACTTCCTGTGTAGTTAAATATCTTTGATCTTGAAAGTGTTTTTGTAACACATGCTCAAAGCTTTTAACATTGGATATGAATAGAGATTCTTAGTCTTTGCAGTCTACATTCTTAGATTTAAATAGACTAAGAGCAGCAGCAAATAACTTTAGCAAAGTAATACATTTATTGAAAAGCATGTATTTCACAAGACATATTGATGGAAAGTATGAATATAAATAGGACAAAGACTTTATATTTTAAAATGAGCAGCTGCAACGAACCAAAGGTAACTCAGCTTTTTAACAGCTTTGTTTTAGGTTGTTTTTGAGCTAAAAAAGAAAAAGAAAAAGGAAGTGGGTTTATGAATATATTGCTGGATGGCTCTGAGGTGGTAAAGGTAATATCCTTTCTTAAAAGTTATTATTCTGAAGAAACGTGTTCAAACTTCAAGCCTGTGTATCTGTATAAACTAAAGCCAACTCTTTTTCATTAACTTAGAAAATATTGATTTTATTGGTAAAATTCAATAGTTTCAAGCATTTTTAAACTCTGTCACCATATTATTTAAAAATTAGTAATCTGCTAATTTGTCATCTATGACTTTGGTATAAACTGGCTTCTCTTTGTTATATTGCATGCATGAACTGTTGTTCCTTATGCATTTAATTTTCTCTTTGTATAGCCCATTTAATTTTGTGGCTTGCTTCACACATCACTGTTTCTTTTAATAGTCATTTATTCAGTAAAGCACAATGGCCATATTTACACATAACACTAACCCATAAAGCAACATGTAAACAACCATTTTGGAGCCGGAGCACATTTGGAAAGTTAAAAGCATCTAGTGGCTCATAACATGGTTGCCATTCACAAAATGGCTATGATGGTGAACTAATCACAAAACAAGAGGAAGTAGCTTCACCATTTTTGCAGGTTCACATTGCACATGTTGATGCTTTCACATTAGCTACTCAGGTGTCTACTATGACATTAAAGGAAGCTACAGTATATCATAATTGGTAAGAAACACAATGATTTACAAACAAAATTGATAAATTCACACAATATGTAAACCACACAAACCTAAGACTATCAGTATGTATTACAAAACTCCAAGGGACTACCAGATGGCAGAAAACCATTTCAAAAATTCACACCCTTTGCTACCATCTAGTAATCATCCAAGTTTCCATGGCCTAGATGTTGTAGCTGTACCATGATGTAACATGTCTAAATTATTAGTTAAAAGATAGAGTGAAGCAGGAAATTTGATGTAATGGGGATCAGACAGTGAAAATATACAGAAGAGCTGCATGCCCACAACAAAGAGGCCCATCCTCGTCAGGATGATGAAGAAAGGGAAACAAAAATAGAACTAGCCATCTGTCAGGAAGTCATTCTGTAGGAATCAGCCAATTGCCAAATAATAATATTGATATTGTTGATATTATCCCCACAGAATTGCTGAAGCATGTACCACCCGTAGCCATCACAATGTTATACTAGAAAAAAATGGGAAATGTGATGGAATGTGCACCTGAACACAGAAGAAAGAGCATTTTGCCAACTCAGAGATTTCCCAGGAAGCAATCCAGATCAAGGAACTGCACTGCCCCGAGCTGGATAGGGGAAGGGGGAAGAAGTTTAAAGTAGCCACTTCCTAGAATCTCTCAGGATATATATTTAGTACTTCTATCTTTAGTTTAACAAAATTCCATCTATTATTGATGGATGGATGGATTGGATTGGATTGGATTGGATTGATCTCACTGTCTTGTACCAGTTGCTTTAACATCTGTAGTCATGAAAACCTTTGAAAGGCTAGTGCTTTCATACTTGAAAACCATCACGGATCCGCTTTTAGACCCCTTGCAATTTGCATACCGAGCAAATAGATCAACAGATGATGCTGTTAATATGGCTCTGCACTACATCCTACAGCATCTTGAGTCTCCAAAGACCTATGCAAGGGTCCTTTTTGTAGACTTTAGTTCAGCATTCAATACCATCATTCCAGACATTCTTCTAACTAAGCTAAACCAGCTACAGGAACAGACTTGTAAGTGGATCACAAGCTTCCTAACAAACAGGAAGCAGCAGGTGAAGCTAAGCAAGATCACATCAAATACCTGTTCAATTAGCACAGGGCCCCCCCAAGGCTGTGTGCTCTCCCCACTTCTCTTCTCTATGTATACCAATGACTGCATCTCCAATGATCCATCTGTTAAGCTACTGAAGTTCGCAGATGACACAACAGTGATTGGTCTCATTCGAGACAATGACGAATCCACATATAGACGAGAGGTCGAATGACTAGCTTTGTGGTGCAACCAAAACAATCTGGAACTGAACACACTCAAAACCATAGAAATGGTGGTAGACTTTAGGAGAAACCCTTCCATACTTCCACCTCTCACAATACTAGACAACACAGTATCAACAGTAGAAACCTTCAAATTTCTAGGTTCTATCATATCGCAAGATCTAAAATGGACAGTTAACATCAAAAACATCATTAAAAAAGGACAACAAAGAATGTTCTTTCTGCGCCAACTCAGTAAGCTCAAACTGCCCAAGGAGCTGCTGATTCAGTTCTACAGAGGAATTATTGAGTCTGTCATTTGCACCTCTATAACTGTCTGGTTCGGTTCTGCAACCCAACAAGAAAAACACAGACTTCAGAGGATAATTAGAACTGCAGAAAAAAATAATTGCTACCAACCTGCCTTCCATTGAGGACCTGTATACTGCACGAATCAAGAAGAGGGCCATGAAAATATTTACAGACCCCTCGCATCCTGGACATAAACTGTTTCAACTACTATCCTCAAAACGATGCTATAGAGCACTGCACACCAGAACAACTAGACACAAGAACAGTTTTTTCCCGAAGGCCATCACTCTGCTAAACAAATAATTCCATCAACACTGTCAAACTATTTACTGAATCTGCACTACTATTAATCTTCTCATAGTTCCCATCAACAATCTCTTTCCATTTATGACTGTATGACTATAACTTGTTGCTGGCAATCCTTATGATTTATATTGATATATTGACCATCAATTGTGTTGTAAATGTTGTACCTTGATGAACGTATATTTTCTTTTATGTACACTTGAGAGCATATGCACCAAGACAAATTCCTTGTGTGTCCAATCAGACTTGGCCAATAAAAATTCTATTCTATTCTATTCTATTTGGACTTGGACCTACAGGAAACAAATATATGTCTACAGAATTGGAAATTATCAGTATTCATTCCATTACTAAATAAATCAACTCCTAGGATTGCTACAGTCACTGCACAGTTGTCTTCATCTTTCAGGCTAGCAAGATTCTCCTTAAGATTATACAATAATGTCTGGAACTGACCATCAAATGAGAAATACCAGATGTTCATATTGGCTTCAGAGGGAGGTTGTAGCATTTGTGATCATATTGTAAATCTATGCAAAATCATAAGAAAATCTCAAGAATATCAAACGAACATTCACATCTACTTTATTGACTGTAAGAAAGCCATTGCTTATGTTAATTATGACAAGTTTTGAAGAGCCCTAGAAGACCTGGAGCTGCCAATTCATCTGGTCAAGTTAGTACAATCACGTACACAAATCAGGAAGCAAATGTGCAAAACACCTTAGGGAAATATGAATTGGTTGAAGAAAGAGAAAGAAATACAACAAGGTTACATTCTTTCACCACTCTTACTCAACCTGTATGCTGAAGTGATCATGAGAAAGCTAGAACTTTAAGAATCAAAAATTAGAGTAAAGATTCAAGGAATGAACAACAATAGTCTTTGATATCCTGATGAATAACACTTCACTAAGAAATTATTTCAGCCATGTCATGTGCTCAAACTCATTGCAAAGGGCAGTCATGCTTGGAATAATCAATGGTAAAAGGAAACGAGGCCCCTAAAAAAACATGATGGCTAAACACCATCAAAGCTGATACTGGGCAGAGCACAAAACAATAGAAACCATACAATATCAGAAAATGTGAAGAAAGCTGGTCTATAAAGCTGTTTCAAGAACTGGACACAACTGACTGGATAGTATCATCATCATTTTAGCATACTGCATGAACCAGGTATTAGTCATAAATCATAGGGTTGAAATGGATCTTGCAGGTTATTTATTCCAAGACAGCACAGCCAGGTATCCTCACACCATCTCAAATAGCTATCCAACCTTTCCTTGAAAACCTTCAGTGACAAAGCATCCATAACTTCAGGAGGCAAGCTGTTGCATTGTTTAATAACTTTCACTGTAAGGAAATTCTTCCTTATTTCACATTTGGATCTCTCATTACAATGTCTTCCCTCAGATGCTCTGGATTCAATGTCTTGTCTTCCCTCAGATGCTCTGGATTCAGAATCTCTTCCTAACAATATCCCTTCATGTATTGGAAGACTGTTACCGTGTCTCCTTCTTTAGGTTAAACATTCCAAGTTTCTTCAGCCATTCTTCACAGGATTTAACCTCCAGGTCTTTTATCAACTTTAGAGTTCTTCTCTACATTATTTCCAGTTCCTCAGTGTCCTTTTTGTATGATGGTGACCAGAAGTGGAAACAGTATTCCAGCTAGATCTGATCAGTGCAGCAAATAGCAGCAACTATTGCTTCCTATGTACTCTACACTGTACTTGATATGGCCCAAAGAAGCTTTGTTTCTTTGACAACTTTGGCATATAACCATTTCATGTTTTATCTGTGTTCTGTCAAGAAGACAAGTTCCTTCTTTCAAGTACTATTGCTAAACCATGTAATGCCTATCCTTCCCTATGCATCCTTTTTTTTTCCTGCCTAAGTGCAGAATGTTATCACTGAACAGCTTCTTGTTGGACAAATTCAAATTATCAATATCAAAATTCTTTTGAATCTTGAGCTTGCCCTCTGGGGTGTTAACAAACTGCTCAGCTTCTTGTCATTCACACATTATATGAGCATTCCTTCTATTCTTTTATTGTCACTTTTTTAGATGTTAAAGAGTACCACAGTGCATAGTTTTCCAAGTAGGACATAGATTCACTAAGGACCATGTGGTTGTTCAGCCAACTATAAATCCCTATGGTTGTGGGGATATCTATATATCCCTATATCTATCCCATATTCCAGTTCCAGAAGGAGCCTGTAGTCTACTTTAGCAAATAAAATCTAAATATACTACATCCATAATATTCTCCTCGTCTAATCTAGTTACCTTGTTAAAGAGAGAAATATGACTCCTTTGGCATGATCTGTTTTTAATAAATCTATGCTTTTAGAATCCCCCTATTTCTTTCAACAAATCACAAACTAGGTTTCACATTACAGTATATGTGAACTTGGTCACATATAAATTTGCAATAACCCTAAGAAAGGTTTACTTACAAGCCAACATTAGTAGTACCTGCAGCAGGCAGTTGATGTAAAGTAATGAGCACTACAGCTAGTATTCACCCTCATTCCAAACCCCAAATATTTAAACACACAGTGCAGAGCTATAACCATTGTTTATAAATCTAGCATTTGTACATAACAATAGTACAAAGAGGAATGCTTTTTAAGGAGGAAGCAAGTGAGCTTTATAATCACCACTTTTGCACAAAGACGGGAGATGTTATTTTTTTTCTGGACTTTTTTATCACCAGACCTTAGTCATAATAGTTGAAATGGGTATTATCTTTGCACGTGCAAAATATTCTTTCCTTATTTTGTCGCCACAGCCAGCACATCCTTATATTTGTATACAGTTTTTTTAAGTTATAGCATATCGCTTATAGACTTAAAGGTCTGGTCCTTGTCATTTTAGAAATGATTCATTGAAGGGACCCCAAAAAAATCCTCTGGTTGCTGGTAGTGAATGGCAAATCTTTCTACATCGCTGCCATATCTCATCAATATGTTCTTTGCCTGAGATGCCAGGCTGCCTGCCCAAACATACTATGATAAGACCTCCACCTTATTTGCTCAGGCTCCTTGGAGTTCAACAGCCAGGCTCTCTCTTTAGTGATAGCCTATTAAACAGACACATTCCTTTGAAGTCTCCTCTTCATTTTGAAATCCAATTTTCCCCAGCAAATGCAGAAGATGTGATTGGGGGTAACTATGGAAACTAAGCTCAGGAGAGAGAGGAAAGACTTGAAGAGAGTTGAAAGAGCAGCAAGGTTAAAAAAAAACATAATCAAAAGTCAGGCAATCCGTTGCCATCAGAATATCAACAGATCAGGAAGGTTTGCTGCAAAAACTGATTCTGTGAGGTGTTTTCTTTGTGGCTGAGATCCAGAATCTGTCAGGGGAAGTACGCACCTCTGTTCAACTTATCCTTTGTCATAAACTGGAAGGATATCTAAATGCTCAAATGTATTGAAGGCACCCTCATCTTTTGTCCAGACTGCATCCAAATCTTGGCATGTCTGCTTTCTTCCAGCCTTTTCCAAAAGGTTAACAACCAAGTATGACAAGGTTAAACTGCGGCACCAAGCTCAGTGGCCAGGTTCTGATATTAATCCAGATTTAATACAATTAGGGAAAGATACAAAGAAGTACAATAGCAAACAATATTTTGCTGTATCCCTGCAATTTTGTATATACCTGCACAGAAGAAAGGATAATCTAACTGAATTAAGCAACTATCTGGCAGTTGGCTTCATGCAATCCATCTGAGAATAAGAATCATTAAAACATAACAAGGTTTAGTTTATAATGTATTTTTAATGCTATGCTGGCCACCATTTAGATCTGGGCACTAAAGTGTCTTATTTTGTAGAAATAATGGTGAGCAATTTCTCCAATTTTTTTCCGGTAGAATCCAGCTTGAATTCACACTGAGAGATTTGTTATCTCCATCATTTTGAGGTTTCACAGTGTCTCACTTCCTTGTGGTTTCAACAACTGCTAACTAATAAGGAGCAGTTATATTGCCTTTCTCAGAAACCTTGGAAGGCTAAAGCATTCAGTAAGAAAAGAGGTGCCTTTGAGTATATGTAAAGTGCCAGATAAGCTAGGATTAGTTATAGTAGTTTCCACTGCAAGGGAAGTATTTTTAATTGAAGTGAACCCCAGAAACAGTGGGTCTTGTTCTTTATCTCTCCAGGAAACTAAACTTTCCAATACAGTAATAGTTAAATGAAGGTTGTGGACATATCTCTTTCCCTGATTTTCAACAGAAATATATGCAGAAAACATATTTCTCTACACAATTATGTTTTTTAAAAAAATTGCCTCAAAAAAGTACTTTTTAACTGGAAAGTAAGGATTAAAATATTTTTAAATAAATTGTGTTAATTAAGCAATTGATTTGAGAATAATTTTTTGCATCGCAGATGCAAAAATAAAGTATTGGAACACTCATATTATTTAGTCCAGTTTATTTAGTCCAATTCTCTCAGTGGCCAGCCAGATATCTTTGGAAAGCCAGCAAGTCATAGATACTGTAAGGACAAAATAATACTTCTTCTTTATTCCCAAGAAAATAAGTCTCCCAACTAGGTTGCCACCATTACACCTTGTGGTAGTTTCTAAGCATTGTTTGCTACATGTACAAATGTATCTTCTACCATTCAGCTTCATTGGCTGTCCAGGTTTCCAGGCTGAGAAAACCTTCTGTAAAGGTATAAATATAACCCTTTCCTAGTGGTGCCAAGTACTAAGACTGATATTTTCTTATCTTGAAGACATTATGGTTATATGAGAAACATTGTTCATTACTAGGTGACCAAGGATGTGACAACTACCTCTGAGTGATTCCAAATGGTGTGCAAAGTATTTCTATATTCAGAACACATAGAGATATACTGTGATCCTTGCAAATTAAAGTCTCCCTCTTTATTATTGCTAACAGAATCTTTCTATTTGAATTTGCATAATACGTGCAATTTTGTAACTGAATTAGTCGTTTTCTCAATTCACACAATTCAATTGATGAAAAACTAAACAGGATGGATTTGTGCAATGTATTGTGCCATTACGGAAAAAACCCTAAGGTTAAAACTAAGCAACTTAGTCTGTTGTGTAAATACAATTATTAGATCTTTCACTCTCTTGGTCATGCATATTGTGTAAAGCCAGCTACTATATTAGAAATACCACTTTTCCTGTAAATCTTGAACCCAGAATTAATGTTTTTCTGACCTTGCTGAAGAATTGCACAAAGGCGATGCTTCTTGAGGGGGCAATTAATAGAATAAATTTTAGTAGTCCAAATAGAAGAGTGATAGCTAGTAGTGCTTTTAAAAAAGTATGCTTCCCATGAGGGGGGGGAAAAAACAATACCTGTATTAGAGCAGTTGAAAGCTATATAATAGTTGCAAACTTTTTAATTTTCTAAGAGCTCCTCATCAAATTTTCAGTATAAAACTTTGACAAGATTCCAGTTTTCATTTTTGAAACTGGGGAAATTTCATTTCAGCAAATGAGGAAAATCCACTTATGGTGGAGAAAATCAAACAAAACCATGTTGTTTGATATTTTAAATATATAGACATCAACTTGCAAAAAGTAATATTTTTATATATTTTAACATTGCTTGAGGCTAGCACTCCTAACATACTTAAATAAGAGTAAAGCCCATTGAACTATTCAGCCATATTTATGCTGGATTAGATATTGCCCAGATCCTTATTCTAAAATTTTACAAACCCTGGGATAGATGTTCAGAGATGACGTGGATTCCTCTCCTTGATGTTGGACATCAGAAGTAGAATTTGCTATCGTTCTCTCCTCTTACTGGTATCAAACATCAGATTTTTTAAAAATCTCCTTGCCATACTCAGTAACTGGCTCTGTAGGGGATGCTAGAGACTGAAACAGGGTGCAAGAATCTTAAACATTCCCCATTGTCATGCTCTTTCCAATGTACCTGTTGAAAGGGGAGGTTAAATGAGTTAATAAATGGGTATATTGTATTTCCTCTCAGGTTCCCAGCTAACCAAAATTTTAGCCAACCAAAAGCAAAGAGACAAACTATATCTAAATATGAGGAGCAGAAAAGGTAAATGGGAAAATCAGGAGAGATGGGTGCAGATATTAGCCACAGCTTTTGACGGACAAAAGGGAAAAGCCCCGAGAAAATGCACACCAGAATAGGTAAAGATACAATATATGCTCTTGTTCCTTTTATTCCTCTCCCCGTTTCATTGACAGATGGCTTTTGGTTTAAAGCTGAAGTGTTTATTGATTCTTTCCCTTTGCCATCAGAATATGAAATGGAGCTACACCTCCTTGTCCCTTGGATGTCTTCAGCACCGCAGACTTTCTCCCAATATCTCCTCTAATGACTTTTTTATTGACAAGGCAGAGTCTTAATGAGGAAGTTTACCATGCCATATATGTTATTAAAGGCTGCTTAGAAAGAATTTCTTTTCACACTTGCATCAGGAACAGAACTAGCATTATAGCACGACAAGCAGAAGTTGATTTATAGAGTATTTGCAGAATAGTATGAACAAAAGTGGTAGAGAAGAAAAAGATCTGGGAAATATCGGCTCAATTAGTTGCTTCATCAAGGCATTTTCTATGTTCTATTTTAGGTACACCTGATTTTTAAATCCTCACATCTGGAACTTGGTTACCTAGAATACTACCTTTGCCAATATTATATCCAGTATCACATTATTCCTATTTCTATCTTCATTAATTTGGTGCCCTTGTTATATATTAGCATAATATCTCCCAGGATATCCTAAAGATGCTTTTTCAAAAGGCAACTGGACTTTTGTTTTTTCCTTGAAGATATTTCACTTCTCATCCAAGAAGCTTCTTCAGTTCTGACTGAATGGTGGAGAATGGAAAGATTTATAATCCTTGCAATCATCTGGTCTTTAGCACTCTTTTTGAGAGTCATTGAGGCCACTTGGAGGTTTATCTGTATCTTCAGGGTTACCTGAATAGTGCAAAATCTTCCAGGATAGCAACAGAACTTAAATACCATTTAAGTAGTGCTTTACAACCCTCTCTAAGCAATTTACAAAATCAGCATATTGCCCCCCCTCAAAATTTGGGTCCTCATTTTATTGATCTCAGAAGGATGGAAGGATGGGTTAACTTGAGCCGGTCAGGATTGAACTCTTAACAGTGAGCAGAGTTAGCATACAATATTGGATTCCAACCACTGCAGCACCATGGCTCTTGCCCTATTAGGGTAGCCAAAGGCTACCTGGGAATTTCAAACATAAGTTACTGTATAAAATAAGATTGCACTTGTGAGAACAAAGTCAAAACTCTGGCATACAAATACAGAACATTTCCCATCATGAATAGACCTTCTTCCTCCATGTAATAATCATGCCTTCCCATTCATCCTTGGACATTAGGGCTGCCAAATCAGGGCTAGAAAAGTTTGAATTATTGCTATATGCCAATAAAGAAATACATGCAAAACAAACATTTTCCTGCTATTTTGTGGTAATGCAAAGTTTTGCAGCTCAGATTTGATAGCCCTGTTGAAGACAGACATAAAGAAATGTTGGACAGAATACTGTATCGGGTTTTTGTCGTGTGCAGTTGGCCTACAAAAGCAAGATGTATTTCTAGGAGGAAAAAAAGTGCAATAACACATTTATGTAATTCTAAAACTATATTATATTAGTTGGCATATAAAGCATGAGTAATGTAAAACGGAAAGCAACTGGTCCTGATTACTGATGTTTAGATCATATTTAGGTATGTTGGTGTAGAAATCTAAAAATTATAGACTTAGTGCTATTAATCTTCCTGATTATTAAATCAACAATGTTAAATATCAACTTGCTATGTTCAAACATAAAATAAGCACAGAAGGTTTTTTTCTTATTATGCTAACACTGGGTTTAAATAAATTAAGTGTCCTATGTCAACAAATATTCCAGCACACTATCCATTTTTTACAATCTGTGAAAAAATCAACCACTGTTCTGTTCTGTTTCCTTTATGGAGTTCTTCCATACCAAGACACTTGTTATGGCATATGGCTTGATTTAACGGAAAGCTCTGGAATCATTTAAACAACCTTTTTTTGCCCCAGTCATCACAACCTGCAACCAATGCCACACTGATTTTTTTTCTTTAATTTAATTGGATTCAGTTTTCTGTTTTGTATTTTATAAACAATATTCTCCATTCTAGTACTAAGGTGGAAATATTTGAAGAAATTTAAAAGTTTGAGTAGTCCTACCTTTATTTTATAATTCTATATAATAAAATATTGGTGTGACTATAAAAAATAATAAATGGCTCTATTTAGGTATGCCAAAGCCACAAATTCTTTTGCTTAAAAAGAAAGAGTGAGTGACATGTATTTATTATTATGAGACATAAATAACACAATAGTTACTTTGATATAGCACTTTTCATTTACAATCTAATCCCAACAGTTACTTAGATAATGCACTTTTCATTTGCATCTAATCCCAAATGTATCCAAAAAGTATAACTGTCATACTGAGAATGGAAAGAAAATCTAGCCCCAAGGTTCATCCTATTATTTACTTACAATATTCATATTATTTGGTGGCTGACGACTATATTGACCTGTGAATGTAATGCTGGAATAGCACTCCCTAAAGCGAGTGAGTACAGGATAAATACTAAATGTAATTTGATTCATTAAATATAACTAATATAATTTCCTAGATCTTTAATAATTTCTTTATAATAGTGGCAACATATGAAGAGATTATGAGGGCTACATCAAGGAAGAAGAGCATTCTTTTTTTTCTAGATGGAACTTGCAGGTTGCTTTTTCTTCTAATCCAGAATACAAAATAATCATTATTTAATGAGTTTGTGGCTACAACTCGCAACTTTTTTTTAGGATTGTAAGAAGGTATTTGATATTATTAGAATATTATTAGGTTCCTCTGCCCCCAGGGATCATAATGAGAATTGGAATAGGAGTATCTGGAAACTGAAGTGAAATCCCTACCCTTAAATTATTCCCAAATTATGAAATCTTCAGGTTCCTATGGAATATGAAAGAGAAATATTATTAGTCTAAATGTGAATGTTAGGGGCTAAAATAATCAGTCTTATTTAAACCTAATTACATTTTGTTCTAGTGAAGTTTGACCCCATTCAATTTTTATTCAGAATTCAGCAATATGATTTTTGTAATGTTCCAAAGTCAGAAAAATGGAACAGCATAAAACCTATAGATCAGGTGTTGCTCTTCTTCTGGTCTAGATGATAAAGAGTAACATATGGAGAGCTGGAAAATAGAAAAAAATAACTTTGGGTGGGAGAGTACAAGTTTGGAAGATTTGATTATTATATTAAAGTTGATACATCCACACTCATATCCAAATGACAACTAAACAAATGCACAAACGCATGCACAATGAATCAAACCAATGATCAACAGATATGCATCACTATCTTGCTTGATCTCATAAAAAGTTCTGGAATCAGAAATATGAAATAAATATGTAAAATAAATAATGAATATCTTGCAATACTATTCCAAGTTTGTCCGTTTGACTAGTGGTTAATGCAGCAGGCTAGAAAATGCGAGACTGTGAGTTAAAGTCCCATTTTAGCCATGAAAATCAGCTGGGTGAATCTAGGCCAGTCACTTTTTCTCAGTCCAACCTACCTCAAAGTGTGGTTGTTTTAGGGAAAATAGAAGGTGTGTTGGATATGTTCATCCCTTGAGTTATTTGTAAAAATAATAAAGATGGAATACAAATAAATAAATAAAATTAAAATAAATACTATGCAAACACCCACTCAACACAACACCCTTGCTAGCTTCTCAGTGCATATATATTTGCAGAAATACAGGGAAGTATAGATATTTATATCTATATCTCATATATATGTTTATATATTATATAATCTTTTGTGTTATGCTTGTGTATATTGTTATGACAAAATTAATTAATTAAATAAATAAATAAATATGCAATAACAGAAACCATTTTTGTACATATAGAAGGTTAAAACATGTTTAAACTACACTAAAACTAGTATTCATTATTCCAGAGGATAATTTATAGAAAGGCAGAGTTTAAAGATTAAATGTGTTAGCCTTCCAAAAACTCCACACCTACAGGAAAATTAACTCTTATAATTTTTATTTTCTGCTTATGTAACTGATTAAATAAAAAATAAATCTAAAAACATATGTATACCAACAAACAACAGACATACTTCATAAAACATTTGAAAGAATATTTCAAGAGAGAAAGGAGTATTCAGCAGTAGTTATAGTTTCAGTTCAAGTTATTCGTTCTTGGTATCAAATCACATAAAATCAATGGGTTACACAACTAATCTAGTTTTCATTCTTAATCTATGTTGATATACTTTAATAGAAGTCATGTAATAATTTATAAGATAATACGTCCATACAGAACAAAAGTATTCACACTGCACACTTAAATTGTCATTATTATTCCATCTTCTCTAGGATTTTGAAAAGTGCTAATTTTAGAGGGGGAGAGAAATTGTAGCTACTTTTAATAGCATCCTTGATACTTTACCTACTTTTCTTTCTCAAAAAAAAAGGGGGGGGATCCTATGATCAGTATACTTTGAACAGTGTAGCAGTGGTATTAATATTGCTTTCCTTTCCAATAGATCACTAGAGAGAAGGAATTCATAGAATTGTCTCTGATGTTTCGCTAAAAAGGTATTCAGGGGCTAAGGATCTTTCCAATTCTCACTGTCCACCCCTCAAATGCTATCTATGTTCACACAATATATGAACTTATTATTTATAATAAGCTTACTTATTATTAATTAAACTATGGTTTACTCAACTCACTCACTTTTCTGGATTTGTAGCACACACTAAGATATAAACAAGGCATAAGCTAAGTATACTGGCTGGGTTTATATAGCTTTCTAAATAAAATGTCATTGACTAATTTTTGGTTTAGAGTGTCACGTGAATATATTTAACATTCAGTCATTGAAGTGCCTGACTTTTCTATCTTTCCACTTGGTTGGTCTTGGCCAGAATGTATCTTCCCATAGTTACAAAAAGATAATTGGGAAAGATTCAGCCTTGTCGTATTTCCTATTTCTCGATAAATTCTCATCAATATTTTATTTTCCAAAGAACCCCAAAAGAGAAAAATATCAATCAATAAATTACCATTAATCCAAACAATTTCTAGCATACTGGCAACTCTAGTTATATGAATTTGATGTGTCACTTGTGTTGCTTTAATATGCAAATCAAATTCATGTACAGCAATCTGCCAGCACAGCATAAATTGTGTGGGCATTCTAAGATATTATAATGCCAATTTCCAAAGAGAGAGGCAGGGAGGGAGGGAGGGACACAGAGAGAGAGATCTTCATCTGTGCAATTCCTTCTGAATGTTACCTCATCTACTTCAGTGCAACTGATGAACCCCCAAAGTCTGTGAAATAATATTAGAGGACTTTGGTAGATGAACAAGAGTGCTTTTCACAATCATAGCCTGATCTACATATAGTATCTGCATTAAGAAGAATATTTTTTCCAAGGGAAAAAATATTTCTTTGGATACCTTTCCTAAATTATCTCATTCATCAGCTGTTCTCCTTTAAGGAGAAAAGAGCACTATACACCACCACTCCAAAAACCCCATAACCTAAAAAGCTAGATAAATACTAACATAACCATACTGGAACACTAATCGACCCATTTAATTTAGCTTTAGGTTTTCCAGCAAGGGATCAATATGCCAAAGGAAAATGATGCTGTGCATCCTCAATTCCTAGCATCTGACTGTAGGTTTTCTCCAAACAAGGTGGTTACAATCTCTGCCTTCCGTGCACGCCCTGAAGGTCTCTCTTCCGTGCTGATGCCTGATAGCACCCGAATGGCTCGTAGCGTCCTTCGTAGCCTGGCACTGTACCCTTTCCTTAAATCTTCCCAACCACCCTCATGGCGCCCTCATTGGCCAGCTATACTGAATAACGAAACGACCGAAGCAGTCTGGCGAGGAGAAGCAAGTCCGGACTGGAGGAAATCAGCTCTGAAGCGGTTAATTTCTCGGGCTCCCAAATTGATCAGCGCGGGGACGTCAGCCTGAAATGAACTTGCCTTGTTCGCCGAGGTTCGAAGACAGCGGAACTCAATCAACCACGGGCCAAGCGGTTCAAAGCCGCAATTCATCCCTCCGCGCCTCTGAAAAATGGGAGGTGACAGTTCATTTTGCCAGTGACAGTCTGTCGGTCTCGCTCAGTGCTTCTCCCCCGTCGGTGGCGCGGCGGAGGTAAAACGCTTGTTTTCTGGTAGCCTCACTTTGTATTCCACTCAGCTGAACAGGACAGTGTGAGATCAAAGGTGGAAAAATCTCCCATCCACCTGCTATTCCGGTCCCCTCTCTTCCACCAACCAATTCTTATACACAAAAGCTGCACCCAGAAATAGAAAACTAAGTTGCCTCTCCCCATTTTCTATATCCCATACTTCCTATTTCTATTTAGAGCTGAGGAAATCTAGTCAAATTAATGCAGCCTGATATGGGAAGGGTCCAATTAAAGGGAGGAGAATTGCCCTTCTAACTCATATTTAATGTTTTAAGTGTTTATTTTTCTGGTTTTCCTTTCAAATTATATAAAAGCAAAGTATAGATAAATAGCGTAGTGAATCAGATTACATAGACTAGTGCTCTTAATATCAAAGGCCCAATATAACTGATTTTCCATGAGGTGTATACTAATGCTCAACAGTGCATGGTTCATCAGGAATAGAGGGCAGATATTTAAGAATACATCTCCAAGAATCCCTTGCCATGGCTGGCTGGGTATAAAGCATCTGTTGCTCTTATTGCATATAAGGCTTAACAATGCACAACTCTATATACATCTCTTCAGAAGTAACTGAATGCTATGGGGTTTCCAGACTATCCAGAATGAAAGCAATTTAGTTGAACTCATTGGGATTTCTTCTTTTAAAAAAAAACAGAATATCAAGCAGTCAACGAGCATGTTGTGGCCTAAGAATTTTCAAGGTGTTACAATATCTAATGGCAATATGAAATTATAAAATCATGGACTTCCGCTTGGCGCCACCTTTCTCGCTGGATGCTAATTTATGGCACTCCGCACTGGATATTGTAAAAGCCGGTGTAAATAGCTACGAACAGCTGTTCCTGACTTAATTTTCCCTCTCTGGTTGAAAGAGCAGGGGAAAGAGCAGGGGGGGGGAGTGGTAGATTCCCCTAGGGGCTTTGTTTTTCTTATGCAAAGTCCCGAAAGGTCGAATCCCATTGAATTCCTCCTTATCTCCAGTATCCAGCGCGTCTCCTGCAAAAGCAGGAAAAGAGGAAGGTGTCCAAGATCTGCTAACAATTGATTTCTTTTTGTGGATCTCTATAAGCAGACGGAAGAAGCATGAGTGAACAATTACTGGTTTGCAAGTATTTTTGATTTTCTGACTTCCTCCTTTTTTAAAGAGAGAAAATTCCCCCCCCCCTTTTTTTTAAAATGGCGTTTGAAAGTAACTGAAAGTAGAACGACAGCCTTGCTGCGAAATCGAAACTGAATGGAGATTTTATCTTATTGTGTTGGATTGTGGATTGTTGGATTATATTACGTTGTTTAAGTATTTCATAAGGGGATTTTCAGCAAGAACTTTGCCATGAAGGTTCTTTCAGAAGAATGGATTCGTGACTTTATACAGGATTACACAGAAAGAATGTATTTAATTATTCAAAAATACAAACTGATAAAAAATGGGGACGTTTTGGATCAAGGCTTGGAGGAAATTAACCAGTGTGATCAGGACTTAAATGGAATGGAGGAGATACAAATAAAAGTGGATAAATATGAAGATATGATCGTGAATAAACAAGTTGATGTAAAGAAGTTTCCTTTAAATAGTTTGGATGAAATGTCAGAATTTGTGCTACAGGAGGCTGTCTCCTGAACTGAAAAAACTTACAGGCTTAATGCTTTTCAAGAATTCTCTTTTTGGACTGATGGAATATATGGTAGTAATTTGTGGATTTTTGGACATAAGGAACTACTAGGCAATATTGTGACTGACTTTTCAAAAGGAGTAATGAAGGAAAGACAGAGATTAATGCATCAAAAAAATGGCAAGAGGCAAAAGTATTATTCTTGAAACGAGGTTGTTTTGAATTATTAACAGACAAAAATATTAGTGTCCCTAAAAGACAATATGTAAGGAAGATCTGGAAGAAATGGGTTGATTATATGTTTTATATTTATCATAAAAGACTAGGTATTTGGATTTATACTGGATTTTGACGAGGAAGGACTAAATTTGAATAGCTATTGTAATTTTTGGTACTGAAATTTTATAATGTGTTGTATTGTATTTTAAATAGAATATTCTTGAAAGAGTTTATGTAAGAAAGACCTGGAGGAAAAATTATATGGTTATAGAAGCTATAAGGGAGATATTCTTTGAATTGGATTGGATTTTTATGCTTTAGCTGGTTTTAAATACTTTAGGATTAATTTGTTCTATTGATTTATATATTTTGTTACTGTTAATTAATTTTTTTTTTTCTGAAGGATTTTGGTTATGTTAGGAGGAAGTCAAAGCTAGAGAGGGAAAATTGGTATAATAGTTTTGGGGGAAATTTTTCTTAGCATATGTTTGTTTTATTTTTAACTATACCTTGTGCTTTTTCCGGGAAGTCAGGGGGGAAGGGGGAGGGATTAGTGAAGGGAGGGGGTTGGGGGGAAAGGGGGGAAAATTTTTTTGTAAAACTTTTTGAATAAAAAAAAAAGAAATTATAAAATCATAAAACCATAAAGTAGAAATGCACATCCTGATGATTTTGTAGAGATATGCGCAGGTGATAGAGGGAGCTTCACGTAGCTCCCATGTAACACCATTCCTGCGCAGACTGCACTGGCTACCTGTGGTTTTTCGGGTGCACTTTAAGGTTTTGGTCACTACCTTTAAAGTGCTCCATGGCTTAGGGCCTGGGTACTTACTGGACCGCCTACTGCTACCGCATGCCTCCCACCGACCCGTACGCTCACACAGAGAGGGACTTCTCAGGGTACCATCCACCAAACAATGTCGGCTGGCGGCCCCCAGGGAAAGATCCTTCTCTGTGGGGGCTCGTACCCTCTGGAACGAACTTCCCCCTGGTTTACGTCAAATACCATACCTTCGGACCTTTTGCCGCGAATTGAAAACACATCTATTTATTCGCGCGGGGCTGGCTTAAATTTTATTGGGTTTTTATTGGGTTTTAAATTTTTATTATGAATTTTAATGGGTTTTTAGTTTTATATGTTTTAAAGTCTTAGGCCAATGGTGTAATAAGTTTTTTAATTTGGGTTTTAATTGTATATTGTATTGCTTGTTTTATTTTGGCTGTACACCGCCCTGAGTCCTTCGGGAGAAGGGCGGTATAAAAATCGAATAAATAATAATAAATATAATAATAATAATAATAATAATAAACAGAAACAAACTTTAGAAGATAAAAAAAATAAACCATAGTTATTTTTTTTATTGGAAATTTCTTGGTTTTTTTTAATTTCAACATCAAGATCCATGACAGACATATAGTATTTGAAATACTTATCAAACATTGTTTTCTTCTTATATTGGATTTTTATTCCACTTTGATTTTGTATAATTCCAAGCAGCATTCATAATATTCCCACCACTTTTTTTTGCCACAACAACCCTATGTAGTGGGTTAGAAGAGAGAGTTTTCATGGCTAAAAGAGGACTAGAGACCCAACTTTTAGACCAGCACCTTAATCCCCACATAAACAAGCTCTGTTTTAGAACTACAAATGGGATTTGGCACCAGTATGGCTGGACAGTTGCAAGCACAGGTATTTCCATGATTAAGCAACATGCATGCTTACAGACTGAAGCAGCAGCATTCAAATACAGATTACAGCCTCAGAAGGCTTATACTCTTATTAGTCAAGGCAAGAGAGTGATGAAAGAAATTATAGAAAAAAGGACAATAATCGTACAGAAGGAAAGAAAAAGTGGTTAGGGAAGCCTCAATCCTGGGGCAGTAGTGTCGGTGTCCCTCATCATCACTTTATCTTGTAAAATAAACAGTCAATCCCAGAAACAATTCGGCAGGAGGGAAAGTATTTCCAAATCTGATTTTATAAAATTGGCGTTGTGAAGAGGGAGCTGTAAACCTAGACAAATGGAGTAAAGCTGGAATGGTTATTATATTTTCAAGCTCTTGCATGCTGACAAGCAGGTCCAGTGGGGTTCAGTGGTGAAATTAGTGTATGAAAAAGCAGCCAAAAAGACAGGTCTAAAAGATGGACTGGCAGCCATGCACTGAGCTAAGCCATCTTGGAGATAACAGGTTGTCAGTCATCCGAGTGCTGCTTATACATAACATGCCGCATTACTGAACTCCCACTACTGAGAGAATTAAACCTGTCTACACACACACAAACATCTCCAGTGTTCTGATTACATTTACAGAGGTTGTGACCTACGCTTCCGTCTCTATGGAAACCTCTTGCACTGCCAAAATGGAGTCAGAGTTGTTTCACCATGGGTGGCTCATCTTTAAAGGTAAGGAGACTTTACTAATTTAGCTCAGATACTAAAGGAGCCCACCTTTTGCTCTTTCCATACCCTCAGACTTTGCAGTTTCAGAACAAAGAGATAAGCTGAAAATAAATTCAGATAAAAGGAGCCATAGAGTAAAAAACAACAACAACAACCCTTGAATGGAAAAGTTAAACATTCAGATTACCTCAAAACTTATTAAGGGGCAAAGAGATAAAGCAGCTGTCTGAAATCTGATCTTGTCCAGATGTATTTAATTTTGTGGCCACAAAACTGGGTGATCATGGGAGATGTAGTCCAACATATCTTGAGACAGGGAAGTTAAGGGAACTTGGGTTTAAATGCCCAATCAATGTTTAAGGTCAATGGACTAGTTTCTAAGTTGGTCATTCATGGCATACAATGAATTCAGTGGGATTTCAAACTGTCATGCTAAATATGATTAAAACTATACTTGTATCTTATTAGCCTAATTTATGTTTCAAGGTTATCATGAGGATACATTTGGATGATAAGTATAATAGAATCTTTGACATACAACCATTCATTAGTGACTGTTTGAAGTTACACCAGCATTATATGTGCATTTTTATGCACAAAAATGGAAGGATACAATGTGAATCCTACAATCAACAAATGGTTGCAAAAGTTGATGGAGTTGGCAGAGATGGCTAAATTGACTGCTTAGTCATGTATTTACAATGATTACAACATTCCAAGTTCACATGTTGGCCATTTGCAGCCTTCCCAGCCAGCTTCCAACAAGCAAAATTAACAGACAAACTCAGATTTCCTTAACAATCACATGATTCACTACTTAACAACTGCTCTAATTCACTTCACCATGCCAAAAAAAGGTCCTAAAACTGGACGCTTAACAACTGTCTTGCTTAACAATGGAATTCTGGTCCCAATTGCGGTCATAAATCGAGGACTACTTACCTCAATTCAGTACAGAAAAAATGAAATATAAATGTAGGCATTCAGTCTGATCCTTTGCAGGGAAACCAATTGCTCCATTCTCATAAACTTGAGAAATGTAGCTAAGCAGAAATCAGGGGACTGGTAGATTTTAGCTAAATTGACAATTGAAGGTGACTCTCAAGCAAGTGACTCAAATGACATGGCATAAGGGAAGGTTTAAAAACATTTCTCTCAAAAATAGCTAGAATGGAAAAGTTTATTTATTTATTTATTTATTTATTTATTTATTTATTTATTATTCAAATGTTTATACCGCCCTTCTCCGAAGACTCAGGGTGGTGTACAGCAAATAAAATGACAATAATCCCAAAAACATTTTAAAATACAGTAACTAGTTTAAAAATCTAATTTAACCACTGTATAATTAAAAATATTAGATAAGAAAATTTACAAAAGATAAAAACCCCGGTTAAAAGCCCGCTAAAAAACCCCAGTATAAAATCAATCAGGCCAGCCCCGCTTGGTGAAAAAAGAAAGTCTTGAGCTCGCGTTTAAAGGTCCGAAGATTAGGGAGAAGACGGAGTCCCACCGGCAGCTCGTTCCACAAGGCCGGGGTCCCCACAGAGAACGCTCTTCCTCTGGGGGCCACCAGCTGACATTGGTTGGCTGACAGTACCCTAAGGAGGCCCTCCCTGTGAGAGCACACTGGACGCACCAGACGATGGGAGGTAACTGGTGGTAGCAGGCGGTCCCGTAAATATCCCGGTCCCATGCCATGGAGTGCTTTAAAGGTGATAACCAACACCTTGAAGCGCACCTGGAAGACCACCGGCAACCAGTGCAGCCTGCGCAGGAGAAGTGTTACATGGGAGCTACGAGGAGCTCCCTCAATCCCCCGCGTGGCCGCATTCTGTACCAGTTGGAGCCTCCGGGTGCTCTTCAAGGGGAGCCCCATGTAGACAGCATTGCAGTAATCCAGACGGGAAGTGACGAGGGCATGAGTGACTGTGCATAACGAGTCCCGGTCCAGGAAAGGGCGCAATTGGCGAATCAGGCGGACCTGATAAAAAGCTCCCCTGGCAACGGCCGTCAAATGGTCTTCTAAAGACAGCCGTGCATCCAGGAGAACACCTAAATTACACACCGATTTCCTGGGGGCTAACGATTCACCCCCCACAGTCAGCAATGGGGTAAGCTGACTGTGCCGGGACGCCGGCATCCACAGCCACTCCGTCTTGGATGGGTTGAGTCAGAGTCTGTTCATCCCCATCCAGACCCGAATGGCCTCAAGACACCGAGTCATCACATCAATGGCTTCGTCTTATATAGATCTTTTCCAAGCAGCTAAATCAGATCTTCACCTTAGGTTCTATACCAAATGCCAAGGCTCAACTTAGTAGTACATTAAGTGATGAACCCCCCAAATCACCCTAACCAAAGCCCTAAAACCTGATAATAGCAAACATTTTATGCCTGAAGTATTTTGGGTACATGCCCACATAACTTAGAGTTGGAGAGATAAAATACACAATATACATCTGAAGAAGAGTTGAGTAATTCTTGCAAACTAAGGTAAGTGTTTTCCATAGCTACAGTAGTGGTCAAAATTGTGGAAACCTTTTGGAAATAGTTTATTTTTGAGGTTTGATGGCTAATAACACCACTTTTTTTTTTGAAGTTTCAAGATAATTATATTCCACTGCTAGAATGGCCTGGAAATAGCCCAGCCCTTAATGGCTAACCCAATTGAAAATCTATGAAGCCGACTAAAAAAACTGGTTAGTCAGAAGCGACCCAGCAATAAAACCCAGTTAATAGAAGCAATCATTCAATCTTGGTTTCACATTATAACAGCCACAGAACTAAAAGACTTGGTTCACTCCATGGGAAGATGTTGTAAGGCCATAATTAATACTAAAGGTTACCCAACTAAGCATTAACTGATGTGATAATTTTTGTATATCTTGTTTTTTCTATGGTGATAATTTTTGTGTATCTCATTTTTTCTACATGTTTTATTTTTCTTCTTTATATTGTAACTGCTATTCAAATAGCAAATCCTTCATCAGAGTGATTGCATTACATTCTTGATTAAATTATCTTTCCATTGATAATATAATTTTATGGTACTACTCCAAAAAAGTGATATTATTAGCTAGTTTTAGAAAATACACTTTTTCCAAAAGGTTTCCACAATTTTGGCCATTACTGTTTACAGAAAATCACTGGAATCAGATCAATTAGTCCATGTAGACCAGAACTGGGTCTTTATTTACTTTGATTAATCACTCTCCTGATTAAGAGTAATTAAGGGAGGTAGAAAAGGATATAATACTGTACAGCATCATCCTTAATAGGTATGTATGAAAATTGAATTATATGGAATAATATGAGATCATATCCAGTCAGAAAGGTAGACAAGAACTATAGTTACTTTAAAAAAGAAATGGATAGTATATAATTCGACATATGAGTAGGGATTGTAGTCCAGTCTGAAAGGGACATGTTGGATAAAACATGAATTGCGCATGCCACAAGATGGCGCTTTGGTGAGTTAGCGCCTGGAGGGTGGCAGTATTTTCTCAGCCCCCAGACCAATTATGGCCTCTGTGGCCCTATGCCCAGCCGGTGGAACATCTTGCCAGCCCGGAGGAGTGAGACTGGGATTGGGTTGAGGCCCGGGTGAGCGGTGGCCTGTCGGTTGGTCCCGGGTGTGATGGTGGCGGCGGCGGCATTCCGGTGGCGGCGGCGGCAATGTCGGCGTCGTATTATTTGGGACCCCACAGAACCCTGGAAGCTTCTGCCCGGCCGGAGTAACATCTTCCCAGCCTGGAGGAGTGAGACTGGGATTGGGTTGAGGCCCGGGTGAGCGGTGGCCTGTCGGTTGGTCCCGGGTGTGATGGTGGCGGCGGCGGCATTCCGGTGGCGGCGGCATTCCGGTGGCGGCGGCATTCCGGTGGCGGCGGCATTCCGGTGGCGGCGGCGGCATTCCGGTGGCGGCGGCGGCAATGTCGGCGTCAGATTATTTGGGACCCCACAGAACCCTGGAAGCTTCTGCCCGGCCGAGTAACATCTTCCCAGCCTGGAAGAGCGAGGCTGGCTGCGGAATTGAGATTCGGGGTGAGCTGTGGCCCACTGGTTGGTCTGATGGCGATGGTGGCGGCGGTGGCATTCCGGTGGCGGCGGCGGCATTCCGGTGGCGGCGGCAATGTCGGCGTCGTATTATTTGGGACCCCACAGAACCCTGGAAGCTTCTGCCCGGCCGGAGTAACATCTTCCCAGCCTGGAGGAGTGAGACTGGGATTGGGTTGAGGCCCAGGTGAGCGGTGGCCTGTCGGTTGGTCCCGGTGTGATGGTGGTGGCGGCAGTGGCGGCAGTGGCGGCAGTGGCGGCAGTGGCGGCAGTGGCGGCAGTGGCAATGATGATGGCGGCAGTGGCGGCAGTGGCGGCAGTGGCAATGATGATGGCGGCAGTGGCGGCAGTGGCGGCAGTGGCAATGATGATGGCGGCGGTGGTGACACCTTCCCAACCTTGGGGTTTCCTCGAAGTGGAGTGATTGCTTCATCGCCGACTAACATTGTTGAATAATTTGTCGCTCAGCACGGTTGGCGGAGTCACCCCTGGGCAGTGTTCCATCTTTGCATGGGAGGGTGCTGACCCACCATCCTAAATCATCATTCTCACCTTCAGACCTTAATTTACCATCTAATTTACCCTCAAAGCTTGAAGACTATTGGGTTACCATTTTGACTGGCCGGGATGAGATTATCCGTCACTCTCTAGAACAATCATTGGTGTACTCACCAGCGCAACTTCTTGGTCTGCGAGATTCCCCCCTCTCGCAGATTTGGCCCTCCACTCTATCGAGGGCCTACCTCGATGACGGATTTTGGAATCCCGAGAGGTGGCATGTGGCAAAGAAGGGGTTAAGGAGTTTTTTAAAATTGTCTCTTAAAGGGTTTTGAAGGGGGGGGGAGGGATAGGATGGGTTGTGGGGGTAACCCATCAGGGATAGGGCTGGACCCAGCTAGGTCTCACGTCACAGGTTCGGAGGTGAAGGAGGAGGTTGAAGCTCAACCTTATTGGGACTATTCCATCGGCACGGTAAATGGGAGGGCAGATACGGTGGAAGCGAGGGCCCACATCATGTTTGGGGAGTGCACACTTGCTGCTTTTGAGCGATTGCGCAATCTGGTCCCTCTGGCTTGACTCATTCCCTGAGTGGCGGGAATCCTCAGAGCCTGGACCTTTGGCTGATGTTGTGTAATGCCAGGTCTGTGGTGAATAAAGCCCCCCTCATTTTCGATCTTATACAAGAGGGGTGTGTGGACCTGATGGGCATTTCGGAGACCTGGCTGGGCATGGAAGGGGGGGTGCCCCTTGTCAAAATGTGCCCACCGGGCTTCCGTGCATTTCATCAGCCGAGGACCCAGGGTAGGGGTGGGGGGGGGTGGCGGTTATTATCAACGAAGGTCTGGAGCCGAGGGAGGTCACTGTACTGGAGGTAGCCGGATGTGAGTGTCTCTTTGTGAAGTGGGGTCATGGGATGCAGGTGGGCTTGCTGATTACGTACCTGCCTCCTTGCTGCGTGACAGCAGCCCTCCCAAACTGCTCAAGGTGATAGCCGGGACGGCGGTTGATACCCCCAGACTTATGTTTTTGGGGGATTTCAACTTGCCATCGGTAGGCAAAGCATCAGCGACAGCTCGGGAGTTCATGGCTTCCATGACAGCCTTGGACCTGACCCAGTTAGTTAATGGTCCCACTCACATTGGGGGAAACACCCTGGACTTGATTTTTGTCTCGGGACAGTGGTTGAATGATCTGGAATTAGGGGATCTAGTTATTAAACCCCTGTCATGGTCAGACCATTCGCTCCTTCGACTCGACTTCCGAACTGCCAACCTACACCTCAGGGAGACGGAGCTGAATCATTGGTTCAGTCCCAGGCGCCTGATGGACCCAGAGAGGTTTCTGACGGAGCTTTGGCTGTTTCCTGAGGATCTAGTCCACGGCTCGGCTGAAAAACTAGTCGCCGCCTGGGAAAGGGCAGCGGCTGGGGCTTTGGACCGCGTTGTGCCTTTGCGGCCTCTGACCCGGTGCCGATCTCGACTAGCTCCTTGGTTTTTGGAGGGGCTGAGAGAGATGAAGCGCTGGAAAAGACGTCTAGAGAGTGACTGGAGAACCACCCTCTTTGAATCCGATCGAACACTAGTAAGGTCTCATATTCAAACCTACTTAGTGGCGATAAGAGCGGCAAAACGTGAGTATTTTTCCACTCTTATTGCATCGGCAGATAATCGCCCAGCCACCCTGTTTAGGGTGACCCGCTCCCTTCTTGCTCAGGGAGCTCGGGAGGACCCCTTGCAAGGGAGTGCTAAGGACTTTGGACAATATCTGCACGATAAAATCGCTTGGATTCGGGACGGTCTGCACGCTGATTGGGTAGTTTCGGGTGAGATGATGGAGGCAGTTCTTGAGAATGTTATCTGGGAAGAGTTTGATACTGTAGTTCCCGAGGACATGGACAGGATACTGGGGAGGCTAAATGCGACCACATGTTTACTGGACCCGTGTCCCTCCTGGTTGGTACTGGCCACACAGGAGGTTACAAGAGGCTGGCTTCTGGGAATTATCAACGCTTCTTTGACGGAGGGTGTCTTCCCTACCGCCTTGAAAGAGGCAGTGGTGAGACCCCTCCTCAAGAAGCCCTCCCTGGACCCAGCTGTTTTAGCGAATTATTATCCTGTCTCCAACCTTCGTTTTGTGGCAAAGGTTGTTGAGAGTGTGGTGGCACGGCAGCTCCCCCAGTACCTGGATGAAACTGTCTATCTAGACCCGTTCCAGTCCGGCTTCAGGCCTGGGTACAGCACGGAGACAACTTTGGTCACGTTGGTAGATGATCTCTGAAGGGCTCGGGACAGGGGTTGTTCCTCTGTCCTGGTCCTGTTAGATCTTTCAGTGGCTTTTGATACCATCGACCGTGGTATCTTGCTGCTACGGCTGGGGGATTTAGGAGTGGGGGGCACCATTCTTCGGTGGTTCTCCTCCTATCTCTCGGGCCGATCGCAGATGGCAGGGGGGAAGAGATCGACCGCAAGGGATCTCATGTGTGGGGTGCCACAGGGGTCAGTTCTCTCACCTCTCCTGTTCAACATCTACTTGAAGCCGCTGGGTGAGATCATCCATGGTTTTCGGGTGCAGTGTCATCTGTATGCTGACGACACTCAGCTGTACATTTCCACCCATAACCACCCCAATGAAACCGTCGAAGTGATGTCCCGGTGTCTGGAGGCCATGCGGGTCTGGATGGGGAAGAACAGACTTCGACTCAACCCTTCCAAGACTGAGTGGCTGTGGATGCTGGCATCCTGGTACAGCCAGCTGATTCCATCGCTGACTGTGGGTGGTGAAACATTGGCCCCTAGGGAGGGGGTTCACAACTTAGGCGTTCTCCTGGATGCTCAACTGTCTTTAGAAGAACACATGACGGCCGTCGCCAGGGGAGCTTTTCATCAGGTCCGCCTGATACGCCAGTTGCGTCCCTTCCTAGACCGGGATTCTCTATGCACGGTCACTCATGTCCTTGTCACTTCCTGCCTGGACTACTGCAATGCTCTCTACATGGGGCTCCCCTTGAAGAGCACCAGGAGGCTCTAACTGGTCCAGAATGCAGCTGCGCGGGTAATAGAGGGAGCAACACGATGCTCCCATGTAACACCTCTCCTGCGCAAGCTGCACTGGCTGCCGGTGGTCTTCCGGGTGCAATTCAAGGTGTTGGTTATCACCTTTAAAGCGCTCCATGGCATAGGACCAGGTTATTTACGAGACCACCTACTGCCACCAATAGCCTCCCACCAACCTGTGCGCTCCCACAGGGAGGGACTCCTCAGGGTGCCGTCAGTCAAACAATGCCAACTGGCGGCCCCCAGCGGGAGGGCCTTCTCTGTGGGGGCTCCTGCTCTTTGGAATGAGCTCCCTCCGGGGCTGTCAACTCCCTGTCCTCCGGACCTTTAACCGCAAACTTAAAATCTTTCTGTTCCATCGTACGGGTCTGGCCTTACGCCATTTTTAAATATGGGGATTTTATGTGGGTTTTATGACAGTTTTAAATATTGTGGCCAAATTTTAAAATCAGTTTTTTAAAAATGTTTTAATTTTTATTTATGTTGTTTTATCCTGGCTGTAAACTGCCCTGAGTCCTTCGGGAGAAGGGCGGTATAGAAATCAAATTAATAAATACATAATAAATAAATAAAATGTTATATACTATATCTTTTTATCAATGATTTAAAATCATCTCAGCTAAATTATTGGAAATAATCAATTAAATAATGAAGAAATAATTAAATAATTTATCACAATAAGTTGTAGTTACTGAAGCTTCTACTTTTCAGTTGTACTATATGCTGTTCCTTATTCCCTTCTCTGCAAAGAACACTTGTTTCCCTTTAGCTACAGATTATGTCACTAATGTAACAACTTGCAGACGTTCACTTAACAACAGTGGCAAGAAAGGTGGGACAAAACTCATTTAACAACTCTCTTGATTATTAATGAAAATTTTGGGCTCAATTTAGGTCGTAAGTCGAAAACTACCTGTATTACTAGAAAGGTAGCTTGGAAGCCACTGGAAGATCTCTGAGTAATATGCCTATTTGCAACAGTTTCTGGTTTTCAAATATTTAGCAATAACAAAATAATTTTAAACTGTTGAAGTAAAGAAGTGAACTGTCTGAAAAACTATGAGCTCTATTTAGCTCTGATTTGAAAATATATTTCCAAACTTAACACAATAATTGCGTTTGTCAATTATAGAGTCACAAATACTGTAATCTAGATGCTGCGGATGATCAGTCCCAAGCATAGTTCCTTAGATGCAAACATCATGAAGTTCTCTCCTTTCCCAACTAAACCTGCAAAATATTGGGCTGTGTAAATTGCCAGGAAATATAAAATTGAATAACTAGTGAGTATAATCTTATAATAGGTACTATAAGATTTTTGAAGTCACCCATCTGGATAGGAGCTATCACAAAGAGGCAGATCATTTGTATCCTTGAAGAAGATGTGGTACACAACAAAATTGCATTGGTGCTGATAAGGAAGACCTCATATGGGACTGACAGCAAAGATAGACCAAAGGCTGTGATTGATATTTGACACAAACAGCCACATGAAAATAAATACTCAGTCTGCAAATAATACTTTATAAATGCCTTTCTAATTCTAAATACAGACAGGGCCCTGGAAGGGGAGTTTGAGGAAGATTGAATTAAGCTGTTAACCCTCTAGGCTATCCTGTCGTTTATCGTTAGGGAATTAATAGGGACGTGGGAATGCAGATGGCCTGCCTGTCAACTTCACGAGGTGATTTTTCTGATCTTCATGAACGTTTCCAGCATCTTTCATTAAACACTCATGTACCAATTTGTCATTTTAACTGGGCAGGAAAAGAAACTCCCGTTGAACTCCCTTGCCTCAGGTGTTGTGAGTGAAACTAGAAGCAGGGAGTTTGTGTGACTTCTTCTGCATTCTCCACTCACCATCAAAGTTGTTGTATCAGGCAAGCTGAAACATTTTTGGAAGAAACTTGTAAACATGAGTGCCCACTTTTGGAAGATTTTTAAATATTTCATAGAAAATAAAGATCCAGCAAAACATAATAAAGCACTAGAATCTTTCAGATACTTTATGTGCCAATATTGGTTGCATTTCCTTCATGATTAGGTGAAGTGCCTGCTTTAAATGTTATAGTTTCTCAAGCAGAGGTAATACAAATATTTCTGTATACCGATACTCCCACAATATCATTATTTTTTTGGGGGGTGATTACTGCCACTTTCTTTTAGCCCAGTGTTTTGCAAATATGTTGCATTACATCTTTCTTCTTTTCCATCCAGCATAATTAAGGCCATGGTGTGTGGGAGAGGAGGAAAGGAGGGCAGATCTGGTGGCTGGGGACGGATTTTTTTTTCTGACTAATTTTTCTGATATATTTTTTTCTATGATCAAGTCATAGGTTCTATCTTTGATGCCAGCATTCCATGTCTCTGTTCAATTTATTTGTTCAAAAACTTCTTAATAGGATCTTTGTAACTTTCTAGGAGGCCTTTTGCCATTTTGGCAGAATCTGGCAGAATCTTAGTTATTTAGAAAAACAGAAAAGCAGCAAAACATTCTTGGAGTTCCTTATATCTTCATTACATGGCCAAATGTTTTTAAACTATATATTTAAAAACAAGCTGAATGATTCAACCATTGTGGGGAGAAATGGGGATATGATATCTTCAAATAAACAGGATCTGAAATTAATATGTTAGGTAGGAAGACATTAGTTAATTCAGTCTGTACCTTAAGAAGCTTTTTATTGTCTCTGAGTGTCAGATAGCTGAAATGGAAATGTTTTCATAGTAGGAATGAGAGCAATGTCCAGAGCTGCACATAGTAAGGCCATTTGGGCAGAACTATGAGACAGAAGTTCAAACCTCTTTCAGTGTAATGAGTGGGGAGTTACCTACAGAAAACAAGAAAGACTGACTATATGCTGAATTAAGTACCCATATCACTGTTTGAATCACTGTTTGACTGACTGGCTGCCTGTTCTGTTTTCTATGCAAACCCAGAAATACAGTTTGGCTGAGTGCAGAATCCAGCACCCTCATAAGGAAAAGGTCCATTAAGTTGCCAGTCTCTTCTTATAACAAAAATCTTACTTTTTGAGGCTTTGTATATAAATGATTTAAGGTTTATAGGAAATGTACAATAGTTTATCTAAAGATGAGTTAATCAAAGCTAAATAGGCAACCGATATTCATGCGACTAGGAGTAGCAAAGTATATTATGCAGAACAAATAACAATAACAATGAGAAGAAATGTCAATAACCAGCATTTCTCAAACAAGAACATCTCTACCATTTTGTACAGTACAATGACTGTTTTAAACAGCCACTTTAAGGTTTTATGAAAGGTCAGCCTATTTTATTTGTCATATATGATTGTCCACCACCCAGTCACTTGTTTGACACACACAGCTATAGAAAATGTGTATGTGGTTTTGTGTGTGTGTTTGTGTACAAGGACATATACAGTATACCAAAAAACACATATGCATGTATACACACAAACACACATACACACTATGATTTCTTATAATTCTTCAGAAATATGTTCTACTGGCCTTATTTTCAGAAATAAATTTCTGTTTCCCCCTGTATCTATCAGTACCTCTCTTCATATATGATTTCAGTGTTTAACTTCCACAAAGAGGTGCCTGGAAATTAATGAATAAATTCTGCTTAATATATACTAATCAAGAATTACATTTTCAATGATTCTAATTTTAAATTTTTTATGGTTCCAGCAACTAAGGTAGAATTTTAAACACATGTCTAAATAAACCCTATCAGTACAAACCAAAAACCCTTCTCTATCAGAAGAGGCACATGCATATTTTGCTTTCAACTTTATATTGAATCAATCCAATTTGTTCCCTTTCATTTTTCAAGATGCAGATAACTCATTTTCAGACAACAATAACCGGCAAGTTAGATTTTATTAACTTGAAGTCAGACGCCTACAGTAATAATGCAAATAAAAACAATATAAAGGATATGAAATGGATTCAACATCTCTTTACAATTTAAACATGAATAGTTACTAATCTAATTTATTCTATTCATATGGTTAAGAGCCCACTCATGACACAATTTTAGTATATCCCTATTTTGCTTCCAAGCTTATTTTTAAGTAACTCCTCCCTATCAGAGTTAGATCATACAGTTCATAGAGTTACAAATACACTACCCTTGCCCCTTCTTCTATTGTCCTCATCACCTGCTTTATGTACACAATGACCATACACAGGACTAAGCTCCTTTCTCTTCTTATCAAATGAGACAAATAAAAATATCTGATTCTAAATTAAATTAGGTAAGAAGTTACCAGAGGGAAAGAAAACTGTCCTTTCAAGACATACTTGCATCTAAGTTTCACTTTAAAAGATATGTCTGAAATGTTTGAAATTACTATTCTATTGTTAAAATCTGAATATCTGTTATATATAATTTGATGCACTTTATCTTTAAATGAGCCTTCATTTTAAATAATATTGAACCCATTCTTCCTCCTAAAAAGAGTAGACTGTGTATATAGTTCCCCTTCCCCTACTTTATGCTCAAAATAAAGCTTCAAGGTAAGTCAAGCTATGGGATGAAGCTAGGATAAAGTTGTTTCTACTGGGATCAACAGTCTGTCAAAGAAAGACAATCTCATGCAGGCAAGATTAGACACTGGGAAGATAAATTCCCTGGACTAAGAATACCAAGTGCAGGTGTCTTTCTGAGCAAAAGAGTAAAAGATAAAGCTACATAAAAACAGTTAATTCTCTTTTGAGTTTTTGTGAGAGATCAATCTAGAAGCTTTTGGGTGTAGCAACAATTTCCATCTCCTTGGTTTTACTTAAGGTACAATAAAGGAGAAAACAGGTCTATCTAGAAAAGATAGAGACATTATAGAGAATCACTTTTCTGATTCTCAGATTGTGAGAAACTTCCTCACTTTGATGCCTGTTCTTCTATAATCAGTGACAGACTATTTGTTCTGAATTCCTAAAAGTTTAGTCCCAACATATGCAATTACCATATGAGAAAAATCTTTGTTTGGGAGCCTCTACATCATCTCTGCCACCATCTGGATGGATAGTGTAATAATCTGGTCTGTTAGAAAACATCTTCCAAACCTACCAGTTCTACCACAGTTTTTTTTTCTAGGTTGAAAGCATGTAGGATTGGTATTGACAATCCACATTGTCTTAGGTTTTGGCTAATTTGTTTTTGCAGAATAGATTGATATATATTATATATATATATATATATATATTATATAGAATGAGATGCACCAATGAGATTGTCCAAATGATTTTTTTGCCCAAAATCTAAACTGATATAGCCTTGCCAGGTGTTGAATCAGATGCAACGTAGTGCTAATCTGGTAATTGTGTTAAAAGCCGAGATATACTATTGATTTTAAGAATTTTGTTTGTATGTTTGTATGTTTGTATGTTTGTGTTCTTTCAAGGTTTTAGAATATTTTATATATACATATCTGAGATCCATATAGCAGCATGCCAAGAACCTTGACCTTAAATAGCTTAATTGCTGCAGAAGAAAAGTTGTTTCTACCAATTTGCTAATTGCAAGTTGTTGACCACTTGAAATACTTTCTGAGTTTTCATCACTAACTGTCATATATTGATAACCCCACTATGTAGGACTGGAAGGGAATACCTAGATATTAAAATGTATCCCATAAGATGATTCATTCCCTGCATTCAAAAT
The DNA here is from genome assembly GCF_028640845.1 of Ahaetulla prasina. NCBI lineage: Eukaryota > Metazoa > Chordata > Lepidosauria > Squamata > Colubridae > Ahaetulla > Ahaetulla prasina. Next base: position 37,398,280 of record NC_080542.1, on the reverse strand, counting down.
GTTAATTCCCATTGCAGAGAATCTAAACTGACATTAAGGAAAAAGAGAGAGATAACCAGTTGGGAAAGTCTCCTGCATACATTTTCTTATATATTTCCTAGAAATATCAATTAGAAAATGTTCTACTGCCCTGTGAATCAGTTCTCTGTTTCCCTTTCTGACAGATCCTTAATAATACCCAAATTCAAATTCTTAAGATGGTGCCTTACTTAGCTTCCTAGTAACAATGTATCTGTATAACATTTGACAGGTGTACAGAAAAACTGAATTATGGTAGCAATGTATGGACTGTGTAGGATTCCCCATTAACATTTATTGGAGATTGTCATCGCTTTGGACTGAATGAAGTCCAGATGTGGAAACTCTTACAAGGGAGGCTGTAAGAGGCAAAGGCTAAACATGTTGCATTGCAGCAATTCTGCTGATTTATTGTTATTAAACCTGACAAGATTTGGAAGAGGAGAAAATTGAACAGAGCAACACAAAGTTGAAGTTGCATGATGCTGAGCTGCCAAAAAAAAAATCTGTGTTTTCTTAGAGATTGGAGAGTTTAAAATAAATTTTAAAAAAACGTTGCTAAAAATATTGTTTGGAGCTTTGCCAAGAGATTCAATGTCTTAATACTGTGTAGCAGTTAAAGGAGGACTGGTAAATTATTGCAAAATAATATTGTTCCAAGAAATCCTATACAGCAATAAAAGGAGCTCAACAGGGCTTATTTCTGAACAGAAATTTATAACATTGCATTTTGAAAGGAAAACCATGGGGTGTTCTTCACAATGATAGAAGAAGGTGGCAAGAAGCACAAAGAAAAAAACATTGGAGATTATGCTGCTAGATCTTTCTAAATCAGGTATCCCCAAGCTGATGCCCTCCAGATTACCTAAATTTGAATACTCCAATTTTTTAGAAAAACATAATACTTTTTCAATATTTATTTACCCTGCTTGGTAACATTTCAGCCAAGAATCTCTCCATAATCTATTTCTAATGCTAGGGATAAAACTGTGTGATTGGCATACAAATTATATGTTATACACTGAGCTATATTACAATTCGCCTCCTCATATTATTCTCTGCTGCCTATTTACCAGTCCTGTCCTTCTGATTCCACTTTGTACATACATGGAAAAGGCAAACATGAGAATACTTTTTCTACCTGTTTGCTTGGGTAAGGCAGGTGCACAGACAAGAAACAGCAGTAAGAGAACTAAGAACCTTGAGGGACTAATAATGATGTAATTCCAAAAAAAACAGATACCAAATCATGCATATTTTAGATCTGCAAAGATTTTGTTGGACTCATTATAAATTTATTATAAAATGAATGAATATTTGCTCCCCCTTTCACTTTTCATTTGGCCATTGGAAACTGACCTCAGAGGTAGAAAGTGACAGTATTTAATATATTTTCATAACACAGAGGGATTAGCCACATGAAAATGATGTTCTGCTCTTTTGGAGCCTTAAAATCCACCTGGATTAGAGCGATCTCAATTAAACAGCAAAAAGTAGGCTGTTGTCCAAAGATAAGCCTAGATACAAGATGAATGACACAATGGAATAAAGCTTAAAGTCAAAATAAAATTTTGGAATATTAAGTGAGAGCTGCTTCTTTGATTTCTTACATTATTCTTCCTTTCTTTAACCCATCTGCCTGTTTATCATATCTCCTAGATAAAATTCAATTATTTTTAATTGCAATATGCTATATTTGATTCAAAGAAAAGCAGTATTTAAATCTAGCAAATAAAAACAAACAATACTCTTCTTTGATATTTAATACTTTAATGTTCTACTTTTAAAATCTGTGGATGTTTTTAATATATTTTAATTGTTTTCAGTATAAATCACCTTGGGAACCTCTATTTGGGTCAGAACATATAATATATAATATAATAAACTAAAACAAATAGGAGCCAATTCATAATTCCTATAGTTGTTGTGTCTTCACTATCAAACATATCCAGAAATGAATTTATTTGGTTTTGAATTATCTTTTCCTGAATTATTTTATAAAATGTTCAAAACAACTATTTCTAAGTCAAAATGCATTAAAATTTTACTATATAATTACAGGAATATATCCAGTGCAGTGTATGTGCATTTGTGTGTGTGTGTCTATCTGTCTGTCTGTATGTATGTATGTATGTATGTATAAGTATACACACACATACAAACAGAAAAAAATAGACCAACCCTCATTAAGCAAAGGTAAACAAATTAAGCATTCATATTTCATCTTTTGAAGAAATGATGTCTAGAAAACCAAAAAGAACAGTGGAAAGTCGGGAGGAATAATAACCCTTTAGCAAACAGAAGGATCTCATAACTTGATAGGTTGTTCAGAAGAGGGGAGAATAAAGGACCAGCTATACAATATATGTTTTCTTTCTTATTTTCAAAAAGAAGCAATCAGGGGAGCTTCCACTTATATCATAATTCCAGTTAAGGGCCAACAGCTGATTAGTTCTTTTCTGAAAATCCTTCTAGCTATTGTTTATTCCTGGTTATTGCAAAGAATTGATAAGACACAAGACACAGTTAGGCACAGAATGAAAAGGAGCTTTAACTCAATCAATACTTGATTCTAATCAATTTGTGATTTTTTTAAAAAAAATCTAAACATGTATGTTTTCTCTAGAGGAGCTGAGGTGATGGGCAAGGGACCACCTTTATTCAGCTGCAACATATGACAGCTAGGAACTCATGAATGCTGGTAATGTTATTTTTTTCAAGCAATATCTGTCTATTCACAAAAAATTAAGAATGATCCTCAGATTACAGTTCAAACTGAAGTTCACACTTCTGAGGACAGAGCATCAAGCCATGGTAAAGCTTGAATTGTCACTGGTGCCAGCTGAAAAAGTTTTAAGTTCGGTGATATTGCAGTTTACTACTCTAGTATTATGAGATTATATCTCATTTAATTGACATTGTTGTTGAAGAAGTGACCTTTGGTGCTTTCCAGCTTCTAAGATTAGGGAAGTTGTAGTCCAACATATCTGATGGCTCTGCTAAATTTGTGGTTTTTGGGAGACCTGGCTTAAGACATATTTGGAGCTGAGCTAAACATGATGTTTTAATTAAATAAGAGGAAGGGGGTGGATATTAATAAGTACAAGCCCATCTTTTCTTTATTAAAACTGCACCATACAAGTATTTAATCTTCTTCTACGATAATTGTGACTCAAAAAAAAAAAAATCACAAATACCCATTTATACAGTGCCCATGATTATTTCTAGAAGAATTCGCCTTGCTGCCATCTAATGGTAGCAATGCCCATAAACTGAAGTGAGCCACAGCAAAGCAGCTTTAACATTTTAGGACTGCAGTTGGACTTCCTTCAAACTGGAATTAGAGATGAAATTAGGGGCTCTGCCCATTTGGAGTGTAGTTACTATGGATGCAGCAAATGTAGAATGTGCAATCCACAATGCAGTGCAACCCAGAGGAATGCATGCATTTATATCTGATTGACTCCGAATTACAAAGAAGTAGAGTAGAGGAAAATATCTGGCAGCCAGGCAGGTTTTCCTATAGTACATCTGTTGTCAAAGAAAATTGTAATAGGTTTCTGGTGGAAAGTGGAGTTTTTGCATATCCCTTTTATATTCATCCAAGATATTTAGGAGGCTACATAAAGTCACAGATAGTTGGAAGGTGAGTGGATTGTATTATTTCCCTATACATTGCCTATAGCCATCCTAAATTCTTTAACTGTGAAGTGCTTGTGTGCCTGTGTGTTGATAAAAATGCTGATATATTTTTGCCAGAATGAGTCTCTTTTGGCAGCATCTTCAATTTTTCCTCCTTTTGTTCTTTGACTGCTTAATCCCTTCCTCCCAACCCGTTGCTTAATATTTATTCATGAGTATTTGGTGCTTTCAGAGCCACCAGGAGCAGCTGTGTATGATCTGATGGAATTCACTCAGAAGTGGCAATGTCTTTTCATCTGTTCATTCCAGCTAGCTCTGTGGCTGACAAGCATCTGGTGTTTTGGATTGGGCTCCAAACCTAGAGGCATTAACATGCATTTTTGTTATGTGCAATTGAGTCCATGGGCAGTATGTGATCAAAAATCTATGGCTTTGTTAACACAAATGCTCTACTTGTCTCAGAGCAATTAAAGGAGGGGGGAAAGAGCAAAGCAATATTAAAAGTGTAGGAAATGAATTTTTACAGTGGGCTGTTTGTGACAGGAATGATTGAAAATAGACCTTATGCCAGTGTTTGTGTATGAACAGACAGCATGGCTTAATCGCAAAAAAATGTTGCTTTGGATCTGTCCACAATATGAATGTGTAAGTGAAGGTAGACAAAGACATGGTCAAGAGGGTGATAGCTCACTGATAGAGAACAAGCTTTCTATGTAGACGATTCCAGCTTTAGCTCCACCATCTCCAAGTAAGGATGTAAAAAATCCCTGTTAGAAAACCTGAAGAGTTGTTGCTAATCACTGCAGACAACTGGAAAAACTACTGCCTTTTCTTTTGATAGAAGGTAATTTCCTGTTTTGTGGGAGGATGAGATCAGAGGAACAAGTAGTCTAATGTTTATAGCACCAGTTTGCAAGATGCCTCGTGGAAATTCATAGACAAGACATTATGGCTATCTCTCTCAATCACCTTGGTGTTCCATTTTTCTGAAGAGATAATCTTGAAATGAAAGACCATTGTTTTCTCAAATACAGTTTGGGTGCTCTGTTGCTTCTGCAAAGAATTTTCTTATTGCTTTTGCCATCCCAGCAGTTAGGAAACTTGAAGAGAGAACAAATGATAGAAGAGACATCACTTTCAAAAGTAAATCTACATCTAGAAAAAAAGGACAAGATGCAGTCATCTCCCTTCAAGTAAACTGGCAGTTGAATGTCACTACAAAACTGATTTACAAGGAAGCATCTTCCGCCGTACCTTACCCAGCAGTTTGGCTAAGGGTGCAGGGAAACTACGTGACACACTGGTTAAATTCACACAACATGCTAATCTTAAACATTAGTTAACAAGTAATACCCCAAAAATTAATCATAATATGGCTTAACATAATGGCCTGGTTCACACAATATAGTAAAGTAATTTCTGGGTTCTCAAAGCACACTGATCCATAAACCAGGTACACTGTGTTCACTTATACATTGTAAGCCGCCCTGAGTCTTCGGAGAAGGGCGGGGTATAAATGTAAACAAAAAAAAAAAACGTAGTCCTAGTATTTTTCTGTTTTTCATCCATCAGTCCTTGCTGTTTAAGGCAAATGCCTTTATTTTGCATAAAGACAAGTACGGCCTTAATCCACATAATCATTATGAGTCATGAGACATAAATTGCCAGGTATTTTCTACAATGCCTGCATATAATTCTGTAAATTCTCAAATATTCAGGTATGTTTGAAATCAAGTATAATTTCTCTTCTGCATCACAGAAAAATTTAGGCCTACCAGGTCTGAGTTACAAATATTTGGATGACTGAAAGATGGCAGCAAAGAGATAAAGAAAACACCAACTCTTTGCTGCCATCTAGTGATCATCCAATTCTTCAGTCCAGATCTGGATTGTAAATAACAGTAAAGTAAATAACATTGACTACCACTATTTCCATCCCACCCCCAGTCTGTAAAAGGAGATGTGTGACATTAAAAACTCTCTTTTTTGTCTAAATTTTGTTAAAAGGTTTAAAGAGAACATAAAAACTAATAAAACTAATGAATAAATAAAGAAAACAAAGAGAAAGGAAAAGAAAAAAAGACAAATGTGCAGAACAAAATAGAAATAGAAAGAAGAAGCTCCTGACTTTTTTTGCAGCCAATATAAATACAATTACGGTACAAAGTTATTGATACCTATGATTACAAAAAAAAATCTCGTGTTTTTCTACTATCTTTTTTTTTCTAATTACATCATAAGAGGATTTTTCTTGTTTTATGCAAAATCTACAAAGTTAGCCATAAATAGATATTCTTTTCTTTAATCAAGGAAGTCATTTTAGCGATCTCTGCAAGTTCCATCATCTTCCCCAGCAATTCCTCTATAATGGATAGTGTCAAAACTTTTGAGCATATAGTAATCTCAATTCCATCATCATATATAAACACAAAGTTCCAAATTTTTCCTAATTGTTTGTCCATTATTTCTAAAAGAAAAGTCTCTGGTTTCAATTGTATATGTTTTTAAAATCTTCTGAATTAGTGTATTTATTTGTATCCAATTTTGTTTTTGTTTTTGGCTTTTTTACATGTCTTGCATGATAAAATATCTTTTCATGTTGTTCACATTTCCATCAAAGATTCAAAGTACCTGTATACAGTCTAGAGACAAAAACTAGCATACATCATTTTATTTAAAAAATTGTTTAAGTTTAGAACATAATGTATATTTCAATCCCATATATTTTTCCATTGATCCATATATTTTAGCCAAAATTTTAGCCTATTTTATCACTCATTCTGACAGTTGTTGTTCTTCTGTCTCATATTTCAATAAAGATTTATACATTTTAGGAATAACACGTTGATCAACATTTTTATGTAATTTTATTTCAAACTTAGTCCTACATTATACAAAGCCATAAAATCTTTTATCCACTTTTATCCTGCATATAAGAAAGCCATATAACAACTGTCCATTTTGTCAAAGGTCACAACAAACTTGCTGTAACATAGAACAGAAGAGTCAACTACATGATCATATTTCAAGTTTTCAGATAATTTAGACATCAAATAACTCTTTGTGGCTGATAATCAGTGAGAAAAAAACAGAGGAAATAGGTCAGCAGGAACTTCATATATATCAGGATCCCCATCTGCATCAAAAATAAAAACCATACAGTAGCTTAAGACCAACCAATTATTTCATAGCTAGGTTAAAATTTGAAAAATCAGAGATTATCTTATTTCATATATATACCCTCTTTCCACCAAAATAAGACATCCTCTGATAATAAGCTTTTGAGCTTTTGAGCTCAGGGCAATAAGGCCAAGGGTTAAAAAATATATAAGACAGGGTCTTATTTTCGGGGAAACACGGTAATCATGCCATATATAATATGTATCTTATCCAACAAATGACAAATCCTGCATTTGCTTTAACATTAAAAAAATAGCCAAAGCTATTTGTATCTCCAAGTTCTGGAAAAATACCATATAAGAGATAGCCCGACATGTGCTTGACATTATTGTCCATTCATTTGGTCACTGGATCACTGCTGTTGGGAAGAAGCAATTCTTGCATTCTTTGTTTCACCTAGTACAGAAATCTAGATAACCCTTTCTATGGGTAACAGAAATAAATAAAAATGTTCATTCCTTGTGACTGCATAATAGTTGGCATTTTTATAGCCCAGCCCTGGTAGTGCTTTTAGTTACCACTTGCCCAAATTTTCACTTTGGCCCCTCAGATGGAACAGGTATGAGTGAGCAACGTTAACAAGAAGGATCAGCAGCAACAACAAAACCAGTGAGTTCAAGTGATTAACAGTGATTCCTGCCCAATAACATACAACCTTAGAAACTGCTCAAAATTGATCTCTTAACCATAGCTAAAGCCAGATGATATTAAAAAGAAGGCCTGTGTTTATCTGACCACCAGTTTTGGAATCTGTTCCTTAAGCATGGGAGTCAAGCATGGAGGATGGAGGCTGAGAAAGGGGGCAGACACAAGGGAGACATTGTTGATTCAGTGCTATTTCTTATCTTAGTTGAAGGAGACAATGATTGCTACCCAGTATGCTGAAAAATTCCTGATGAGCTTTATAACAAGCACACTATATTCAAGAGCTGCTGGAGCCATAGCATACCACTTCCACCTCAGATCCATAAACTTACCTTTTGCTACAGATGGCAGGAAGCTCCAAGTTTTGGGGAGGGGGTTTGTTCACATCCTCTTTCTCCTCAATTTATAAAAGTCTGTGATGGTATATAGGCAGATGTGATGGAAAAGAAAGGTAGCACAGCTGCAGGAGTAGGAAGAAGTCTGACTCTGTTTCAAGGGTACCAACAGACTAATATATGTGGGTATATTCATATTTATTTATTTACTTGTTTACTTATTTATTTAGTCATGTTTATGTAGTGTATATTGTGGATGGTGACCCTTTGAGAGTTGTATGCAACAAAATTTCATTTTTATGTATGACAGTTAGTGACAATAAAGTTATTCTAACTCTTCTAAGTGGAGCATTACTCTAATTGCCTGTACACCGCCCTGAGTCCTTCGGGAGAAGGGCGGTATAGAAATCAAATAAATAAATAAATAAATAAATAATTCTTGGTTATAAAATAACTGGTGCCTAATCCTATTGCTTATAGTTGCCAATATCATGAAACTAACTTTGACTAATATAAGTAATGTGTTGTCTAATATAGTAAGAGATGGTAGAACAGTCAGGCTCCTCTTAAAATCCACTCACATCTCTACAGTTTTAAGCATGTTCAACTCTAGATTGTTCCAGCTGCACATTTTTCATATTCTGTAAACAATCAACCATTTTAAGGTGAAAGAGCTTTAGGCTGAGGTGTGGGGTTAGGAAAATGATTCTATCTTGCCTAGTCACTTGGTGACTATATTTTCATTAGACAAACTTCATACTTCAGTCAACATGCCCAATAGTTGCAGAATGGCAGGATTTATAATCCCAAACACTTAAAAGGCATCAGTCATTTATATAAATTAAGGCACACAGAGAGGAATTTTGCTGTTGCTTGTTCTTCTTTTTCTTAAGTGAAAGCTAATGTCCTCATTCAGTTGTATATTTATGCTGCAGTTCTGTGCACATTGATTCTCAAAGTAAAACAGCAATATTTAATGTAGTTTTCCATCCAATTTTCATAGGATTACAACATTGTTTAGCATTTCTGTGTTAATGCAATGTATGATATTTTTTGAATGATATTGAAAATCCCATATGATCAGTGCACATTATTTGTAACTGATAATTTAAGAGTTTTGCTATCAAATGGGTTTAAATAATTTTAATTGAAAAGTAATGAGATCAAAGGACTATCTGGGCCAGCTTCTGTAAGGAAGGATGATCTAGTCACCATCAACTCCCCAATCCCACATGCAGACCAGGTTTCACACAGAAAGATTCAGGAAACCAAAACCACATGTTATGGCAAGAGTGGGCAGTATCTGTTTCTTAAAGTATCAGCTAACTCTTAGATCCTACTCTGACTACAAACTCCAAAACTTGGTGATGCAATTTCTTGCCGTTTTGTTCTGGAAAAATGCCATACTATAAGTTTAACATGGTTTAGATGTAAAGAATAAAAATCTCATTCTCTCTATTGCTTTTTTAAATCAAAAAGTTGGCCTTGCACATCTGCATAATGCTATCTGCTCATTTTGCCAGATTCACTTGTCCTTGCCTCACCAAAAATTAAGTCCAGGCCCCAGCTACTAGGTTACTTACACTGGTTGTAGGAGATGAGGGGGATCATAGGGGACAATCTCTCACAGTATTAAGACATTGAGAAATCAGGATTTCGTTTTCCCTGCCATCTAAAATTCCACAATCTTTGAAATATATATAAATTTGGGCCATATTTTTTTCTTAATGGGTTGCATTCTTTTTTTGGTGTATCTCAAACATAGATGTAGTTCCTTTATATATCAGGTATTGTAGTATATTACAGAATTCTATATATCCTTAAATATAGGCGTTGCCTTTATGTGTTTTCAAAGTGCTTTCCTTTTTAAGTTGCTCATTAATGGGCCTCAGGGTTGTGTTTCTACTGTAACTATAATTAGTATGGGGAGGGAAGAGGAGGTATCTTTGTTTGCTTAGGCAGAAGACTTTAAGATAAATGACAGTTCTGAAGATGCTTTTCAGCACTTCATAAATCAACTACCAGCTGCCTGTTTTCATCAGAGAAATATCTTTTGTGTGTTTTTTTCCTTCTTTTCTTTATTCTTCTTCCTCTTCTCCAATATTTTTTTAAAAGAACTTTGGAGAGACTGAAAAGAGAGGGAGAAAAATGTAGATAGGGAGGAGGGAAAGAAGGGAAATGACTTCATTCTTTTGAAAGCCTGGCTGCATTTGAAATGAAAACTGATTGCTTCATTTCAGTTTTGTGAATTAAAAGCTGTTAGAAGCAACCACAGAAAGCAGGGGAGACACAGACGCCTAGCAGACAGGCTGACGGCTCAGCTAGCCCTCCTGCGTGGTGACAGGGGAGTATTTTCAGTCTTAAGTTTAATGTTTCTCTCTACTGTCTCACTCAGCATATCTGGAGATTTATGGGCAACTTTATTTTTAAACTGAGTATTTATAGTTTACAGCCACTTCCCACATCTCTTGTGAGTTCTTGGCAAAGTCACGGTCTGTCAGGACAAAACAGATTCTTGCTTGCTGAGGTATCTATTGTAGGTAATCCATGTCTTCATAACTTCTGTGACTTGTTGGCCACCACCTTTTTATAGTGGCCTGTCAAGAGCTTGGTAAAACTGCTACCTATACTGTATACAGAAGTCTATACAAGATTGCATCCCTCCCCCCCACAAATGGAATGGGGTGGGCAGTATTCTATGAAACTCTATGAAATTTTTTATGAATTCTAAAGTTAGAAAAGTGATTTAAGCTGCCAAGTGTCATTTTTCATTGTTGCAGGATAGAAATAAGTTTAATAAACAAATACATAAAATACATATATAAAATTAAATACAAGCACCTGGCCAAATTATTTTAATTAAAGCAGAACTAACAGATGGTTGTTCAACATCTATTTGAATAAATCCAGTAAGGAAAGACCTTAGTAGTTGGTTCCACTGTCTGTCAAACTATTCTTATGGTTAGGAGGTTTTCTCTGTCACTGAACCTAAGTTTGTCTTCCTCTAACAGACAATTAGTGGCTTGCAATCTAAAACAAGATAGAACAATCAGTGTCTTGTTCTACACAATCCTTCTGCAGATATTTGGAAAGCAATATCATCATACTTAGCTATTCAGATATTACTCAGGAAGTTGTTTTAAGTGTCAATAGGAATTGTGTATAATATAATGGTAAACCCCAATGTGCACATTTTAAATGAGAATTCTCTCCATTTGTTGATAGAAACTTACATACATACATACATACATACATACATACATATATATATATATATATATATATATATATATATATATATTCGTAGGTTTTCATGGGTATAGGTATGTAGGTAGGTTTTCATGGGTATAGGTATGTAGGTCTTGGCATTTTTGGGTCTTTTCCCGTATAAGGTTGAGAGTATCTTGGCGACGTTTTGATGAGGTCTCACTCATCATCTTCATGCTGGTGTCTTTGGCTTTGTGTTTCTCGAGCAAAGAGAAGCACGAAGCCGAAGACACCAGCCTGAAGATGATGAGTGAGACCTCGTCAAAACGTCACCAAGATACTCTCAACTTTACATGGGAAAAGACCAGAAAATGCCAAGACCTACATACATACATACATATATATATATATATACATAAAAGGTAAAGGTTCCCCTCGCACATATGTGCTAGTCGTTGCCGACTGAAACTCATCTCCGTTTCAAAGCCGAAGAGCCAGCGCTGTCCAAAGACATCTCCGTGGTCATGTGGCCGGCATGACTCAATGCCAAAGGCGCACGGAACGCTGTTACCTTCCCAACAAAGGTGCTCCCTATTTTCTCTACTTGCATTTTTACATGCTTTCGAAACTACTAGGTTGGCAGAAGCTGGGACAAGTAACGGGAGCTCACCCCATTTTATTTATATATATATATATGTTTTCTGAGGTTTTCATGGGTGTTTGTATGTAGGTCTTTGGTTGTTCGGGTTTTCTCCCGTGTAAAATTAGAAGTGTCTTGGCGACGTTTCGACGAAGTCTCATTCGTCATCTTCAGGCTTCAGCTTTAGATTGCTCCCAGAAGCACGAAGCTGAAGCCTGAAGATGACGAATGAGACTTTGTCGAAACGTCGCCAAGATACTTCTAATTTTACATGGGAGAAAACCCGAACAACCAAAGACCTATACACACACACACACACACACACACACACACACACATACACTCACATATATGAAAGGTGAAAAAGCATTCTTATTAATATAATATATTTGACCATTCAAAACGAAGTCAAAATAAGAATTTGAAAATTAACTTATATAAATCTGTTTTGCTTTTTTTAAAACATATGTATTCAAGGATACAGCCATAAAAGGATTCAACTTCTCAAAGCCAGAAATTTACATGAAGTAAATGCTGTACAACACATGTATTTTAATTTAAGCAGCAATTCACAGTATTTACTCAATTAGTATTCACATTGCTCCCATTCTTATAAATCCATTCCATTTAGAATGGAAAAGGACTCTGGAGGGAGCACAGAAAATGTTAATGTTGACAGTTTATCTGGTGACAACTTAGTGTCCATTATGAGGGCTTGTTTTTTTATCTGTGCCTCGTCCGCAGAACAAGGTGTTCCAAAAGCTAGTTGTCAGCTTGAATGAGATACATCAAACTCAGGCAAAGCATTAGTGCTGCTGCCCAGTTTTAGATTTTAGCTGCCCAGTAAAAATCCGTTGCAAACGATTTCTTGCCTCACTCCCAATGTAGCTGAAAACATTAGAACTGAAGATTGAGGAACATTGAAAAAAGAAACCAATAAATATTGGCATGTATGAGCTCAAAATTCCATAATAACCAATCTTCTTGTCCACAATACAGATACAAAAGTCTCACAATTCAGAGCACAATGAATAGAAATAGAAAAGGTGCATCTCAGTTAGAGTACCAACTATGGACCAAAAACATTTCAAATAATATTCAAAAGTCGTGTGCTAGAAGGAATGATTACAAAAAAATGAAAAGCACAACTCCTTTATCCCTTTTCCCTTGCAAAACATAATAAAGATACTGGGCCTGTAATCAATATGACCTGGAGATATTTTTTGACTTGACCACCCCTCCAACAATGATTGCTCAGTCTCTGAGTGTGAACAAAATCTATCATTTTGAGGAAATTGTATTGGGTACAGTTCCATGCCACTCAACATCCTGCTTCCTCTGATGACAGATAAGAGAAAACCCAGTGGCTATGTGGGCCAAGGGAGATCTTACAGGAACTAATATCATATCCTGATCCCAGTCAGCTACAGCCAAGACCCCAGAAAGCAACAGGTTCTTTCTGATGTTTTCATAAAACTGTTCCACATTCCTGGCTGCTACATGTGTTATTTTTTACCCCCTCGTTTATTTTAGAGCATTTGGAGGGGGGGAATATTGATTGCTTACAACATTCTGTCTCAAAACTTTCTCACTATTTCTCCACAAAGAACAGAAATATCTTAAACCCAAAGGGAACTGGCCAGAATAAATGGAACAGCAGTTTCACTTCTTGTCCAGGGTTAACTGTAGACAGAAACCAGGTGGTGTATAAGACTTTTTCATATTCTGTAAACAACCAACCATTTTAAGGTGAAAGAGCTTTAGGCTGAGGTGTGGGGTTAGGAAAATGATTCTATCTTGCCTAGTTGCTTGGAGAACTAAACACAGTGGTGATAACAGCAGCATTGATGATAAAAAATAAGATGCTTCAGGATATTTAGCCATTACTCAACAGTGGTTTACTATGCCTACAGAAAGAACATATGATATTGAAAAAGCTACATGGAAGCTTCAGTAGCTAAATATTTGATGCTGGTGTTTGATAAAGGTATTTGGTACCCTTATGAATATTCAGATTGTCTCCATTTGATTACTGAAGTTACAATTCTGTGAGTTTTGATGTTCAGACTTGTCTGGGGAGCTGAGAAGCATTATTTATTTGTTTGTTTGTTTTGTTTATTGAATTTATATTGCCACCTATTCACTCATGACAACTCAAGGTGGCTTACAGAATATAAAACCACATTTAAAATAATAAAAACTAACAAAAAGAATCAAATAAATTAATATAGTACAATATAACAAATCACCCCCCCACCTCCAACCCCCCGCTCCGGTGACAACAGATCACATGATCCATTTAATGGGCTCCATCCCACTCTGGGACCCCAGGCCCGCTGGCAGAACCAGGTTTCAGCACCTTCCAGAAGAGTATTAGAGTGGGGAGGCCATTCTAATCTCTGGGGATTGGGGGGCCATTCTAATCTTCCTCCAAAGAGAGGGAGCCACCATGGAGAAAGCCCTTCTTCTGGGTCCCACTAGTTGTATCTCCTTCAGGGATGGGACCCGCAACATTCCCTGCCTCCCCGCTCTGATGAGATATGCCTGGCAAGAGACAGTCCCTCAGATAACCTGCTCCCAAGCCATGAAGGACTTTAAAGATGACAACCAGCACCTTGAATTGCACCCGGAAGCAAATCGATAACCAATGCAGCTCCAATGCAGGAGCGGTGATACATGTGCACACCGGGGTCTGCACAAAACCATGCAGGCCACTGCATTTTGTACCAACTGAAGCTTCTGGATGTTCTTCAAGGGCAGCCCCATGTAGAGCTCATTGCAATAGTCAAGATGGGAAGTGACTAGGGCATGAGTGACTGTGAGTAGGGACTGTCAGTCCAGGAAATGGAGTAACTGGCGCACAATCCGCAGTTGCGCAAAGGCTCTCCTGGCCATGACTACCAGCTGCTCTTTGAGCAGGAACATGAGTCCAGGAAAAACCCTAGATTACATACAGGGTCTGTTTGGTTAGTGCCACCCCATCCAAGACCAAAGATAGCCTGAATCCTGATTGCTAAGAGTCAAGATAATCCTTTTCATCCAGAAACCTTTGGATGAAATCACCACCAGAGTCCACCCTTCTGTCTCCTCCTGGGAAGCTTTCACAAGCCAGGAGGGACATGAGTCTAAAACACAGGTGCTTGCGCGCATACTCCCTAGGATCCTGTCCACTTCCTTGGGAGCAACAGGGTCAAACTGTTCCCAGATAACAGGGTGAGAATCTGCTTCAGGGGCTTCCCCTGGACCAGCAACCATACACATTATTCTAACCCTACTCCAAAACTAGTATTCCTCAGGGGCAATAGGATTGCAGCTTTCAGAATGTCAAAAGCAGCAAAGCTCTGCCATTCTGGAGAATGCCAGCCCAAGAAAAGACCGTATCACCAAAAACAATGTTGTCTTAGTCACAGTTTCAGGATTCTATGGTAAAGTCTGTCATTGACATAGTGTTTCATCAAAGACAATTTAAATATCTTAAGAAAATTACAGGCAAAATATGATGGAAATTATCAGTTTCTTATCATTCTCCCCTATCCCCTCTCTCAATTTTGTAAAAGAACCTACACCAAGACTTTCATTTTCAGCTATCTGTAATAATATATTTCTTTTCCATGGATAAATCTGGACAGATTACATTTGCTAATGGCCACCTATAAGAGTTCCATGGATTTGATTCCAAACAAATTTTATTTTGCACAAATTTCTTCCTTTTGCCTGCAGTTACCTAATCTCAGGGCAGCATTGATATTTTATTCAGTATAAATTTTGCTCTGTTTATTTTTTCTAGAAAATTCACACATATGTAAATTAATCTTTCCCAGAATGCTGTCCTTCAGATGTGTTGCCAAGCCTCAAAAATTCAATCCTCAGGCCTATTGACTTTGGCATCTTAAAATTGGAAGGTACTTGGTTTGAAAAGGCTGACTTAAGCTTTGCCATATCTTCTCATTTTGTCCAGTTAGCTCAACTGAAATTGCTCAACCCTCGATCCTATGTTTAGTAGAAAAATATTTTATTGCCCCTCAGAGGTATTCCCAATGGTATGAGTCATATTACCATTATATGCTTTGCTTTTAGGAAATCCTTGAAAAATAAAGGCTTCAGCTAACAGTTTCCAGCCAGGGATAGGCAACTGAGTATCCTCAATATATTTTAGATGACTGTTTGCACAATTCCTTGTCAGTGGCCATAAAGGAGCTGATGGGAATTGAAGATGAAACGTCTGCAGGACAATAGATTATCAAAACTCCTGTTCAAGCCCCACATCTAAGGCATGGGACTCAATAATCTCTTGTATTATAAAAACCTGGATGCCACAGTGGAAATAAAAGATGTTTTTCCTTTTTAAATTTTCTTCCATTCAATTGTGTCCAATTCTCAGAGACTGCCTAGACAAGTTTCTACAGTTTTCTTAGCAAGATTTGTCAGAAGATTGTCTCATTTCTGATTACTGACTGTCCCAAGAAGCTTGCTTTAGCAGGTCTAGAACTCATGATCTTTCAGTTTCTAGCCTAATGTCTTCACTGCTACATCAGGCTAGCTAGTTTTCCTTTATAAAACTAGAACTAGAACTATTATACTTGCAACCCCATAACGGAAACCAGGAGACTGTGAATTTCAGTCCCACCTTGGGGAGAAATCAGTTGTGAAAGTTGAAATTCACAACTTTGAGGCAGCCACTCTCTCTCAGCTCAACCCATCTCACAGGGCTGTTGTTGTAGGCAAAATTAGGAGGAGGAGGAACTATTTTGTGTGTCTGCTGCCTTGAGTTATTTATAAAAATAATAATGATGGAATATAATAAATTAATTAGCTACTTAGGAGGAATATTATTGCAGATACTTAGAGCTTATTTTAAGAAAGAATGTATAAAATTAAATACACACATCCTGGGTTTTTTTACCTGACATTGGGCAGATTTCCACTTCAATAGAGTTTCCTGAAAGTAGACTTTGGCATTATCAGTTTGATGATTACAATCACACCTTTTACTTGTGAAACTTCAGATGAAAGAGATACAGAAGCTGGAAAGGGCAGGCTCTACAAATATGTCTAAAATGTTTTCTGGTCTTTCTCAAACATTTAGCCCCAGCAAAGGCATTTACATTTTGATAACCTCTTTGACTCTCAAAGAAGTTGTTGAGACTAAATTCTTCCTTTTCTTTTAAGCAGCTGAAGTTGCAATCAGTTCTTTCCTTAACTACAATATTTACAGTATTATTGGGAAAGAGAGAAATATTTCCTTTCCTGATACCAGTATTTCTTCAGTAGCTCTAGTATAGAACCTAATCTGGAAACTTTATAAAGTTACTAAAAGTTCTCAGGTCCTTACCTGTTGCAATGGCTATCTTAGGATAAAACATCTGTAACTGAGGAGGGGATGGCCCTATCATTAGACAGAGAAAGATGTGCTTCAAATTATTGTTAGGAAATAGCAGTAATGTCAACTGTCAACTGTTTCTTGAACCCATTGGTATTCCTTTCACACAGCATATAGAATTATGGGTACATGCCATTTTTTCCAATTATCCATTACCAATATTTAAGTAGGGTTAAACTTACTGATAATTTCATTCTGTAAATGTGATGAGAACGGTCTCAGGCAATAGAATGTCTTGGCCATCCCAGTTCTTCTTAATTTTGTTCTAATAAATATTTTCAAGTCCTCCACAAAATTCTAAACGTTAATCCTCTTTTTGGTCACAATATGTGTGTGTGTGTGTGTGCACGCCCAGGTCTTCATGTGTGTATACCAGTTTGGTGTACTGATTAAAGGCATTACTTTAGAAACCCAGGAGACCAATGAGTTTCAGTCCCACCTTAGGCCCTAAGCCAGCTGGGTAGGCCCAGGAGAGTTGCCCAATTTCTGAAATTACCTCAACTGAGTTTGACACTGTGACTCCTGAAGATGTAGATAAGTTTTCCAATCTTTAGGCCTGATCACCTGCCTGTTAGAACCTGGCCCCTTCTGGGTTTTCAATGCAGCCTGGGAGGTTGGCCCATATAATGGAAACAGCCTCTTTGAGGGATAGGACGGTACCCCCAGCCTTGAAAGAGACAATGTTGCACTTTTTTCTCAAGGGGCCATCCCTGGATCCCTCTTTTCTGGATAACTATTAGCTGCCTTCCAATCTTCCATTTTGAGGGAAAGTTATGGAAAAGATAATCAGGCAGCAGTTGTAGAGGATCTCAAAAGAAACAGATTATCTAGACTCATTTTAATCAGATCAGGGTACAGTACAGAGACCCCATTGGTTATGTTTATTAGTGACCTTTGGTGGAGCTGGGATGAGCCATCTATCTTGGTGCTCCTTGATCTTTCATCCTCTTTCAGTACTGTCATTGATATCCTTCTGGATCAGCAACATGGGTTGAGGGTGGTTCACCTTCTTCCTCAGTTCCTCTATCTCAGTCGGTAGAAAAGGCCATGGCCTCTCATTTGTGGGGTGCCAAAGGGTTTTATGTTTTCTATTCCCTCTGTTTAATATCTACACAAAACCAGGGTGAGGTCATCAGTATGCTGATGATACTCAGCTGGATATATCAACCACCAGGCTGTACAGGTGAAGCTGATGCTGTAGTGATCTAGTGTCTGGAGGCTGTTTCATTCTGGATGGAGAGGAATAGATTTCAACTCAGATCTGACAAGATTAAGAGTATGTGGCTGTTTGGCTCCCCTGTGGTGGGAACGTTTCCATTGTTGATTTTGGATGAGGTTATACTTCCCCATTCAAAACTGGTGAACAGCTTGGGAGTCCTCCTGAACTTTAGCTCCTGATTGAAGAACAGTTGGTAGCTATGGCCAGGCAGGTCTTTGCATGGGTTCATTTTGTATACCAGTTCCACCTTTTCTTCAACTATGAGGCTCTTCATAAAGTCACTCAAACCCTGCTCATTTCATAATTGGACTACTGCAATGTGCTTCACATCAGGCTGCCCTGGAAGATCAGCTGCAATGTTGCAAACTGCATGAGCAGTAATAGGCACTTCAACATATGCCCAAATGTTACCACTGTTATGTAAGCTACATTGGTTGCCAGTAGGCTTTAAGGTGCAGTTTAAATTGCTAGTCATCTCCTATGAAGCCCTTCATGGCATAGGCCTGGCTGGCCATAGGACTGCCTATCCCCAGTTGTTTCTGTATGTCTAGCATATTTGGACAGAGTATCTGGTCTACAGCACTTCAATTAGCTTCTTCTAACGTGAAAGATCAAGTAAAGTTGCCATTTTTGTCATGGCCTACAGAAATATGGAGATCCTGTGATTTTGGAAAACCCTTAAGACCTAGCTCTGTTCCCAGGACTGAGTTAATATGGATGTAACCCATTGTTCAACCCCGTATTGTATTGTTATTTGTATTATCTGTACTGTTCGTTGTTCTAATTGTTTTAGACCAGGCTGCCTCTTTATGTCAGTTTTAATTTTTACTTTTATGTAGATTTTGTAAGCTGCCCAGAGGCTTTGGGAATCATATATGAAGCAATGGATAATCAAACAAATCACTCCAGGTGCAAATGGCCAAACTCAAATAGACTATGCATCAGCTGAGTGGGTGGATTTCTCTATAGTAACAATCTGAAGGACCAGGTTGGGGACAGAGTGTTTCGGGAAAATATTAGATGATAGAGATAGATAGATAGATAGATAGATAGATAGATAGATAGATAGATAGATAGATAGATAGATAGATATAAACAGATATTGTACATGGGTATAAATAAACACACTGTTTATTTGTAATAGTAATAGATGTGCAATGTGTGCACACACATATTGTGTAGATGTGTAATAGATTGCAATATGTGCACACACATACTGCACATTTCCAAGAAATTAAAATAGCAAGTTTCTACTATTTTTATCCAAGCTGCTCATCTTTCACAAATTTTCTGAATCATCAATATGCTGTTGCTGTTGCTGTTGCTGTTGCTGTTGTTGTTGTTGTTGTTATACATCATTATTATTAGATACATCAACAAATAGCAGCTTCCTGCAATAACACCAGCGGAACTGCAAAAAACTGCGCTACTTGGAACATCGTACATCTTAAGAAGGTATTTGGTTGATACCTAGGAAGCTGGCAGCAATCTGTATCAACCATTAGCATCAGTCAATGTGATGCATTTTTGAATGTTATTATTATATTTATTATATTTATTATAAATATTATTATTATTATTGTTATTATTATTATTATTATTATTGTTGTTGTTGTTATTATTGTTATTGTTGTTGTTGTTGTTGTTGTTGTTATTATTATTATTATTATTATTATTATTATTATTATTATTATTATTATTATTATTATTATTATTATTATTAGCTGGGCAGTTCCAGCGATACACTACTAGCTGGAATCATCAACTAGACTTTGGCTGAACTGGAAAACTTGGACTGGAAAATGTGCAAACTTTTGAATATGTATCACACTTTACATCCACGAAATGACATTGACAGGTTGTACCTGCCAAGAAAAATAGGGGACAGAGGACTATTGCAAATCCATCAAACTGTAGAAGAAGAAAAATGAAGTTTGAATGGTTATGTGAAACAAAGTACAGAAAAATTGCTGCAGGCTGTGAAAATGGAGAACATTATAAAAACAACAAAAACAAAGGCAAAATATAAGGAAAAACAATTGGATGACAGATTAAATAGATGGAAAACCAAAGCTTTGCATGGACAGCACTTGAAAAACATTGAAGGAAAATGTGATGACAACTTTACATGGGCATGGCTTAAGATGGGAACCATCAAGAAAGAAACAGAATGTTGTGCCTCACTCGCTCCCCCCGCCGCAGCTGGGCCCCTCTTATCTCCTGCTGATAGTGCGGAAGAATGTCCTGGCATGCCTCCATCCCCCAGGGATGGCCTGACGTGCCTCCATCCCCCAGTTCTGGCACTATGCCCAGACAAACAGAGCAACTAAACCCCTCCGCCACAGCATGTGAGCCTGAAGAATGTGAAGCCAGTCATGAGCTAAGATTACCAACAGCTGGAGGCTGGAGAGATCCTCGCTTCTGGAGAATAGAGAGGCGACGTCATCAAAAAGAAGGGAGGGGCAGGCCTGGATAAGTACTGAGTCATGGAGCCACACCCCATGGCCTATATAAAGGATCTGCTTTCTGGCATTCTCTGAGTCAGGCAAAGTCTAACTTGGATTGCTGAAGTCACATCCTGGTCTCCTGCCTGCCCTGAGAACTCTGACAGAACTTTGGCAAAGCTGCAGAGGCTTTGCAGCCACGCTTGATACGGACTTCCCCAACCCGGCCGTCAGAGGAGGAGTGGGACACAACACAGAAGATTTAATACTCGCTATTCAAGAACAAGCACTACAAACTAATGCTATGAAAACAAAGATACAAAAATCCACCAACAATCCAAACTGCCAACTTTGCAACAACAAAGTTGAAACAAAGTTTCACATTTAATATGTGAATGCAGCAAAATTGCACCAACTGATTACAAAGCTAGACACGACTGAGTTGCTATATTAATCCACTGGTCATTATGTAAAAAATGTGACTTACCTGTATCCAAAAAGTCATGGGAACATAAAGTGGAAAAAGTTATAGAAAATGAGAAGATGAAGATTTTGTGGGACTTTAGAATACAGATGGATCGTTATTTGGAACACAACACTCCAGATGTCACAGTTTTGGAAACTGAAACGTACAATTTATTGATATTGCAGTACCAGGAGATTACAGAGTCAAAGAAAAAGAACTGGAAAAAATCATGAAATATTGCAACCTGGCCATCGAAACTACACTGCTATGGATGAAATGTGTAACAGTGATACCCATTGTCATCGGGGCACTTGGTACCATGTCCAAGAATTTTATAAGATACATCAGCAAATTGCAGCTTCCTGCAATAACATCAGCGGAACTGCTAAAAACTGCTACTTGGAACATTGTACATCTTAAGAAGGTTCTTGGTTGATACCTAGGTCACTGGCAGTAACCCGTATCAACCATTAGTACCAGTCAATGGTATTTGTGATGCATTTTTGAATGTTCAATTGACTGAGTTTCATGTTTAATGAATAAAGATAATAATAATAATAATAATAATAATAATAATAATAATAATAATAATAATAATAATAATAACAATAACAACAACAACAACAACAACAACAACAACAACAATAATAATAATAATAATATATAAACTAGTGCTTGGAGGGAATTAAAGTGCACTCGGAGGCTTCAGTTAGTCCAGAATGCAGCTGCACGGGTGATAGAGGGAGCTACGCGCAGCTCCCATGTAACACCGCTCCTGCGCAGACTGCACTGGCTACCTGTGGCCTTTCGAGTGCACTTTAAGGTGTTGGTTACGACCTTTAAAGCGCTCCATGGCTTAGGGCCTGGGTACTTACGGGACCGCCTGCTGTTACCACATGCCTCCCACCGACCCGTACGCTCTCACGGAGAGGGATTTCTCAGGGTGCCGTCCGCCAAACAATGTCGGCTGGCGGCCCCCAGGGGAAGGGCCTTCTCTGTGGGGGCTCCCACACTCTGGAACGAGCTTCCCCCGGGTTTACGCCAAATACCTGACCTTCGGACTTTCCGCCGCGAACTGAAGACACACCTTTTCATCCGCGCGGGGCTGGCTTGAATTGAATTTTAATGTCAAATTTTTATCAATTTTAAATGGGGTTTTAATGTATGGTAAATTTTAAATTTCCAGGCTAATTTAAATAAGTTTTTTAAATCGCATTTTAAATTGTACTTTGTATTATTTGTTTTATTTTGCCTGTACACCGCCCTTGAGTCCTTCGGGAGAAGGGCGGTATAAAAATCAAATAAATAAAAAAAAATAATAATAATAATAAATTAATCATTTAAGGCAGCCCAGGCTCACAATCAAGTCTTAAAATATAAATGCCTACCTCATAAAATCCCAGTAAATCATAAAGGGTCACACTAAAACAATTTGTATCAGTTGAAAACTGATTTAAAGTGTTAATCCTCATTCATCAAGGAAGCCTTATGTTTGCTGGCCCAATCTGAAGATCTGCTGACAATGTTTGCTGAGGAAGCAGAAAGAGAAAAAGGAGAGAGGAAAAATAAGAGATGGGTATCTTCATAACAGTTATGGAAACAAGAGGCAATATCTCCCCAAAGTGAGGTTATATTCATACCCTCAAACCCCAGATTTTCATTCCGTTTCCTCTTTCATTCAGAACTAGAATTATGTAATGCAAAGTGAGGAAGTAACAGCAGGCAATTGTCTGGGAGGAACAAAGTTCAGCTCATGAGGCACAATCCATTACAGAGTTTTCTTGATAAACTTGTTAAAATATATAGGATGTACTCAGAATTTACTGAAATCTGTAAGATTTATACCCCATCCTAACTCTCTGAAAAAAGAAGATAGGGATAGTTTTCCTTACTCGGATACCAATATTTCAGATCTTAGCAATTGAAATGTTTATCATATCGAAAATCATTTAATCAGCTTCTTGAACTTAGATGTATACTTTTGTATCCAAACATGCCTAAACTTTATTTTATATTCTAATTTTTAAAAGGCATAACTAATTACTATGCAGTCATTCCAATACAAAAAGGGATATGGTGGCTCAGTGGCTAAGATGCTGAGCTTTTCAACCAGAAGTTCGGCAGTTCAATGGTTCGAATCCCTAGTGCTGTGTAATAGAATGAGCTCCCGTTACTTGTCCCAGCTTCTGGAAACCTAGCAGTTCGAAAGCACGTTAAAAAATGCAAGTAGAAAAATAGGGACCACTTTGGTGGGAAGGTTAGGGTGCCCCTTTGGCGTTTAGTCATGCCAGCCATATGACCACCGAGATATCTTTGGACAGCGCTGGCTTAGAAATGGAAATGAGCACCGCTCCCTAGAGCCAGAAACGACTAGCACGCATGTGCAGGGTAACCTTTACCTTTACCTTTACTTTCCAATTTTTGAAGCCTCTGTTATATTCTTAAATTCAGATACTTAATTAGATCTTTCTAATTCCTGTATGTATATTTATTCTTGTAGTTTTTTTAAATAAGCTTTTTCTCTCTTTTTCCAAAAAGCAACCACTTCTGCCAGTTATTTATCGCAAAAAAATAATCTATATTTTGCTCCTCAGTGAAATAGCTCCTCTTTTGCTTTCCTGCTCAGTATGTGATGACCTCATTTACTCATTTGCCTGAGTAAATCAGAACTGTTTAAATGTTCTGAATCCTAAACTTGAATTATGAAAATAAAACAGCTGGGTTCACATATTAATACTATCCCTTAACAAATTAATTTATACAGTAACAATATGATGGACTTGTTTATTATTCCATTCTAAAATAATGACTTGATCCCTATAGCATGTTGAACTTCATATTAGCCATGACTACCGCATTATGCAAATCACAGACTATGTACCTGTTTATATATTTTTGAAGTAAATGTATTTATTTATATATTTATTAGATTTTTAAGGCAGCATGCCTAATAGTAATTCTCCCTCCTATGTTCCCCATAACAACAACCCTGTGAGGTGGGTTGGAGAATGAGAGCATGACTGACCCAAAGTCACCCAGCTGATTTTCCATGCCTAAGGCAGAACTAAAACTCACAATCTCCTGGTTTCTAGACCAGCACCTTAACTTTCAATGCCTAATTTAAATCACATCAATTTTGATCTAAAAGCCGTTAGACTATATCTAGATGCAATCTATATTCCTATAGACTGTAATATGCCTAATCAGTGCTTGCTTTAAGGAGTTCCTTCTTAAGGCAACTCCAGTATTAAGCATGTGATAGCTCCGGATAAAACTGTTCTTAGATCATGTTCATGGAATTGGAAGGAGAAAACAGGAGAATTTTGCCTTTGAAACTGGATGCTCCTTTTTATAACTTGCTCAAAAGTTCCCCTGCTGCTCCCAGCTACTCCACTCTTATCCATTTCTCTACTAGCAAATAAATATGAAATCTGTCAGCTCTTCCAACTGAGAGGTGAAAGAAGTTGCAAATCATACAACACAGTTACCTTCTAAAATTTCAATAATAGAAGAATAAGAGTTTTGTCTTCTAGAGTATCATCACAGTATGTGTTTGTAGGTGTAGAATAGTTGAAGGTGCAAATGGGTGGGGGTGGGGGTAGAGAGTTAGGAGAAAGGAAATGCTTTCAAGCATTTAAACATGGAAGAACAACAGGAGCTTAAATATAGTTATGATGGAAAGACAAAATGATGGAAACAATTCAAGTTTGTCTAGAAATTTCCATCTCTGACCTTGACACACCCTTCTTTCTGTTGCTAGGTTGGAGAAAGAGAGTGTGATTATGAAGTAATGAAAAAAGTGCACTCTGCACATCCTCCAACGTGTTTTGGAATTAGCTCCTATATTCCCAGACTAAGCATTGGCTTTCTAACAGGTTTAAAAGGTAGAACAGGTTCAGATTATTTTCCAGGATTTATTAATTTGGATATATATATATATTAGGGAGAGAGGTCACTCACATTACAGGAAATTCAGCTGACGTGAATGGTGCAAGGATCCTTGATTTGTCAAGAGTGTAGTTTGGCATTTTGATTCCAGCTAATAAATCAAGGAGAAAAATACCAGCCACATCATAATATTAAGATAAGTGATAAGACCCATTCTAAAAATTTCAAAACAATTTATTCTCCCTACACACACACACACACACAGACACAGCAACATAAAAACTGATTCATTCCCATCCAACCAGGCAATAAATGATTGAAAAGAGCTGGTCAAATTTTTCAGCATGGATAATAATTATAACATCAGTAATAATACATGTGTGCCTCTAATTTTGATCAATGTGAGTTTTTAATATTATTTTAAAAATATACCCTGAGCATATGAAATTAAGCAGAAGAGAGTGATTCAGATAAACTTGAATCCTGGCATCTCTAATTTCAAAACTAATTTTACTTGATTGAGTGATTAATTTTTCACATTTACAATACTGTACAAAACGCCTTTTCCCATGGCAGTTTATAACTATCAATAAAACACCACTCATTAAGATATACAACACTTGTAAACTTGGCAATAAATAAAAACAGCATTAAAATAGCATGAGGACTGTTTCAGAGTTAATTAAAAGGTCTGGGAAAGTAAAAGTGCTGAAAATAGAAGGAATGAAGTATAAAGAAAAATCTCTTTGAGAAAAGCATTCCTCAGCCAGGCTACCACCCCCTCCAGCTCAGATGGCTACAGCAGGAGACAAGCTAGAAGTCAGGGAACTTGATGATACACACACACACACACACACACACACACACACGTATATATATATTCTGAGGTTTTCTATTCGTAATCTTCAGGCTTCAGCTTCGTGCTTCTGGGAGCAATGTGTGATCGCAGCATTGCTCCCAGAAGCACGAAGCTGAAGCCTGATTATGACGAATGAGACTTCGTTGAAACGTCGCCAAGACACTTCCAATTTTACGCGGGAGAAAACCCGAATAACCAAAGACCTACATACAAACACCCGTGAAAACCTCAGAAAATATATATATATATATATATATATATATATATATATATATATATATATATATATATTTGTATATGTATATGTATATGTATATGTATATGTATGTATATGTATGTATGTATGTATGTATGTATGTATGTATGTATGTATGTATGTATATATATAGCTTTGGGAGCAATATCAAAACTTCTAAATCGGGCCCAGAAATAGACCAGAGGCTAATTCAGATGGACAGACTTAGCAGTGGAAAGTAGCAATTTCAATTTCAGGCAACAGTTGTACATTATCCACCTAGATGTTATAAGCAAGGTTTGCACAAGTCTAGATTAAAGTAATATGTATTATTTTGTAGCTGAGTCTCTTGCAGGAATTTATTGTTTTAAGATTTTTCTGCAAAGTAAAATATCATTCAAAAACTGAGTATGATTTATTGATTTAATTGAACATAGCACATAACAAATAAGACAGCAATTCTATTCTATGAATCTGAGTTTATAATTTAGTTTGCTGCTTAAACCCAATCCCAGTGTTTATGTTATCATTAGTGAAAGACCTGTCATCAGGGAGGGGAGGCTCAGGGAGAGGGCCCTACTGGATCTCTGTCAGCAAGATCCTAGTCACCCACTCTTTCCAATCGCAATGCTTTCATTTTTTTGCAGGAATGAATAGCAACCATTCACTTATATAAGAAGTAAAGGGGCAATTCTGAGGTAAGCCTGGTTCTTGCCCTTGGTGACCCCAACCATCAAGTCTGTTTCTTTCTGCAGAACAACATCTTGGACTCTTTTTCTTAGCTGGACTAAAGCAAGACAGAATGATGGAATGATAGATAGATAGATAGATAGATAGATAGATAGATAGATAGATAGATAGATAGATAGATAGATAGATAGATAGATAGGCAGAGAGAGAAAGAGGATATCTATCTATCTATCTATCTATCTATCTATCTATCTATCTATCTATCTATCTATCTATCTATCTATCTCTTTATCTATCTATCTATCTATCTATCTATCTATCTACCTATCTATCTATCTATCTATCTATCTATATGTCTATATTTATATCTATCTATATAATATATCTATTTATCTATATGTGTGTGTGCATGTGTGCGTGCGTGCGCAACACACCCACCCACATATATACATACATACATGTGTGTGTGTGTAATATTTGCTTTCTACTTCCTATTCAAAATAAACAATTATTTAAGACCAGAGTAAACAAAATATACTACATCAAACACACCCTATGCTATCACACCCTACCAATCATATTTGTCTGTATGGTACAGTACAGTACATGGTTACAAAAAGCTTAGAACACCTCAGTTAGGTGTAACTGAGGGCTCTGTTACAACTAAGGACATTTGTGAACTTTTCTCACCTTCCCTGTAGGCTTGACCTCTGATCCGTTTGTTGAAAGCCTGTCCCTGAATATGTTTGGCGTTCTCTTGTTACCAGCTTGCTGTTTGTTCCCCCACCCCACCCTTATAGCCCAAAATAATTTTTCAAAGCAGACCTCTTGCCTGGAGTGCTGATGGACTGGCCGGCCTTGGAAAGCATGAGTTGTTGTGTGGGAAGACCTATGCATGACCCCATTCTTGGACCTCTGGACAGCCCAAGCCTGTCCTTTGGTGAATTCATTTAGGGTTGAACTTTCCGTGAACCAAAGCTCGAGAGGAAGAGGAGCTAGCAGGACAAGGCAGACAGAAGAGCAGAACTCTAGGCAAACCCATCAGGCTGAGTAAATATTGAATGAAACCACGTGAAGATTTGAAACGGAGCTGTCAGACTAATATGTAAACTGAAGAAAAGATAGGTATATTTTTCCGAGCCACAAAGAAGACACCAGTTCATTCTAAATACAGCAAGGCTAGGCTCAAACCTACAGGGAAATTATTATCTGTATGTTGGAGTGGGGAGTGAGGCATGGGATTTAATTTGGGTTCCGCTAAAGAATTCCTGGGCGAGCAACAAACAAGAAAGTAACCCTGCACTTTGTCTTTTGAGACTTTCCTGCAGTTGCAAGGGCCAGAAGCGGTCAATTGATTTACTTAATTTGATGAAGTAACAGACGCATAGAATTATCAGTGTTACGTTATCTTGATCAAACAGGGCCGCGGTGTGGCTCAGGCTGTAAGAAGCCTGTTATTAAACACAGCCGCCTGCAATTACTGCAGGTTCTAGTCCCACCAGGCCCAAGGTTGACTCAGCCTTCCATCCTTTATAAGGTAGGTAAAATGAGGACCCAGATTGTTGGGGGGGCAATAAGTTGACTTTGTATATAAATATACAAATAGAATGAGACTATTGCCTTACACAATGTAAGCCGCCCTGAGTCTTCGGAGAAGGGCGGGATATAAATGTAAAAAACAAAAACAAAAAAAAACAGAACCAGGGGTTTCAGAAAGAATTGTTTTCTTGAGGAGATACAACATTTACTGCTTAAACAAAAATCAGGCATCAGCACATGAGAAATTTCATGGTATTGTAATCAGTGTTCAGGAGACATCACTTCACTTATATTTTAATATGTTTTGTTTTCTAATACAGATAGTCCTGAACTTACAACCACAATTGAGCCCAAAATTTCTGTTGCTGAGCAAGGCAGTTGTTAAGTGAGTCATTGCCCATTTTATCACCCTTATGCCATGCCCGTTAAGTGAATCACTAGAATTGTCAAGTAAGTCATTCTATCATTAAGCAAATCTGGCTTCCCCCCATTGACTTTGCTTGTCAGAAGCTCCCTAGGAATGTTGCGAATGACAATCCCAAGTCTCCAGGTTGCTGCAACCATCGCAAATATATGCCAATTTCCAAGCATCTGAAGTCTGATCATGTGACTATAGGGATGCTTCAATGGTCATAAGTGTGAGAACTAGTCATAAATCATTTTAATTTTGAATGGTCATTAAACAAATGGTTGTAAGTCAAGGATTACCTGTGAATACATACATTTTTCTCCAAGTTTACTTAAATTTTCTGAGACATTCAGGCAAGTACAATTCTTACTAGCTTTCTGCAATGTCTTCCCTTCCAGATGCATTAGGACTGCAATTTCCAGAATACAGTAGTCCTCGGTTTATGACTACAATGGAGCCCAAAATTTCTGTTGTTAAGCAAGATGCTGGTTAAGTGAGTTTTGTCCCATTTTACAACTGCTCTCGCCACTGTTGTTAAGTGAATCACTACAGTTATTAAGTTAGTAACACAGCTGTTATATGAATCTGGTTTCCCCATTGGCTTTGCTTGTCAGAAGGTCACATCACATGACCCTGAGATGCTGCAACTGTCATAAATATGAGCCAATTGCCAAATGTCCAAATTTTGATCATGTGACCACAGAGATCCTGAAATGGTTGTACGTGAGAAAAACAGTGATAAGTCATTTTTTTTCAGTGCTATTGTAACTTTGATCGCTCACTAAATAAATGGTTGTAAATTGAGTACATGCATTGTGCATGATGGGATTTATAGACTTGGCACATTCAGTTGAGAAGGGTTTCTATACCCTATTCTCATGATCACAATGGAGGTGAAACATGACATTTTCAGTCTTGATGGAAGTTATTTGCAATCTAATAAATGAGTAACATGTGTATATTTATTGTGAACCACATGCCACCTGAATGAGCTCCAAGCATTATAAATGTATAGAAAGCAGTTCTTCTCTGCAAAGTGTTGCAGCTAAATCAACTAAATTCCAATTTCCAAATTAACTTCTACTCTTAACAAAGATATTCTAGGCTACCTTATTTCACCTTTTTCCAAGTTGTCCTGCAGAAACATACACATTTCTTCTGATAAATCTTTTGGTAGAAATTTAGTAGATATACATAATTATATGTTTCAAGTATGACACTAAATGAAAAACAACATTTATTGGCATTTCAGAATTCAAATCTGAAGACATTTCAGTTTGGAAATTAGTGAAGAAAGCAATCATTACCAAAAAAATGTTTTTCCTGACCTGGCTCAGGAGAAGCTGTCAACTCAACATCTCCTATTCGAGGGACAGAACTGAAGGGCTTACAGATAAATTGACTGTAGTATCAGAGACAAGATAGGTTCTTGCTTAGAGTGTGTAAAACTGCCCCTCATCAAATACAAACCTACCTTCCAAGATCTTGCTACATCCTCTGAAAACCCAATATGTTAACTAAGACAGCCATGTCTTAGTTTTATGATAGATAAGTGCCAGCTTTCTTTAGGCGTCCCCTACCATTCTCAGAAGATATGGAAATAACTCATATTCTGAAATTCCTTCAAGGAAGGCTACCAGATCCAAGCGGCTAATGTCTGGACAGCAGCAAAGAGCTAATGTTCTGCTTGCTGCCATGTAGGAGTCACCTGGATTTTTTCAACCCAAATCTGGCACCTTAATTCAACCAACTATAAAACTCATAATGAAACATAAGAAATAAGGTGTCTTTGTCCACGATGTAGTCAAGGAAGTAATAAATAAAAGTGGGCTAGAAATAGCTGTTATTTAACAAAATGCATTTTACACAAGCAAAAAGTTATTATTTTCGTCAACTGTCAGACTTATTAAAGGTTAGCTCTTTGATTAAACTCTAAGGAGTTTGCTTAAAGAAATAGCATATAAAGTGACAGTGTGCAAGACACCATTTTTCATTACGGTTGCCTGTTGTTCAGACAAACTGTCACAAACACCAGAAAAAAACTGGGAAGCTAAACTTTTAGTTCAGAAAAAAAGTTGCAAGTTGACCAAAAGTCCTCTCTTTCTCCCCTTTAAATAGGAAGTGGTTTCCTAAGATCAAAAGGCTTCACATGGTGAGAACAAATGCTTTAAGGCAAGGAAGAGAGAGGAATCCCACCAAGGGCTAAGAACAGATGTCACTGACATACTTGCCAGGGTGCCACACAGTCTCTTGAACGTCTTTTCTTGCTCCACCGCTTTTAAGGAAATGACTGGGAACTGCTCAATATTCCTTCTGAAGATCTTCATGATTAGAAGAACCAGCTAAGTCACTGTCATAAATTATTTAGAAGCCTTTCCAAAGGAAGGAAGGAAGGAAGGAAGGAAGGAAGGAAGGAAGGAAGGAAGGAAGGAAGGAAGGAAGGAAGGAAGGAAGAAAGAAAGAAAGAAAGAAAGAAAGAAAGAAAGAAAGAAAGAAAGAAAGAAAGAAAGAACAGCTTGGGAATTTCTTTTAATTTGTAATAATGAAGGAACTCCAGCTGCTTTGAGAAAGACTGTGGTTTTAACAGATTAACTCAAGATCCATGTCAGAAATGTTTGCCTTACAGATTCATGTTCACACAGATACCTATACACAAAATCCTTCCTGTATCCAGAGCTACTTAAGTGAGTATGGCAGTCCTATTTCCCCCATTTTCATCTTTACTTTAGGAAAGAGGAAAACAGGAATGGGAGACATAAGGCAGGTAGTGAATGGAAAAGATGAGATAATAAATAACGAGAAAATAGATAAAACAAAAATGAGAGGTAATAGGGAGATGAGATGAAGCAATGATACCACAATGGACAAAAGGGCAAAGAAAAAACAAAGACAACTGGATGGAATGCTTATGAAAAAGGATTTTAACTGAATTAATAGAAAAAATAAATAATGGGCAAAAAGAAGGCCGGATCTCATAATTGTTTAACAATTTAAACAATTTAAATTCATGGATTTAGAATTTCAGTAGCTTAATAGTACAATTCTGTGCTTTATTTATTCACAAGTAAATTTTGCACATTTAGTGATCTAATACTCATAGGTAAATGTACATAATTCATAATTATGTGCATAATTCCTCCTTCAACAATTAGTTGGCATTCTTTGATCATTGTGTTATGTCTGGTCTGTGACCAAAATAAAAGATTGAATTAAATTCTATGACTACTGTGTTCTTTTCTAATGTTTCCTCTGCAGGGTGTTTTGCTTCTATGTTTGTATGTGTGTCTCTGTGTGTGTGTCTCTTGGAGTTACTGCATTCTGTTTATATCTCTATGTCTATATTAGCTACATTTTATGAAAACAGAAGTAGAAGAGATAGTGTAATATAATGGTAATGTGTTGGATTAACCTTGGGCCAATCCCTGTTTGTCAACCTAGCATACCTCAGAGAAATAAATTATGAAATAGAAATGGATCAGAAATCATGAAATCATTATGAAATCAAAATGGATCACATTTTGAGCTCCTTTAGAACTAAACAATAATAATAAATAAGGCTTGAATCTGAAAGACAGAGATTAAGAAAAGCAGTGGTATTTAACAAAAGACAAGAGCTTCTATCTGGAGAAAATGGAACAGTAACCCTGAGATTGAATGGAAACAAGAGGACAAGAAAAGATTCCCTCCAGTTTTGCTGCTTCTGAAGGAGAGGAAAGCTTGACATATGCAAAAGAAAAAAGAAAAAAAAGAAAAGAAATACCAGCAATTTCCTTTGAATTTTAGATGAAGCCCAGAAGAGTTGTTTTGTATCTGGACAAGCTGACACAAGCATGACCTTTTTTAGCTACTTGATTCTATCGGGCTTTGTAAAAAAAGCGGTTAACAAATCAAAACCATGAGTAGATGAGATCTAAAGTATAGTGTAGAAATCCATCTTCGTCAGTAACTTTATCTACATTAGAAGTTTTACTGAAAATGGAAGCCACTTAAAGTGAGAGAAAGACAAAAGAAACTAACACCATTTTCTGTGTACAATTTTAAGGCCCCAGGGCTTTGTGTAACCCTCAAGCCCTCTGAAAGTTTACTAAATTGTCATTCTTAATGTGGCCAAATGGAAATATTATTAAATGATCATATTGCTTATACAGCATGTTATTTGCACATTTATTAAATCATTTATAAGCATTTGTCTTAATTGGCAAACTATTTTGTAATAGCTCTGTTTTGGGAAGTGCAACTCCTAAGCAGTCCACTTAAAGACCAGAAATGTCTTCTGTAAACAATACATTGTCACTGAAATTATTCTTGCTTTCTGATGTTTTGTTGGTACTGAAGATAGAGTGATTTTAGCCTTGGACATGAGCATAGGGATATTTTAAGTATATTTCTTAATTCACATTCAAAATGTGACATTAACTTTTCTATAGTTGGAAACCTCCACCCCCACACCACGCTCTTGAGTAAGGTCATTGATTTCTCCCCTAAAGTTTTATTCACATAATAGTAGCACCATAGTGAATGCTCTGGAATAAGCTGTCAATATCTGCCATTGAGTCACAGCTCAATGACTGAGTAAATAAATGATCCAACTTTAATTCCTAGCATCCCTACTTAATACAATGGAAGGCAAACCTGCAAATGTTGCTTACTTGCATTAGTCACAGAGGACATGGCATATGGTCTGGGATGCCAGGAAGTATAGACCAAAAGCAGTTAGAAAGTTATACATTCCCCACTTCTGGGACAGACAACTTTAGGTGAGACAAGGAAGTGTATGAAAAATCTCAATTCATGATATAGCTATGCTAGGGATGATGGGCCCCAAGCAAGATACGATCTGCGGAATTAAGATATTGGGTCTATTTTCATTTGTCCAGTTCAATGTTTTTTTCTTTAAAATACAAATGAAAAATGTACTATACTGCCTTTGCTCCTGCTTGGTAAGGGGTGAGATGTACACACATGGCAAGTGTAACTGTGGGACCCCTAGCACAGTGCTATTTTGTTGCCTAGTGATCTGGCCTTTCCTGGGATATTGGTACTATCCTGAAAAAGGAGTGGAGTGGAGTGGGTGAGAAAAGAACAGATAAACAAATCATTAGTTCTAAGTCCTGAGAAAAAGTAAACTTTATTTATTCTGAGGTAGTTTTGGTTCCAAATATAAAGCATGGAGAGGAGACACTGTCTCTAGTTTCATCTTAAAATTCTAGATTATTGCATTAGAATCTAAATAATACTAATTAAAGGTAGCAATGAAAAAAATCAAGTTTTTAAGTTTTGTTCCATACCAGCCCTCCAGCCCCCAATTTATTACTTCTTTACTGGTTTTTAGCATTTTCAACCAGCATGGAAAGCAAAATATGGAGGAAAAGTGTTGAAAGTTAATATTCATAGGTCTGGGGAAAAAATCCAACATCTCTGCTCCATTTCCACCCACATTAATAGGAAAAAAGGATAGGGTAAATACAATAAATAGAGGAGAATCTGTTAGTATACATAGATTCAACCCAAATTCATCCTGCATAAATAAAGTCTTAAGTAAGATCTTGAAGGGTTGGAGCCATATTTATCCTAAAATTAGATATGACTAACAAATCCCATTTATTTCATAAAAATCAAACGCAACATCATGACATACATAACTGGGAGATTCCTGCCTTTTATATATAGTATGTGAAGCAAGCACTGCTTTATAAGTCATTTCTGCTAATTATAAAGTGAAATTGTTTTCCAATTTAATACATCATGTAAAACAATTCTCTTCCAATAGTGAGTGTCTGATCGTGAACTAGATAGCTACTGCTCCCTGGAGAAACCCTTCCTTTGCTTTATGCATGCATCCCTCTAACCCTTGATCTGTTTGTGCAGCAGGCTGTTTCACAGGCTGATAGATTGTAAAGCATCTTTACAGATCAAAATATGATTCTCCAAGGTGGGCATATCCTTCATCCTTTTGGCCATCAGTTTGGAAGAACACTCCCACATTCCCATACACATGAATACACTACCAATAAGGATGCAGTCCTAGACACACTCTCTCTAATAGTTCAATCCTGTTAAACTCATTGAGGCTTCCTTCAGAGCTGACATGCTTAGTGATGCAATGCTCCAGTCATCTGAATAAGCATCATTGAAGGAAATGGGACTAGCTTAAATATACAAAGATTTGGACTGAATATCAAGAAAGAGAAGGAAAGATATTTTGGGATTCTCTTCCCTTTGAAATTCTTTGCATATCAAAGGAATTGGAGTCTCCTTTCAGGTTGAAATGGATTCACTGAGTTATTTCAATCCAATTCTTTGGGATTATTGTTTTGTTTTGTTTTTTACTAAAGTAAATGAAGTCCAAAGGAAGGAATTTACTTCCCTAATAAGAATGTTTAGAATTTGGGGCTTCCATCTTATTTTATTTGGCTGATGGATGGATTTAAACAAACTTCAATATTTGGGTTCCAAAACCTGAGACCTGAAGCAGACCTTCTCCAAAATGGTTAATTTCTATAGAAAATCTTAGTGCTCTCTACATGTGTTGAAATATGACATCCAAGAAGTCTCAGGTATTATG
Organism: Ahaetulla prasina; assembly: GCF_028640845.1. Lineage (NCBI taxonomy): Eukaryota > Metazoa > Chordata > Lepidosauria > Squamata > Colubridae > Ahaetulla > Ahaetulla prasina. The sequence goes on along the minus strand of NC_080542.1, from coordinate 37,362,919 downwards.
CCTCATCTGCTAATTGGGAGTCAGCATCAGTGAACTCAGTAAAGCTTGTCCTTACTTAGTCGGTAGGACTGGCATGCACACCTGCATATTTAAGGTTTTGTTTCCCCTTCTCCAAGTGTTATATCCTCAGGCTCCTTGGAAGGAAGTTTTTCAATGGCTGGTTGAGAAATCTTTGAGTTTATAGGTTTGCATATTTCTAAATTAATCTGAATTAACAGTTGCCTTTTCCTTTGTTTTATCTAAAAACCCACTTAAGAAGAGATGAGCTAACTAAAACACTAGTGTATAAATAGGGCATTCCAGCATATTCCCACAATCATACTCTTGATGCAATGTTGGTTGTGAATTTAGAACTTTGGCATTGGCTTCAAAGGCAAATCAAAAACAACACATACTTTTTCACTTCCCTTTAGTGGATTTTTCATTCCCACAGCCAGTATGGACTAGCTAATACATAAAAGCAATTTCAGCCAAAAATTAATGTGGATGAGCAATAGTTAAGATGCAGAGGTATCATCTTCTAATGCAAAATTGAAGTTGGGTGGAAGGAAAATTATTTCTCCAAAGGCCTCTTGTTTCTCTTCTCTTACTATACATCTCTATTTTTTTTTTAAATATTTTTTTAAAAAAATTACAGTAGTGAGTATTTTTTATTAAAAAAAACTACTCACTACTGTGAGACTAGTAAGAAAGGATATAAAACAAACAGCAAAGCAGACAGAAAAAATAATCTTACCTCTGTAATTAAAGTCTCTTGGCTGTTTATGAAAAAAAATGTTATTCCCTTCCTCCAAATTTCCTATTACTGAAAGTGTATTTCCTAACTTTCAGGGAGTGGATGGAGGAAGGAAAAGAATTGTCCCTGAGATGTTAGATGTAGTAAACTAACCTTTAAAATATAGACTGTTCCAGTTCTTATGAGAATGAGAAATAAAAGGAGGGCATAGCAAGACAGAGAGAAAGGTTTAAAGCTCTGTAGAGAGGTCCCTCTTCTATCTCGTGCTTTAAAAAAGGAAGGAGGGGAGGAAGGAAAATGAGGTATTTAAAATGAGGTATTATAATACCTTGTTGATATTCTAGTGATGTGAGATTACATTCACATTCGTGCTACTCCAAGCTAGAAGTAACAAAGAAACATATAATACATGAATCTGACAGCAAAGGCGTAGAAACACAAGTTTAAGGGGAGATAACTTCAAAATCTATATTTTATGAGCAATCCTGTTGGAAGTCGTTTGTATAATTGTAACTAACTCTTGAGTATCCAGGGGGGGGAAATGTGCAAAAGCTCCTGTATCTCTACATTCGAAAATACGCGTTTCTTTTTCATAAGAGGGCGCTTGTGCATAGATATCATATGCGCGGGTGTTCGTGATTCTTTCGGGTGGGTTTGTCTTTTGTGCCCATAAGTTTAGGACCGTCCATTCACTTTAAAAACCGAGCAGCTGCCTCTTTGAAAGGGGAGGTTACTTCGGTGGGCAGGACTCGACCTAACTAGCCCTCCTTCCCCTTCAAGAGGACACCGAGCTCGGAGAAGCTTCGGGAGTGGAGGGCCCGCTGGATCTGTCCGACGACGCAGCCTCGCTGCTTTCCTTGGTAGAATCGCGGAAAGCCGCGGCGGCAATGGGATGGGGACCAGCCAATCCTTCCTTTTCCCTCTTCTTCTGTTTCATCCTCCGATTCTGGAACCAGATTTTTACCTGAGTCTCGTTCAACTCCAAAGTAGCAGCGATCTCCACCCGCCTAGCTCGAGTGAGATACTTGCTGAAGTGAAACTCTTTCTCCAGCTCTGTCAGTTGTTTGGTGGTGAAATTGGTCCGGATCGTGCTGGCATGGACGGCTAATCCATAGTCAGTCACTTTTGCTGCTGGGATGAGCCAGAAACGGAGAAAGAAACAATCAAACCATTGGTTAGAATTATTTCCAAAATAAATCAGCAATCAGCTGATATTAATTAATCTCTGATATAAACCCAGATAGAAGCAGGTGTGTGCCTCGCAAAAGTCCAGTCCTTTGAAGATGTTGAGTGGCCCCTTTTATTTTAGATGTATTGTATTATACGACATACTTTCAAGCTGGCATGGAAATTGTGATACAACACACCTTGGAGGGCATCAACTTGAAAAGCTCCTTCTATATATTCTGGGCATAGTTTGAGCCTTTCAGAAATGGGAGCTTAACTTTCATGGCAATCCATTCACTCCCCATTAAGATTTTTTCAGTCCCTAATTCTAGGTTTAGGAAAGATTGTGCTCTGATCTGTATGGTACAGATTATGTTCTGCACTTTATATTTATAAAAGAATTCCTGCAGGGTTTTGGCACAAAAGTTTATTTATATTGTAGATTAATCAATTCTCTATCAGGCTGATTTGGAATAAGTAGGGAAATAATCTGATCTAGGAAACAAAGTTTAAAAAAACTCAGATCAGGTTGATAAGACCTTCAGCCCCTTCAGCCCAAAACACTAGAGTCTTTTTAATGCCCTGGGAAAAGACACTCAGAGATGTTTAGCCTTGAAAGAAACTTCTGCCTCTGTTTAAAAGTTTTTCTCCTAAATCCTAACCTGACAAGATTCCATATGTTTCATGCTGAGGCAACAGTATGTTGTGTCTGTAGAAAGACATTTCCCACCAACCTTATTATATACTAAAAATATTGGGAAGGAAACTCAGCCTTACTGGCAGTTGATGGTCCAATATCTTATCTATGATTGGATTTCTACATAGCAATAAGCCATGTAACAAGTCTCTGAAAACCCACAGTTCACACAAGCCATTACAATATCAACACAAAATAAATTGCACTTTGACTTATGTGTGAACTCACCTTTAATGTCAGGGCTACCTCACTCAAATTGTTTCAACATATTCTGTGCAGACCAGGGTTTCTTAATCACAATTTCTGAATTGAGGGACATTAGTTCTGTTCCTGATTTGTCTCCCCTGCATCTGATCAAAGTTGGGTAAGATGAAAAATAATAATCTGGACCAATCTAGGCAGGACCAAGGTCCAAAATAAACCCAATTTATTTCAAAGGGGAGGGAATCACTGATTAGTGTGTGGCTTTTGAAGGATTCAAAAAGCAACTCAAATGATGAAGGCAATTGCATAAACATTAATCTCAACCAACTCCTATTAGATGACCCTATTCAAAGAATAGCACCTAATAACATCCTAACTGGGTTGGTCTTCCATGAACAAGCAGCTCTTCTGCATGTATGTTCATCTATTTCATGCGAATGCTTTTTTCTGGCTTTTAATCCCTGGTTAATAGTGGTAGAAAGAAGATTTCCTTCTTCAGGGCTGGGTCCATCTAGGACAAGGATTATTTTCTGGTGAATAAAAAGACAACTCTGATTTTCACTAGGAAATATAAGACGAACTAAATCTCCCCTGTGCCAACATCTCTTTGGGTAACCATGGATCAAAATATGGAAGCAGAATCAAATGAGAACAAAGCTATGAGCTATTGTAGCTCCTGAATGTTCAGAAACTCTCCATTTCCAAAACTCTAAATCAAGATTAGATAACCTTCTGCCTCCAGATGTTGTTTTTTGGGGTGGGACTTCCACTGTAATAAGCCTCAGTCAGAATTGTCAGAAATGTTGAGAATTCTACAAAGTACCTATCATTTGCTTGCAGTTGCTCTAATCTACCTGGATTTTTTTACTGATTCAAACAGCTTTGGGAAATATTTTTTCTGCCTTATCTATCATATTAGAAAACAAATAATACAATGGCACTAGCTGCCCCATCACAGAACCATAGTTTCTGAAACTCTTTCACCTATTCTTTTGTAAGTTCACATGTATCATTATACTTCCATTTTTCTTTTCCTGCAGTTTGAACCAATTGCTTCCCGAAACTATCAATTGCACAATCACCAAATGAGTCTGGCCTTCTCTTTTCCATTTGGCAACCCTGGAAATAGAGAAGTCTCTCCCATCTCAACTATTCTCAAACTGGCCTTACTTCCTTCTTTCCTCCTTCTTCCTACCACCCCTCCCTTCATCTTATGATTTGCCTTCTCAGACCAAGGTTAATGATGGAGTGGCATTCCTGCTTTCCAGGAGCAGATTCTCTTTTCAACAGTAGCCATCTGAGAAGATGTCTCTGGAGTCTCTAGTGTGAGGTAGATGAGGGAATCCTGAGCTAATGCAGAAGCCTCATTCCCACTTGCTTCCTTTGTCCCCTTCCCAATCCCCTTTTTGATAGGATCCTGGTAAGGCAGCAATATGAACATACACTCATCTCTCTGAGTGTCCAGGTTTGTTAGAGATTTACCTGTTCTGGGAGGATTCCTTTTCACTTTCATCCAGTCGAAGGTCTGGCTGGTGGTAGCAGTGGCAGCAGCAACCGCAGCAGCCGCAGTGGGACATGGATGGGCCCGGCAAGCTCTCGGCTCTTTGTTCTCAGATAGAGGTGGGGAAAGATTGCCCAAAGCCCCTTGCAAGTATCCCCCCTGATCAGAACCATATTGATGTGGTTGGAATTGGCCGGGGGTGGCTGCACAAAAAGCATCAGGTATACTTCCCACTAGATGGGAAGAGGAATGGGAGGAAGCTGCAGCCAAGCTGGCAGGGTAGGCCGAGGTCTGAAAGTAAGATCCATCCGTCTCTGGGGAGCCATGGTAGAACTGAGGGTTGGTGAAGCTGGGGTTGCAACCCGAGTTTGCGTATCCCCCCCCTCCTCCTTGGTGAGAGGGGCTGGTGAAGGAGATACCAAGGTTAGCTGGGCTGTGAGGAAGAGGAGGAGGAGGGTAGCTGGGGCCCTGTTGATGGTGGGCATTGGGCCCAATAGCACCCACCCCTATCACCCCAAAGCGCCCATCTGACTGATAGCTGTCACAGGCTGGAGTGGTACCTGAGCAGGCTGGGTAGGAAGTGGTCCCTTGGTCGAGGTGCTGGTACTCCTTGGGCGGGTAGGCACTCATCCCACGGTTACAAATTGCATAGTCTAAAAAGAAGTTCATTCTAGGTATTGTTCCTTTGCCAATGATGGAAGAGGGTTGCCCTGTTTTATGGGGATTCCTTCTGCCCTACAACCTTTAGATAGTATGTCAAAGTTAACCAGGGGGGAAAAGGGAAGAGAGAGAGAGAGAGAGATCAAGAGAACCACCCTTCCCATCTATGGATCTCCAGGCTTAAACCCCCCCTCCTTCCTGAAGCTTTAGAATGGGGGATGGGAGAAGGTGGTGGTGGGGTGGAAGGGGATCTAAACCACGTGGTTCCCTTCAAGCCCAATGAGCAAATGTCTCCCAAACTTTGTCAGATATCTGCCATCATCCATCAAGTCCTTGGCATTTGCATGACAAAGGGACTTCAATCAAACTTTTCCCCATCGATCTGATTAACAACATGGATACGTCAAAAGGTTTTTCCCTCAAAGACTTTGGAAGAGGGGTAGAAAAAGGAAGTGATAGAAAAGAGGTTGGGGGAGGAAGAAAAGAAGGGGAAAGTTAGAACTATTCAAAGTCTATTCTATGTGTTAGAAAAGACGGTGACAAAAATCATCAGAACTTTTCTTCTTTACTGAAACAAAAAGAGTTTTCACCCCATTTCTGCTATAAGGGACTCACCTAACAGAAAGAAATGTATGTGTGTGTGAAAGAGAGTAAGAGGTATTGAAGACTTCTTTATGATAGAAAATGTTCCTTTTCCTCATTAAAAAATAATCACTGAAGAGATACTTAAACATTTATGGGGTTTGCTTAAAATGTCTTTTGCCTTCTCTTAAAAAAAAATCCAAATAGCTTTGCTTTGCATATCGCCTTTGTGTCTAGAAGCAGAGTTCTTAAGAGCAATTTAATTCAATCAACATTCTAATGAGTTGTGAAATAAAGTTAGAAACACAATTGTGTTTTGTTGAAAGGGGAAAGGAGAGAAAGGCAAATGAAATTGAAATTCGATCTACCCTATCCATCTATTAGTTATTTATTTGCTCTGACTAGCCATCCATTTTCCATCTCTACCCCTGATATCATTTGCAATCTCCTTCTATTTTTTTATTCAATAAAAAGCTTGTAGCTGCTGGACTTTGATTTGTCTGTTATTGAGAGGGGGGAATTTTAATTGTTGCAAATCATTCTTCACACTTAAATAAAGACAAGCAAACAACTCCCAAAGGCCACTTTCAAAGCCACCATTTCTTAATCCTGTTTTGCACTAGATGAAGAGCAAAGAGTCCCTTCCTTTTTTTATGGCAAGTAAATAAAATAGGTGTTTTGAAATAGGTGCTTATTGCTTTAGGAAGCAAAGGAAAACAAGCTGTTTTTGTTGAGCACACAGAAACTTCACCTTTTCATTTACCTTCCGGATAAATGTTGGTCAGAAACAAATCCTCAGAGTTGCGAAGCCAGAGTTGCTGGCTCTTAAATGAACTTTTGGCCTATTTCAACCTCTGGTTCTTTCCCCCTGGGCTGTACAGCCAGTAAATATCCTGACAAGTAACAAATGACTGTAGGCGTTAGCCTGCAAGTTACTCTTGTCTTCCATGTGCTAACAAGTAAATAAATGTTGCTGCCTTGGCTTTCCATTATATTCAGCATCCCAGAGTGGTTGAGCTTCTTCCTCTTTGTCAATACACGTGGGCCAAATGAGGAGATTCCCTTGGAAAAGAAAGTCCGTAATTACCCATTTATGAACTCTAGAAATCAAGGACGCTCATGTCTCAAGCAGAACCGAGAAGAAAAAAAGGAAGAACGGGAGACTGGGTGATGGAAAGGCATTGGAGTCCTCTGGAAGGCTATATAAATGGAGTGCCAATATCGTATATGTGATTAGAGGGAGCATCAGAACTTCCATTTATTTTTGTAGTTACTTTAAGGAAGTGAAGGACAAGGAGACCAACCTCTCAGAAAGATTTATCTTCATATAAGACAAGGTGTCTTATAAGACAAGGTGTCACTGAGGCTATCCTAATGATGTCTGTACACAATGAAATAAATGAGGGGTTCAAGGAAAGAAAATCAAGAAAGACATACCAAGTGAGAAAAATTTAAATTAAACCTGGGGAAGGATTAGAGACGTTTACATTTTTTATAAAAATGCATTTTATGAGAAAATATTTGCACTAGAAAATATGTGTAATAAATTTCTTTTGGGTCATTCCCTAATTAACAAGAGTTAACTTCAGATTTTGTCTTTAAATCCCGGTCTTTAAATCCCAATCAAATTAAGTTTCCTGCATTACAAATCACAGGTTTTTGGTTGGAAAAACTGTTTCTTTCCTTATTATTTCCTAACCAAGGATTACTAAAAGCTTCAGGTGCAAAGTGGTCTTTAAAGCCAGTGAAAACCTTGGGAAGTTTGTGCTCCCAGACCTGTGGATGCCATCAATAAGACCCTTGTCCAGCACAAAAATTAGGAACAGTAACAGCAACTGAATGCTATCGGGGGCTTCTCATGAGCAGGTCCTCAGTGGGAAGGCTTGCTAACAGGGATGACGGTCCTGCCTTTGGCAGAATGGAAGGGTCCAGGAAGAATTCTTTTCTTTTTTCCTCTCCCTCTCCTGTCTCTTTGCAATATAAAACTAAAACCAAGTATCTATTTATCCTTCCCACCCCACCCTGCATCCTACTCCCTTTAGAAGGATGGCCTGTTAAAAAGAGATGGCAAATTACTGTCATGGAGAAGAAGTTTTAAATATTTTTTTCCGGTTTAAAGCCCAAATAAAAATAAGGATCGTTTATTAAATCCAGTCAATGCTTTCGAAGTTGAAACGGTGGTGGGAAAGGAAGGTTTCAAAGAGTTATTTGAGCAAGGCTTTAAGAAACACCAGGAGAAAAAAACAAAGAGTTATTTTGAGTCCTGTTCCAGTTGTGGGAAGGCGGTTCTTTAAAGGCTGGGAGAAGCAAGCCCGGAAGGCTAACCATTAGGTAAGGAAATTCTACCGGAGCTCTGAGTTCCATATTAAACCGTAGCGAAAAAAGCGGGATAGGAATTGGAGGGGGGGGAGGGGAATACAAGAAAGAGGTCGTAAATGGTCAGCGCATGGTTTAAATCAACATCCTGAGTGCCGTTTCCTGGTATAAAGAAAACCTTAATTCTGACTCAACAGGAAAATGTTTCAGTTTTGCAGGGAACAGAAGGTCCAGCAACACCGTCCCTAGGCCGACGAACAAACTCTTCCTCGATTTGCAGATTTTCCATTTGTTGGTTTCCTTTTCCTAAATCCTTCAATCTTCTCCACCAAAGGTTTGTCATCTGGCAAGGGATACCGGCAGTTAGGCATAGCTTAAGGAGAGGAAGGAAGGCATGCTCTTCCTGCTACAATCATTTGGTTCACAGAATTATGAATGTTAAAATTCATGCCACATAAACTAGCTTGCACTGGTCCAGTTAAAAGTGCTAAATTTGAAGCAGGCATGGGCGCTTCGAATATATTGCAATTACAATTCTCCTTTCGGAAACATAATCCAGGAAAGACCATTTAGTGTCGATTGATCTCTGGATCTAGAAAGTTCTCTCCTATCCCCCCCCCCCACACACACACACACGTCGGAGCAACTGGCTGCTAAACCGCCAGGTTTGCCTCCCTCTGGAGCTCAGTGGCCGCTCACCATCTGCTCCTGAATGGTGCTGATTTTCCCACCCTCCACCGCCACCATCCTCTTCTGCCTTGCAAAGTATCTTGTGTCCCAAGAATCTTGGAAGGCGATTTCATGCTTGCAAGTAGACACAAAAAAAAGTCTGATTTCCACTTAGGAAAAGTTTGTAACTAGCTCTTCATAAATAGATGTGGATACCTTCTAAAAAGGTTTTATAACAACTTTTCAAAAAGGAAATGAGGGTGCAAAGGTTCATTCTGAAGGCAGGCAAGAACAGGCAGTTATGAATTTTATCTGAATTCAGATACTCTTTGGAGAAGAACACCCAAATTCCTTCTCACTAAATTTTCAAAAACGTTAAATATTAAATTACAAAGGTTTAAATTAATTTTAAAGCTACATTATGTGGTGTTAATTATGAGTGCCATCAAAAACCAATACAATATTGGCAGTTATGAATGGTAGAGCATCAATGAAGAGAATATATGTTTAATCATTTGAATAATTTTCTAATTCTTAACCATTTTAGAAGGGTTTGTGGAAGCCGTATTTCAAAATATCTGGACAGCCTCAAATGTTGGTATGGTATCAAATGACAGTGATATCCTAAAGTAGAAGTTAATTTTCATCTAGTTCTTATGAATATATTGCAATATATTTATTGGCTATTTGCTCTTATTGTGACATCAACCTTATAATGATATAAGTCATATTTTACATCAGTTTCTCCCCTGGATCTGCAGCTTATTCAACCTGCGTGCTTTACATATGTATGGCTTTAAGTCTTCTTAAGCAATAACCATGTTTTTTGAAAAATGCAGCACTTAAAGCATTCAAACTGAGAAGTTCCTATTGGGGAAGACTATACTACCAAGTAGAGGAGTAAGAAATAACTAAAAAGATAACTAATGTAGTCCAGTCGAGGAAGATGGAGATATTCTCGATCTCTCTCCTCTTCTTTAGGAGGCAACTTACGGTATTATTTTCTCATTTAATATGTGTAGAGCCTGACATGGCCATGCCCCAATAAGGATTTTTATAAACGCACATCCTTTGTCTCATGTACTTTGTCTCGTAGCTGAGGCAGCTTAAAATAGCCTTTTGCAATTCTTGTTTTAAAGGGGTGTTTTCCCTATTCTTCAACAAAAGTTTTATAATCTATCAAGTTTAACTGATTATATGGTTTATGATGCAGTCAGTGGTTGGGCACTTCAGGCCGCTGCTGCTGCATGCTTCTTCCATCTGGTTGCTGGACTGCATCTTCCATGGCACTTGGGATTCAGGAAAGACTGGGCATCTGGCTTCCATAGAAACCTCTGCATGCATAATGCCTGACAGACATTTTCCAAAGATACTATCAGCTGTTACGCGAGTCCTTATATACGTAGTTTTAGTTTAGTGTTTTTTTTTTCAAAGATCCCACTACTGTTTTTAAACATGGGCTTTTCACTTTTAAAAAAGCACTAGACCTAGGTTTAAAAATAGTATTAGTGATCTCTTGAGAGAGTACTACTTCTTTGTGCTCAGAAGATAAATTTAAGCTGGGAAATGGAATATGGGTTCTGCCAGCTATATGTTGCTACTTCTGTCACCAGTAAGTATATTAAAGGTATTCTGTTGCTCCTGCCCCAAGGAATTTCACATTTTAACTGCATTAATAAGTTTGGGGAAGGGGACAACATCATTTTTCCTACCCCTATGTCATTTTTACACTGCCAGCTTTAGTTAGTCACTGCCAGTACTAAAATTCCCTTTTGATATTAGTCTTTGCTGATCACCCCCTTCTTTTTCACTCCACACCCTCCACTGCACCTCTTATCTTCCAGATGGCCTGGATGTTTGTATACAGGTTTAGTGCAATTTCAGAAGACGGCTAAACTCATGTTCAGAAATTGTCTAATTGGAAAGTCAATTCAGTTTCTTCCTTCGTGCCCCTTTTCAATGCCTATGATCCTTCAGCCATGTTATTTTTGGGGACATAAGGTTAATGCTTTTTTCAGAAACACATTTACTCACCTATCCTTACCCACTACACTTTATGGACAGCAAATGGCAGCTGCTTTTCTACTAGCAATGATAACCAGCCAGAGGGAAAATGGAAGCAGAGAGGAATAACCAGTCCTGCATTAAAACAGTAAGGACAATACTACCACTTGCTAGCCTTTTTACAGAGATAGAACAAAGAACAATGAATTGCTCTTATGATCTTATATTTCTATCAATCCTTATACTGATACACTTTTCTGCCAGCTTATAGACTAGATACAGGCCTGTCAAACTGGCGGCTCAAGGGCCAAATGCGTCACACATAGGCCATACATATAAAATGGCCATTTAGCTTGGCCCGTTATCCAAAATTCTCCACCAAGGTCCACATACTTGCAAATTTATTTATTTTATTTATTTTATTTGCATTTATATCCCGCCCTTCTCCGAAGACTCAGGGCAGCTTACACTGTGTTAAGCAATAGTCTTCATCCATTTGTATATTATATACATAGTTAACTTTTATTGCCCCCAACAATCTGGGTCCTCATTTTACCTACCTTATAAAGGATGGAAGGCTGAGTCAACCTTGGGCCTGGTGGGACTTGAACCTGCAGTAATTGCAAGCAGCTGTGTTAATAACAGACAGACTTAGTCTGCTGAGCCACCAGAGGCCCTTTATAACAAAATATAACATTTTTTCATTTCTAATATACAAAGTAGTCAACAAATCTAAACATTTTGAGCATTGGTTAATCAAAGAATACAGGATCCATTCCAATAAAGAACAGTAAATTATATTGGGTAGGCCTTAAAAGCATTTCTAAGGCTTTTGATTATATTGTATAACTCAATAACTGTAACAGGAAATTAAAAATAAATTTACTTTCTGAATTGTGTAAACTATATATAAAAAGATAACTTCTAACTTGTCTCAAAACCACACTGTTCCTCTTGATTCATGGTGACTAAATGGACAAATGCTTGTTGTGCCAACATGTTCTCAGAATTCATATCTCTTCCCTGGATATTCTAAGAATTTCTTTGATTCACCTTGTTATCTCACATTTCTCTGTTTCCACCATGCAAAATCATTTTTTCCTTATTTATGAAAAAGCTAACATCTCTCTCAAACTTTAATTCCTGACTTCACAAATACCTGCAAAATGCATTAAACAGATCGGTAATCCAAACCTAATACAACATTACAGGGAATACTGAGAAAAAAGAAATGTCTTTAAAAGGCATGGAAAATATAGAAAGGAAGTTAGTTTCCCAACAGCTAAAATATTACATATGCAATGCTCAAAATATCTCAAAAAAGCATACATGTTGATAGATAACAGACAACTGTATTTAAAGCTAATTAATTAAAAAATCAACTAAATATCAGTGTAAGCTTTTTAATACATTAATGGCTTTACATGTTGGAAAATATATCCACAGCAAAACAATTGTAGAATAGAAATACCCAATTCCAATAATTTTGGAGTAAGAAAATTATGTTTTATAATCCGTCATAGGTTAATCTTTCAGAAAACAAAAAGGCTCAAAATTTTCCTTCCTATCACTGTAATCCATATGTAGTAACATGATAACTTTTGGATTTCATTTTCTATCTTGAGCACTTCTAACACTAATTTAAAGTGTGTGGTTTATTTATGTAATAGAATTGTTCACTGCATAGTAATCTTCATTAATGTTGGGCTTCAGCTTTTAAAATTCCTAGCAAAATAGGCAAAAGCCATACTGACTGGTGGAAAAGTACAAGGTATTTGTTACACACTTAGTGTCTCTATCATTTGAGACTTTCAAATTAACTATTTTCTTTTTGGCTAGTGTACTCGAGAAGATTTTGAAGGTTCCAAACATCAAAAAAATAATGGGATCCCATCAGCGTAATGCAATTAAAAGAGAGAGCGTATTCCATCAAGTATCAGTCTTTTTTCTTCCTAAAAATATTTAATTAGACATTAGCCTTTAATTATATTTACTGCTTCATTTTCACTTGTGTATTTAGAGAGGCGATAGTGACACTAATTATTCTTATCCCCTAAAGCGCAGCCGATAAAAACCTCTCTCTTAATACTCACTTTGACTTGATGAGGATTCTTCCCCTCCCCAATATTATTGTGAAGAAAAGCAATCAGTGAGACTTTTTATTATTAGTGGTATAAAATTCTGCAACAGTCTCCTTAGGAATGCTCAGGGACTGAAGAATCTAGTCTGGGTTCAAGACAGTTAGAAAAATACCCTGCATTATCTTTTTTTAGAGTTTCTCTTATTCTCACAACTGAGAATAAGAAGAAACTTCACAATAAATTATTTTGCATTATTCCTCCTCATTACACTTCTGCATTGATGATCAGAACTCTTGGCAAAACTTTTTCTTCAAAATGGCTTTCATGGAAGCTGGCAACAAGTCAAAACCAACTCAACACATTTTTCTTGAGGACTAATTTGAGTAGATAGGTAGAACGTAATTTTTTTAAAAAAAATTATACACATTTGTCTGGGATTGATAGCATTTTTCCTTGATTACTAGGTATTGTATTGCATGTAGGAAAAACAGCTAGACTGTCAAATGAATTTGGCTAGCAAACTAACAGCAATAAATTAACATAGATAGTGTAGATTAGGCTCTTATTTTACCCATAATTCTGTTTTCATAAAAAAGGAAAGACTGGAAGGAATCTGGATAAGCTACCCACTATCAATTACAGCTGAACTTATTTTTGAGGAGAATCCATTTTCATTTTTCTTTCATGTCTACTACAATGTCTGGCTTTACATTAATTACTACCCACATTAATAAAGGCATTAAATGAGTGTAAAACCTTTTATTTTTTATTCATGTCTTAGTGCTCTTCAAACTGCATGGATAATTTTTCAGAACTTCTTTAATGGGTGGAGACATTTCCATGGTCAGGGCTGTTTTTTAGCAATGATCATTGTACTGCTACTGAAGAAAGCCTATATTAGAAAATCCTTCATGATGCCTTTTCTTGAGGTTTAATTGAAGCACAGGAAACTAGGATGACTTCAGGCTGCTTTATGAAAAGATATTCACACACAATCCCTAATCATCTTGTAATTAAACTAATTAAAAAATGCCACATTCCACCCATTTCTCCGATATTATTTTCTTTTTTGGGGAAAAAAAAGTACTGTATATTGTGAAGCAAATTTGGTTTGGTCTGAATGAATGAAAAACAGCAGGAAAGCTTTCCAGTAGAATTTCTCTACAAGCATCACTTTGCTTAGCCTCAGAAATTCACTTCCAAATGTCTTAACAAATTGTCATGAATTCACCTGAGCAACTCTACTCAAAGAAAGAAGATAGGTCACATTGCGCTAGGCACTTTGCAGTTTTTAAAAAATTATGTATTTGAGGATCTCAGTAATCTGAGCAGTTATATAATGATCAATCACTCTTGAAAACTGGGTCTTTAGTAGAAAGGTTAGCCCTTAAAGGATTATTTGTTTCTTGTGGGAGACGGTGTTAAGTCGAAAATAAGGCTTATATGATTTCCAAAAATTCTTTTTTACCAAAAAAGAAAAATGCAAAGTACAAGAAGTGGATAATATAATTTTGTGAGGCTATTGTGGCCATAGAAAGAGGATTAATATGCCACTTGTAGCTCATCAGTAAACTTGCCATTCATTGATTATTCAAATATTGCCAAGAGAAAAGAATAGTACCGAGATCTGTGCCGCTTACTTTTGAGCTGGCATTCATAAATTCTATTTCAGGCTTATAGTTATAACCTGATCTTCTTTCAAGCCATTTTGGATTCAATTATTTGCTTTACTGAATCTGTAAATGCAATATTTATCTGATCAAATAGCACTCTGATCCAAAAACACCTACAAGATCTAACCAGGTGAATACAGCTTTGAAGTCACTGCATCACATTAGTTTTCTTTGTTTACATATTTTCCCATTAATAATCTCCAGTCTTATGCAGAGGCAGTGACTGGATGCTTAATGTATATTTTCCGATTGCTGCGAACATCAGATTGAAAATGTGCTTCCTCTGGCATTTGACATTTTGAAGAGTCTAAAAAAATCGGGCTAAACAAATGGTGCAATCTTTCAGTCATTCAATAATTTAGATTTTATTGAATATGTTCCCTTCTTTCCTCTGACACTCTGGTCTTGCTAATTAGGACAAATAAGATGGGTTTGCTGTGAGCAAGGATAATAACTGGCAAGGCCCCCCATTTATTAAGTCACTTTCCGTGGGTGGAGAATTGATTGGTGCCTGTGAGTGGCATACTGGCTAGACCTGCAGTGACTTGAAGGGTTATTATGATCTTCAGAAGAGCCCTAGCTAGAGATTTGTATTGATAAGGTGTCACTTGTTTTGCACTGATCTTGGAGAATTAACCCCTTTTGCTTTGTCTCTGTTTTCAGAGGTGAAAATCACCCCAATAACTTCCCAATTCAAGTGTGAAACAACGTAAGGGGCTGGTGCATTCCCAAATAAAAGGCTAATGCCCCAAACCAGTATACTTTAACAGACATGATCAGGACTATGCATTTTGGCCATATTCATACATTATACTATAACACCATATTGTTTTGTTAGTTTGAGTTAGCATAAAGTCTTCTAAGTAGTCTATTTAATTCTTCCAATTTTAATTGATTTTAGTACTTTATTTTTTATCAGATTGTAAGCTTCCCAGAATCACTGTATCAATGAGATGGACAGCATAGAAATTTAATAAATGAATAAATAAAGTCTGAACCTTTTAATGATAGTTGTAAACCTTAGTTTATGACTGTATGTTCTATGTGAACCAGACTAAATATCTGCTTTTAATCAACCATATCTTATTTGCAGTTATTGAACTAGATGCTAAGTAGTTATTAATGCCTAAAACAGAACATCTGTTTCCTTGGGCCAATCCTATCATTAGGCAGAGTGAGAAAAGTCATTGGATGAAACTTTTACATGCAATGTAAAAGTAGTGGCCTTCATGTACTCTAGCTGTTCCTGTCTTTTAAAAGATACATCTGAGTGTGCTGTATGATGTCTGGGATATCCAAAAGAAACAAATCATGATTTTCTTCACTGTGTTTTATTGAATAACTCATGGTATCACACCATATAGACTAAGCACAGAAAATGGCTTACATGAAACAATGCTAATTTACTCCTTATCAATTAAACCTTATTAATGCATTGCATGTTGTATAACCAGATTAAATTTGCTGAACCTCCTAAATTAATTTATCGTTTCACCTATCAAACTGCCTGTATCACTGATGCTGATCTACAAATCAGCTACTCTTACACTTAGTTTCTGTACATAGTTTGGGGAAAGGGCACCATCCTATTCTTTGGCTTGGACTGCTAAAGATCTTGGCAAAACATTCTTCAGGAAGCAAAATAATGGAGACATGTATGTATTGTCTATCATTATAATGGTCCTTATCTCCCAACAGGTTCTATTCTTTAGTACCAGAAGTTTTGCCTCTCTATAGTGCAGCCTTCCCGAACATGAGATTTGCCAGTTTTTTCCAGTTTAGGAGTCCTGACACTTTGGTCTGCTAAAGAGCATTATAAGAATCGTTTGTCTGACATCTAGTCTTTTATCTGGAAATCCAAGATGGCATACAAGGAAGGTTTACCTAATTTAATCCCCATAACAATAGTAGTCATATGATAAATGTTGGGCTAAAAGAGAAAGTATCACAATTGTCAAAATGTTTCCTGATTGAATGGAAATGGAACCAGGCTCTCTCTGTTCCAAGTTCAGTATTTTAACCACTGGTGCTATATGGTTGGTCAAATGCTTATAGAAGGTCCTAGAGAGGAAAAGGCTGGCTTTTTGTATCTGCAGATTAAATGATGAAGTAGAATGGGAGGAACAGAGAGATGGAATGGTTTACATAAAGATGTAACCAATCCAGCTATACACAGAGTATGGCTGTTCAGTTCAACATTAAATAGAGATTGTTCCTAGTTTGTTCTACAATGTTTTTCTCCAATAGCATTGTGTATTCTCACTTTTGAAATCAGCAGTGGCTTTGTTACCATGAAAGCTAGAAATATTGTGCATATATGTTTATGACACAAGAAAAACAGTATAGGGTTATTAAAAATAGAAAAACTGAGGATTAGGGGTAATCTGCTTATTGTATCCTCCCAAAAGGGGAAATAAGAATGAAACAAAAACTGTGTTTTGTGGCTCTGAAACACTGTATGTGAAGAATTTTATAGTTTTGATCTAGTATTTAGTGAACTTTTGTCACATAATCTGAGATAATCATCCCATTTAGCTTTACAGAAAAATATGGTTTGCTAAGTATCTTAATAGCAAAACTTTCAGTCAGTATGATTAAACAAACCATGATCCCACATATTTTGAACCAGGGACTTTGATCATGGCATCCAAGAGAGGCAAACCTTTGCCCTCTTTCAATAAATGACCACTGTCTGTATTCCATACCTTAGGCAAACTACAGGATCCATAATGCATTAAATAAGTCCTTATAAAATGAAAAGTAATCCTGTAGGATAGGATTTCAATCAGAGGAGTGACATGGGTAGAGAATGCTTAATTCTTTCCTTATTGACCACTTCCCAGTAAGGAAAGTATCTTCCCAAATCTGAATTCAGTCCTTTGCAGCTGCTTTTCAACCCCGTGATGATAAGGGTTGATTGCACCCTAACAATGTTACTTAATTTGAAGTTTAATCTGTCATGGACCAAACAAAAATGCTCATTATTGGCATCCTGCCTATTGTATGTTTTGTTTTGTTTTGTGCATAACTCTCTATATAATAGATGTATTTCTGTTCTAAATACCACACATTTCTTCCCAGCAAATTCCCTACTGGGGTCAAACATGTCTAAAGTATCAGAGAAAGCTATTCATTACCCACAATTTTATTTAATATTACTGGCTTCTGGACAATGCCCAAGTTTGGCATGAGAAATGCCAGATGCTGTCCAGAAATTAGCCATTTGTTCCCATGTGTCTCTTTTTTAGCAGGAGCAAGGGAGATATAGCCCTCTGGATATTTCTGAATCACAGCTCCCATGAATCCCAGAAGCTTGTCCAAATAGGAGAATGAAGGAGCTGGAGTTACAACAATAATACAACTTCATTGTAGCTGAAGTTGAGAAGGGAATCTGTTACTTTTTTCATTAAAATTGGCTACCATGATATGAAGTAGCTTCTTCATTGGCTTTCAGGTAAAAATACTGGCAAAGGATTTTGACAAAGAATTGTATGATAAATAATCCAATACATCTCAAAGATAATTGAGGAAGGTTCTATAATAAAAGCTGGTTTGTTTGACTGGAAGTGAAATGATATCTTATAAGTTTGTTTTAGGAATAAGTATAGTTTCGTAACTTCAGTTACCACTCTAAAATAATAATTGTAAAGCTCTTGAACTATTAATACATTCCACTTATTTTTTTTCTAGTGGGTTATGTATTTTAGATTGGAGCACATATTTTATTTTGAAATTTATTTAGGGAACCGATTGATCATAAACAATTAAAATGTTCTCTTCATTATATATTCTTGTTAAATCCCTTCAGACATAAGCTGCTTCTCTTTAAATATATACATATATATACACCTACACATGTATGTATATACAAGTATACATACACGTACGCACACATATATAATCCAAATTCTTTTAAGGCTACTAAGTGGTCCATATGCTTCTATTTAAATATGCTGGTTAGCTCCTTTTATTTTCCTTTCTACTTTCTTCTCTGTTCCATTATCAACTCCTATTCCCCTCTCTTAAGTATCTGTCTCCAAGTTCTCTTAGTTTTCTGTCTGGACCTTCTTCCTAATAAGGAAATGGCCAAGTAGGCCTTGAGTTGCATTTTAACAGAACAAAAAAGCATACCATTCCATTACAAGCTAGGCTAGTCTGGTTTTCCTATACTCTGTATGTCTGCAGAGATAATATAAAGTGAATCCTGACTTACAGTTGGCAAAGCATTTTCTTTAGTTTGGAGTCTGCATCAGAACACCGTTACCATCCTGCACAGTTACCATCCTGCCAGTACTGCTTATTTTAGCTTGCAATTTCTCAAGATCTTGGGCAAAATCTTGATATACTAATATGTTAGAACCTGACCTTAAGACTGAATCTTATTTCCAAATAAGTAGGCAAAGATAGCATACCTTATTTATTTGGCCTGCAAGATAGATTTCCTCAGCTTGGTGCCTTCTAGAAACATTGGCGCAGTAACATGGAGAGTCCCAGCCAACAAATGTCTTATGGCAACAATTGCCAAAGTGTTTTGGGAATTCTCAAACATGTTATTCTAAGATACTGTGAAAGGTATTACTTTAGAGAGGCTACCTGAAGTTCTGTTAACATCAGTTAAATTAAATATGACCCACCTCATAATTTCAATGTTTACATTAATTCAGGACTTTGTGGGAATATAACACATGTATAGAGAAACATAGATTTGAGGGTCACCATGCAACCCCACTAGAGATTCAACAGACCAGAAGAAAATAATATTCTGACGTATCAAGTGATTTGAAAGGCAGAAATCAATGGTAGCTGACACTTTTATATTTTAAATACAATCATTCCTCGCAGATAATGCCCCGTATCTCAGCTGCAATGAGCTGGATGATCAGTAGTTGACAGCAATGAGATACAAAAACTGCTATCTTTTGCAGTTATCTAGTGATTGTCTAATTTTTTTCCCCAGCCCAGATTAGGTAACCCTAATGACAACTGATAAAGAAACAGCTGCAGAAGCTGATGTGAAAATATAAACATAAACATTGCTCTTTTTTTATTTGAACCTCTTTAGAAAAGTATTTAAACAAAAGGAGATATAGGTAGTTCTTGACTTATGACCATTTCATTAAGCGATTATTTTAAGTTAAGATGGCACTGAAAAAGTGATTTAAGACTGGTCCTCACACTCATGACCATTGCAATATCCTCAGTCGCATGATCCAAATTGCATATGGCAACTGGCACATATTTACAATGGTTGTTGTATCCCAGGGTCATGTGCTCACTATCTGCAATCTTCCCAGCTGGCTTCCAACAAGTAAAATCAATGGAGAACCATGGGATTAACTTAATGGCCACATGCTTCACTTAACTGTGGCAAAAAAAGTTCATAAAGTTGGATGAGGTCATGTGTTGCCTCACTTAATAATCACACCACTTAATGACAAATATTCCAGTCCCTACTTTGGTTATAAGTTAAGGACTACTAGTATCTACCTCTACTAAATCCTAAAAGAAACAAAAGAATGAAGGGCAAATAATGAAATGTAAATAGACAGGTGAAAAGATTTAAAAGATCATAACGTCTGGCATATTTTATTAATTATTTATAAACTATAACTTTAAGTTGAAGCTCCTGATTTAGCTTTAAACTAAAGAGTCCTAATCAATACAGCATAAATCACAAACTAAACTGATCAACAATAATAGATTAAATTGATACTAGCAATCTAATTTTTCATAAAATGGAAGCATTATGGAGCATTGCTTCATTATATCGATGACCAAACCTGCATCCAGTTTCTAAAATAAATGCATGAATGACAAAGCATTCAGGCAACCAGAAAGTCCCACTTTAATCTCTCTTAAGTGCACTTGTGTGTCTCTGAATACAGCTCCAAGAAAGTGATCTTCCTCCCAGTAGATAGCAACAGTTATTGCTAAAGCTTGGCTCCAGTGTCAAGACCTCATGATGCTAATGAGCTATTATTATTACGAATCCAGAGCCTGATTCCTGTACAATTACCATATATTTTTCCTTTGCCAATATGTAAATCTTGTTTTCTGAATCTAAACTCTACTCTCATGAGTAGAAATTGCATTATTTCTGAATGTTGTAGGTAACCCTGCTCAGGGAAGCTTCTTTGGCTAAAGAGCTGGGTTAAATGCAGTAAAAAAAAATTAAAAAAGGAAAATTATGATTATTGGTTGTGACTAAGGGCTACTTAACCTGATGGCAACTCATCAGAAAAAAATTGTCAACCAAATCTCATAAACTATGACATTATGCTTATATAATGATACAATTTGTTTCAATAGGATTTGCAGGCAGATATTTCATGGAAAGTACATGGAAATTTCTGCAGAGCTTTATCTGAAAATTCTTTATCTCAGACTGTATATAAATAGCTTTCCACCACTCCATCTTTCTACTAATAGCAGTTTGGATTGGTTTTTCATAACACATATTTTGGTCTTAAGGGAAAGCTAAACATGAGTTATACATGAACCTACTGCATTATAGCATTCTCTCCTTCGCATTCTCTACCAACCGCCTCTTTTTCTATTATATCTTTCACCTAACCCCTTCATCCTTGCCCCCAAACTATAATCAGCTTTGAGTATCTATAACTGCATTTGTAAAGTGGCAGCTCCCATTTTCCTGTCAGGGCTGTATGAACATCGGAGGCAGGGAGCTGTCATTTTTACTTATGCAGATCTCTAAGTGTGTTATAGGTGTACCTATGCAGTAGAGCTGCTGGGTTTGAACTTCAAAGCTAAAACCTAAAGCTCTGCATCCAAGTGGATGCCAAAGAAGACCACTTAGAACATCAAGTGATCAAGAAAGACACAAGCAAATGAATTGGGCAACTATATCAGGGCTGAGACGGTCTTGCCCAAACCTACAGAAAAAATATTTCTCATTTTTTTAAAAAAATAATTGTAGGCAAAGGAAGACTGGATGTGAATATAGTTATGGCTCATTGTTGTTGTTGTTTTTAAAGAATAGGTTTCTTTTCTGAAAGAAAATGGTGTTTATTCCCAGTTTATTGAGTATTTAATTGGTTTCCCATAGGTATTAGATCCACAGTCTAAAATTATTGCTAAATAAGTAACTATGTTTTTGTCTTGGTTAGAAATATTTGCTTCTTTAGGATTGTTCCAACAATTTTCTCTCACCAAAATCTTATTCTTAGGCACTGTCTCCTAAGAAGCTGTGATATAGTTCTCTTCCTGATTGCTGCAGACTGAACCAGACAGAGAGGGGTCATTACTGATTTCTTATCTATATTTGTCAGGAATCAGCCTGAGCCAAACTGATCAAAAGATCAGTCTGAACACAATTGTCGATACTAGGCTCAGCCCTGAACTATCAGCTGCCATTATTGGCTATATAAAAACTAATCACAATTATGTGCATATGAAAGGCAAGTTTTATACTCCTGTCACCAAAAGCAGTATATTTCCAAGTTACATGAACTGCACAGCGAATGTTATTTGCACAATAATGAATAACGCAATCCTATGGATACAGATTCAGGATTACAATCCATTTAATTTAGTGAATTTAAGAGAAATTCAATTTATTCTGAAGTAAATATGGATAGGAGTTCATTGATGAAGTACATGTGCACTCTGAATGTCTAAGGATGATTGCCAGAATATCTAGTGCAATAAGTCTGGAGCTCCAAAGCATGCTGCTGTTCAAGGCAAAATTGAAATGCACAAAATGGCTACGTGATTTGGAATAGCATCTAACAGACTCTTTGGAGTATACATTTAAAGCGAATTAAAAAACTCATGTTTTGTAATACTATTTATTTATTTATTTATCGTATTTATATACCGCCCTATCTCCCTAGGGACTCATACTAAACTTAGCACTGACCATAGTTGTAATGTAATGGCCTTTCAGAGGTTGTAGTTGAACATTCAAGGCAACTCTGTAGGCCTTTATTTCCCTTACCAATCTTTACTAAAGGTTCCCTCCACTCTTTCTGAAATTTCCTGAGGGTTTTTCTTTTTTAAAAAAATATTTATTTTTAAGCGATTATTCAAGAGTTACACACAAATGGCAGAGAACATTGAATGCAATTGTCCAATGATGGAGCCAATTGTTTCTCTTTTATTCAGGGTTGGAGGTGACATGCCAACAGAATCAGGTTAGGCAGTTGCTGAATTTTTGAGCCCAAAAGATTTTCCATCACTGTCCTAGATCAAGCACCCAGCTTTGGCATTGTAACCTTATAGTTTAATACTGTATCTGCGGAGGGCTTTTTTAAAAAACAACTATGAATGCACGCATAAACATACAGTTGGGCTTAACAGAAAAACTTCTGAGAGACTGCTGACACCTAAAGCCTGAAAATTACTTTCAGCCAGGCAAGTTTAGGCCTCTTATATTTAACTTCACAGAATTGATGTGGAGAGAACATGGTGAGAATAAACTGAGTTCTTTGAATAAATTGCAATAATTACTGATGCAACTGTTAATTTCCCCTTTTTTAAAAAGTTGTCAAACAGAGAAATAAGATGGAAGCTGCAAACATAATTAAGCAATATTGATAGTCCACAACTTATGATCACAAGTGAATTTCTGTTGCTAAGCAAAGTGATTGTTAGGTAGATTTCATCCAATTTTATGACCTTTTTGCCACAGTTCTCATGCAAATCAATGCAGTTGCTAAGTGAATCATGCAGTTGTTAAGCAAATCCAGTTTCCCCCACTGACTTTGCTTCTGGAAGCCAGCTGAGAAGGTCACAAATGATGATCACATGACCCCAGGATGCTGCAACTATCCTAAGTACATGCCTGTTGCCAAGCGCCTGCATTTTGATTGTGTGACTGTGGGGGATGCTGCAGCAATTTTAAATATGAGGGTCAGTTGTAAGTCACTTTTTCAATGCCATTGTATCTTTGAACCATCACTAAATGAATTCTGTTAAGTTGAGGACTACCTGTATTTGTGTATCCTTGTATATTCTTCCATAAAAATCCCAATTGTACTCATATAGGTCTTTACATTTACATTTGGGAATAAGTAGGAAACAGTAGTTTATATACCCCATACTTGTCTGTAGAAGACCAAGATATACAATCTTTTTTGAAATAGGAGCCACATTTAGCTTCTGAGTGACATGACAGCATCCAGTCTCCAAAGAGTGAAAGAATGATGCCAAGACAAAAGGGAACATGAATTAACTGTCCATATGATTAATCCATGCAAATTTCATAAATTACGCATTATGCTACAGTAATACTTTCATAGCAGTTTTGGTAATCTTTGACTGCACAACCCCTATGAGACCTTCTACATCTCAGTCTGCTACTCAGAGTCCCATAGGAAACAAGTCCAGAAGGGAGAAGGGCCAAGACTATGGCCATAAGAGGGCTGAGGGAAAGAAGGAATATAATAACAAAATAGGGAACATGCAGTTTATCAGTGATATTTGAATTGAACATTTTGCAAGCTTACAAAATGTATTTGGAAAATCAGTCTGAATTGATTTAGATGTTCCAATAGTATTTTATTTATTTATTTATTTATTTCGATTTTTATACCGCCCTTCTCCCGGAGTTTGGGCCAAACTGTTGAATTAAACTGATTCTATTTGGATTGACTCAACTGTTTAAAATGCAAGTAAGCCTCCATGGAAAATGCTTGAATTCTGATTTATTTTAATTCAAATAAATACCTTGATTGGCATGATTTGTGAAATTGGTTTAAATGTTCAGGTATTCACATACCCCATTACTGATGGATCTAGGGTGCTAAAGAATAATGGTATTTGAAAAAAGACCTCATAAAAGACCTCTTGTATTACAGATAACTAGTTTTGGGGCCAAAGCCTGCTACAGGTATGCCAGATTTGTCCACACTAAATGAGACTCTTGTTTGTTCTACTCAGCTGCTAAGCAGAGGATTTTCCCAGCACAGGCAAAAATCAGGGAACTGTTTCCATGGAAAAGATCATCCTACGCAGGATCAAATACAAAGCATCTCATCTTTAAATCTACATTACTGCAAAATGAAATAAAGACACCAAGGAGAGCAAGATGGTCTCTGTGTGTTTTTGTCTCTGTTTGTGAAAAGGTTGGTTTAATAAACTGCTCTTTATCTCGGAAGTGTAAAATAAACAAATCTTTTCTCACTGATTACTTCTGCCCAGCTACATAATTTATTTTTTACTTCTTCAGAATAGAAAAATGGGTATGAATTTATCCTGCTGCTTACTAATATCCAGTGCAAGGTAGTTTATTGTATTGCCCAGAGCAGAAAATTTGCTGGAACATAAATTTTAAAACATAGTATTATCATAATACAAGAAGACGGCTTTAGAGAACGTACAAGTGTTTGTTCTTTCTTCCCATAAATGTGGATCCCTTTCAATTAGCCTTTCTGAGGGGGGTTATTTTTTTTTTTTAATGCAAGAAGGAAGACGAAATATATCTATATTCATGGAAAGGGAAATGTATATCCGTTATTCTTAAATTGCAGTTAACAAAGAAACGTTTAGGTATCTAAGCTCATTGCATAATTGTCAAATCTTTTTGAGCTACAATCTGACGAATGGAGAATTTGGGATGTCAGAAGCTCACAGCCTGCTCATCCACAGCCTACATTCCCATCTGCCCACGTTCTCCCCGCAGTAAGAGGACAATTTCTGCCATCTATAATGGCTGCCTGGGTCTGCAGCAATGCCCCCACCCCCGCTTCCCGTGCGCGCAGGCTGAGATCCCTGCGCCATCTTGAGTTTCCATTTCTCGACACACACACACACCCTTTCCGGCGCTGGTTCTTCGTCCTTCTGCTCCTCTCTCGGGTATCGGGCATTACTTTGGCCCACCGTTGCGACTTGAATGCCTCCCAAAATTCTGCCAGGCTAGGGAAAATACCCGTGACTTAACAAAGACGCAATATGATTTATTTGTGTGTACGCGCCCGCCTGTGTGCGAGAGTATAACAATATGTTTGCCAGAGAGCTACTGTTTTCATTTCGTTTCTTCTCTAGGGCTTCCCTTTCATAATCCAGCAAACTTTCCCAAATGCGAGACATTTTAAATCATTCTTTTGGTTTTGATCTCAGAAATGCGGGGTTGCAAATAATAAAGTGAGCGCTATTGGCGAAGAAGCATATTCGCAGCTGCTTGCATTCAAGCCAATCCTCCCCACGCAGGAGTCTATCCAAAGTCTTTTGTTTCGGTTTGTTTTAACTTGAATTGATCTCAAGAGATCGACATTTTATACCGAAAGTGTTCAAAAATTGGTTTCATGAAAACAGTATTTCTTCTTTTTTTTCCCCTCCCTCTTTTGGTTAATTTAGTATTTTTATCTTCCAAAATGTTTCCACTTTTGAAAAGTTGGGTTTTTTCTGTAAGCCTGGAGAAACAGAATTCAAAAGTCTGGACACCATTCTCTTACTAGTATTTCCATTCTTCTTTCCATTTTCATTTCCTGCCTTTTTTAGTGAATAGGAAATCCATAGGTACAAAGCAAAGTTAGCAAAAATAAAATATAAAGATTCCAAAAAACCTCGTAAAATTGCTGCTGTGTTGATGATAGTGGTGGTGACAATATATGTTCATTTTAAGAACATTTTTACAAATATTGCCTTTTTTCATTCTACCCTTTCTTTTTTATTTATGCTAGCTATACTAGGCATATTACAGAGACGTCAAATTGGTCTGGCTCCAGGTATTTAAATTCTTCCCAAATCTGGAGTGTATATGTCTTCTTTGTGTGTCTGTATGTGTGATTTGCAACTATTCAATTTGCTTTTTAAAAATATTTCCCTTTAACTGATACAAATATTCTAAAATATCTCTGTTGCATTGTAAACTTACAAAATTAACTGATAAAAATACAATATCCTTTTATAAAAAATATACCAGAAAATAAAATTACTTTATATTACACTATAATTCTTAAAACACTGCTATGTATAAAATCTCAATGAACTGACAGGATAAAAAGCTAAACTAGATTCTTTCTTTCAATACCTATAAAACAAGAATGCGGCATTTTAGAGACTATAAAGCCGTTTATTTAATCTATGAAAATAATATACAATAAATAATTTGCATTTTATTATTAAAACACTTAAATAAATAATCTACTTCTAAAAGGTAATGGTAATTCTTTCTTTCTTTCTGTCTGTCTGTCTGTCTGTCTGTCTGTCTGTCTGTCTGTCTTTCTTTCTTTTTAAAATTAAGACATCTAAATGTCTTGTTTTGGTTCCTGAGAATTTCATTAGGACATTTTTTTTCTTGTTCTGCATTTGTTAATATCTACTCTGTCAAAATGGGATGGAGGGTGGTTGAAATACGGGTATGGGAAAAGAAAGAACCTGATGTTTGAAATATTTCAAACTCTAAAGGGCATAATTTCTTGAGCTGAAAAACAAAACCTCCTTATACAATTATGTTGTATTTTTAACACCTAGGGCACCTGCTTAACCTCAAATGCTCCATTATGCATTTGTAAAAGGGTGCGGAATAAAAGAAAATCCTAATGTCATTTAAATATAAATTCCCTTTGGAAAAAATGATCGAAATAATTTATCGCAATCATTTCACTAACATTCTTCCCCAAGAAGTACTGAGGGGGAAAAATAGGAGTTTCGTGGCTAAAAGGTTTGAAATGACTGCACTTAACTGGGCATAACTAGTGTGTGCATACACTTTGTATTATTTATAGGGGTATATTACCCAAGGCAAATAATAAATTGGAGGTTCGAGAGGTTACTGAAAATTGAAATGGGGTAAATCCAACGCACACAGCGTGCTGGTAAAAAAGTCTAGGTCTTCTAGGGAGAAACTTATAGGGCTATCTGCGCAGCCCTGGAGGCTGGGTGAAAGCTCTCCTGCTGCCTGTGGGCAGGAATTCGCCGAGAAGCCGCTCGGGTCCAGCGGCAGCAAAGGGGACCTCTGACTTTCCGGGAACCCGTCGCCCGGCGATGAGCCAGAGCAGGAGGACGAGCAAGAGGAGATAGTGCGAGCGCCGGCGGTTTCGCCGAGCTCTGCGGCAGGAGCTCTGCCCTGGCTAAGCATCGGGTAAGGCGCTGGAGCACTCCGACTCTCTCTGCTGTGACTGCCGGCTGGGTAGGGACAAGTCAACTTCCGCGATTCTCTGCAGGAAGAGCTGCCGTTCTCCGCTTCCCCTGTTTCCTGGCTGCTGCCTTGGTCCTCTTCGGCAGGATCTGCGCTGTGCTGCGTCTGCCTCTTGTGCTTCATCCGACGGTTCTGGAACCAGACTTTCACTTGCCTTTCTGTCAAGTCCAGCAAAGCCGCGATCTCCACCCGGCGGGGTCTGCAGAGGTATTTGTTAAAATGGAACTCCTTCTCCAACTCCAAGAGCTGCGTGTTGGTATAAGCCGTCCTCAGCCGTCGGGAAGTTTTTTCGCTGTGGTCTAAACACGTGTCTGGAGGAGGAAAACAGCAAAATTACACAAAGTAACACAACCGGCTAATGGTCCCGTCTCTGTTTTTTTTCTTAGCGGGGTTGGGGGTGGACGTAGGGCTGCGGGATTGGAAAGGGGAGGGGAGAGAGCCATTTTAAATGGTTTGGGCATATTGCTAAATTTTGTTGGGCACAGTCCTCCTCTACCCCCAGTGTCTGTGTACCCAGGGACACACAAGGCAAAATTTTGGTTTGGTCTTAATGCCAAATGCGTAGAGGGGTGGGGGGGGGGTCTGGAAAAGCTGTCTTCAGCTATAGACGAATCCACGTTCAAGAGCTGTGTCTTATCCTTTCCTTTGTACTTTACCTGGCTATATATGTGTGTAAGGGGAAGGTATTCATAACTAAGTGATCAAAAATGAACTCTAAGTAAGCAAATAACGTAAACTATGAATAAGAAAAACAGAAAGCAGAGAAAAAAAGCAGGGTGTCTTGAAAGATTTATCTCCCTATTACCAACCTAAAAAATGAAAACCCCCAAAAACTGGCCTCTCCTGTCCACTAGCCGATTGGGGAGGGGATTTTCGACCAGATCCTTAGATTCATATCTCCTGCAAAACTCTGCCTTCCTCAAGTCATCATGATAGAGATGGGTTGATTAGGTTGGTTAGTAGATGTGGGACATTAGTTTCAACCTTGGAGCATTAGACTGGTTGCCTAAAGAAGGGTTCCTTTGGTGAGCTGTAGAGGGGAAAGGGGAAAAAAAGAATTTGGGGTTTCCCTTCTGCCTTTCTGTTCCTCGTTCCGCTACACTGGAAATAGAAGCAAAGCAGTTTATAGCCAATGCCATTCCCCATGCTTCCCAAAACACAGCAGCCAAATTGCCTTCTGTTCTCATCTCTGGAATCAACAGTCTAAACACTGTCACAGAGGAAGATGCCATATAAGAGAGATAAAAAAGATGTGAAATAGGGGAAATTGGAGTTACTCAGTTCTGAAGACTGGCTGGGCAAGGGAAAAGAGGAAGGAAGGAAGGAAGGAAGGAAGGAAGGATTCATCCTAATTTTTCAGTAACTAAGATTAGAATTGGAAGACGGATATTTCTTTGCCCCCTTTTCCAAGTGATTCTTAAATGGCAATTTTTTGGGGGGGTCTCTTCCCTCCACCCTGCCAGCTACCCAAATGTTCACCCTCCCCACCCCCACCCACCCCCACCCTTTTACAGACCTGCAGGAGAAGCCGGGACAAATCCAGGCACAGAAGATGAGAGAGACAAAGAGGCAGGGATCTGGTTAGCTTTCTTAAAAGATTTCTTCTCCTTCATCCAGGGGAATTCTCCACCCAGAGCAGAAGACTGGAGCGTGGTTTTCTGGGCCTGCCCATGCCTTGCTTTCTTTTGGCTCCTCAGCACAGGCTGGCTGCTGGAACAAGGATCCAAGCCGAGGAGGGTTTGTTCCAAAGGAGGAGGAATTAACGTCGGTGGTTCCTTGATTGATGAAGTTTGAAATGTCTCCAGGACAGCGGGAAGGGACGTCAGACACTCCGCTAGCGATGGCTGGCTGTTTATGAAGCCTATCTCCCTCTCAAATTCAAAATTCATGGCTTTTTCCAGAGGCCCAGTGCAAAAGGAGGGGGCGGGGGATGCGGGTGGGTGGGTGGGGAAGGAACGCTGGATCTTTCAGGCCCTTCCAATATTTTATATCCTTTTTAGTGTAAGTATTATTTGCAATCTCCTCCCCCTTTTCTACCCACCTTTTTATTTTTATTTTTTAATATCTTATATTGCTGATAAAACAGGCGTATGGGGACCTTGCTCTATTAAACTGACAAGCAGGGATAAATTGCAGCCAATTCCTCATCACGTGACCTGGCTAGCCCAATAGCTGGGCCATTCTAGTTGAAAACAGAGGGTTGGGGTTCCCCCCCCATTATAGCTAATAATAATTGCAACCATGACAATAATAACAGCAATAATACTTCCACTTGTCATGCTTGAAGATTTCTTGTCCTGATTACAAAAGCTAAATCCAGAGGAAGATGCTCCTTAAGGTTTGACTGAGGAAGTAATAGTGGGCAAGATGGTGATGAGCAGGTAGTGAAGGTTACAATTCGTCTTTTAAGTTTATCTGGCAAATGGCCTGGGTGATAGGCCTAATGTAGAAGAAAGAATGAAGACGGAGAAAGGGTGTTAAAAGAGAGGAAAGGTATACAGAAGAAATATCCCATTATTCTAGACACTTCTCATTTAACAACCTACTGAACCCTACTGAAACAGTGAGAAACAAATTCATGTGAAACAGCTGATTTGAAATAAAAATATTCCAAACTGCCCAATTCAAATCTGTATGAAAGGACTTTAGAAAATGTTTCTGATAATACATTCTAGAGCAGACCTTGGAATGTTTGAGATGATGGGGAAAGATGTGAGTTAGTAACCCAGGACCTATTTTTAAAAAGCTTCTTTAAGAATATAGGAAAGAATAATTCTCCCTTCTCCCCACAGTTTATCACTTTTTTCCTCGCAAATGAATATTTTCTGGGATCGTCAATTTAATTTTAAAAGCTTTTCTTCAAATATCAAAACTGGTTCTTAAGGATGTATCTAAGAATGTTTGTAGGCCTCCACCCCCATCCTCTTTTTAAAAGTTGCCCACAAACAGAGCAAGTAAAGAGCAAGGATTGAGGGGGAGAGGAAAGTGATCAATCTTTTCTCACCAAAGACTTCTGACAGGCAGCCGAGGCTTTGCTTACTTCTTAAAGAATTTGGATGTTTATCAGAATTTCTGAAAGAAGATTTTTTTTTTCACGAATTTGGACTTGATTGGTAAAGGTACTAAATAAAATAGTTCAAAGATTCAGGGGTGGGAAATTGAGATGAGGTTAAGAAAGATAAATACCAAAGAGTATTTTAGAACCTAAAATGTTGTTTATCATTTGTTTATTCAAGCTGCATTTCTCTCTAGTCTCAGAAACAGTAAAAAAAAATAGAGATGGGAAACTTCAGCAGAGGGAAGAGGCAAAACTTAGTATATTGTCAGTTCAAACATCCATGTGGGTTGAAAATCTTAAAACTGAGAGAAATAATTAAGTGAGCAAAAATTATTTCCAAAAGCCCATGTGGAAGACTTCAGATGGGTTCTGAAAACTGCAGAACTGTAAATAATTAACATTATTGGCAAAAACAAAAATAATCCAGTATTTTGAAAGGTGTTTGCACTGCTGTGGCTTGCAGAACCGTTAAATTTTAAATATTTCAAATCTGTAATGAAAATGTTATTTGGAAGCAGTAAAGTTGCTACTTCTTGCCCCAAATTATGGCATGTATTTTATTTTGGGAAACATTGCTCATGATTCAATCCTAATTTTTAAAAAAACCATATTTGAGAGTAAACATTCCATTGAAATAGATGCCACTTCAAAAGAGCTATGAATCTGAGTAGCAATGTTATTATCTATTCTCTACATTTCACAAAGTGACAGTCGTCTTTGTAAAATTATTTTATTTTGGTTTATTATTTAATTGAATAACCTCTAACTTTTGATTCTGTTACAACCTCCAAATTGGAAAGGGACTCAATGTAAAAAAAAAGCAACGAAAGAAAATGAGTGTTTCTATTTATATTAGACTGCTAAAGCATTAAGGTGGGGTAAAAAAAATAAAAAGAAAGAAATCAGTGTATTTGTAAGTTTCCTTTCAGTGCTTGAGTTTAAGTCTGCAGAGAAGTTGCCAACAGAATTTCATCTTCAACTCCCTTTCATGCTATGCTCCTTTCCATATAAAGTCCATTTAGCTGATCATATTTGATATAGCTGCATTTACACTGCCGATATTAGTGTCATTCATTGTTTTCAACTAAAAACCACTGACTTTGTTGGTCTGTCTGGTTTATCTAGAATGATGATGAATAATGTTTGTAGTAATACAGATGCAAGATTATATGAATTGATGTTTTAGACATAGATACAGAGATGGTTGGATCTAATATTTTGCTATAAACTTGCAATAAATTCTGTCCCAAACCTGAGATTATCGTGATAGGTCCTGCTCCAGGTATCCTCACGTGCTGAAGCCTTAATGGAAGTTCCTTCCAGCTTTGGAATATTCTCCTCATTAAGATCCATCTGATTCTACTCTGCTATTTTTCATGGCCTTTTAAGTTCTGTCCTGTTGCTTTCAATAGTTGTATTCTGGTTATTTTAAATCTTTGCTGCTCTTATAAACTATTCTAGTGGATTGGTATCATCTACTGTATGTGTATGACCTAGAGTTTTCTTTAAACTGTATGTTGCCCTAAGAGCTATAACTTTAGGATGGCTAGAAAGTTTTAGAAATAAATATCTAAATAAATATTTCACTCTGGGAAATAATGTTTTACAAATGAAAGAAAAGTTTATTTTGTAAATCAGCGCATATTTTTTAAAATATAAATATTATAAAATAGAATGGATGAAAGTCAAGTGATTAGGAATATAAAATTACTGAATTCAAAGAAGAAAGGTAAATTCGTACAATTTTCCTGTAAGCATTTTTGTTTTCACAACTTGCCATTGTTTTTAATATAGAAAAAAAAAGAGAAGATCTTAAAAATTATAGCTCTCAGTATCTGTTTACATGGGATTCTGATGTTCAT
Source organism: Ahaetulla prasina (assembly GCF_028640845.1). Taxonomy (NCBI): domain Eukaryota; kingdom Metazoa; phylum Chordata; class Lepidosauria; order Squamata; family Colubridae; genus Ahaetulla; species Ahaetulla prasina. The sequence goes on along the minus strand of NC_080542.1, from coordinate 37,330,607 downwards.
TTATTCAACTGAATATAGAGAAGATTTGTTGGAAAAAATGTACCAAGCATGTAGGAGGGAATTTTTTTAACTGGTGGAAGGTATGTCTAAAAGGTGAGTTTTCTTGGACATTGTCAAAAGTTAGAATTTTCTGATCAAATTAACCTTCATTTGTCCTGAATATTTTGAAACAGGCTGCAATAACAGCCTTTTAACTAGGTAGGAATTACTTCTGAATATAGGATTGTAAGTTGCTAAAAGAGCAATATATAAGTATTAAAAATAATAAAGTGTGTTCCCTGACAGATTTAGTTCAATGTGTCTGAGAATATGAGGCACTCCCACATAAAATAATACTGATTTTAAATTTATAATCTGATACTAAATTCTTGATTTTGAAAGCCAAATTTTTGAGCATAATGGAACTTTCTTTATTTGTATATAATGGTGGCAGTACTAATGTAATATAAAGAATGCACTATTACTCCCTAAGATTTATTTCTTATAGTAGCTTGCCAGGAAGTAGGTCTTTTTTCTAGAATAATTTATTTGAGGAAACCCTTTCACAAAGGTCTGAATAACACGGGGGCCAATATTTTAGTTCGGTTAAATCATCCATAAAATCACAGACAAGGAAACGATAGTGGGGGAGGGGGAGATACTGCATTCTTGACTATTGTTGCTTGATCAGATCCCAATCAAACTTTCCACGCTCTTATGGTTTTAAATTACAGCACCACAGAATATTAAATTACTTCTTGGATGGATGAGCATAACCCAGCTACAACCATGAATGCAAGAAAGGGTGCTTCGGGTGCTTTTAAAAAAATGTTATTTATGATTGCATGAAAGCTTTAATTATCAGTGGAACTTAATATACCAACAAAACAAAATCAAATATTTTTTTAAGTCCCTCTGGCCTGGAATTCATGCCTGTTTGTAGAAGCAATCTATTTTTGTCCTCCTTACATTCATTAAAGATAGAGCCACAGACCAACAATAGATGCAAAGATATGTCTTTAAAGCAGTGAGATTAGTGTTGCCATCTAGAATGTCTCTAGTCATCCTGCTGAAGACAATGAAACTGCTTTGGAGTTCAGTTGACAGCAAATTGAAATCACACTTATACTGTACTACAATAAACAATCCACTGTAATATAAAGCAATATGCAGCAGCCTTTCTAAGAAGCTATAGACTAGGGAGAATTATGCCAAGCCAGTCCTGTTGACTCCAGTAAGAAGTTAATGAAGTGCAGGAAGAAAGTTCTATGAACGTGGCCTATGGTCTCTTTGCCCTGTATATATTTTATCTTTCACGATACCAAAAATATCTGCAAAGTAAGAGTTTTTCAACATATTTAGCATATTAGGTGGCTGACATAGCATGTACATGGGCAATGTGATGAGGCCTTTTTTTAATATGGGCAAATATTTACTTATGACCAACACACTATAGCAAGTACTCTATCTCTGTATCAATGTGACCAGTATGATTCATGTGCACTACAGTCCAACAAATCAGGTTGGAGAATGCTGTGGCAAACGAATGCTTTGGTTCCTTCCCATCAAACTTTTAGAAGCAAGCGATGCTATTGCAGAAAGAATTCACAACCTGAATTCAGCTAAGATGGTTCCACCCTATAGACTTTATTTCTATGGCATAGGGGAAGTACAAATAGTAGCAGGTCCATAAAACAGTTGTATTGGGCCTATAACCATGTCTTCATAAAATCAGAGAACATACAATTCATTTACAGTTCATCCCACTGAGATTGTACAGTCTCAAGTTTAAAGTTGGATAAATGCCTTTCTCTAAAACTGGTATTAATCAGCTACATTAGAGCAAAAAAATGGCTGTTGCATCTAATTAGTTGACCATTTTTTATTCTATAATGGCCAGGCAGATGCTCCCATTCCTCACAAGCAGGACACAAAGCCAGAAGTCTTCTTCTATGTTTTCCAGCTCTTGATTTACAAAGATATGTTTCCTCCTGTACAGAATTATTACAGACAGTGATGAGCTTAATGGGATGGGAACAAAACAATGGCATATGATTGTTACAGGAAATATGTAGTATCAGCTCACTAAAATTGATACCAGAATAGCTGTCTTCAATCAATATACCCAAAGTCACTACTGAATTTACTCATTTTCTAGCTTCATGCAGGACATTGAATTTTAGACTAATCCAACAGATTTGGTTCTCAAAACTTTTCATACATAAACATATCCTAACCAATGTTAGCAAATTGCCAATTGATTTGGTTGTGCCTTTCTAATTCAGCCAGTAAATATGCAATATTCCAGTTAGACTTTTAGGACCAAAGATAAACAGGCATTTTGTTCTGCTGGAGAATATCCCTCTATGTGGGGCCACATTCCACTGCATCAAGGGATGGAGTTGAATCAAGAAGTGGGTGGAGTCATCATTCTCACTGCTTCTGACTCACTCCTTTCATTTTCCTCCTTGGACAATAGGCTTGCCAAGGAAGGGACAGATCCCAAGTCTCAATTGCTTGATTGGAAAAAGGTTTTTGAAATTAAACTTCAAGGTTAGAACATTCATAGAAGTACTATGTGATTCTTTATACCATCCAATAAACAGTGGGATGTGTCACATAAAGTCCACTTCAGTTCCCAACTGCCCTTTCTAACAGGAACATTAACTTACATTATGTTTTTACTTTAGGAAATATACTCTAAGTGCAGAGGTCTATCAAGGGATCACACAAATAACTCTGAACAGGGAGGGTCATAGATGTTGCACAAATGAAATCCCCACATTGACTATGCTGAATTAAAAAAAAATACTTCCAGTCATAAATTCCTCAAACACAAAATTATTTCCACTTGCCAAATCCAGTAAAGAACAAGATTCACAATGAAATGTTCAGCTTCTTCTCTCCCACAAGAGATTTCATAAGTGCAAGGCAAAAAACTTGACTTCAGTCGCAGAAGGTAGTGTTTGCTATGATTTAAAAATATACTATAGAAGAACAGCAGTGATGGCAACAATCTACAAATTTCCTAGTTGATACTAGAGTTTTAGAATCTCTGGGTTTAAGAGTTTTGGAGGGGAATCCTGAACTTAATCCCAGCCCAGTTCTCTTATTGATTTTAGCATGTGATAAACCAGCTTTGCAGTGTTTGGGGATCCTCTTGCAGATCATGCAGGTAAGGTGATCTTTTGCCCCAAATTCTGCCTTGAAGGCCCCATTGCCACATCCCTTCCTACAGTGGCAGAATTAACAAAGCATCTTCTTAATAATAATAATAGCTTTTCTTTTGTAATTTTTTTTCCTGTCTGAACCATTCTTCTGCCATAAAAACGTTAACATTCTAATTTGACAGGGCATTCACATTAGGCTCCAGTCTCATAAGAGTTTTTTAAAGAGCAAATTCTCATCTAGGCTGGGAGCTTAAAAGGCAGATTAAGCCAAACTTAATTCATATCTGTCTCTATTTTAAGCACCTTCCCTCCCTCCCCCCCCCACAACTTTCAATGCTCCAAACTGCATCTGCTTTCAACTCTTTTCTTGCTTTACTTAGTGATTTAATTTCACAATAAGTTCTCCCCCACTCACTCTTAATTTCAGCAAGAAAGCCTGTGTGCCTTTTGTTATGATTAATCATTTTCCTTTGTTTTCATTTTAGGCCCAATGGCTGTTTAGTCTGGACAGCACGTGACCACCTTTCTTTGTATGTGCAGAAGATGAAGGGTAATTTTAATTGGCGTGAGACTACTTAGAACAAAATTTTTCAAGTGGATGGGGGGAGACTGGGGTCATTGTGGGGAGAGGGGGAGGAAAATCACACACCTCCAATGATTAAGTTTTAAAATAATTATAATCAGCTGGGAAAAATCCTCATTTTATAAGCTCTAAAATAAAGAAGTGACTGTCATAACCAAAAGAATAAACTGAATCAAAGAAGGTAGGATAAGACAGATAAATGCCTTCCTCATTAATGGCTGAAAAATGTAGAAATCTATTTTTTTTAATTGAACATCTTCATTCTATTTGATACCTTATTTTTCTTCCTGTTTTCAAATCTGACAAATGGGACAAGAATAAATTAAGAACAGAAAGTTTATTCAAGAATTGTTCAACAGACAACCCTTTCAGCAAAGAAATAAACTTATCTACTGTAAAGAACAAAGGAAGATGCTTCAAAAAAGAGAAGGAAGTGGTAGTGAAGGAAGAGGAGAATTAGGTGGGGTGGGGATTAGCTAGTTCTTCTAATTGAGGACTATACAATTACAGCCTGATTTCATGCCTCCAGTAGAACTAAACACATTATTTTAAGTACGAAGGTAACTACTGGCCTTTTTCCTAAATTACAATAACTAAAAAAGAACAGAGAGAGCAGGAAGAATGGAAAATAAAATTTGGTTGTACAATGACAAAGACCATTGTCCTTTATAACAAGTCAATACTAAAAAAAAAAGTACATTTTCCTTATAAATACATAAATGTTGGGGATAAATAATGCAACAAAAGAAAAAATAGTTTAAAACTGGCTATAACCAATAAATATAATATAATATAATATATATTTATATATTTATATATATGAATGTTTACTGGAACATGGCACACCTCCATTGAAAATAGTATTCCAATGTGTGTCCTTCAAATGTTGGTATATATAGCCATTAAAATGTAAACTCTAAGTGCAAGAATGTCAGGCCAAAGAAGAGGCACCAGTAAAGGAATCCTCTCCCCAAAGGATCTTTTACTTTGCTTCCATTTGGAGGACATAACAGTTTCTGATCAAATATACCCTGTTTTCACGTTCAACAGAACTTATGCAGACAAATGCAAAGACATATTATATAAGTGAGAGAGTCCCCCAGTCCTTAACCAACCTTAAAACAAAATCATAAAGGGTAGGTAATCATGGAAGAACAAAGGGGAGGTCTCTATTTTTCTCCTTCCAGATGTTAGGCTTTTATTTGTGGAAACAATCTCAATTTTACTGTTAAATTTACTTGGTAAAGAAACCACTCCACTGCCCAATTCTGAAAAACAAAACCTCTGATAGAATTAAAGAAGAGGGAGGGGAATATAACAGTGAATAATAATTTTTAAGGATTGGGTTGGTGAAACTGGACAAAACACCTTTACATGGATGGAGATACACTGAGAATGGAAAAAGACAGTTTTCCATTCAATACCTTAGAATTCTCTTTCTTCTTTGTAAAATAAACCTTTAAGAATTGTGATAGATTAGTATTTAGCTAAGGGAGAAGAGCATAGATATAAGAAATATTGAGGTGCATTTAAGACACCCAGATCTTTTTGTGCATGTTGTATGAACTTTTTTTAAAAAATGTAACAGAAATTATCTATTTCAATTGATTTCAGAAGAATCAGGACATTTTTATACATTCAAAACATTTGTGTCGAAACCTCAAGACAAATGCATATGTGAAATACAAATCTAAAACAGATTCTTGAAAAAGAATTTTAAAAAGGGATGAAATTCACTAGTAACATCTTCCTTTCCCCTTTTATCAAAATCAGTTTGACTGAATCTCTCTGTATGTGTATGTGTGTAAGTGTATGTTCCTGCATGGTTGATTGTCTCCAAACACCCATACACCCTTCTATAATTGTAAACAAAATATTTGCATACTTTTAAAAAAAGAAAATACTTGAAATGAATAGAAGTAAGTTCTACAGCAAGACAACTTTCAGCAGGGAATTCTCTTGCACAAACTGCATTGAAATAAATGGTATGTAAAGTTTTTTTAGGGAGGGGAAGGATCGTGTCAGTGATTTTAGCAAGTCTTTTTTCATGGGGCAGTCTTATACATGTTCAAACCCTTTCTATCAAATTGGAGTCTTAATGAATCTATCAATAATCAATCTATATTTAAGCAGCCTATCTATTATGTATAAATAGACTGCTGTTTTGTGATCTGTATAGAACATATACACATGATTGGGAAGTTTACTCCTAATGTCATTAAGAATCCTTACTCCCTTCCTGACTGGGAATGCAACTTGTGAACTTCTTTTCCCATTGAAATTATTTCAATTCCAATGTGATAGAGCTTTACTTAAAAGTAATTAAGATTTTAGCAGTTATGAAAAGAGAGTGATAGAAGAATGGTATACATCTGTTAGTGTCTAGATGATCCAGACTGCATTTCCCACAACCCTTTTCTATTTATTAGCTTATGGAGGCTGATGGGAGTTTAAGTCCAAAAATGTAAAAGGACTGAAGTTAATTTCCTATGTATATATAGTTTTGAGGCAGTTCTTCAGCTTTTCTTTAAATTGAAGAAATGGTGTACCCTGCCTGTGGAAAGTCTGTATCTCATGAAAATGTGCTGCTCCATTCAAGATGTAATCATGACTAGTTAAAAACATGGTTCCCACGTGTGTATTCACAAAACCAACAAGAGTTGTTGGTCCAAGAAAGCACAAGTTTACTCTGACCCCTCCCCCTCTGCCTAAACTGGACTACAACATAAAAGGTAGTGTGTGTTTAAGATGCAGTTCTTAAAATAACTTCTCACACTGAAGAAAAAGGAATAGATTCCCATAGCCTTGTAGGCTTTTTTGCACTTTGAGATTGCATTAGTCTGGCCATTCCTAGCCTGGATTTACAACAGGTCTTTTAGAGCTCAATTGGCTGGTCCCTAGGATTTGTTCATCTTAATCTAAGGACTTTTACCTAAATCATATGAAGAGCACTAGGATGTCTGGTGCTTTCACTTTTCTTTGAGAGGGGAATATATAGGAATACTTTTATTCCAGAGGGTATGGCGTATCCATAAGCCTCCTAAGCTCTTTATCACCCTAGGGTCAAATCTGGCAGGAATGGCAAGACACAGCATGCATAAACTGTGCCCCTGAAACAATAGGTTTGACTTTTATAAAGGGTTTCAACACAAATGTTTGTTTGTCCATTTCTTTTTGCATAACCAGTCTGTCCCCTGACTCACCAATCCCACATCCACCTCCCTTCTCTATTAACTCCCCACGGAGTCTGGCCTGCTTTTCATCACAGATGGGTCAACTTGGGTGCCTCTTGGATTCTACCCTGAGTAGAAGCATGGTGAGAAGAAAGGTCCGTATAGGTTGGGTGAGCCTCACAAGGCCCATGGTGCTGGTTGGAGGCCATCTGAGGGCCTCCATTGTATTCCATGCTGGGGGGCTGGTGATGTTGAAGGGGGTTCAGCCCATAAAGTGATGAAGCAGAGTTGGGCATAGAATCCACATAATTGCCACCCACATAGACTGGGCTGCCTTGCATATTGGGGGGGCCATAGCTACCACTCCCATTACCCTGTAAGACATGAGGATCGTACTCGGGTGCTGTGTTGGCATACTTCTGTTGGCTGGGGCATCCTTTGATAGGGTTTTGGTAGGCAGTGGGCATGGCATAGGCATTCTGGTGTGGTTTGTTGAAAGAGGGAGGAGATGGAGCTTCGTAGTTTGAAGTCATGGGGTGTAGGGCATTCAGGAAGCCTGCCGAGGACTGTAGGGCTTGGGGTGGGCTCCCTGTGGGGGAAGGTCCCCCAGAGGATGACCCAAGGCCTTTTGACTTTTGATCCTTTTTGTATTTCATCCTCCGATTCTGGAACCAGATCTTGATCTGTCGCTCACTGAGGTTTAACAGGTTAGCCATCTCCACTCTGCGTGGCCTGCAAAGGTAGCGGTTGAAATGGAATTCCTTCTCCAGCTCAACCAGCTGGGCACTGGTGTAAGCTGTGCGAGCCCTCTTGGAAGCTGAGGAGCCTGGAGGGCTTTTCTCGCCGCTGCAGCTTTCTGGAAAGAAGGTCGGGAAATGAAATCAAAGATAATTACTTACACGCAGAAAATTGAATGCACAGGCTTCTTAATAAATCCTCCTATGGGCGAGAAGGCTACACACTCCCCCCAGTCCCCACTCCATAATCATGTCATTTATTAAGAGTTCTGTTCTCCAAAGCTGCCCCACGCTTTATGAAAATTTGATCATGTCATGCAGAAAAGAAATCCAGGGCAATTTATTTGGGAGTCGATTATTTTGAAGCAGACCCTTTCAGAGGAAATTATGTGGGTGAGGTTAGCAAGGCAAAATGAAGCATCTAGGTAGATAGACCTGCCCTGCATGTAGTTCGCCTGGTGTGCTAGTCTGAATTAGTCCACAAAAGTGGGTGCCTGTCTGCTTTGCGAGGTGTAACTCAGAAGTCTGCTTCCAGGGTACACACACACACACACACACACACACACACACACACACACACTGCACTTTTGAAAGCCACAAGCCCATTGCAAGCTCCCACTTATTCCAAGGAAGGGATGCATAGGAGAACTTCTGATAGGATTATGTCCAGAAATTTTTACAATCAAAAATCCAAAAGATGTATTTAGGAAAGGAAAGCAAGCTTTCCATACAAATCCAAATTCTGATATTTACCTTGTGCTTTAAAGTAAATGGGAATTGTGTTTGCTTTTTAAGGAACTGGGAATTGCTCCCCGACCCTCCAATTCTGACTTGCAAGTAAGATTGGCTGTAAAGCAAAAAGACTCAGACCCAGGGTTCAAATACAAAAGAATATGTTAACAGAGATTTAAGGCAATGCAGCTGGATTTCAAACTGCAATTGGGGGGGAGCCATTAATAATAAATAGTTTCCCCCATTGTAGAAATCCTTTTTATTTCGCATCACAGAAGCCAAGTATAATATGAAAAGTATTTTTTTCCAAATGATTTCTACATACAACCTGAAACAGAAAAAATCTCCACTTTATTGCTGAAGAATGCACCATCTCTTCAACCGTAAGCCTATTGTCGGCCTTATTTGCAAGTGTTTTGCATTGTAAAAAACTTCATTATCATCATTTTAGCCATTGTATATCCACTGCAGGATGAAGTAAGAAATCTATACCCCAAAATATGTGTATATATGAATGTATATAGAGATAAATAGTATCTGGGGGAAACACAGATAATTTGAAGCCATAGTTAATATCTGTTGAATAAATTTGTAACATTCTCTAAACTGTTGCGATGTACAGTAAAATCCCCTGTTCTTGCAGTGAGAAGAGAGATAAAGAAAATATAAGAGTTTTAAGAAAATATTTTACATGGGAGAAAAGCAGAATCTGAGGATGATGTTAATGCAGATTTGGTGAATGTTGGTGTGAGCTCACATGCCCCTCAGGGCAAGCGGTTTATGAAGTTGCGTTTACAAAGTTATTTCTTTAAAACTTATATTTTTCAGTGAAGAAGGAAAGCTGTTGCATTTAATTCTGAATTATAGGCATGTGTGAAACTGGATCTAATTCATACAGTTGTTCTATTATGGTATTATTCCATTAATATTTTTAGTCAATGCAACATTTGCAAATTTTTATTCAAGAATTTAAAGATTACACAAGAAAAATTACTATATGAAAATTAGAATATAATCTGTACCAGGGGTTTCCAAACCTTTTGATTTCACTGGCACATTTGGAATTTTAGAATATGCTGTGGGGTGCTTTCTTAGAATGACTGCTTGGGAATTTATTCTTTCCCCAAATGACTGCCATTGGGGAAAACAATACAGATTTACCAGAATGTTATGTACCCCTCCATCCACTGTGGCTGTTCCCCTGTAGGGTGCTCCCTACTTAACATTGTTTGCTGTTGCCCTTACTTTGGGCTAGTGGACATGCATCCAGAAATAGTACTAGGCTGCAGCCACCTATCATTTTTATTTTCTTAAAAAATATATAAATCAACCTAATGGAGTCCATTGGGGCCCAAAGGCATTAGAGTTAATAAAGGTAACGCTGGAGGATGGTGCTTTGCTCATGCAGCATGCCAATTTCCAATTCATTTTTAATTGAAAGGTTTTTTAAATGTAAAAAGTCTATCAGATGTGATGTCTCCAGGCACATAGATGCCACACTGGGATTCCAGCTATTGCTTTTTAGTAGGACCATATTAACATGCTCAAACATATTAATCTGGTTGCTCTCTTAATTCAAGCATGACTTAGCTCTATACCTTTTGTGCAATAACACATTCATGCAAATTATTCATCCATATTAAACTGTGTCATAATACACAACTTTGAATAGGGCTGCTGATTCAAAATCACTTAGTATAGCAAATTGGCTACAAGAAGTTTAATTGTAAAATAAAATTATTTATATTAGGAAAGGAACATCATTGACTTCAAAGAATGTATACCTAAAAAAGAACTGTAACCTAACTATATTTAGAATTGAATTCTAACAACATCATTCTCACTTGCTTCTATTTGATTTTAGAATCTTGACACCAACGTGCTTAGAAATGAATCTGGAGCCATTGACATTTGTGGCTATTATAAACTTTGTCCTCTATAAAACCTGTTATCCCTAATAATTCTATAGTTCAAATATCAAGCAAAACCCCCCAAACAAACCTCTTTTCCTACCAGGCAAGATTTGGACTAAATGACTACATTATACATGGACAAAATACATTTTATATGGTATTAGAAGGTGGAGATTGGGAAACAGTAGCCTTCATGCCTGCAACAAATTAGACAATCTCTGCTGGATATTAGTGAGCATCCATGCTAAACCAATGGCATATAAAATGGAGTATCACACACATCTCAGGACTTTGATGGAAATACATTTTGTCAGGTGTAAAAAACAGACATTATAACTGGAGACCATAACTCAGCTCTGCCCTGACTGTCTGGTTTGAAGAAGACATGTTCTACATCCAGCAGACTGAGGAAATAGATGACAGAGTCCTATGGTGGAAGGGTGGATAGAAGTTCTTTGGAGAGTCATCAAAACCAGCAAGACTCTCTGTCATGAGACAAAGACAACTGCAAGCTTTCGGATCCAATTGTGTTTTACTTTCAGAGAAGAGGGTTATGTTCTTCTCTCTCTTTTTTTTTAATAAAGAGCATTACAGAATGACCATCTCACATGTAGAAGCCTACAGTGCGTCCAACAGCTGGGACTAATGGAAGTTAACTTTCTGATCATCAAAAAGGGAAGTGTTTTGAGTCCCAATTTTATTAGTAGCAGAACATCTGCATAGTCTGAGAGGCAGATCATTACTTCAATATAAGTAGATGATACTAATCATGTGTAATTAGTATCCAAATCCATATCCTTTGAAGGAATGGAGGTAGGAAGGAGGTTGAATTTATTAATACATAGAACTGAAGTGAGGATCCTCTCCTCCACTGCCACCTTTAGCCCTTCTGTCTTCATGCACAATTCACAAAATCACTCCTACTGCACCCATACCTTATTCTATTTCCCTTCTGGCATTCTCAGCTCCATCTCTGGGACAGATTCCTGTCTTTATTGCAAGCCATTTTTCACCTCAATAACAAGCTTTCCCCTCGATCTAATTTCCAAGCAGATCCTTTTCCACAGTTATCTTAGTCACCTACTTTCTTCTAATCCAGATAGATAGAAAAGGGCCACCACCATCACCCTGAGCTAGCATGACTCTGCTGTTGTGGATTGTATTTCCACCCAGGTTGCTGCCCCAATGATGTTCTTCCAGGGCCAAGCAGGCTGGTTCCCCAGCTTAAACCTTTCAGATGGGAGTGGGGGTAGTTGGAGAACACACATAGTGCCCAACATTGCCGGTTCTTAAACAGGCAAAACTGCATTGGCTTGCACTCCTTCAACACTTCTCTTTCTTGTACCCCATCACCAGCTTTCTATAACTAAACTAGGCTGCCTTGCTTGTGAATGTGCCAGGGAGGGAGTGATGGGCACTGTGGGTGCATGGGAAGTGTGGGGCTATTTCCAAAAGCAGAAGATACCTGCGCAGGGGGAGCTGTTTTTCTGCTTGGCGTTTTGCCTCGACTCTTTCATCCAGGGGAAAATCTGCTTGGTGAGGGCGGCATTACTAGAGGCCAGGCTGGATTTGCTTGGGACACTTTTGACCGCCCCCGATTGGCTATGGTTATTGCTGCCGCCGGTGCTGTTGGATGTGGTGTTGCCGCTCCCGCTGGTGGCGGTGATGGGGTTGGTGGGTGGTGAGACGGGCGGGGGCGGGTGGTGCTCCTGAGGCAAGCTGGGGCGCAGGCAGCTCCCGTTCAGGTCCTTCGCCTTGGCCAGTGGGGTCGCGTTGCCCAGAGACTGGAGGGTGCAGGCGGGCCGCTGGTAATCGCTCTCCACATGAGCCGCGGGCTGGAAAGGCTGCGGAGAAGGGCCCTCATAACCAAAGCCGTTGGCCCCCGGGTAGGAATAAGCCCCAAAGAGCGGGGAGGTGTCGTAGTAGCTGGTCTTCTGCATGGCTGGGGTTCCCCGAGGCGCTCGCTCGCTGTTACCAGGCTCCGGTTGGCCCTCTCATGGAAGGACATTGGCACCCCCCAGGTCACGTGACAAGGGGCCTTCCCTTCCCCCGGTGTCTTTTGGAAGATGACCTGAAAGGTTAGAAGGCACACACAATGATACGGCTCGGCCTCTGAATCCATCTTAGCGGCTGAAAAGCGCGTGACATGAATAGCTGGCCGGCTACGGAGGAGGGCGGGGAGCAGGGAGCAGATGCCGCCGCCGACAGCTTTTTGCCGGGTGCTGTGAGATGCACCTCGCCTCTCTCCATTGGGCTAAGATTTCTAGATATATACATATAATCCACATCCACACACTGACACACACACAAAGGAGGGCTTCCTCCAAGCGAACCGTTCACCAAACCGATTCCTCAGTGGCCTTTCCCCCTTCTGTTGTTCTAAAATTCAGTTGTTTTTGTTCTTCTGCTTATTTATTTTAACTACCTCATTACCTATATATGTAGTTCCTGTAGACCGAGAAAGAGATCGTTGTCGCAGGATTTATTTTAGATCATTCAACTCAATTCTCCAAAATCTCTGCCGTGGGTATAATCCAGCTACCTCTCTAAACACCAGCTTTTTCACACACGCGCACCCACTTGCTCCAGTGAAAGGGCCAGATATTTTATTTCCACGTGCCAAAGAAATGAATAGATCTCCGTCTCGATATCGCTTCTTTAGAGGGACTGAATGAAGACGAAGAAAACAGGGACGGGAGGGGGCATGCAAGTTAAAATTCTGGAAATCCGTGAAATTTACTTACAGATAAACTATGAAAAAAAGTGGAAAGTCACTTGGCAAATCTATTGGAATGAATTTCAGTAGCATTTGCGTATTTTTAACAACGCTCAGGCACCCGCATGGAACTACCAAGTGTTTGTCACCTACAAAATTAAAATATAATATTTTCCCAATTCAGGATTGAGGAGCTTTGGAAAAACAAACCTAAGTATAAATTGGATAAAATTATATTTAACTGTACCTTTAAATGCTTCTGAGATTCAACATTTAACATATTAAAAATATTTTTAACACTTCTGAAATATTTCCAGATTTGATTTACTTAATCTGCTACTTTCAAAAGAGGAATGAGCTCAAATTCTTTGATGTTGGTTCTTTTGAAGCTGTTTTTGCAGCTCTGACTGCGTTTGAAATTGATTGTGGGAACTCCTCTTCCCTGAGTCGTTAAAATTTTGTCTTGTTGGTGCTCAAGGTGTGAGCTGGCCTCTCTATTTCCTAAAGCCCAGCTACAGCCCATTTCTCAACTGCTCTTTGAACAAAACAAATCCCGTTTTTCTCACAATACCATTTGGTTCCTTGCTTTTGTTTCCCTTTTACTTTTATGTTGTGATTTTATTTTATTTAAGATGGGAAGTGATCTGCTTCGCAGAAAACTCCTTTCATCACTAGGAGAATTAATTTTATAAAATATAATAAAAGCTATAACTCATTTAATAGAGCAAAACATAGATCTCTGTAAAGAAATTCTCTTTATTTCTCTTCAGCCCTTCTGTGCTTCATTTCAATCCAGAGAGCTTCTTTCTATTTTTCTTCCTTTCTGGCATAAACAATAGTATTGAAAGACACCACTCAGTTCTTTCCATTGTCGGGGAATAGCAAATAGACCAACCTTCCTTACATTGATTCAATTCAAAATCTATGGTATATCTCACCTCTTCCTCTTCATTCTCTGCCCTGCCTTGGAACTGTAGCCATTGCTCTCTAGAGCAGTGGTTCCCAACCAGTAGATCTTAACTTTTGAGCTACGGAGATTTTAAATATCTATTTCCTTATAAGGGTGCCGGGAACTTTTGAAAGGCTTTCCAAGGGTGCCTCAAACAAGAAAAGGTTGTGCCTCAAACAAGAAAAGGTTGGGAACCACTGCTCTAGAGGCAGGCATTTAAAAATCTTCCTTGGGCCAGGTGTTGTTGGAAAGAATCAGGGCAGCTGCCCTGTCTTTATTCAGCATCCAGAAAATATTTCTTAGTAAACATGATAATCTATCCTTGTTTTACAAATGGTTTGAAGAAGAAAGGGAAAAAAGAATTATGTGATGAAAGCGGAAGGTTGAGTACCCTGAATCAGCCATTATTATCTTCTCTCTAGGCCCTCCCAGTTTGTTTTGGATTTTCTGGGAGCGCTGGAAGGCCTAGGAGAAATAAGGCACCAAAGGGTTTTTGCTCCTTAGCTTTTGTTGGCTTAAATTAAGCTGCATCTTTAAAATATTAATCTCCTTTCTTACCCAAAAAAGGAATCCAAAGTAGTCTATGCACTCAGTAGCTAACATTTGGATCCCTTTTTGTACCTCATCTTTCAACACTTTCTAAATGTCGGTCATTTATCTTAGTCTAAGACGGGTGGAATCGTAAATGATTTACTCCAAGGAATTGTTGTGGTAGTTAAACACATGCACACACATACATACAGAGAGAAATATCCATTGGAATAATGAATGAGAAATCAGATCGTGCCTTTGCAATTAGTTGTTGAAATGTCAACTACAACCCTGAAGTTGTTTCTTGGCGGCTTGGAAGTTTCATTTTTATTCCCAAGGATATTTCAAAACAAATGCCTCTTTTCTTAAGGTCTTTTATAAACTATATTTAAAGAAACAAAAACAAAAACAAGCTGAAGAGTCCAAAAGCTTGTGCTAAAATTGAAGGAAGGCTGTAAGGCCAAGGTGGAAAAATCCATAACCTTTTTCCCTTTAACCTCCATAATGGGTGGGAAAAATCATAATTATATTGCTCTGATAGAATAAAATTAATCAGCTTTTTTTAAAGCTTGGTTTCCCAAAGCTTGGTTTCCCAAAGTAGATGGTAATGAACAACATAACAATTCAAAGTAAAAAGCTACTGTATTCATTAGACCCTAGATTAGGAAAAAAAGAAGGAAGGAAAGAAAGAAAGAGAAGAAAAGAAGGAGGGAAGGAGACAGAAAGAAAGAAACAATTTGACTGAAAAAGGGAAGGATGAAAAGAAGGAAAATAAAGGAGTAAGAATAGCAAAAAAGAGCAAAAGGGGAGTAGAAGAAAAGGGGAGGGAAGGGAAGGAGGGGGAAGAAGAAGGAGAAGAGAGCGTGCGAGCGAGAGAGAGTCGCTGCGTGGAAGGAAGCTTAGAGCTTGTGAACTCTTCATGAACCGCGATGCGAGTCATACAGCTATAAATCATGGAGACACGGTCTCCGCCATTCACAACTGATAGCCTATTTCGGTCCACCTTACCTTAGCCTCTGACGAGAGCAGCGCGGCGAGCAGACATAATATATTTTCGCAGCCAGCAAGCAACGCAATCAATAAGCGAGGAGAGCTCCCCCCATTCCTCTTGGTTAAAAAAAATGTTCAAGGAATATCTAGAGAGAGAAATCCGGTCATAACGCCAAAGGGAGGGGGGAATCTCTCTATAGAAGCTCTGGTGAGGGATGCTCCGGTTCTCTCTCCCTCTCTCTCTTTCTCTCTCTCCCTCTCTCTCTCTCTCTCCCCCCCCCTCTGTCCGTTTGGGGAGGAGGGGGAAGGTGAGAAGAGGGAGAAATCACAAGATTCTCGACAGCCTTCCAAAGATGTTGAGGATTCTGACTGCCCTATACTCTCTGTACGCCCTGTTCACAGTTAACAATGGCCTCTGGCTTTACAGCAGAAGGCAACAGAGGAGAGAGAGCTCGAAAGAAGGATAGACAGACCAAACGACAGACAGGGTGCCAAGGAGGGGAAAACAGAAAGAATCGCTTACATCAAACCCTCAATAGGGCAATGCCTAGATAGAGGTTTAAACATAATACTAATATTAGTGCTAATTCTAAACTAATAACCTGCTTGCCATTTAAAGGGGAGAATGGGGGTGTGTGTTAGAGAATAAAAATATATGTACCGTAAAGAGACTTTATATCTGGCAAGGGGAGAGGCGATGATGTGTGTGTGTGTGTGAGGGTGTGTTTGTGAGGGTGAGTGAATGGGCTTTGGAGAGCTTGGGCAAAAGCCAAGGTTGCTTCCTGACAGTGTCAGTTAAGAAAAAAAGCAATATGCAAATAGAGACATGGTGGACACAGAGGCCTAGCAGGAGAACTGGAGTTGTATTGATCCACATGTTTCTCAACTACATGTCAAGTTATGCTAATAAATCTTCAGAAAGAGAATCCTATCCCCCACCTTTTTCTATCATCCTATTCTCTTTCTTCCTCTTCCTACATTTTTCTCTTCTGCTGATATTTCAGTACAGCTACAGAAGAGGCCTTTCGATATTCTGTTATTTCATCTGGTGCAAACTAGATGTCATATATAGAGAATAAGACATAATTATGATGGCTACTCTTCAAGGGAAGGTAACAGAAACATGGTAGCATGAAGTTTTGTATGTGTTGTATTAGTGAAAATTTAAACATTCAAGAGAGTATAAAAATAGGAGGAGGGTCAAATCAAGTTTATATATTAAGCCATGTTTTGTAATTGGGTTTGTATGTTCTGGCAACGTGTGATTGAGCATGGAAGAGGTACCTCTGTATTAAGAAATAAAAAAGGCACATTACTGAAAGCCCATCATGTTATTCTGTGCATGTAGCAAGGTACAAAACCATTTGCTTGTTGAGATTACTTCTGAGTTAGGTAATTGGAATGGGGATGTATGAAACAATTTGAAATGGAAAAAGTAAAATAAACCAATGGATGGATGGGTGGATGGATGGGTGGATGGATGGATGGGTAGATGGAGAGAGAGAGAGAGAGAGAGAGAGAGAGATGATATAGCTATAGCTATAGATAGATGATGTCAAAGTGACTTAAGATTTATTACCCCTGTCCTGTCCAAAGGGAGCTTTGCTTGCAAAGACAAAAGGTTCACACTAGTTTTTGCTGCTGTCAGGAAGGAGAGAGTTGCCATTACAACTGAGAGTGGGAGGAAGAAGTTGAGGTCTCTGCACATTTTTAGTCCTGTAAGTATGTCAAAATGAGAGATCCATTGTTACTTCTTCCCCAGTTCTGCCTTTTGGGGTGCTGAATTGACAAGACCTGGCACTGAGAAAAGGAAGAAGTATTGGAATGGGCTGGTTACTTTCCTCATAGACCCTGGCTATCCGAAAGCTTAATATTTGGCCCATGGAATTTTTTATGATACTTTGGCAGAGAGAAACTTTTTCATCTGAACCTTTTGCTAAATCCAACTTTACCTTTGGTTTGCACCAAATGGTTCTAGAAATTACAGAAGAACTTCTTGGACCTTCACTTGGATATTAGCTTTTTCTGGTCAAGCTTTCATAAGGAACTAAGAAGGATGTTTTTTCCAATATTAGGCTTTTTTTTTTTATTTGGACTACCATTGCAAGATTGGATACCAAACATCTTTTTTCATCTGCAGAATTACTTTTAGACCACTACTGTAGGTAAACTAACTTTTACCAGGATAAATCTGCACTTTTATATAGTTTAGTTTAGTCTCTTAACCTAACTGACAAGATTGGAGGATGGTTTCAAAAACAGAGAGCAAGATTTAACATTTGGAATTTGTATTTCTTCCTCTGTTTATTATCTGTAGTTTGGTTTACCAGGTCAATTTTTATTTCAGATTTTTTCTTTCTTTCAGATTTAAGTACACTTTTCTTGGACTAAACCATACTGAATGCAACAGATCATGGTGGTGAATAAATATGCATAGAATAACTGTACAGTTACTTAGCAATCCTACAAAATCTTACCTGGAGACAAATCCTAAAAAACTCCTTGGCATTTTCTGAGTAGTAGTATATATAGGGTTGCTTTGGAAGGAATAAACTCAAAGCAAGCTATGGCAATGAATCAACCCTCCTCTGCAAAATTAAAGGTTACACACTTTGTGGTGGTGCTAGTGAAGTAGCTTGGGGTGTGCCAAGTAGGTCACAAATGTACTATTAAAAACTCAGGCGAGTGATCCAGAAGATATAATGGAAAAGAACAAATTGAAAAAGGAGGGGTCTGTTTAAAGAAAGAAAGAGGCAAGGGGCAAACGTTGGAAGTGGGGGACGTATAGAACCTTTACTTTAAAATAAATCGTGTTTGCGATGGGAGTAGGGAAAAAATGCTCCAAATAAAAACTAAGTCCCCTCTGTTCTCAGCCGCATTATTTGCAGTTCATTGTTGCTGTTATTACCATCATTAACGCAATACTGTACAGTACTTGAAACCGCCAGTTCACGTCGTGATATTTAGTCCTGAAAGCCACTAATTTGAATTAAGCAGCGGGTCTCTGGATTAACTCATCCTCAATCACCCAAAAGCGATTTTTTAGACTTTTTTGTCCTAACACTTTTTATGCACATTGAATTGCCCAATTCTCAATTTTTAAATGGCACGACAGATACCTAGACCACTTATTTTCGTTGAGGGAAAAAAAAGTCTTAATGTATGCTTTCCCGGACACCAAAGTGCGGTTTCTTCCCGTTTACAGTACAAAAAATCGCAAGGCAGACTTGCGTTTCTTAACATTTGTTGTTGCTTTTCGGCAGGCGAAGGTGAGACAAAGTCTTCGTGCAGAACAAAAAGAGGAATTAGGTCAATCCTAATCCCCGAATTTGAAGTCTGATAGATTTTTCTAAGCATAAAATGGGCGGACACAATCCTGTGCTCTTGATCCTTCGTGACAGGGACCGAACTCTTCAGATAAAATATTGGCCGGGCCGCTCGTTCTCAATTTAAAATCTGCCTGAGAACAGAGCTATAATTTCACCGCGGTACGTTCAGGTGTAAAAGGACATTTATTTGGCAGTTGACCTTCACGTGTGACGGTAAGAGAAAAGGACGTCGCCAAGTAATGGACCCAGAATTAGTGGGAGGTGAGCAACGAGAGACCTATCTTTGAAACGGGGAGAAGGTTTCGTTTATGAAAGAAGAGATCGTTTTAAAATATTTTCGTTTGGGGAAACATTCCTTGGCTCCAGTAACCTCGTTTCCCGTTCTGAATGCTAATATTATTAATCTGTAATAAAAACGTCCGCTAACCACCCACCCACAGTCCCCGGCTCGGCATCCCCGTATGTCACACAACCTCAAGAATATAAATCATGGCCGGGAGGCCTCGGCACCTCCTTCTCGGTTCTGCGGCCTCTGGCAACAATCTGAGCCTCATTCCGGGCGCTCCTTGTTGTTACTAAAAGCGCCGGCCCGTTTGAACTGCCACCGAGTTGGCACCAGTCCACGGATACCAGATCCTCGTGGGTTCTCCATTTCTGGCTTCCAGCTGAAATCTTTCGTTCTATAAATAAAATTATTGGCTATTTTTTTAAGTGCTTCTAGACTCTTAAAAATCCAACAGGTTACAGCTGTATTATTATTGCAATGCTAGTACCAGTTCTGTGCTAATAGAGTTCATCGTTTGCTAAAGCAACTCAAGAAAGCTGAAGATTTGAAAACTACTTTATTGCTATTCATTTCTTCAGCCTTTGACAATTTGATGCCCACTAGAAATGTGGAATACATCTATCCATTCCTGGATATCTTGAATATGGCTGAGTGTGTGTGTAAGAAAGTTAATCCACACATTTATCTATAGAAATTCTCAGTCACCCAGGTCATAGTTGTTCCAAAGATGCTTTTTCCAAAAGGTAATACCCTAAGGACTTTCTTACATTTTTTTCCCTTTTGAAAACGCTCCACTTCTCATTCCAAAAGCTTATTCAATTCTAGCACCTTTGAGAGATCCTCATGTGCAACTGCAGAATCACCCAGGCAATTATTGCTTCTGTTTTATGACTAAACCTGAAATGTAGGGTTTCACCTCAACCATACAGTTTCAGAATGGTTCAGTGGCTGTAGACTGGGCCTTTTACAAAGTAAATTGGGGAATTATTCTTTTTTTTTTAATCTTTAAATCACAGCTGCTGGATTTTGACAGGTGAGGATAAGGCAGCACAGAGAAGGAGTTATACTGATTTCTTACCTATGCCCTTTTAATATATACAGCACCCATTGTCCCAGTCTCTGTGACTGAGCATTGTTAATGGTCAGGACTGTTGTAAACCAACCATCTGGGCAGTGGGCAGGGAGAGGCTGGAGATTTTTGGAGTTTCAGTAGAATATATTTGAAATGGAACTGTCTTAAGGTAATAATCTATAGCATTAATATCTAGACAGTGGCAAAAAGTAACCTTATGGCTGATATACAAGAGCCTTGTAGCTCTTGTATTGCTATCTCATTCAGTACAGAAGAGTTGCTATTCAGAATCCATCTTAGTAAACTATAAGTAACTGATTAGGAAATGCAGTAAAAAGAACTGGTGCTCCCTCATTTAATATTGCAGCGGTTCCTTCACATCTGTGCAGGGATGAGGAATATGTCTGCAATTCCCTCCAGACATAGCCAGCCAGTGATAAGGCCTGCTGGAAATTATAATTCTCCAATATCTACAATGCTACAAATTCTTTGTCTCTTATTTAGGAGTGGTCCTGGTCTTCTTTTCCTCAACATAATTTATTCCCAGTGGTATGTGAGTGGGTCAGTTTATTGTTTTATTTATTAGTGCAATTACTGTGGCAATTGCTGTAACGTTATCTATTTGTTGTTTTATATCCTAGCTTTCTTCTGTGGATATGAAAACAACATCTATGGAAGTTATATAGTTTGTTTCATTTGTTGGATGTAGATTGTGTCTTAGTTAATTATAAATACAGGGCTTATATTTATAACTAATCTTAGCATTACTCCTAGTTGGAAACAAAACATGAAACTCAATCAGACTTTAAGTTACAGGAACCCATCCTAAATTTTGCTAAATCTCAATCCCATTTATCCATCAACACTATATGGAAATATTATATATGGCTATGCTTCTAATCTTCAGTAATAAAAAGTAATTATGAAACACATCTATGAACAAAAATATTTTAGATCTTGCTTGAAGAACATGTCTAAGGATAATATTAGAATGGCTCCAAATTTAAAAGGATTTATGAATAGATGTCTGTGATTGAAAGATATCTATATCAGATAGGTATGTTATCCATGAAACCTGACCCTTTTTAACTTCTTTGAACTAAGATAGACACAAATTCTACCTAGAAGCCAATCTCAACCAATTGTTTTCCTTGATGGATTGTAACTCTTTCTTACCCTTGACCTTTTGTTTTAGAAGCTTAATAACTCACTGGATTAATGGTCAAATCAACAGAAGTAATTCTGAATTACTTCCAAAATATTAGATATAAACAAAACAACAGCTAAAAGGGAGAGGGGAGGGAGAGAGAGAAAGCCCCAGAATTCCAATCTCCTTCATATCTCAGCCCATCCCCTGGAAAGATTTGAATACCAGTTAGAGGCCTTGGCAACATTTTCAAAGCAGAGCTCAGAGGGGAAAAAATAATCTCACTGCCAAAGATTGTATCTTTGGATTTCTAACTTCATCCAACTTTCAAGGGGACTTATTTCTAAAGGTTTTGATGCACTGCTCTTCTCAAGCACAGCTATAATACATTTGATAAAATGCAAAATAAAGTGTAGAGCTGCCCTTTCTTAATGTGCACTAGACTTTAAGGTATAAAATATTATCAATTTCATATGACAAGTCTAATACTATGCAGAATCGTAACTTTTCTATTGATGGCACTTCCTTCCTCCAATCCTTGGAATTCTTTACTTAAATTGTTATGAATCAAAGTTAAATTCCCAAGAAGAATTTTCTTTATGGTTCTCATCTAGGCTCTGGCCTACCAAAATACCAGGCTATTCAGTCTTACTATTGGGCTGGTAGACATTTCAAAGTATGGGGGAGGAGGAAGAGAAAAGATTTAAAGTATTAAACAATAATTTATTTTAAAAAATGAGATTTCTCACTTACGTGCACAGTATGTATGGACTGTGCAGATATCAATATATAGATAAAAGTTTAAATACACAAGTAAAATACTTTGGCTTCCACTTACATTAGCTGCTCTGAAATAGGACGCAACAGTCTTTGGGGAAAGAAAAGAGGGAGGAAGAGGTAAATGCCAGAGGGGACATCTCATTTTGCAGTGCGGCATGCTGGGTTGTCAACAAAGTCAGGAAAAAGGGGAGATCCAGTATAGAAATGGGGCTCTATTCCTTTAACCCAGAATAGTGCCCCGTTTTCCCCCAGATTCCCCCTCATCACTCCACTCTGGATGCTACTTTGTCCTGTTGGAATGAAACATCTCAGCTTTTAGAGGTGGTCCCTACTTCTGAAATTTCAGGGAAAAGATTCATCTCAACTCCACTCAGAATCTCTCAAGAATGAGGAAAGGCCTCTAATGAAAGCATATATTGGAAGAAAACATTTACCATTGTAGCATTTTGAGGTCCATCTAAGCTTCCTTTCCCTTAAACTTTACATCAAGTCAGGGGGGAAAATCTGCTCATCTAACCAACATTGCGATACAGCCTGCTTATAAAAACCAAGAATATCCTTTTGAATTTAATGTGATTTACCTCAAAGTAAATATATTGAGAGATGCGACCATCTATCTGGTAACGA
This sequence comes from Ahaetulla prasina, assembly GCF_028640845.1. Lineage (NCBI taxonomy): Eukaryota > Metazoa > Chordata > Lepidosauria > Squamata > Colubridae > Ahaetulla > Ahaetulla prasina. The sequence continues at coordinate 37,307,893 of NC_080542.1, read as the reverse complement.
TTTAATGAAGTTAGAAGGTGAAATCCACACTCTTGATGTTTAAAATGCCAGGTAAGTTTACAGAACAATCCACTGCATTTGTGCAAGGAAGTAAAACTGCTAAACATTGAGGGTTTTAACCTGATCTCCCCCCAGCTGTGTTGGACTAGAATTCTTATCCCACCATGTCTGCCTGCCTGCCTGCCTGCCTGCCTGCCATCTATCTATCTATCTATCTATCTATCTATCTATCTATCTATCTATCTATCTATCTATCTATCTATCTATCTATCTTTTATCTATCTATCATTTACTGTGTTTGATACTCACTGAGCTACCCAGCTTTGAACATACTGGTCTCCCTGTCTGTCTTACATACCAGCTTGGCTGGTATCTTTATTTCACATTATTTCACAGGAAATAATGCAGTGCTGATTGAAGATTATGGAGTTGTAATCCAAGGTTTCTGCAGGACTGCAGGGTGTCCAAGCTGGTATGTGAGAACTTTCACACAGCGAGACACACCAGTATGTTCAGAACTGGGTATGTTAGTGAGTATCAAGCACAGGAAATGAGACAGACAGACAGACATATCAAAAAGAGAGGGCCAACATTAAATGAGAGTTATTCACCTCAGAATTGCTGAAGAAGATAAAAGCCAAAATGATTTACTTTTAAACTTTCTGTTTTGTTAATCACGTACTCAAAATGTACCTCTTTACTGATTTACATGCAAAAGTGCAAGGCATTAGACATGACTAATTATTTATAACACAGTACATATACCTTGTGTAGCTTAGAATAGAAAAAGCAATCTAAAATCCAATAGGCAGAGTCTCAGCAAAAGAATGTTTAATTCTGACAGAATGGAAATGGAGTTAGTTTCAAACTACATATTTAAAAAACAACATAAGTTTGAATTTGAAATCCACTTACTTCTTCTTGGAAAAGAAGTCAATGATTTGACCCCACTGGATGGGATTATGCCTAGAGAATGAAAAAGGAAAGGCCTTTCAGACAGGCAAACATTTTACTTCCCAAGTTTGATTATTTAAGACAACGATATTCCTGAAAAATATGATAGACCTCAAGAACATTTATATTCTTTCTCTACATTTAGCATCAATAAATTATACACACTTGCACACCGAGATAGACAGAATATCTGTTATCTATTATTTATTTTAGTTTTATTTGCTCTTGTTCCCAAAGAAGCCTAGAAAACTATATATCTATATCTGTCATAAAAACTTAACCAGTCATATAATTGACCACCGCTGTACAGACTTTTATTTTTAACAAGTGTAATGGATTTCCAGATAAAGGAAGAACATAAACTCCTTGGAAGAATAAAGGAGTATGTAGTGGCAAATGCAATAAATATCTGTTTTATGCTGTTCCCCATTCAATGTCCCTGGTATGGGAACTGCTCAGAAACAGCAGCAAAGGATGTTATTGCTTTTCTACTTTTCAGTGTAGTGGGGATGACTGAAAGGATAGCAAAGAATGAGTGGAGGTAGGGAAAACACAGAATAGCACACCTATGTCCTGCCTTTATAACTTACTGGCCTTCAGCTCTTTATTGCTTCATTTGTGATTCTGCAACTCAGTTTTCTCCAGAGCAACTCTATTAAATCTAGAAAACCATGTCAGTCTAAGTTTAAGGTTGCTCCAAGTCATTCATTACAGGTTTTTTGCTGCTGTTTTTAATCCCAATATATTTCTAATTTCTTGCACCACTCATTTCTACCTCCATTCGCTTAAGGAGAAATAAATTGCCCTGAGGTCAATGAAACTTAATTCCAAGCTGTTGTTTTTTGGGGCTGGGATGTGTTTCCTGCATCTATCTAGGTTTCACATTAATCAACAGTTTTCTGGCCCATTTTTTTTCTTGCTTTACTTGGAAAATTCTTCAAGGATGTTTGATCTGGGCATTCATCAGCATACCTAAGGCTAATTAGAATCTAGGCATCCATAACAGACTGGAAAAGTGCCGAAACCAAGAGTTAATTTTTAATTGCAAAAATGAAGCATTGCAAAATAGCCAATGTTTAACAGACTCTCATTGTGTGACATGATTTAGGAGTTTGGGGTTAAGTCATCCTTTAAAGTATGCTTCCACTCAGGCTTGTTTGGAAGCTGAAGCATCCTATTTAAAAAAGCCTTAGCCATTGGTATGGAATAGAAATTAGACAAACTTACAAAGGAGGAAATAAATGGAGACTGCAATTGTATAATTAAAGCTTAAAATATAATTCTTCTCCCCCACATTTGCCTGGAATAGTACATTTTCAGGTTTCTTTTTTTCTTCTGAAGAGAAGCACTTATCCAGATTCAAAATCTCATTTGGTGCTGCATATATTAGGATCTAATGCGACTCTAGAGATCCTTAGCATTGCAGTGAAGCTGTGGTGAAGTCATTGGACTTCTGGTCCTTTGAGGAGTTACCAGCTAAACCATTCCAATTAGGATTTTAAAAAATGATTAGAAAATGCTCCCCTAATTATGCCCCAAGAATTTGTCTTCAAATTAGAGAAAAACAATAAATGTGAATTAAAGAAGCAGCTACTCCATTAATATCAATTTCTATCAATGAAAACTTTGGTTCTTCATCAGGTTGGTGATTTATGATTAAATCGATTAAATTACAGTGAGTTAAAGGTTTTGTGGTTTCCTCTTGGATGTCATTGCATCACGGAAGATTTTGAAAGAAGAGATACATTCAGCAAGTTAAGTTGCCATTCTCTTACAACATGGTCTGACTTTACCAGTGGAAATATTAAACAGCATAGTTTGAAGGTTTGATAGTTTGTTTTCTTTTTAAGTAATAAGGGATATGTTTATAGATAATATAGCATCTCAAGATCCTCATTCTTATAACTGCGCTTCTCAGCCCAGGATGCAAATGTATTGTCAGCCTTGATGACTTGATCTATTTAACAATTCTGACTTTGTTTTGATTCGATCCCTCAGCAGTGATTATTCATTTAATTAGCTCATATTTTTAATGAAACTCTGGTTTTCAGGACGATCTAACTTGTCAAAGTTCTTTGCTCCTAAATGTAGAAGACACAATCTACAAGAAGCAATTGGAAGAAAGGAAGAAGGAAAAAGAAGAAACCCTCATGGCAAGTAGAACATGTGGGTTTTCTATACTTGATATGCAAGCATTGCAATCTTTCAAAAATATAGGATTATCCAGTGGTAAAGAAAATTATATGGATTTAAATTCTCAATTTATTACAGTCATTAGCAAATTCCACCTCTCAGTGGGTTGATCTGGAGCAAAATGCATTCCTTTGTAAGAAGATTCTGATTGCAATTTTATGAGTAACTTACCTGCTAGAAAATCTTACAGAAATCAATGAGACTGACTTCTCATAGGCATAGGACTGAAGTATCAATGCCTCCCCTAAAAGTTGATCCCAGGTATGTCTGTATAGAAATAGACAGGCTGACATTCCAGAATATTCATAGGTCAAATTAATTCCTACAAATTATAAGGTATAAAGAAAGAGGCAAACACTATGCTAGTGAAGTGTTTCCACATCTAAAAAGCTAAATGGATCACTTATGTATTGGCTACCAAGCCAACTTTGCCTTCTTTTCTTGTCCCTTCTGGCTCTACAAACCAGGAAGATATTTGTTAACCACAAATAGCAAACACAAAAAAGAATAATGTGGGTGGGAGAAAAGGAAGAGATTGGGATTCGGTCTTCTAGGAAACAGACTAGCCGCGACAGCAGCCACCTCAAATAAACACAACTTTCTCATCGCCATAAATCACATCCCTCTGTTTAACAAGCGGACTTTCCCCTCCCAGTAAGAAGCGTTTGTAGTTTTCCCTTTCAAACAGCCTAGAGGCGTTAAACCTTTAACAAATGTGGACCGAGAGGGATGGCGGGGGTGTGGGGGGGCATCCCCTTTCGAAAAAGCAACCTGCCTCCCCACGTATTTTATTTATATTGGAGGGCCCTATTCAAATGTTATTAGGCGATTATTAATATTACTTATTTAATATATGACCGGAATCGGATCCAGTTTCTTCTGATCAAAAGACGGGATTAGGGCTGTGTTTTGTTTTGTTTTTCTGGCGGGGAGGGGGGAATGGTTTGTAGAATTCAGGTCGACCAATCGACATCTTCCCAAGCTTTGTCAGAGCTATTAATTAAATCTCCGCGGCCCAAGCCTCTCTCTGCCAAGCTCAGACGAAGCTGCCTCGCTGTTTCGGATTTGAGCTTTCTTATTAAATTCGGTTTTTCTTTTAATTTCCATTAAACTTTCTTACCTGAAAAAATGCTCAGCGTAACGATTTCCGTGGAGAGGAAAAAGCGGCCCAAAGCTTCAGAAGGATTCAAAGAAAGCGAAGCGGGAAGAAAGAGCAAGGCTGCGGAAATAGAGCTCCGTAGATGTTGCGGCTAAACTCTTACAGTGGAGCTTGTGGCTTGGGGAGTTTCGATTCCTACCGCACGGATGCGCTTTTTTTTTTTCCATGTTGGGGTGGGGTGGGGGGTCCTTTTTACATTCCAACTGGACTGAAGAAAAAAAATTGCAATTTCCAAAATGCCAGAGGAAACCCAGTTTTTACCAGGTCTGGGTTGAAGACATGCAGGACTTTGAAAATCTTCCCATTTCTACCGGAGAAGTGGGGAAATCTTATCGCTCTAGGCAGTGGTGGTTCTCTTTATAAAGACCTTAAAACGTGGCAAGAAAGGGATTTTACAAAATGACAAGAAGTGCCAGAGAGAAAAGAACCAAATGGGTTATGGTTTAGGAGACCAGCAGGAACTGGCTAGTTCTCAACATCAAGATACGAAATTGATTCCATATGTCTGTCTGTCTGTCTGTCTGTCTTTCTTTCTTTCTTTCTTTCTTTCTTTCTTTCTTTCTTTCTTTCTTTCTTTCTTTGTGTTTATGATTTGTTTAAATTGATATCAATGAAAAGTGAAGCTTTCATTTTTTTGTAAATAACAGTCATAGTGACAACAAAAACAATTAAAAGGAAAGAGATTTAGAAAATTCTTTCTCGGATGCTCATGTTTTAGACAACCGATCTTGCTGGTTTATGTTTCAGCAAGGAAAGATAGGGCGATGAGCAAAAGATTCCCCTGAAGAAGGAAAGCCTCATACCACGACATTTTAATGTGGTCGTTAGCAAACTATCTATCGATCTGCTGAAGCATGCATATCTACATGGTGTCCTTTTCTCTGTTTTTATAGCCTGTGAACAGTGCAGTGGCTTCCTTCTTTTTTAAAATTCCATCCATTTATCCAACATTTATCCAACCCACTATAATGATTTTAAAAGCTTCCTTTTCTAAATCAGTTTTTTTATTGTCAGGGGTGCACAAAATATTATTGTATGAATCATTTCTTCCTCCACTGGCGTTCCTTGTGTGGTATTTACCACGCAATCGTAATTTTATTTTAGTTAAGAAATGAATATCCTTCCCTTCCCACACTCCCTCCCTCTTTTCCTTCCTTCCTTCCTTCCTTCCTTCCTTCCTTCCTTCCTTCCTTCCTTCCTTCCTTCCTTCCTTTCTTCCTCAGATTAACTTTGAAATCAACCTGGAATTAGGGTTCAAACGGGCTTGCTTCAGATGTTAGTCTTTGGGTGGTAATACACCAGAGACAAAGGAAGAGATTCATGTACAGTCTGCAATCTGAAGGCCAACCTCCCATCTTCAACTCCTGCTCTCGGCAGCTGCCTGCAGCTGGCGCTGACTCCCCAAGAGCTCAGAGGTGGTGGTCTTCTAACAAAGAGCTCTCCTGGTTTTGTAGGGCAGGGTGCTTTAGTCTTCCATTTTACCATACCAGCTCCCCTCCCTGTAATACCCCCAAACTTGGAACCCATCTCAAGTTAATCCGGTTCAAGTCCTTTTGATTAGTGAGTGGCTCATTTGTTATCCTCCCCCCACCCCACCTCTCTCCTGTCTGGAAGTAAAATGCAAACACAGTAGACCTCACTGTTCTTAAGAAAATGAATTCCTTTTAAATAAGGACAGGAGAGCAATGTAAACCTTTTTTTAAAAAAAAAACAGTTTCTGTGTTTAAAAAGCATTCTTCTCAAAGGCTGCTTTACTGAAGGATATTTTTTCTTTTTATATATAATTTATTTTCTTGTAGATGTACTTTGCACAATGTTGGATAACACATATCATGTTTTAATACTCATACTAGGTACATTATTGTTTAGTTTTTCCTAAACACAAATACTCCAGGATTAAAGCAAATAGGCCACAGATTTCAGTCACTTACTTGTCTGCTTCTGTTAATAATCCAGTAATACCTTTCATTCTTTCCTTCTCTCCTTATTCTTTAATAAATCCTATTCAAAGTGGGCTTATTGCAAATCAAGGATATTTTTATCTCCAGGATTCCATTAAGGAATACTTACTTCTGCAACTTTTAACAAATTCATTATTCCCCTAAAAACATTCAATCAATCAAGACTTTGGGAAAATATGACCCCAAAGCAAAGCACCCCAGGGTGTTTTAATCTTGGTAGGGAGGACTCAATGAAGCAATCTCCTGCACAAACTTTGTAGAACTGAATGGGAATTATTCAACTTGATGAAGCTTGCCTACAAGAACTTCCCGCTGAATTGTATACAAGATACTCAGGGTCATGGCCTTACATCTGGAACTTGGTAACTCATTCTCAGATACACTAACTTCAATTCTTCTGGTTTAAAAGGGCTTACTCTAATATAAAAATAAATTTATCACTTTATATGAAACAGAGCAATTTTGCTTTTCTCTATTAATATTCCCTTTGGCTTCTTCAGCACTTTTTCAATCACAGTTTCAACATTAAATTAACCTACCTGTGAGTAAGTCTTACTAAAGTTAATGGACTTATTTCTAAGAAGGCTAACAGAATTGTAATGTCTGACTTGAAAATGCATCTCTAACTATCTTCTTTTGTGCTTCAGTGGGATCTGTGCAAAGAACCTCTCTTGGAATTCTACCCAAAGTATAAAAGAATGGTTCCTTGGGCTATTACACAAATGCTACATTTATTATGGACAGAAATTGTGCTAAGTACATAGATCTCAGGTGACCACATTGCTACTTGGAGTACTTTTAATAATTGCAGTATTAAATAGTCTTTACTTGGTTGCAAAACCCATTAATATGAAATCATCCCACTGTCATTGGACTAAATAGTCAGATCATTATTTCATGAATAGAGTAAGTTGAGTAGGCTCCCTTTAATCCCTTGTTATTTTCTGATTGGAGATGTAGGTCTCAGAGTTACTTAGAAGTAAGCTATCTGAAAGTCAGAGGATTGATTTGGAAATATTTGCCCATATCTAAAGAGAAGCATACACATGCATCTAATGCTGAAGTCTCTGCATTACTTCACTGTATTTATTTTGGAATTACTCCTTGTTTGCTTGGTCTCTAAGAGACCAATCACCAGAAAAATGCTTCTCTTACTGAGTTTCTTAGTTTGCCCACAAAACTGTTTGTGGGCACACAAAGAGTGAGAACTGGGTAGAGTTATAGCTGTCAGGTATGAACTATGTCTGCTCTCTCCACTTTATTCTGGCTTGTGGTTGTGTTTGGATTTCTTTAGTGTGGCTCTGAAGCCCAGGAGTTCCTCTTAAGCCAGAGTCTAGGTTTCCAGATACTAATGGCAGAGTGTTCTAGTATGTTGGAAAACCTTATTACCTTAAGGTGTAGTGTGATCCAAAAATATTTGATGGGTAACTTTGCCAAGGCCTTAAAATATATTTATATGCATTGGAAACAAGTGGAATAAACTGAAGCGCATATTGCTAGAATATCTGGCAAATTATCTCAAAGGAATCATTTCCTATGGATTTGGAAAGTGGCTTATGTCCTTTGAAACTTCAAAGAGTTGTTATTGTTACAACTCCCTTACTCAAGCTCTTCTTCCTTTTAGGCAGTGAGTTTCAGACATTTTCCTACTCTATCAGCTTTATTCTGATTAATCAAGGACTGAAGCAACCTAGAACTGAGGAGAAACTTCCTAAACAATGAGAACAATTAACCAGAGGAACAACTTGCCTCCAGAAATTGTGGAAAGTCCCTCACTGGAAGCTTTTAAGAAAAGACTGGAGAACCATTTGCCTGAAATGGTAGGGATTCCAATTCCAGCAGAGGGTTAGACTAGAAGACCTCCAAGGTCCCTTCCAGCTCTGTTATTCTGCTGTTCTTCATAGGTTAACAGGCAGGAAAGCAAATTGTTTTTGGATTACCTACCCCTGGCATTATATTAGTATAAAACTCAAGATTCTTTAACATAATAGAAAATCACACATTGAAACAAAGGAAAACCATTTGCCATGTTTTGAGAAGCTAATATGTTTCTAACATTGCATTTTTGTCCCAATGCTTCTCCCAATAGGTGGCATATATCTCAGCACAGGACCTATTTTATTCTCAGACTAAGGCTGAAGAACAAAGGCTGTGACCCAAGGTTATCTAGATCAATGGTTCTCAACTTCAGCAGTTTTAAGCTATGTAAACTTCAACTCCTAGAATTCCTATTCCCTCCTCCCCCTCCCAAGCATGTTGGCTGGGGAATTCTGGGGGTTGAATTTCATACAGATTAAGGTTGAGAAACACAGACTGAGTAGAAATCTTAGCCCCTATTGTTCAAGAGAACTGGAGTTTCTGGTTTTTCTTTGAAGACATTTCGCTTGTCATCCAAGAAGCTTCTTCAGCTCAGAGTTGCCTCTTTAAAAAGCACCTTTGGACTGAAGAAACTTCTTGAATGAGAAGTGAAACTTCTTCAAAGAAAACCAGAAAGTCCAGATGGCTCTTGAAAAAGAATCTTTGGACAACCCTGACCTGAATGACTGGGAATAAGTGGTTTACGAGGAGTGCAGGAAGCTTTATTTAAATTGCTTCTTGCTGCTGGATTATTAAAATACACCTATACTGTTAATTCAGTTTTTAGGAAAAGAAGGTATGCTATCCTAGTTCTTCGAGTTTAAGAAACATATACTGATCATAAATAATTCAGAAGAATTGCAATACAATTATCTTCATTATAATATGGTGACTAAACATAAGGCTGAGATTTCAAAAACACTTATAATGTATAAATAGTTAGAAATATCCCTATTTGTCTCAATGTGGCATAAGTGTAAAGCATTGTAATCTTAGCTGTTGGAAAAATGCTTTGGATATTAAATGAGGCTTGCTTCAAAATTAAATGGATATAGACCAGGGGAACTTGGTTCTACAGAGATAAAATCCAAGAAGTCCAGTAGGAATTTTAAAAATGTTACAAAGAAAACATTGTTTTTCTCTTTTAGTAGCTTTGCTCTGCCAATTTAGTTTCAGTTTGTTGTTATTTCGGACCACAGTTAAGAGGAAAATTACCTTGCACAGGTAACCCTGTCAAAATGAAGGTTGCAAGTTTTCCAAGAATATTGAGAGGGAGAAATGAATGCTTACCTAAGCCTCCTCTTTGAAAAAAACCCAGCAACAATTCATAGGGAAGAAGTCCCTACACAGAAGGATTATTTTCAATAATGTTTAATGGATAAATTCTAAAGTGCTGTTGATAGAAAAAGAAACTTGGAATGAACTCTGAATCTAACAACAAAAGTGGATGTCTGCTTGTATGCATCAATGGAAGAAGTAATCAATAAACTAGGAAGTATGTGAAATAGTATATATCTCATTTCTATGTTGAACTTCTGTAACAGTAGTGCTAATTTAGCAGTGTATTGGAGATCAACCAAGCTAATAAAGAAGTATGCACCTATAACACAATTGAAGATGGTAACGATTTTACAGATTTTGTTACAGTTTGCAGAAAAGTACTTCAGCAGCAAAGTTATTATAGTGTCCAATCAATAAATAAACCGATAATTAACACAAATAGGGAAATGTGTTATGATTTAATGAAGCAGGATGGCCAGCAAATACAAAGATATAGGTTAGAATAAACCCCAGTGAGGCTTTTATGCGAAAGGAGAAGGATGGAAAGGAGGCAAGGTCGATTCCCCCAGGAAAATAATAGCTGAAGGAAAAACTGATGCAAAGGAATGGGGGGGGGAGAAGAAATAGATTTATAGGTGGGGGATGGTTATGTTGGAAAGAACAGAAAAGAGGAAGGACTGACCTCTCTGCATCCCTACCAGGGCTGTTTGTATTCTTCACCTTGCATTCTCATTTTGTGCTAGGCACTGTGCATTTTCTGCACCTTCTGCACCTTTAAAGAATTTGCCTAGCTTCCATTTCAGAAATATGTTGGCTATAATCCAGCAGAGAATTTTTTGCCCTAAGCCCAGGGAAATAAACTAAGCCAATGTGTGTTTTTGCTTGGAAGTCAAATCTAAGGAAATGAGAAAAAAACTCTTTAAAGTGTTTTCTAAAGTTTCCCAGTTGATGAGGTTAGATTTCCATTTGCTGCAAGAACCTCAGAAGGAAAAACACATTTCAACCCTCATTCCCATTACCCCAATTCTTCTAGAGCCCATTCACACCTCTCCTTTTTCATAATAGAAGTGAAATGCCCCAAAACCCTGAGAGAAACTGGACTTGATCCTTGTATTATGCAAGAAGTCCTGCAGAATTAGAAAGGGCAATTAGTCAATTCACATTACTTTGTAGAAACTTGCACTTTTAAAATAGACCTAAACTATTATCTTACAAACAAGATTGATCATACTGAAGTAAGTCTCACAAAGCAGCTTCTAAGTAGACATGCATAGGATTGCACTGTAAATAGCTTTTCTTTTAAGGATCCCTTCTTTATTTTTCTCTTAGTTTCCTTCCTTTATAGCTTACTTGCATATTCGCAAATCAAAATATTACCTTGAAATAATAAGGTGGGAAAGAAGATACTTTCTTGTCATTATTCCTGGTTAATGGAAGTCATCAGATTGACCGAATGGCCTAATCTAGGGGCTTGTCCTAGCAGACAAGACTAAAAGAGCATCATTCGGGCAATAGATGAGCAAAGCAAATCGGGGCTCTGGCAGAGTCTCCACAGAACATCCAAATCTCGCCTGCCAGCTTCCTCCTTCTTCCTTCCAGTGATTGCTCGGCCCGACTTTCTAGTCTTGGCCTTGCTCATGGTGTTGTTGTTACTGTTGGTGGTGGTGGCAACATACTTCTCATTGAAGGACTCCGCCCAGTCTGACTTTCACCTTTACCCGTTTGAGATCTTTGAGGAATGGCCAGCTCCTTGAGTCAGCCAGCAAGCTGAAATGTCACTGGCGGGTTCTGCCACTTTCTTGTCTGAGCTGGACCAGCCTCGCTCTGGGACTTCTGCATTTTAGAAAGAGCCACCTTCGCTCGGAGTTTTTGATTTCTTAAGCTTTTCCCTCTGCATTAACTGCCGAGGTTAGTTTTGGCCAGAAATTTCAAGGACTATATACATCGTCTACCAATGGCGCCTGGAGAAGCGCTCCACAGCAGCCCCCCCTCACCCCCCCCCATTTCTTTCCACAGAGCCAAGGAAAGGAAAGCAAGCCAAGAGAAAATTCGCCGGCAACATGGCAACATTCGGGAGACTTGGGGTTGCGTGAGTCCAGTGAATTAGGCCTACGACAACCGCCTGCATTCACAATGCATATGTATGCATTGACTATTCAGGAGGAAATCCTAGCAAATTTAAGGAATCTTTCTCTCAGGTAAGTGAGTAGAGGTTGGTGACCTCAGTCCCCTTAGCTGCATATCGTTCAGGTGCCCAATCCTCCGAATTTCAAGGAAAAGTCCCACCCCATCCTCCAAACAATAGCACTTTATTATTTTAGAGGCCATCCTTATTAAGGAGTCCCTAACAGGAATTCTGTGCTGTCCCGAGCATCGCTGTAACGCAGCTCAGAAACGAATAAGCCAATGGGCAAATATCCTTAAATAAAGGGAGAAAAAAATATTCTTGCCAGAGACAAGTACATGATTTGTAAACTGGAGGCGAGGGAGAAGGGAAGGCCTCCGTTACAAAGTTCATGCTGGGTTTTCCATTGTTGTCTCAGCGCGGGGTCTCTACCGCGGATTTGGAAAGGGACCGTCTATTGTTCTGCCGGAGCCTCGAATGAAGAATTAAACAACGCACACACGCGCGCGCGCACACACGCACATAGAAATATATCCGGCTTATTCCAGTATACTAAACCAGTCTTCCAACCTCTTATTTTAGGTGCAAGTTTTAGTACATTTCACACACAGGCGGATTTTTGCATCCCAGCTAGTTTGCCATTGTCGTTTCCAGATAAATTGTCAATTTGACATTAAGAGTTATTTAAGCCCTTTGTCTGATTTCTCAAGTCTGATTTTTCAAAGCGCTTTCGGCACAATCCACGGGGACTTCTATCTTCTCCAGACTTTTAAGTAAATGAGAGACATTTATTACCAAACATCTCCATGGATTGGGCCCCTCATCTTTCTTGCACAGAATTTAACTCTGGTAGCCAAACCCCTATCTCCCACCCCCACCCCCGCTGATCCATCTTGTGGGGTTTTTTTAAATTCTAAGAATTGGCAAACAAAATTTGTCTCCCCAAGATTTCAAACTGTACTTTAATGTTACTTTTCCCTGATTCCTGGATTGCTCAAAATTTATACAAATCTCTTCTTAATTGGTAATCACAGTTGCTTTAATTTAAGATTCCCAGCTATACAGTTTTCACATTAGGTTTTGATATATTACAGTAAATCGTTTGAAATAATCAACTGGGGGAGAGAGAGGGAGAAGGAAGGAGAGAGGGAGAGAGAAAGAGAGATTCTGAAAGATCACACATCATTTTCGTTTGAGAAATGATTTACCTCGGACAGTGCTATAAACAACACAACTCTCCCAAAGACACACACACACACACACACACGCACAATGGGAGAAGGTCTGTTGCTGCTGACATGTTTATTGTAATAAATCAACGGAGAGAGAGAAATGACAAAAAGAAAAGGTTTGAGGATATGTGTGTATGTATACTCTCTCTCTCTCTCTCTCTCTCTCTCTCTCTCGCTCTCTCTCTCTCACTCACTCACTCACACACACACTTGCACGCTCACACAATGAATGCCTACATGGGTATAAATATACACACCACCACGGGGTGAAGAGAAATGGGAGAAAATGAAGATGGCTATTTGTCACATTTTACGACAATAACATTAATAACAAACAATAAATTTACATGGACATACAGACTGAGAGGCAAGAAGAGATCTCCCGCTACTTACAATAAGTCCAGCCCTCGGCGTGGCTTCTTGCTTCCTGAGAAATGTTTTATTGCAGCGCGCTCTCTCTCTCTCTCTCTCGCTCTCTCTCTCTCTCTCTCCCTCTCCCCCTCTCTCTCTTTCTCTCACACACACTTCCCCTCTCCCTCTCTCTCTCTCTCTCTCTCTCCCTTTCCCCCCACCTCTGGAATACGCTTTTGTGTTTGTGTGTGTGTATGTGTGTGTGTACAAGAAGGAGACAGAGAGAGAGAGAGAGAGGGAGGGAGGGAGGGAGGGGTAGATTTTTTTTTAAGGACAGTTGAATTTCACGTCAGACACAAGGAGTCCATGTCTGCGATTTTCCTGACGAATACATATCTATTCTGCAACCTCTGCATTAATTATTTAATGAATCACATGACTTGGGGAGGGATGGGGGCTCTCTTTCCCTAGCTCTCCCTCTCTTGCAACACCCCCCCCCGTTTCCTAGCCACAGAAAGGGCCGTTATGACCTTCTCTTGGAACGCTGAAGTTGTCCTTTTGTCTATACACACATACATTCACCTCATTTCTTTCACCATATACATGAATGTACATTCACACATAGGTATGCATTTCTGTTTATACACATTAGTTCCATTATTTTGTAGAAATATATGAGGGAGAATATAGCATTAGCAAACCAATGGGAAGGCTTCATTAGAAAGACACGTGTTACAAATAGCATATCCATAAGTTTAAGTAAATAGGGAAATGCACATTTAGATACTTTTTGCCCAATACTCTCAGGAGGTCACAAACCGTTTTTAAAAGATATTCAGTTTCTTTCTTTATATCTTTTTTTGTCCTACATTATTTTATTAATTTTTTATTCCTTTGTTCTCCTCATTTTCTCTTTCTATATGGTCCCCTATGCTGAGTGCCTTTACCTTTTCTCAGCAGCTATAGCACTAATATTAAATATTCCAGATGGATTTAATCTGTTGTCTATATCCAGAGCAAAGTCAATATTAAACAATAACAGCAACAATCATAATAGTAAGTACAGACTGACCATAATCAGTTGTACAGAATATGAGCTCCCGTGGAGTTGAAACTAATAGTGAAGCCTGAAAATTAGTATTTAATTTAGCTTTTAGCAATCAGACTGAGAATTACTGCACTTGTAACCAAACACAATTTGGGAGTTCAGGTTGAAAGAGTCAAGTTTAAACCCACACAGGAATTGTATTTATTAGAAGAACAAATAATCCTTCACATTAAAGCATGCCTATGTATTTGTGCAAATGTCTGAAAACAATTGTATTATGTATACAGTAAGAAATACAAGAAAGGACAGTTCCCTTTTATACAGGATCAAGGTTATTATTCTAAAAAAAATATTCCCTCCTCCCCTCTTATTCCAGATGGTAGGACAATAATGATATCTTTTATCCAAACAATAGGCTCGATAGCAGCCAGGGAACTAGAGGTGTAAGTAGACAGTAAAATCAAATCAAACAAAGGTGGAGGGGGGATGGGGGAGGGGAATAAAGACTTTCTCTGCAAGAAAGAAAGAAAAAAATCTCTCTGTGTGTGTGAATATGCATATGCATGCATGCGCATAGATGTATCTCTGATGAACACACAAATGATACTTTGACAGCTGAGTTCCATTTTCTGTTTGGTTGGGTAAATGCTCTTGACAAAGGTAACCTGCAGTAATTCTCTGAAAGTGAAATGCATTTTAGGCAGGACTTAATAAAAGATTGAGAAAACACTTTGGTCTTAAGATCTGTGTAACAAAAGGATCATGAAAAGCATGAGGTGTTCAACCTTTCAGAATGGCTACCATCTCTGGTTCTACTGAAACAAGTCTTATACTGACACTGGAAGAGAGGGAGTTGATTGTTTGATTCTGAGTCATAAATAGGTATTGTTTTTGTTTTGCTTTTTTAGAATGCAATATTCAGGTTGAAAGAATATAGAAAATAATGACTGGATCATGAAACCCTTTCCTTATAAGTGTGGCTAAGACCTTAAAGTTCATTTGCATAGAAACATGTTAGTCCAAGAAGGTTTTGCCATGTACATAAATATGCTTATTCAATATATTAACATTATTAAATATTATTGTGGTTTTCACTCAATCAAATATTCAAAAACCATCAGTGGTGTAGCCAATTGTATTTCCTAATCCACCTCTACTAATCTATCAATATATCAATTGTCTCTCATCCTAAAGTATTTTATTGTGGGAAGTAAAATTCAAAGAGAAATCCAGTTTTGAATGAGAAGTAACCATTTTTTAAAAAAACTGCAGTAGGGATTTTAAAGAATTAAATTGACCTCAGTATACCATGTAGAATTTTCAAGCTTTCTGAGGAAGGGAGGAAGGGAGGGAAGGAGAGTTATTTATAAGAAATAAAAAAAGAACAAGGAAAAATCAAAAAAAGATTCTATAATCTTTGTACAAAGAAAGAAGAAAAAAATCCATCTGCTTCTCCCTCCTCCCTCCCTCCCTGCGTTTCTTTTAAAAAGAGCAACTTTGATTTTAAAAGACTTTGTCTTTTACAGTTCAAAGGAAAGGAAGCATCCTTGCTTCACCCTGGTAGGTGCGAGAAACGAGAGGGTTTTTCTCTCTCTGGAGATAAAATGAACATTATATAGGGGGAAAGGCAGATTGATTTACGAATTTAAACACACTGGTTTTATTGGGGATCATAAATCTGTCAAGGGGGCTACTGATCAAACTGAGAATGTTCCCAAACCCCACACTCTGGCTAGCCTCAACAACCCACTTCTTCCTCTCTCCCAAAAAGGGACCTATGAAAGGAAGGAAGGAAGGAAGGAAGGAAGGAAGGAAGGAAGGAAGGAAGGAAGGAGGGAGGGAGGGAGGGAGGGAGGGAGGGAGGGAGGGAGGGAGGGAGGGAGGGAGGGAGGGACCATGACATAGATCTGAAGAAAGAGAAAACACACGCTTTGAGCTTGGTTTGAAGCAAATATAAGCACACAGGTAGCAGGGTTGAGTGCACACCCTCAAACTTTCTTATTTTCCAACTTTGAATGCACCTTTGAGTGTGTTAAGCTATCATTCCCAAAGTAAATGGAGATAATAATTTAGTAAAAAAAACATGCGAAAGCACTGGGGGAGGCTGAAATAACACTACATGGCAGAAAGGGGAGAGAATGAGTCAGTGTCCTTGGCCTGACCACTACAGATTCTTGGCTCTAGACTGGTAGGCCCCAATTGCTGCATCTAGAAAGTTTTCTTTCTAGAGCTATTAGCAAAGCTTAGGGCAGGAGTCCAACACTTCTGGAGGATTCAAGGGCATATTTTTACACATGGCACCCACTAGCTAGTTTTCTTGGTATGTCAAAAGACAAAAATAAGATGTGCCTGATAAACAAGAACTCTCTCTCTCTATGTGCGTGTGTGTGTTGTGTTGTGAGAAAGAGAGGTTAGAGGACATATGTTCTCTCTCTCATTGATCAGTTTTGCTACATATTCTAGCTTGCCTCAATTGCCTATCCCCCAGCTGTCTTGGGCTATAAGTTCCCATCACTTGTACTTTCAAAACATCTGGAAGGTGGCCTGAGGTTTTCTTGTTTTTAATTTTTTTACTAAACAAAATGCATACAGCAAAAAACCTCCTTTATTATTTATCTGGAAGTTAGCTTTCCCTGTGAATGCCAATTTGGGAGTATGGAGAGAGGAGGGAGCTTTGTAGGTGATCTTTAAAGAACATTTTATGCAGCCCAAAGTAAGCAGCAATTTTGGTCAAGGTTTTGAGGTACCCAGATGAAACCCTACAGACTGCAATCCTGTAGTTCCTTTCTTTTACTTAGGTAGGTTTAAATGGCTTTAGACCAGTTTAAAGCAATTTTGGAGTCTCAATTGGCAAAGATTAGTGTACAGCCTGTCTTATGTTTTATGGCAAATCTTTCATGGATTTCCATAGTTATAGCTCTCACTTGGCCTCGCAGGTTGGGAGGGTTAAGATCATCCATTGATTTGATTTATTTAGAGTCCTCTGAAAAATAAATGTCTTTACTACTTTCCCTGTCTCCTATAGCTAGAGTATCAGAAACAATATAAAGATGCTACATTTCATGGATGAATGTATGCCTGAATTCTTTACAAAATTTTGTAAAATCTCCAAGCATTTACAAGCATTTCTGAATTGACATTCCACAATTTCATTAGAGAAGAAAAAGAAAGGAAAGAAAAGGAATAGAGAAAAATGGACATCAAGTTGGAAAATAAAGACAAAAGATGATAAGATTGCCATTCTAGTCTCCTGGCCATCTTCAGTAGTCAAGAAATATATTTATCGAACTCTGGACCATCAAAGATTTTTCAGGCAGGAGGGAGAGACTGAGTTGTTAAAACATTTTTGAGGTATTAGAGATAATCTTTCTCAAAAAGGATGAGGAAGACAGTGAGAGAAGAATAAAAATCTTCCCTCTACATTCCTGTTGGTGAATCTTAAGATGGTTATGAGAGACATCTAGTCATCAAAAGTTGCCTGTTCTTGCAGGGAAGAAAAAAGTGAAAGAATCAACCCATTTGAGAAGCAAGGGAAAGCCACAGCATTGCTACTTCTACAACTATCACTGTGATTCTTGTTATCACGTCTGATGATGACAAAGTTATATCCAGGTACTTTGGGACAGAGAAATTGTCTCTATTCATAATTAAATTCAAGTAGACCAAAGTAAGATAAGAGCACATTAAATTCAATCATCAATCAAACCAGCCTAACTTTTTCACAACTCCCATTCATTGTGAAGGAGGACTTCTCTTGCGATTCAGCAGCAAAATCTACCAAAAAACAAAACAAAAACCTTCAGACAACATAATTCAACTACAGGAAAAATTAACAAGCTCTAGAAGAAACAGAAGGAAATCTGGGTGAGGGAAAGGTGAAAGCAGAAACTCTGTTTTTGCTGAGAGTTTTCAGGTTGGTCTCCAGAGTTTGATTTAGCCTACCCTGCTTCTGTGTGAGCCATGCTATATGGCGCAATGTCCAATCCTGAAAAGGTCAAGGGGTTTGGAGAGGTCATTCTGTAGTTGCAATACCAGGCTAATCATTCAGAAAATGTGTCCCTTGGATGAACTCAGCACTCACTCTGCACCTCACCAGGGTCAAATTTTAACTGTGTTTGTTTAATATAAACACCTTGAAATGCAGATAGATAGATAGATAGATAGATAGATAGATAGATAGATAGATAGATAGATAGATAGATAGATAGATAGATAGATAGATAGATAAATGATGGATGGGTAGGTAGATAGGCAAAATCTATCGCTCATGTTTCTTCCAAAAAAATGTTAAAAACTTCATATAAAACACATGCATTTTAGCAGCAATTTACTAGCTGCTAGTAAATTGCAATTATGAAGTGATCTTATACCTGGAAAAAAATTTATAGGAAGTACATCTACAGAGAAATAAAAATAGGGAGCTTCTTAATTCTGATGCCTTCTGTGTTATCAGTTCTACCAAAAGCAAGTATTAAAACAAAATAAATCTTGCACAGAAAACTAAATTCTAGAAATCTCACATAATCAGGAAACAAATTAAATTAATTGTGTTTTTTCTTTGTTCTTTTGGTGAAAATAAAAACTGCTTTCTTCCAGAACTGAAAATTCTACAAAAACACTTGCGGAAAAGACAGACCATAGTACTCGGAGATCATTGCTTTGGAATGAATAAGTCGACATAGAATCCAGCTTCACCACGGACACAATTTTAAGAGAAGACATTTGACATTGTCCCTGCCCCCTTTCGTTCTTAAAACCCAAGCAATATGCAGTTTCAAAAGAGCAACCCAAGCTTTTAAATAATTCTATATATAGGTATATTATTTTACATATATTACCTTTTTAGCTTCACAGGATTTTTTTCCAGATGTTTAAAGCTGATCATATTCATATTTGAAGTCAAGTCTTCCATTAAAATAAAAAAGTGCTCAATTTTTAATATATATTTCAGAGAATATTATCTCCTGGAAGATATCTTAAAAGATTCAAGGCTCCCGGGTGCTCTCTTTTTTTCCCAACAGAAGGTCTGTAGAGGTTTGCTGTTGAATAACAATAGGAAAAGGATAAGTATTTGAAGAAAAGAAATGATTAATGATTTTTCCCCGCATAATTCTCACATTTTTCTCAGCTCCTGTCTGCTTTCAATGCCTGTGAACTTTTGGAGGCTATAGAAATCCCCACCCTAAAATCTATTCACACTCTCCAGCTTTGATTTGATTCTATAGGAGCTGCATTCTTACCAGTATATACTTTAAAGTTTTGTTTGGGAACGTAGAAGGGAGAAGGACTTGTGGTAGCCCTACACATTGAAGAGAACTCACCCAATATCACAGAATTAAGAGAAGTTAAAACAATGTGGTCTAGCTACCAAGAGTTCTGGGGGTCACGGGTGTGGGGTGGGGGTGGTAATCATGCTTTAAAAACATTTGCTCCACTTCAGTATAGCAATAATATAAAATCAGTATGGAATACAATTATAATTTTCTTTTGAGCCTTCCTCAAGCCTGTCACCACCAGATGTGTTCTGAATATTCCAAAAACAATAAAAAATCTACCAAATACTTGAACTGACATTTTCCTCAAGTATTAATCCATAAGAAATATGGGGTAGGGGGAATTAATTAAATATATTGTTATAAACAAATTCTCTTTTCTGTAGGTGCATGGTGCAGGTGCTTCCCTCTGTTCCTGCATATATAACTGTCCCAAGACATCCTGCAGACACCATATTTACTTATAAGTTAGTCCCATTAATTTCCATAACAAAGGATCTGTTGCAGGTTTATTTATTTATTTTATTTATATATAAGATTTAGAAACTCTCCATCTCACACACAGAGTGACCCTGGGTGGTGTACATGATTCACAGCATTATGGCTGTTTTTTGAGTTGTAGTTCTATTAAAAAGCAGTGGGTTAACTGGACAGTGCACAGTTTAGCAATCTCAAATTTCTTAGTAAAGGATTAATTGAGGGTATGGTTTGACCCATTCTTAATTTGATTTAGAGTAGTCTCACCAAAATCAATGAGACTTAAGTTTGCAATTATTATCTCAGCTATCATAGAATTAAATGACTTTAAATATAACAAAATTCTCATGAGGTCATGAATTTTTGCTTCAACTTTGATATGATATTTATTTATTTATCTGTCTATCTGTTACATGAAAGGTGAGCAATACAATTATATTAGATCCTGTGAAACTAATGGGATCTGCTTGTTAGAGTTGTTTAAGTCTCATTGATTTCAGTTGGTATGCTCTAAGCATGACCAACTTTGGATTCAACCTATTAAAATTAAATTAAAAATAGACATGTGGACTGTGAATAAATCCTACTGAGATGCATGTTTTGATAATACAATAAAGCAGTAAAATAACACTCAGTTTGAATAATGGATAAAAAAATATAGCCTAAAGGAAGGTTATAGAATAGTTAACTCTCCCATGGAAATTACTTTCTCTGAGGCATTTCTCAGGATAGAAAGCAAGCGGAATTTCTCTTGCACAAACTCCATTAAAATGAATGTGACCTTCATTTTTACAGGTCTTCTGGCAGAGAACTTCTGGATGAATTCTACCTACATGATCAAATAAATTAAGACCTACATTAATGGTATAACTCTGTGCATTCTCTCTCTCCCCCCCCCACTCTTTTAAAAAGAATTTAAGAGTTTTCTTTACACTAGCTTGTATCACCACCATACACATCCACCCACATAAACACACACACTCACACAGAGTTTGTAACTTGGAAGTGGAATGCTATTTCATCCTAAACAGTATTTTCGATACTTTATATGGGAAAGAAAATGAAAATTAATACAAGAGCTATGGAGCACAAAAGAAGTCATTTGTCTTCTTGATTATCTATTTGCTTGTCAGAGTTTGAGCTATTGCAGTGGCTGGCTCCTTTGTAATATAAAAATACACAGAAAAACCTGCAAACACCAAGAAACATCTGTGCAAAAAATTATAATCATAAAATGCAGTAAATACCTTAAAGAAGGTAGCTTTTTTTTTTTAAAAAAAAGGGGGGGGTGGAGGGAAGGGATAAATTTCATGGAGAATGTAAGTCTGCCCTCTTATTATCAGTTATCAGGTAGAAATCTAATACTGTGGCATTTTTTTGAACCAGTTTAAAAATCAAAATGTAACCACCCTGACACATACTTACAAAATAAATCATTCTTTCTAAGCCTGAGCTGTAGTAAAGGAAAATATAGCCTATGGTCAAGCATTTTTCATTTGTCAGAGAAGTTTAGGTTTTAAAATTGACAGTTGAAATCTGCTACAACCCAAAAGTGGTGGAATTTACATGGAGAGGGGAGGTGAACAATCACAACAAAGGAACCCTGTCAGTATTCTAGCTGCTGTTAACAGATTCTAAAAAACGAAGAGTCGTGTTCACAATAAAATGTTTTATTTTGTGGTATTCTATATACAGGTTTGCATGGATATCACACAAAACAGCAAGAAGTAATTATACAAAAGCAAAAGAAAGAGGCTTCTTCTCTCCCTCCACAGAGTTCTCTGGCATCACCTCATTTTGGAATGTCTTAGAGGAAAGGGAAGGGAAGAAAGGGTTTGTGCCTGTGAAAAAAGGATGCAGGGAAGGTACAGAGGTCATATATATGTCTTCCCTTCACCCCTAACTTCCCAGGGGAATTCCCTGAAGTCCCATCTTTAAGCATACATTATTTGGTCCAAAATCAGGTATAAGGACACCAGAGGGGTGCTCTTATTTATAAGCCCCCCCCCCTCCAATTTTAATGGCTACTGGAACGCAGATGGCCTTATCATCAACTTTATGGACTGAAATGCACAACACTCTTGGCTTTCCACTTTTCCCATGTTATGTAATTAACCCAAAGAAGCACCCATTTTTAATGGCTTTATTATTTCAAGACCCCCCCTCCCCATTTTTTGTTGCTCTTCTCATTTTGTTTTGTTTGTTCATTTTGGGCCCTTTCCTTACTACATTCACCAGCCAATTATATCCTTAGAGGGTTTGGGGAAATGTCACTCTCCTACCCCCACCCCCAATTCTAATCATCCTTCCATCCATGACTGCATTAAAACAGCTTTTGGTAATCTTGATCAGCCCTCTGTCTCTAGGATGGGTTCTGTGGAAGGTGAGGATGGATAATGGGGGAGGGGGGACAGAAGGAGCAATAAGGATGGGATGTGAAAGAGGAGACAGAAAGAAAGGAAGATGGAGAGGGAGAGAGAGAGAGAGTCTAGTCCTCCTTAGGTGAAACCAAGCCTCATTTATTAAAGATGACTCTGGCTGTCGAGCTAATGGCTGGCATAAGGTCCTTCGTTTGTACGGGAGAGTAAACATGACAAATGGGCCAGAGTTTGGCTTGATTAAGGATGAAGAAGGGATCCATCTTAGCCAAATCTGGAAACCCCTACCTTCTATACAGTAGAACAGAGAAACTACCCCCAAACACAAGCCGGCCAGTGAGAAACCACCCCCCTACTCCTTTGTTTCCTCTTCCTCGTATAAATAGTGATCCCACCCACCTCCCTCCCTATCCCCAATGGCCCCCATCTTTCTTCTCAGGGAACAGTAAAGCCACAAAGCTACCTTCCGTTCCATAATCACTTCTTAGCACACGCATTCATATACACCCCGCCCCCCCAACACACGCGCGCGCACACACACACACACAAACACATATAAGAATGGGCGCGCGCGCGCGCGCGCACCCACACATACACTCTCAGGTTGCGCTCAAGGATGGTTATAGGTTGGGGGTGGCTTTCGGGGTCGGCCCATTGGTTCGGTCCTGAGGGCCTCCTGCTCCGCCTGGCACCGGCAGGTTGGCAGCAGCATTTGATCGAATCTTAGTATTGGGTAACTTGTGGTCTTTTTTCCATTTCATCCGCCGGTTTTGAAACCATATCTTGATCTGGCGCTCGGACAGGCAAAGGGAGTGAGCGATTTCCACCCTTCGCCTCCGGGTGAGGTAGCGATTGTAGTGAAATTCTTTCTCCAGCTCCAGCACTTGCTGCCGCGTGTAGGCTGTCCTGGAGCGCTTAGGCTCCCCTCCGGTGTAGTTGGGGTTGACTGGAAGAAGAGGCACAAAAGAAGCGGGGAGGAGGGAGGAGAAAAGAACAAGGGCGGAATGGGGGAGTGTGAAGGTTACTCTTCTGCCTCTTTAAAACAAAACAAGAACGGTCTTCACTGCCCTCAGTCTTTTGCAAGTGATAGTCAAGCAGACCACAAAAACAAATCGCAAACCGCAGGTCCCCCGCCCCAAATCTGGTCAAGATTTTGAATCCTTCCTTCCTTCCTTCCTTCCTTCCTTCCTTCCTTCCTTCCTACCTTCCTTCTTTCCTCCCTTCGGGGCCATTCTGACATATCTAGGATATTATTACAGACTCAAATTTCTAGCGGCCCACTAGACACATCCCGTTGCATTTAGTACAGTTTACTTTTGAATAAATCCACCCGGGATAGGATTACAGAAATACATAGTGGGTGCAGAGAATGAATCACAGCGTTTTTAAAATGAAACAGGCTTAATTGAAAAATTTGAAATAGAATATCTGTTCAATCGTTCTATTTTTTTATTTTTAGTTTTCCTGGAGTTCAAAGCCTTTAATAAGGACTGGAACCTTCCCTCTTCCTCCAGCCTTGCACAGCCTTAAATTTTATACATCCTGCAATTAAAAAACTTCACTTCATTCCCACCCTAAGGGAGGGTAGCTGAGTTCTTCAAAGCAGTTGAACAACAAGGCTTTAAAGTTAATCTATAATAAACCCATTAACTTACTATTGTTAAGAGTATTTGTTATCACTGCTGAGAAAGAGTGACAGCAGACTCTCTTCGTTAAATTATGGATAGCAGGCCACTTTTAAATTTATAAGCAATTATAAGCAGAAATCAGAGAAAGAGGCCTGTATTTACACGTGCCGACTATCTCATAACGAATCCATCAACGATAGGAGTGAAATGTAGAGTGCAGTTAAATCTCGTCTTATTGGACTGATAACCAGTATAAGTACCTCGAAAACACTCACAGTGAATAGGCATTAATAAGCTCAGGGGCAGCAATTTAAGTGCCCCAGAGCAAAGTAATATTCATCCGCGGGTACTGAAGAGTTAAGTGTATACCCCAAAGTTCTACAAAGTTTCTGCTGGCATGTAACATACTCTTTCATACTAAATCATCTTTTCTCTAATTCCACTATATAGCCACCTTCAATGCTATGAAAAGAGGCTGTGAAAAACCGTCAAGAGAGGGGCTTTTCAAGAGAGGGATTGGAAAAAGAGACGTACAAACTGAGCTTTTAAAAATCCCACAAATCAAAAATTTTCCAGTGGAAAGAATGAAAGGAAAAAGGAAAGAGTAGGATAGGATAGGATAGGATAGGATAGGATAGGATAGGATAGGAAAGGAAAGGAAAGGAAAGGAAAGGAAAGGAAAGGAAAGGAAAGGAAAGGAAAGGAAAGGAAGAAAGAGATTTTGGAGAAGGATGTTAACAGGGACTTCAAAGGCAGTTGGCCAAGAAGAGCAATAAAAATTTATGGAGGATGTAATTATAGCGCTCTGCAAACAGGGAGACCATAAATCTCCAAGGGGAATGGTTCTTTTACAACGGGGGCAATAAGCCTTTTTTCCCTCTCTTCCCAACGAGACTTTGAGGTGCAGGTTAGTATAAAGCGAACAGCTCTTTAAGGTTCACTTACCCGTGCTAACATGAACCTTCTTCATCCAAGGATAAACTACCGGCTCTTTGCCAGGGCTTTGGTTGAGAGAGTTTTGGCTACAGGAAGGCGGTGGGCTTGGCGTGATGGATTCGCAAGTATGATTTGGTTCGGAGAGATGGTTCTGAAGTCCAGCCGGAGCGTGTTGGCTCCTGGGGGAGAGGACCGGTGGCTGGTGCCCAGAGCCCTGACATGGAGGATAGGATGGTTGGTTACAGGCGGACCGCGCTGGGTACAACGCCTCGTGTTGGAAAGAGTTCTCCTGTCGCCTCTGGCCGCTGAAATATTCCGGAGTATGACTGGGAAGGTAATCGTGCTGGGAATATTCTTCGCATGGTGGGAATTTGGGGTCCACATAGTTGGAGTTGATCAAGAAAGAACTCATGGCCATTAATTTTGGAATTGCAAGAGCGCGCGCGCGCCGGCACGCACACTTGCTCACTCACACACACGCACACCCCAAAAATATACTAAAATTTATTCCTATTTCTTCGCCCCCCTCCCCTTCCCCCCTCGCCCTTCCTTCCCCTCCCCTTCTCGTTTTCCTGTTTCGCAGAGCCCTCCTACTTTTGCCGTCAAATGAACAAAGTTAGCTGTCCATGTGACCCCATGAACCAATAGAGGGGTAGCTTGGGATTCCCGGATAAGGAAATAATCAAGAAGAAGGAAAGGGTGGGGGCGCACTTTTAGCCTTTCCGATACCACCTCGCATTCAACTTGAAAGCAAGTTGCTTTGAAGTCATTTGGATTTATTTTATCTGTAAAATATATTGGGATATAAATAGGATTCTGCATTGCGGTACGAATAATCGGTACTTTGCATTCTTTTTTGATATTTTAAAAACGATAGTAATATTTTAATTTCACACACACACCAAAATCGGATATTCCAAAATTTCTCCAAAATTAGGAAGACACAATATCCTAAACTCCCATTCCTACCCGACTTGTCCGCGCATATTTTGTCAAAAGTCAATACATCCAATGTCTCTCCGTAGCGAATATTTAAAATCAATTTTAAAAAATCAAAGAAGTTTGTTGAGAACAAATATGAAACGAGTGAAAAGAACGGGATTCTACGGGTTTGTAGGATATTCATTTTCTTGCCTCTGCTTAAATTTTGTGAGCGAGTCAAACCAGTGGCAAAGATAGATAGAGGTTATTTGGGATCGATAGAAACATCATTAACCAATTCGAGTTACCCATCCTTTAAATGACAGCAAGCTTCTGGTTTAAACTGGTTCTCTTTCCCATGTTTACAAGATAAAAATTGTATAAACCTTAAGCAGAAGAAGAAAGAATTGGGATTAATTTCATCAGATTGTGATGGGCATTAACTGAAGAAATCCGATTTTTAAAAAGTTTGGAAAGAGGTTACAGGGTTTCTATATACAACACAAATGCACGCACATACGCGTGTGTGTGTGTGTGTGTGTGTGTGTGTGTGTGTGTGTGTGTGTGTGTGTACCGATAAACATATCCCTAACTCACAAATATCCTGAGAGTCCCTTTTCATTATACCGCACTGCCCCATCTTCCTTTTGTAAACTCCACGGGGCAGGGATCTGTTTCTTCTACTGGGATTTCTTTCCCAATAAGCTTTCAATGCAATAGGGAAAAAAATTAATCTTTAGATGACAATAAAAAGTGGGAAAAAACATCTGAGATAGGTGCTGTTTATATAATTATATAAATTTAAATTATAAATTTATAAATTAAATATATAAATTTATAAATTAAATATATAAATGTGTATAAATGTATACACATGTATGTATGTATATATGTAAAACCTCACAGAAGAAGGTGTACCAATGGCAACACACACAAAAAAGGAAAAATCTTCTTAAGAAACAAATGTCTTTAACGATTTATTCTCCTTTTTTTCTCTCCTTCTTCTTTCTTTAAGGCTGGGCTCCGCTCCGTAGGGTTTGTGTCAACTACATATTCCCCTAGATGCGAATTTGTGAGACAGCTTCTTTTACACAAATTCGGATCTACAGGGTACATACAGAAGACAGAGAGACCTTCTCCTTTGCCAAAAAGGGAGAAAAATGTTAGTTTTCAGCCAAAAGGTTGGCATTAGGAAAAACAATGGTCTAGTTTCAAAAGAAACTCTGGAATTGTGGGCATTTGTAAAATAGTGCAAATTAGCCAGAAACTATAGTAGAATCCATTACAGTTTCATCCATCACAAAAGGGCATGCATCTTTAGAAACATAATCTGAAATCCACCGGTTAAAGAGGAACATTAAATAAAAAGAAATTCATTTTGAATCTAATTCAACAAGATTTATTCTTTCATTAAAACGAAAATCACTCCTTTGCATGACTTTGTGGTAGTAAATAACTTCCAGACATTGCAAAGATTTTTTAGGCATCTGGATAACTACTTTGCATAAAATGAGAAATAGAGAAGAAAAGACAGGGAAATCTGGAAATAATTTTAGAGGTAGACAGGAAAGTAGGGTGTGGTTCTTTTTTCTTCACATTTCCTTTAAATCCCAGAAAAATGAAGAAGAGAAAAGATCAAAGAAATGTAATTGCAGTCCTCCAACCAAAATGGGGATATAAAACAATAAAATATGTATCCTGGGTAAACCATTCATCTTCTCTAGGTAGGAAAGAGGAAAGCTGTAGGCACACATTTGAAAGAGACAAAATAACCCCAGTATTGTTTTAGGATGTGTTACTAATTGTCCCTAAGCCTTACTGAATTCAGGTTCTCTACTCCTAAATTGGTCATAGGATTTTTCACTGTTACAGCAGAAAGAAGAAGCTTTTCTGATAGCCAGGCTTATTTATCAGAAGAACAATTTATTCATTTTCCTCTGAGGTTGGGATTGAACTGCTAGACCCTCTGGATAAAATTATCAGTATATGGCCTTCTCCGGATATATTCTTTATCAGCAGAATATGTAAGCACAACATTCTATTCTACACACATGCATTTAGGAATAATTTTTACTGACTAATACAAATTTTTTCTCACCTAAACTGTGTAGGGTGTGTTGCATTTTGGAAAGCAAAACTATTCGCTTCAGGAATAAATACAGTATTAATTTCAGACAAAACAAAACATTTGAAAGGAAATGTGACTAAACTTATCACTATTATTTTCCGGTTTTCCCTCCTTCTGAACTTCCTACCAAACAATATCCCTCCACCCTCCTAGCCAAAAAAAAAAAAAACAACCCTCATATGAGAAATGTGTTCTTGTTCCTTTTTTCCAAAAATAAAATTTCTAATAATAATATTGAATATTTTAATTATTCAATGTAAATAAGCGTATTTTAAATATTTTAAATCCATTTTCAGCAGAACTTTCTTTTAACTATGTCCAAATTGACTATCTACATCGAAAAATGGAGTGTCAACATATCATTTTGTCTTTATAGTGGGGAACATATACCTTTCCAAGCATACAAATCTCATTGGCAGATGAACATTAAAGGGCATTAAGAACTAAGCTACAAATCTTCAGTTAAAAAAAAAATCAAAGCCAACTTAATGAGGAATAGAGATCAATGAGTGAGGCTTACTTCAGAAGTAAGCTTTTTTCAATTCTTGTGATCAAAGTTGAAAAGAAATTCCTGCACTCTTCAAGAAAGTTTACCAAATATGGATGCACACTAGTTACATCTTTCAGACACCAACACTTGTTTTTCTTCTGATCTGGATCTTTTCCATTTTTCCCTTGCCTGTTTTTGGGAGGGGAGGTGTTATATGTACATTCTATCCGAGTTTCCTTTAAGATACAGGCTTTCCAGGAAACGAAAAATGAGAATAATTTTGTCTTTTAAAACAAACAAACAAAAACAGAAATGTCGGTACAAGTTTTAAAAATTCGTTGTTCAAATAGACAAATGTGGGGAGGGGGTTATCCAGTGTCACCAGCACCCCTAGCGTTTAGCAGAAATGTTCACACTTTGCTCTTCCAAAGCACACAAACCCCGAAATCAAAAGAAACAACAACGTTCCCGTCTCTTGCCCCCCTCCCCTTCGCAATTCCTCCCCGCCCCCTAACCTTCTGCGCTTAATTGGGTGAGGGAGAGGAAGCATTTTCGATTGCTCTAATAAAAGTGTCTTAACTTTTCGGAAGTTTGGAAAGAGAGATTTAGTCAAGCGACTTCTGCATTTCAAAAGGAAAAGTTAATGAGGCTTTAAAAAAAACCAACCTCATCGCAAAAAGTGGCTAAGGTTCCTATTTGCAAAATGCAATAAAATTAAGTAGATGGGAGAGAATGGTTGGGAAGGGTTGCTTTCAAAGGGGGCTCACTTTTCTGGATCCTGTGAGAAAAGGGGATTCCAAGGGGAGTCTCTCTCATCAACATATATAGAGAAAGCACCTGCCCGAACATTGCATCTTAAGACATTGCAAAATAATGTCACTCTAGTAAAGAAAGTTTGTGCCCTTTTCCATTTTCGGAGGGAGGGGGTTGCGCAAAATAGTCACAATGCTTATGGCTATCCTCTTTCGGACTAGAACTATGTTGACTTCGGAGGAGGGTGGATTCATAGCACCCTTTGCCAGCATGAACCCAAGGAGCTTCAGGGACTGATCCATAAGCGTCTTTACCCCAAATCCCAGTTTCATAGTCCTCAAAGCTCCTTAAATATTCTCGAAGTCACTCCCGTTCCCTTTTCCCACAGTTACAAAAATCAGTGTGCTCACTGCCAGCTAGGATACAAAATGCAGCCGACTATCCCAACCACTTCAACCGCAATCCACCCCTTGCCATGCAACCCTAATACCAACCAGAAAAGTAGATCCTTCGTTTATATCTTCCCCTCCTCCATATCAGATATTATTTTCTCCAAAAGTCTTTCTCTCTCTTTCTTTCTTTTTCGCTTTTCTTTCTTTCTTTTTACTTTCTTTCTTTTTTGCTTTCTTTTGTTTTTCGCTTTTCTTTGTTTTTCTCTTTTCTTTCTTTCTTTCTTTCTTTCTTTCTTTCTTTCTTTCTTTCTTTCTTTCTTTCTGCTTTTAAAGCTTACAGTATATTGGGGTACTAGCTTTCAAGCAGCCTTAGGCCTAACTGAGTCTTTTCTATTCGGATACTGGCAAGTTTTCGTATTAATCTCCATAGTTTGTCAGTCTTTGTTAAACAGCTAGGCGTGTCCCGAGCGCCTCCAACATTTTAATATTTGTTAGACGCGCTGACCTGAGTTTCACCCCACTCCCAGGCTCTCCCCCTTGCATTTCTATAATACGCTTGCATAGTTCTCTCGGTCATATTGAATTTTACTCAGGTCATTACTTTGGACAGGAGAGAAGTGGAGAGAATGCCAGGGCCAGGCTCATGAACGCAATCCTGCCCTTTATAGGGGCCATAGTAGTTTAGTCCTTTTAATATACATCCTTTTTAATATATATTTTAAATATAACACAATACATTCTTGTGGATACAGCCTACAGGCACAGCCATCAGTATACTATGCACCCAACACTTATAATAGGATTAGGATGCATGCAATATAGTACAATATATATACAGAGAAAAAGACAATGAGAGAGAGAAGGAACAAGAATTGTACAACTTTTTTATTTTGTTTTTGGGAAAGAGAAGGATTTTTTTTTCTTTGTTTGGTCTTAAGAGGTTATTTTGAAACTAGAGTTGTCACAGGGGAGGAATTGTAGGAAACACTTGGCACAAAGGAGAGTGATAGTCTCTCTAGCAAAGGGAGGAGGAGGAACAGAGAGAAAAGAGAATTGTCTGTACAATTCTCCTAAATATGCTATCTTTACATTTGAGTAAAATGGCACCAAGCAATAAAAAAATTGTAGGTCAAATCTCATTTATATCTGGTACAGTGGCCCCTTCAAAATATTTAGATGCCTCTTAAAGATACTAACTAATCAAAAGAAAAATAATATTTGTGGAAATGTTCTCAGTATTAGCCTAACTCATCCAAGTTACATTTTTACTATTATAATTATTTAAGGCCTTTTTAATTGTGCTATCTTATTTATTCTTTTGCATATGCCACTTATTCTACAGGTCCCAAACACAGAGCAATGTTTTGCATAGGTTACTGACAAAGCTGGCAAATTGCCATTAAATTATTGCTATGAAGAGGTCATTACATTGATTGCCTTGTAGAAATAACCATTCCCTTTCATTTTATCTCTACATGGGACACAAGCTTTGTCCAATAACAAGCAAGCTTCAGTGGTTTCTTCCCTTTTTCCCCTAATTGATATTTCTTCAGTGGCTATTTCTATAGGACTGGGTTATGTGAGGGCATGAAAACTGAAAGCGGTAGGTTGGACAGGCTCCTATTAGAAGCCAAGTAAACCTGTATATTAGGAACATAGACTTGGGACTGTTATCCATTCACACACACATTCCTTCATAATAATGCACTAACTAGAGATGACTGCACTTTAGAGATAACTGAATTAATTAGAGATACCAGGGAATGGATCACCCAAGTTCCAACTATACAGCGGGCCATTTATTTAGTGGTATTTTATAAAATACCAAGCAAAAACTATGCCATCCATTAGAATAAAACCTTTACCTCCCCCCCCCCCACATGCGCAAATACATTTCTATGGATATGCACATGAGAAATAAAACACAAATTGGAAATTAATTCCAGACAGATCCTTAAATATGTTGCATATATTATTAAATATAAATATTTTGCCCTTGACTTCTTTGGTCAACTTAATTTTAATAATCCAACCAAAGGAAACTAAAATTTCAACTCAAGTAATTCATCTCCTAAAGATGAGAAAGAAAGCGAGACTGAGATTCTAGAATGGTTCCTTATCTTTAATAGTACTCTATATCCCCATACAGTCTTTTTTTGTAAACAAATTGAATCTTTTCAATAATATTTGCTTCTAACTTTTGTATTTTTGAAAAAATATAGTTTTTAACTCACTTAGCTTTTTGATATTCACTTGAGATTGTAACCATGGCAGAGAATAGCAAGTCTTCCTATAAGTGATTTCAGTATAGTGTAATAAATTGGTTGAAATCCAAAGTTTGATAAATACACAGTAAAAACATGGAAATGAAATGCTGCTATGTTGTTATTATTTGCTTTAATCAAGAGTTTTTTCTTTCAATATTATAATTCTATTTTTTTTTCTTTTAAAGGTTGAAGAAAGGTTCCCTATCATTCGAAATTAAATGGCCTTTTACAATTAATTTAATCCACCCCTCTTTCATTACTCATTTTTACTAAGTATATTCTGCAGCAATAATACTAAAGAGAAGGCATTTTCCCCATGTAAATTCAGAGACTCTAATTACTAAAGAGGAATGTGAGTTACCTATTCCTAGTGTAAAGCTAAAAAGAACCTATCTGGACCATTCTTAGGTTAGCATCTTAAAAATACTTCTGTCAAGTAATCAAATATTCAATTTCTCTGTCATTTAACTACTTCATATATTGGTGTGCAATTGTATTTAAATGGTAATATGTTCTGAAGGGTATTAACTGGATAAGGCAACTGCATTCATTTTTTAAATAAAATTCTGGAATACAGAATATTATCTGCTTAAATACAGATAAAAAGAGAATATAAATTCACAAACAAAATGTATAAACAAAGAGAACCTTGACTGAAAATAGTTTCAAAACAAAAAGTTCAATATTCAGTATTGAATTTCAAAATATTTTTTATTTTTTTTTAACTTTTTAAAAATTTCTTGTTTAAAAGAGGAAACCATTCAAAGTAGCCAATTGCTATTAATGAGACAAAAGACTTTTTCAGCATACTGGGAAATTGTATCAGACAATTTGATGGACTTCTCCCTTTATATTTGAACACCATATTAATATATAAACGAAGAATATTTAGTGAAAATATATCTGCCAAAGAAAAGGAAACTCCATAACTCAATGTAATCTTTATTTATTTTCAAGAATGTTTTTGTACCTACAGAAGTTCTTCCCTTGCATCTTTCCCATACTTTCCAAACTTTTTCCTTCACTACCCAAAACTGCTTATCAGAAAGTTCATTTTACCCAATATAGTTAAAAGACATTAAGTCAATTTAAATATCCCTGTCCTGATTGTGTAGTGGTTCTGTGTGTATTATCTACCCACCCCACCCACCCCAAAAAAATTACTTTTACTCAATTTTTGTTAATTTACCCAGGTTTAGCAAACACTGCTCTAAATCCCTGAAAACTGCCTGCAAATTGCCGCTCTAAATCTCTGTACATTCAAAGCTGGATTAGGTTCTAAATCCTTTGGAACCTCATTTTGGAGTAATGTGAGGGAAAGATTTAGAACATTACTGCCAACATAAATTAAGATTTATGATGATTACTATTATTATTATGCACCATTAAAGGTAATTTCTTAATTTCAAATCTATTTTTCTGTGTGATTAAAAAATAGCACTTAAGGACATAGATTTCTAACCAAGGGAAGGCTTGCAGCCAATACTGTAATATTAATATTATTCTACATTCTATATCTAGAACAAGTTATACTTCCTAAAAGCTCATGTTCTTGAATTCCAATTCATCTTGCTGATTTTTTAAATCTATGGGATTGATGCTAAATTGGTCAAAATGCATGTAAGGTGGCTCATATAAAAACGTCAATATGACCATTCAAGGGCAAGGTTTTATGGCTAAAAGCTGTTGCTATCAAAGAACGTGCTAACTGTGGAATGGTAGTTGCCCAAGCCCATTCATTTCTGCGGAATTTGCCCTGGAAGCTCAGGACGCTGGGCTGTGGCCAAGGTGTTCAGAGGCACTTTTTCTTGGAAAAACGAGAGAACGGAGCAGAGGAGGGAGGTAGAGAGGGCGGAGATCCTTCAGAGCCCCAAAGAAAAGCGCCAGTCCAACTTGCCCCAGGTACGGTTCCTCCTAACGCCGGGAGTTCCCATTGCACTTCCTAATTCCTTTCGCTCACGTTCACCTTCCCTCCTCCCTCGCCAGAAAGCCTCTTCCTCTCCTCCCCTCCCCTCCCCCCCCCGCCTCCCGCTCTCTTTGGAGCTGACATCCCGTCTATCCACCGCCTCCAACACAAGACCTGGTCTCGCACCGCCTAAACTTTTGACCCTCGCCTTTTTGACCCTTGGCGCTATAATGGCTGCTCTCTCCAATCGGCCTTAAGACGGCCTTAGTCCTTTGCCAGATTCCCGAACCTATACCGATCGATACTTCCGGCCGTCGTTCCTTCCCCAATTTTGCAATATGCCCCTCTCCATAATATATTTGCCCTCCGGGTGCGAAAAGGGAGGGAAGGAAAGTCGAAAAAATGAGGCAGCTGGAATTGTAGCGGGCAGGTCTCTTTTCCTCCCTCTGTTTCATGCCGGGCAGCGGCGGTGGAAAGTAGCCTCACCCCCACCCACCCCGCTTCTCAGGGCAAAGCTTCTCGAGGAAAGAAGGACCCTCTTTAGGCGCATCGCCGAGGAGGGCTGGAGAGCTGCTGTGAACTGGTCTGAAGCGAGCTCTGCTGGCAATACTGCGTTGTTACAAGCACCGAGTTTCACTCTTCTCCCTCAGCTCCAGCTCCTTTTCCCCCCAAGCCCAAATCCACCAATATGGTACTTCTATAAAGTTATTTTTAGGACAAATTGTCAGTTTGTGTTTCTTGTGGTAAAACAACAAATCCTTTCACAAAATGTGGAAAATCAATTCCAGAAGATTAGGCCTGTCAGGAACAGCCTATCCATCCTCAAAACCCTGAGGCTTGGCACTGTAAAATCCTAAGCCCGCTCAGGGGTCCGGAAAAACCTGCTGAATTGCATAGAGTTTGCCATCTGTAGAATGGGGGGGATAGGGGGGAAACCGCTATCCCCAAGGCTACCTGGTACTTGGGAAACAATTTTGGAGGATCAACTGCTGTGAAATTGTTCAAAAAGGAAGAGAATGTCCGAATTTCAAAGAGGAAACAAGTGAGGACTTATTGACTTCTTACAAGAAAGAGCTCTACTTTCTCCGATGGTTAATTTTTATTTGATATTTAAAACCAAGGATGGGATCTTGGCATGGCAAGTACAGGTCAATTGCACCCAAAAACGACATTCTGCCCAATCAAGTTCATTGCTTGATCTGTTCTCCATCTTCTCAAAATTGATCATATCTCCCTCACCTACATTGTAAGAGAGAAACTGGCAGAGCCAGTAAATCTTCCTGAGTGAACGATTCTCTCTTCCTCTTCCTTCTTTATTACTTTGTTGTGTTTTTCTGTACTCAAAGCTGCTTACTCTGCCTAGCAATCAGTCGGTTAGCCAAAAAAAAAAAAAAAACAGTGGGGGGAGTGAAGAGGAAGGAAGAGGAAAAATAAGCAAAATCTCAAGCAATGGCTGGAATAAACTTCCAACTATTTGCTATGTGTGGCTTTCCTCAGTCAGAAAAAAACGAGTTTAAAGGGCTGCAACTATCAACAGGAGAGAAGGGCAATTTTGCATTTTATCTTCAAAGAAACCCTGGATATGTCCCCAAATTTCTAAAAAATGATGGTTTCCTATGAAATGGACTTCTGGGAGAAAAGGTTTCCAAGGCAAAACCTTAATGTTTCATCCTGCCAACAACATTCTAAGTTCTTCCCATTACTCTACAGTTTTGGAAATTGTTTGTGGGGTTGAAGATGATACTTAATGATAGGGACTTGAATGGTAGCGATTTGCCTAAAATTGCCCAGGAAAACGTCTAAAGATGTTATCACATATACCCTCCTTAGAGGGGGAAAAGAAACTTTAAAAAGAAAAACATAAACAATCAATGCACTAAGATAAGAATGAAAGAAGTTTGGAAGAAAGCTTGCAAAAGAAGGGGGGGGAGGGAAGTCTAGTGACATGAATAGGACTTAAAATGGGACACTCCCAGAGCACTTGAAGAAAAGTCTCCCATTGCATTTGTACAGGGAAGTGGAGGTCCTTCCCCTTCAGAGATGCCTGCGTTTTACCTCTGTCTGCTGACCTAGGAATGATCCCCAGTGCCTATGAATTATTGATGAGCTGTAAGAACCGTCCCCCACTTTTCAGTATGCAAACCCCATTACACTGTTAAAATGGCGATTTAATCGTTTGGAATAGCTTTGCTTTGCTTCCTCCTCACCCTTCTCCCGCCCCTCCACAGAACTCATTTGTGCCCCCTTTCATTTAATTTTCTTAATTAAAATCCTTTCACAGATTTTAATTCCTCCTCCTCCTCTGTCCCTATAAAAAAGAGGACAAGAGAAAGAAAAAAGCCGAACTCCACACCTTAAAAAACTATGTTGCATTTTAAATAATACAATTTAAACAAATTTAAAAATAGTTACCATTATTCTTTTTAGTAGAAGGACAAATGAGCATTGACTATTGTCCTATTAATTAAATGTTTTAGATGCAATATTCAGTAACCTTTCCTTGGCAGTGACACGGTATGTTAAAGGGGAAAAAAGAGAGATGAGAATTCAAGAAAAACTGAGTGAGAGAAAAGAGGGGAAAATATGTGTTTAGTTCTATTCATGTCCCACAATGTTATTTGAAGTTTAATCTCCAAAAGTAAAAATATAAAGAATTAGAATGAAGACAATTTCAGGGTAAATATATTGAAATCTCATTGATTTCAATGAGAAATAAGCAATATCACCTATTGAAATAAAGAGGATTTACACATATACACAACTAGCACTCTTTTTAAAAATTCTATTAGCAAGTTGTTTACACACACACACCTAGTAAGTTTTCTTGCCTCTTTTTAAATTTTATTTACTATTTTTATGCTTTTAATATTGTATTGCATACCACCCAGAGTCCCTCTGTGAAGAAAATAGGCAGTTCTTAAATATAAGTAAATGGTGTGTGTGTGTGTTTGCAGGATCTAATCTGAGTTGATCACTAGAACTAGAGATTTAGTCTTCCAGGCTTTCAAATTAATGCTGGAGCCCATCTTCAGGGAATTTAACTCTCTATGTGTTTGGGTCTGTGGACAACTAGCAAATTGTGCACGCATACGCAGAGAGAAAGAAAGAGAAAAAGAAAGAAAGGCCTGTTTAAATCATGGGATCTCTGCCATTGTACAGCATCCTGTAAACCAGATAGAAGGCCAAAATCCTGATATGAGATAAATAACATTCTTTTTGTTTCATTTGCTTCCTCACACGGACTGAGCACCAACAGGATTTCGGAAAATGGCCTGTTTAGGGCCCAATTTTGAATACGAAATTCCAACTCAGAAACTAAGGAAAGGTGTTCTCTTTGTTATAAGAGCTATATTGTCCAATATTCATCCTGTAAGTTATCTGTCTCCAAAGAAGCTCAGAACTGTTTGCTGCTTAACTGTATATCAGGTATAGGTGTACATAAACAAATGTGTCCCTATGTCTCTTTTGGTCTCTAAATGACAACAGGCTGGAATGATAATGGAACTAGAATGATAATACTATATTTCTGGAGGTCACAGAAGAGTGTGAGAAAGCACACATGTATAACGTCTCCCAATCTGTATGCAGAGTGGTGCCTGGAGGTGATATCCTACACATTGATTGGCGATCACTAGAACAAAGTTGCATTCAAGACAATTGCTTCAAAGAAGGGTATGTGATGTCTGCAAGTCACAAATCAAATATTTCATTGTACCTTTCCAGATTTAGCCAAAGGGCAGTGGCTTGTGAATTGCACAGTAAATCTGCATTAATTGAATCTATTTAAATGTGTATAAATATTTATATTTATGTGGGTTATCTCCTAAGCCATTGTGAATTGTGGCTGTGAGCTTTCTACTGTGTATTTGTATGTGAGCCAGTGTGAAAGAAGCATTCTTACAATAGTTTATACCCACACATGCGCCTTCAATGAATAGGGTAGACTGGTTATCATGAGGCCAATAGAGTTCAAGGGGAGTTTATGCATTGACTTCAAAGAACATTGGATCTGACCTTTCGTGGTCAAGAAGTCAGCTATTGTTGCCTGACAAATGTACTACTTAGAGAGGTGTATATTGGCTGGTTTGGAGCAGATTGCCTTCTCCTCTTCTTCAACACCCCCTCCCACACTCTTCACAATGTGTATGGGTGGACTGGAAACATTAATTGGAAAAAGATTAAAATGCGATGGATAAACTGGTCCATTTTTACTTTAGGAAAATGGCCTGGAATCATTCAAGGATGGAAAACGGCGGAGGTGGGGGGGAATGTACATGTCTATGTACTTCTATGTATAGTTTATAATTTACAATTGCTATTACCTTAGTCCAAACATATTACTAATAACAAATTTTAGCAACAGGAGCATCTATAGAAGTTTGCCACCATATTTCCTATTGAATATATTTCACATGGGAAATATTTCTTTAATGTTTAGATTATGATTAGTTACGATTGTGATAATTCTATTGTGCAGAAAAATAGACTACATGCAACTTTTTATGCTTATTTATATTGTATGCCTGAACAGTTCACTACTGAATGCTTTAAGGATATAGCATGGTGCAGTTTATAACAAGGAAAGGAATTTTGCATAGGAACCATCTGCTATCTAGATAGAATTGTCTTCCTGTTGATTCTGCTCTGCAAATAGTCTCAGTCTTTTTCAAAAGAATGATTAGTTTAAAAAAAAGAAAGAAAGAAATCAAAAGCAAGAGAAATTCTTGCTTTCCTTTACTATGAAGTGATTGCTGAGAATCTTTATGTGGTCCAGTAGATATTTGTGGAGAATTAAAAGTAACCAGGATTAGATGGATGTCCTACAGAAGGGACATAAAAATAAGACACTCAGTGAGAAGATTGCAGAAGTAGATCCAGAAAAAAGAAAATAAGGACAGTTTCACCATTATTTACTAAAGATTCAGATATATTTACCTTGGAGGGGAGGGGCTGGAATGGAATGATGTAAGGTTGCGGCAACATTTTCACACTTTACCTTTCTTTTCTTCACCTGAACTAGAAGGAAGCAAAAGCACCACTTCCCTTTGTTCACAAATGCCCCCACCTTTGCTGTCTTTCAACACCAGCTATTCCTTCTTGGCACTAGTTCAAATACAAAAGAGAAGGGTCACTCTGTAGACAATGCCCCATATTTACATCAAAACCTCTGGTTCAGACCTTGGATTCTTGAGATACTCCAGGTATCCTTAGTTGGAACAAGCCTTTCCAATTAGTGCTATGCGGGTCTGGGTCCGCAGTGCAGTCTTTTGCCACTATCCTTGAGATTATCTCATACTGAGTTTAGCAATACTTAATTCTCAGTTCACTGTGCATATGGTCACTGTGGTTGCTATATTTGGAAAGACACAAGTTTACACATAAGGAACAAATGCAAAGAGGTGAATAGAGAAGCTGTAAGCATTGAAAAAAATGACTGTCTGAAGAAAACAAAGTAGAGAATGATAAGAAAAGTAGTTGAGGGTAAGAATAATTAAACCTTTGGAATGGTTGTGAATATTTCCTTCACAATCACCTTGTGTCTTTATAAGACTTGGGTAGTATTGCCAACAGTTTATCCAGTATCAAAACTCTTCTAGTTAGTATCATCTGATTGTTTACTGTAAGATGTTGCTGTTGGTACAAAATAATGTCTTATGCATTATTTTCCTTCCTGACAGGAGATCATAGTATTTCATACACAGAATTGCATGATTGGTGCATAATCGATAACATTTAATCCTAAAATGGAGCATTTATTATTATTGTAAGAATCCAATCCAAATAACCCAATGCTATTTATGTTTCTTAAGAAGCTCCACTCAGTAAGGTACAATATATTTCTATGCAGACTTGTATAATATTTAATGTAAGCCTGCTTTAATTCAAAGGAGATTTAGATTCCAATGCTATGTTCATTAACTTAGAAATGTTTTTACAGAATTCAATGGAATTTCATTCTCTGATTGAAATCAGATTTCATGGAATCCAACTATGGCTAGATCGCATCTCACTGTAAGCCATCCCCCTTTCTCCATACTGCCTGAGCATACAGACACAAACACACATAATCAAAAGTGTGTCATACAGTGACAAAACAAACACATTCAAAATAAATTTAAAAAAGAGATTATTATCTTCCCAACATTTCCTAAAAAGGAGGCTACATTATCACCTCCTTTTTATAAGAAAATTAGTAACATGAATTGTTTTAACCAACAATAAGAATTTCCTTAACCAACAACATGCTTTATAGTCTAAATGGGGAGAAAAGAAGCAATAGAAATTACTCCCTCTTATACAACCCCCAAAACATGTGTCTACCAAATGGCATGGTCATAAAACCTTAGTTTAAATGATTGAAGGGGGAAGGGTTTGAGCGGAAATGGGAAGAAAATGTAAACACCACAAATTGTTAAGACAAGAGATCTCTCACCTTTACAGCCAAAAAGCAGCAGGCAATTGGCACAAGATCCCTTACACCCAAAAGTTATCCTCTTTCAATTCTTAAATCAACCAGAGGCACTGGTTTTCATGGTTTTGCCCTGTGTGATGGTACTTGTTGTTGCTGTTTTTAATGGTGTTTTCTACAGTTCTGAACATTATTGGAAGAAAAACCTCCAATAAATGGTAAGCATATTTCTGAGATGACTCCACAGCTCAAATTCAGAAATAGTTTCTACCAATACAGTACTTTGAGAGGAAAGGTTTGATGCAAAGTGCTACAGTGGTGAATTAGTGAAATTTGGTGCTTATAGAGAAGTAAAGCTCCCTGAACTCTTTGATTTCCTATAATCTTAACTGAAGTTAATGGGAACACAATAGCATTTACTGGAAAGGGGAAAGTTGAAATGGTAGGTCTGGGAGGTCAAAGTTAAGCAGAGAACAGATAATTACTGATAATTGGGTCTACAATCCCAAACCATTTAGGCCGACAATGTGATAATCCAGATCCTATGCTATTTTACTAGAAAATAAACCCATGGAATGAACTCAATGAGATTTACTTCCAAGCAAGGTATGTTGGTTAGTTACTAGAGGATTATACAGCATGTTCTATTGGCATCTATCAAACCCTAAAGCCCTGTTTTATCAAGATCATGGATCGAAAAAGTTGTATGCTCTTATATTGCAAATGGAAGCTCTTATGAACCAGGGAGGAAGGAAGGGACGGAGAAAAAGAAAAGAAAAGAAAAGGAAAGGAAAGAAAAGAAAAGGAAAGAAAAGGAAAGAAAAGAAAAGAAGTTTAATATTCCAATCAGATTTTTCTCAAGCTTCCTAATATAAACTAATATGTTTATATTAGTTTTCACTAACAAAAAAGATAACTACACCAACCGGCTCTTCTAAAAGTTAAATCTAAATTAATTCAGTGTCAGGACTTTCTACTTAGATAACCCTTATTAGGAAATATCAAATTGTTTAAAAAAACTTTTTATGGTAAACATCTAGATTAGGTTATCTTGAATTTAATTTACTAATTTTCCTGTTCTTGAGGAGATCAAAGAAATAGGAGTCTTTAAAAATATTTTTGGAAAACAGATCTCTGTGTCATCTTTTTCTATTTCAAAAATCAGTCTTTATCAAGGAAGTGATAAAAAAATCTGCCCTGTGAATCAAGTATCTGTCAATGAAGTATAACTCATAAATGAATTGAATATATAACAAGGCATACATACATAGTGAGTGTACTTGTATGCATCCCACAATGTTTGTGTGAGTTACATGCCCTCAAAATAGCTTACATAGGCCAAGTAAATAAAGGGAAGGAAAAGTATACATACTTATTTTCTACCAGAAAATCCTAAATTCTATTCTATGGCCGCAAACTTTCACAAGATTTTTTTTGTGTGTGTGGACTGTGGCCTTTCCTGTGGCAACAACAAGTAGATATTTGCCGCAATGCTGTGGATAAAAAGAAGGAAGGAAAGAGGAATTCTAGAGAAAGGAGGGGGTGACATAATTGTTACAGCAAGGAAAAAAAAAGTCCTGAAACCAAATGCTTAAGGAGGGGCGCAGAGTAGAAGCTGGAGGAAATAAGAAAGTGTGGATTAAAAGCAAAGGTTCAAATTATTTATTCAGAGCTTTTTAAGATAACAACAATCTTGCTTGGAATTGCTTATATCTATGATGCTACCTTAATAACTCTTAGATCCTTGATTAGGACATTAATTATTAAGTTTTCACCAGCCCTAGTAATCTGCAGATTACTACTAATAATAACAATAGTAAAGGAAGTTTCAGGGAATACACATTGTTTAAACCATTCTCACCCTTGCACCTCTGACTTCTAAAGGCTCACAAAAGTCAATCCCACACATTTTGATAGAAGTCTGAATAGCAGTCAAGCTTAAGCTTCTGACATCAAAACACTCCCAAGAATTCAGTTCACTCCCAAAGTGCTTTATAGGGCTAATAAGTGAATACATATAAAGCCCTATTGGTGTATTCCTCTATGCTAATAATGTCATTATTAACAGTTAACTCTGTTGTTGTTGTTTTCTTGTTTCCAGCAAGGCATATGCTTTTAAAATAAAAATTATTGTGGGCCACACTCAAGTAATTCAAGAGCCTTGGTGACAGTAATTCAAGAGCCTTGGTGACAGTATTCTCACTGAGATTTTATGCAGAAGAAAGTTTCTAAAGGAGACAGAAACCCCTCCCCTAGGCCCGCTCCCCGCCCCCCCTCCGCCCCATCTGTAACAACCTGGTTCTTTAAAACTCATTTAAGCAGATAGTATTTCAAGAGAACTTACTTTAAGGTTAGCAGCTCCTAAGTCCTCTTTGGAGTAAACAGTGCACCATCAATGCTTCCTATTTCTGCAATGGAGCTGCCTTTATCTGCCTGGAAAAGTGTTCTCCCTTTCCTGCCCCCTTCCAAGCCAAAGCAGGCAGTTAAAATGTCACTTAACATTCTGGAGAATGTGAAATATATTGTACATTGTCAACTCCCCAAAACCATAAAACTAACTTTATGGACCTCACGTGACTTTTGAGAGCCAGTGAGGGGTATCTGGCTGAGGTCTGGGCGATTTTTACGATCTAACTTCTAGATAAAACCCTATCCATTTGACATCTTAATGTCACAGCCACTTTTGGTATACTTACTTACTTTACTACGGGTAAAATATATACATGCGTGCACGTATGTGTGCGCGCACAGGGCGAATGTGGTG
Organism: Ahaetulla prasina; assembly: GCF_028640845.1. Classification (NCBI taxonomy): domain Eukaryota; kingdom Metazoa; phylum Chordata; class Lepidosauria; order Squamata; family Colubridae; genus Ahaetulla; species Ahaetulla prasina. The sequence continues at coordinate 37,265,010 of NC_080542.1, read as the reverse complement.
TGTCTGTGTATATTCAATAGAAGGCGAGAAAATGGGTTGTTTTGGAAATGACAACTCACACCCCAGCCCTCTCAAAATCATTTTAAGAAGTAACCAAAGAGTTTCTGGGTAAGTTTGTAAGACCAATTTTACTTACTACAAGAGTGTGTGTGTGTGAGAGAGAGAGAGAGAGAGAAGGGAAGGAGGGAGGGAGAGAGAACATTGCTGTAAGCTATAATTTAAGAATATCAAAGACTACTTATTTCCCTGTTACAACAGACTTTAATCATAGCACTGTGATTTAAGGGGAGGAGGGAAAGAAAAGAAAGTTAGATTACCTGATTAATTTTTAAAGGGAAAAAGAAAAATTGCCTCATGCACATTGTTTATTTTCGCTCTGTTGAGACAACTGTGATTTTCCATCCTGAATGCAGTGTATGTGTGTGTGTATGTTTTCAGGATTGTATAGAACCAAACAACAGATAACACATGTACTTCTAAAATTTCACTGGCATGTTGTCATTCTGTGATAACTTCAGTGGCTCCCTAAATGCTTGGTTTGTGGTCTTTGAAGCTGTAACCTGAATCACATTTACTTGAATGTAAAGGCCTTAAAATGAGATTTTAAAAAAATTGGTCAAGAACATGGTCAGAGTCTTAATATAAGGAGAAAATGAATTTTTTGAGAACTGAACCACTGGTTTCTCTTCTTTTTTCTGAGTTGTGCTAGTTCAGCATCTAAGACGCTTACAGGAGATTATTTTGTATCCTTGGCTCATTAGAGATTTTAGGGGAATGGGACAAAGACCCCTAAGGAGAACCTGGAAGCTGGGTCAAGCAATGGGTGAAGAATATACACTTTCTCTCTGGGCCTCTTCTTAAAATGTAGATTTTGCTGATGAGTAACTTTAATGCTGTGACTTGTGAAAATGGTGGAATAAAGAAATGCAAAGAAGGGCACTATTTTTCTGGCCAGGAGAAACGTTTATTTGACTTCAAGTTAAGGCTACAAACCAATACGAACAGCGTCTTGGCAAGGATGAGAACAGGCAGCTAGACATGACAAATGCCATTTCAGACACACAGAAACACTGAATTCACCCTGCCCACTAAAACTTCCTATTAGTCACTGTAGAAATATTTCTAGTATTTACAAACATTTTAAACATACTATGGTTGGTCCAATCATATACCCTTTTAAAGTGAACTTCACTCACATTTATTTAAAAAAGAAAGAAGGAAAGTTGCAGAACTGGCCTGGGATAAAAACAAGGCCAGGAATCAAATCACAGACTTGACAATTTCAAAGACAGATACATGAGCTTATATAGAGAGATATACTGCTTTTTTAAAAAAAAAAAAGGTTTGTGGTTTATGGTTTTTAATTTTCTTTTTCTTTTTTTTTCCTGCTACTGAACTGCAGGAGCCCCCCAACGTGAGTAGAAGGAAAAGAGGTAGGGTTCCATACAAAGTTGTGAACTTTTAAGAACCCATCTTTCCTTCCCGATACTGGCTTATAAATAAGTTATAACATTTAAAAAGCACATTAAATGAAAGAAAAGAAAAGAGAAAAGAAAAGGACATGCTAACTTCTTCCAGAAAGCATCATTATAGCACGGACACAAACATTTAGAACATCTAAAGCATCAAAGAAGCCTCTGGATTTTATATTTTAATTTAAAGGGGGTGATTGCAGCAAAAGACACAATCCTGGAATAATAGTACCCATGAAATTATTATTATTATTATTAATATTATTATTAATAATAATAATTTTAAAAAATAAAACAGCATGCTGAATGGAAAGTGCTTCACTTTACAGTACTCCAAACTTAACAAAAACAAATCTGGCTGTTGCTTTTCGTTTGCTTGCTTGTTTTAAACTTTCTTACTTCTTTCCCCCTCTTTCCTATTTCTTAATATTCCTCCTTAATATAATTTATGGCTGAAAAGCACTGCCACCAGATGCTAAGCTCATACTTTTGAGTTTGTTATCTTTCTTCCACTTCATTCGCCTGTTTTGGAACCAGATTTTTATCTGTCTTTCGGAGAGACACAAAGCGTGGGCTATTTCTATTCGCCTTCTGCGGGTGAGGTAGCGGTTAAAGTGAAACTCCTTCTCCAGCTCCAAGGTCTGGTAGCGAGTATACGCCGTTCGGGCTCGTTTGCCATCCGGTCCGGTCATATCTGAATAATAATAACAACAGGACATGGGAAAAAATGCCTTTTGTTGGTCTGGTTTCTCTTTTTAGATCACAGGCACAGAAAGAAACCGCGCTTTCAACTGTTTACTCCTCGGTCGCCTTACACTGCAGACAAACGCCCCAGCGATTTGAGCATACGGCTTCTCTGCGTCTCCGTTTCCTCCAAGTCAATATCCTTCGTTTTAACCTGGCTCCAGCCTTAATTATAATTAATTTAAGCCCGTGCCCCACTCTCTTCACACTCCCTACAGCCCTCTACACACACACACACACACACACACACACACACACACACATATATATATTTCCAGGAGAGCAAATCTGATTCTACGCAGGTTTCTTCGAAGGAAACTGCTGCTCTGGGGGCCGGTCTCCCAGTTCAGGGAATCTGGTCTCGGAAGACAATCTCCGAACCTCCAGCCCCTTCGTGTCTCTCTTCACTCGGCCTGTTTTATCTGTCAGTCCAATTCTACTGGCGATCTAAACAGGCCGCCTGGAAGACTGAGAAGCGACTCTCCGAGGCACCTTAACCCTCCCCACCTCCAGTCTCGGCCACATTTCATTGGAAGAGACTTCCGCTGAAATCCTTAGGGCTCGCTTTCCCACCCAAAGAGTGTGCAAAGCGAAGGCAGTTCCTGCTTCCAGCTCTGCGGCGCACACCCTTCTTTCATTTTTTTTACCCCAAGGGTTGAAGGGAAAGGCAAAGAGTTTGCCACCGCCGCATTTCGCCCTTTGCAGACAGCGAAATGTGGGACGAAAGGGGAGGGGGAGGGAGAGAGGTTGGCAGACACATCTGTGCCCCAAGCAGCCTTCCTGTTTTAACCCTTCGCCTTATCTTTCCCATTTCTTTTCTTGTGTTTTTTCCAATTCTTGTTACTTTCAAGCGTCTCCCACCTTTCCGCTCTCCTGGTACAAGGTTGTTACAAGCGCTCTTATCATTGTTACCATCAATACAGCTTGACTGTTGCCACGCTGATAAAACTCTTATTTTAAAAAAACGCAGGGAACCTGGATGGTTTTTTTGTTTTGTTTTTTTGAAAGAGAAGAAAATACTCTTTAAGAATCGAACATTATAGTGAAAGAAACAAGACACTGAAAGCAAATGGAAAAGGGCATCTAGAGAGAGACAGGAAAGTGGTTTCACAATGCGACTGGATTCCTTCTCCCGTCGCCAAAGCAGATATGTCCTGCCAAAATCCTGTTTTATGTGTATGTGTGTGTATGTATGTACACACACGCACGCACATACACACAAACCACAGACTCAGAGAGAGAGACAGACAGACAGACAGACAGAAGGCGCAGGCACACACCGCATAGATCACCCCAGCCAAATTAAAAAGGAGCAAGTCTGTACCGTGGCTAATGTGAAGCTTTCGCATCCAGGGGAATATCTGCGGGCTTTGTCCTTCCGTGGTCGGCGTGGAGGTGGCGATCGGCTCAGCCTGAGCTCGGGCGCCGTTGCTGTTGACTTGGGAGCCGCTCTCTTCGGGCCCCGAGGACGCGCTGGTCTCGTCTATCTCGGCAAACGCGGTGGCGCTGGCCGCGCCGACAGAGGCTGCCTGGTCGGCAGTGGAGGACCCGGCTGCCTTGCCTCCATGGCTTTCGCCACCGCCGCCGCCGCCGCCGCTGCCGCTCCCGCCGCCGCCGCCGCCGCTGCTGTTGGTGCTGGTGCTGCTGGAGCTGCTGGTGCAAGGGAGGGATTCGGGAGAAGACAAGGAGCAGCTGGACGCCTGTCTGAACCTGCTTTCGGGCGCTGCTTGGGCAGGGAAGGCGCGAGAGCTCTCCCCAACCGCTCCAAAGTGGCTGGAGGAGGAGGATGATCGGCTGATGCTCAGATCCATTCCATTGTAGTTGTATCCCCCGTAAGAGCCGGCGTGCATGTTGCCTGGATCTCTATAAGATCCGTTCATGGAACTGCCGGCCCCATAATTTAACAGCTGATAGTCTGGGGCATTAGGATAGCGTCCTGAGAACGAGTTTACAAAGTAAGAACTCATTTGGGTTTGTATTTTGGAGGGCTTGATTTGTGGGGCTCGTGGTCGTTATAACCCCTGTGCTTGAGGATTTATGATGTATTAATGAATTATAGCGATGCACTGTACTTCGTTTTTGCTATGTATGCGGCCAAATATGGGGGTGGGGTGGGGGTGCGTTTGGGAATCACGTGCTTTTGTTGACCAGTCGTAAATTCTCACTGATGACCTCAAGAGGCAATTCATGCTCTATGGTTACAAATAATGACGATCCGAGAATCGTTAGGCCCATGTCAATGCGCGGCTTCCAAAGAGGGAGGAAAGAAGGGGGGAGGAATCAACCAGCACAGATTGCTCCTTCTTGGCATTGTGCGCCACCTACTGGGCAAATAAAGTATTCGACAGGGAGGTTACCTCACTCACCTTTTTTTAAAATAGTCAAGCGCTCAGTTTTTGTGTCCTCTGCCTTTCTAGAAATAAAATATTTTCCCCCCAAAAGTGTCGTTTCTGTCTTTGTTTCTCTACTTTCTCTCTTTCTTCCAGATGAGAACATGCTTTTCTAATGCGGAAAAGAAATTTTCTTGTTATAGTAGATGCAGTATAAAATTGTTGCTATTACTATTATGAATAACAGTTGTTTAATACCAAATAATAATCTCGGTTATTTATTTTTATTTTTATTTTTTTGATATTAGAAACGGTTATTCAAGGCAAAAGTTATTCGGATGAAAATCAAGATGACAATTCCTCTTCCTTTCCTGTCCCCCTTTTTTTATTTGCATCTCCTTAGGAGTCACTATCAACATCAAAATTTGCTTGAATGTTTTTGCACTATTATCATTATCATAGTATTATTTCTACTACTTTTTCTACACTTAAATACCAGGTCAAGTAACAGAAGGGAAAATCAACTTATCTTGATATTATGTGTGCCCCCCCCAAAAAAATAATCAGCAATATGATGAATTGTATAACTGGCAATCTCTTGAGGGAACTGTTTCAAATGAAGAGGCTTCTTTCTCATCGTTCATATAAATTACTAAAATATTTGGTAATGATCAATTTTATAATGACGGGCCAGGTTTGGATTTGGAATTCTTTGTTTTTATCCAGCCATGTCACTATTTTCCTTTCCATTCTTCTGCCAACCTATAAGAATTTACAAAAACCAGCTTACAGCTCATTGAAAATTATGAGCCATATTGAAACTGGCACATAATCATAATAATCACAGCTACTAAATAGTGAAGCAATAAGAATAAGTATTATGCAGCTGCAAGACTTCAGAGTATATGATTTCATTGTATTTGGGGTTGGAAGGAATTAATGCATGTATACTTGGGCATTTGAGATGATTATTGTTTCATCACTTTTTCCTTTCTCAGAAAAAATAAAAAAATATAAAATAATAAAAACAAATAAATGGGATAGCTGTTAAGAGCTTGCTAAGGACAACAGCAAAGAATTGTTCATCTTCCTTAAATAATCAATGTTTTAAAGGAACGGAAAGGAAAGGAAAGGAAAAAGCCTTATAGGAAAAATAAATTCAGGGTTTTCTTCTTTTTTAAAATACCACCTGAATAATTCCTTTTCAATCAGTTATTTAACCCCTTTTTCTTTTTATTACAGAACGTTAATAGCTCACAGTCTCATAATTTAGCTTAATTTGGAGTGAGATATTAAGGCTTGGTTAGACGGCTTGGGAAAGGGGATTGGGGAAATTTAGCCAACGTTTGAGAAAGGCTATGAAAATGTTATGTATGTTTTACCAGATGTAGAATGGGACAGAGAATTATGCCTGTTTCTTTGATTTATTATATGTATGGTGTGCGCCCCCCATAACTCTTTTGTGCAGTAACAATAAAAAAATCCATATTAAAGTTAAATGTCAGCTCCAATATATTCTTGATGAAAAGGTCTTTTATTTAAGTTTAGGCTAAGCAACTGGAAGTGTGGGGTGGGTGGGGGAGATGAATATATCTTTCATCCCCTAACTTCTGTAGTGTTTAAGGAATTGTTTCCCTGTTCAGATTAAGGAAATCGTAGGTTTTTTAAAGCAGATTTTAAAATTTCTTTTTTACTAACAGCCATATACCTTATGTAGATATAGATATATTTCTCAGAAACGATGTGAGGAGGAGGAAACACATCCTAAATTATGCACATAACAAGTGTTTTTCTCAATGTATTTGTTTTTATCTTTTTTATTGTTTTTATAGGTCTTTTAAAATCTCCATAGCTAACACAAACTACAAATACAACACTATACAAATTGTAATAAAATAAAACCGATTTTTAAAAAAAAACTCTGTAAAAAAATCCACCATACTTTTTAGGTTGCAATTGTTCCTTTTTAATATAATTTTGCTTAAAACAATAATTCTTAAATGACAGAGAACCAAGGGCTTGATTAACTTAATTTTATATAAAAAAGCAAACAAATAAGTAAAATCGTGCATGACACTTCTGTTTTACAAAATAAAGACAATCAAATAGCCCCAAACCTGACACATATATTGCAGCACCTCCACTTAAATACAAGGGTTAACAAGAATCCTAAGGAGGACACCCAAAGGTAAATCAAACAAAACAAAACACAACCACAACCCCATCTGTCGCAAAGGGAAGGGGCAATAAAGAGGGTGGGAAAATAAATTGGACTAGAAACGTGGTTATGATACAACAAATTCAATAATCCAATGCAAGTGAGGGTGTAAAAGGACAACACCACCATACAGTCTCAAATATTTTACAAAAATGTTTGTCCCAGTTGTGCTTTTTGGGTGGGAGGAGTTGTCATGTCTGGAGTTCCCCAACTGTTGACATTCTGCTTTCTTTCCCGTTCATTCATTCATTCATTCATTCTGCATTCATTCGGGCTCTCTCTCGCTCTCGCTCTCTTTCCATCTCTCTTTCCCTCTCTCTCTCTCTCTCTTTCCATCTCTCTCTTTCTCCCTCCCTCCCCAGTTCTGCTCTTTCATTCCGTTGGTTTCTCCTCTTCTTCCTCGGCACTCAGCTGAGTGGAGTTAAGGAGCTTGTTTTCCTTTTTCCATTTCATCCTTCGGTTCTGAAACCAGATTTTTATCTGGCGCTCCGTCAGACACAGGGCGTGAGCGATCTCGATGCGTCGGCGCCTGGTCAGGTAACGGTTAAAATGGAATTCTTTCTCCAGCTCCAGAGTCTGGTAGCGGGTATAAGTCTGCCGGCCTCGCCTGCCACTCGGCCCAAAGGAGGAACCTGGTGGGGATGGAGAAGAAGGCAAGCGTGTGCTACTGAACATTTACTGGAGTTACACATATACAACATGCCAATGTCTATGCTAAGCGCCAGAGTATGTTGTTGTGAGTTTGTGTATGGGGGGGGGGCGTGCGGGTGTGTGTGTGTGTGTGTGTGAGGGGGAGGAAAAAAGCCCATTCCCTGCAGTAATCTCCCTACTTCCAAGTGGTCAAGCTCTCATCTCCAACCCTTAGCGATCAAAACTCACTGTCCTACCTAATAGAAGGGAAACACTGTCCTACCTAATAGAAGGGAAAATCGAACCCACTCATATCTAGTTAGCTTTTAGCTTTGCATTTGGGAATATTTTTTCCCCAGAATAATTGTTTCACGTTTGAATTGAAATGTTGGAGATACACTTCCCAAATGCCCCTGACTGAGTCCCACTGGGCACCCAGATAGCTCAGCTCGAAAACTTATAACTTCACCATACAATCTGTTTTGTTTGTTTGCATGTGTATCTTTTCCAATAAGTAGGGGAGGAGAAAACTTTTGAAAACAGTGCTGTAATTCAGAAGCTCACTGTTTCTGGCTTTGTTGGGGGGGGGAGGGTGTAATTGAGTGAACTGCTTCTTCACCCAAAGACTCTGTCTTTCTTTCCCTACAAACTCTCCTGAGTGCCCTCCTGAGCAGAGCAGTATTCACAGGGACTAAAATTGCTGCGCTGGGACACTTGCTTGAAAATAAATCCCATTCCTGGCCTGCTGCAGTTCTCCAAAAAATAGGCTTTGAACGCGCTGTGGGGCTCTCAAAAGCAGCAGAATTGGAAGTGACTTAAAAAGGGAGGGTATTTAAACGAAGATAAGTAACAACACTCCTTCACATAATTGAATGTTTAGGAGCAATGGCATAAAGATTAATATGTATATCTATCTATTTATTAATATTTTATATTATATTATATATATATATATAATGAGTGGGATAGAGTCTGACAAGATTTGGTTTAAGAGAGTTATCTATGAACTTCCTTCCTGCACTTCCATTAGGAAATAATTTATGTCCAAAGTTAAGAATTCTTTTTACCCTATGTTCTCTTCACTTTCTCTGGACAGCCACCTCTGATCGAGTTTCTTTCTTTTATGTGGTGCTTAGTCTCTCCTCTATTTTATTTTTATATTCTCTTCCCCTCCGCTATTCAGCTCTAATTGCTTTAGTCTCCAGAACTTAATCCGAAACACCTACCTACCTACCTACCTATCTATTCATCTTCTACCTATAGCTCTCTATTGATTTCCCTTAATTTCCCCTCCCTTTGAAATGTAGGGATGGGAGGAGGAGCTGTGGCTGCGTCTTTATCATTCTTTAAATGAATTTTCCTGGAAATTATGGCACCTGGAGGCAGTCGTTGATCACAAAGAAGGTGGGGAGAGTGAGTGAAAGAAAAACTTATCTACAACTTCCTCTTCAGGCAGGCATTCAATTACACTTGAGTTTCATTAAAAATGTAGCTCTTTTCAAATATTTAAGCCCTCCTGACATTATACAACTGGCTGAATAAGCTGAATATGCCTTTGGCTAAATTGGCACAGGGGTATCATGTCTGTATCAATGTGGGGAGGGAGAGAGAGACATGTGGAAAAGAAGTTGTAATCCAGATCTATTGAAAACAATTGGGGAGAGGGGGTCAGTTTGATAGCATTTGCATCGTGTGAGTGTGTGTGCACGCGGATGAGTGCCAGTGCCAAGACACCTTTCTAAATCACCCCTAGTGAGTGACAGCTAACATTGCCTTCTACAAGAGAGAAGCATTCAGTCAATAAATCTCTGGCTTTCAGTTGCAGAAAGTTGGCTAAAGAGAGGAACTAACTCTAGAGAAGTTCCTGCAGATAATATGACAAACATACAAACAAACAAACAAGCCAGGCAGGGCCTTTGAAGCGCAGCCTTAAGCAGTGCAAAAAAAGTTTGAAGGAAGTTTCTGGCTGTACTGCCTGCAGCTTCAGATTAGAAGAAAAGCATTTCCTGCTCTATCTGGGTAGCCATCTGTCACCTAACAAGATTGGGAAGAATGAGAGAGGGGGGGAAAGCAACTTACTATTGCAGGAATTCATTCTCTGCATCCAAGGGTATACTGGCGTAGAGCACTTTTGATCCTCGTTGTCCCCGAAAACGTGCTTGCTCTGTGAGCATTCTGACTTCCGGGCTTGTTCCTGGCCGAACTGAACAGGATCCTCTAGGTTCGAAAGAGAACAGCCTGTCTCTTTCTCCCTGTAAAAACCAGATGTCCCGTAATCGCAGGCTGGACTCCGGTTGTAAGCTCCGTTGGTTTGCTGGTAGTAAGGCGCGCCCGCGTAACCTTTCTCTTGGACCCCACTGCCCCCAGTTCCATACGTGCTGGGATAGTGCCTTAAAGGATCCGCGTAGCCCGTGGAATATAAGGGGAGCTGTCCCAGGAACGGTTCTTGACCCCCGGCTAAGCTCACCGGAAAAGTAGAGTTGACAAAATAAGAACTCATTGGAAATAATAATAATAACAATAACAATAATAATAGTTAACCAGAAGAACAGCGTCTGTTCTTTCCCTTGCTCTTTATGATTTGTTGCGTTTTATAGTCCAAGCGGTTTAGCTATTAGCAGTATATGGGAGATTGGGTTTTAGCTGAAGGGGGATGGCCGCGTGCCAACCAGGGACATAAGGGAAGAGAACCATCTGATCACGCGCTGACCAATAGCAGGAGTCGGAGGCTGCGAAATAGCACCCTAGAGGGGTTAGCTCTGCACAGGGGACCCCCCAGAACAAACCAGTGAAAGCATCCCTGCCACCAACACTATCACCTTTAAACAACAGAAACGCCCCCCCATGCACCACTCTTTACTCCTGTTTCTCTCCCCACCCCCTTTATCACGTACTCAGTATCTAACACATATCTGATAGTAATAAACAAATATGAGAAATGTGAAAGATATGAAAAATGACACCAATCTTATCCTTGCTGCTACCGTGAAGAGGGACAAGGAAAACATGGGAAATATTTTCAACTTGAAAAGTTTGTGGTTTTCATATAAGTACCTGGAGGAGGAGGAGGAGGAGGAGGAGGAGGAGGAGGAGGAGGAGGAGGAGGAGGAGGCATGAAGGCGTATTATCTCCCTTCTCCACACACACCTTTGGGTTCAAGTGGGGGCAATGGGGAGCCTTTACTGAACAGCCAGTTCAAGCGCTCAATTGCTGGATCTGGAGAAGGGAAATAAATTCCAGCGAGCGTCTTTTGGTGCGTCCTCTGAGCGCAGGACAGAGCTCAGAATTTTAAACTCCTCGGGAGGTACGACCGGGCATCTGGAGGATGGGATTATAATTCATTCTCCGCACACCCCTCCCATCCCCAACTCCTACTCCCACGCGGGTATGTGTTTTCTACCCTCACGCGCCTATTTTGTCTCTCCCATCTAATCCAATCCCTCCCATGTAAATTTGCGGCCCCGTGTCCGAAGTCCGAGAGAGCCATTCCCGGTGTTCGAGCTCAGCATTCTGCGCAAAGAACGGTGCCCTCTTGCGTTTTTACGGTTCAGGCCGGATCTTTGGACAGGTTAGAGTTAAAGGCAGCGGCTGGCCTGACTGCCAACCCCCCCCCCCATATTGATCACCTAACATCAAAAATTATTAAATTTAAAGCAGGGGATAGTCCCAGGATGAGAGATGTCTTTGTGGTTGGTATGAATTTTGGAGGCAGAGGGGGAAATCCCGGTTTTCTATTTGTGCGTTTGAGTTTGCAATGAATTCGGGAATAAAATTAAACTCGCTTCTAATTCGTTAATCTGCTTTAAAACTTTTTAAAAAGATAACTATGAAGAGAGTGAAAAAGTTGACCCAAAGGCTGGAGTTTGGCGTTTGACTTCCTCTTCGCCTCTGCAGTTCTCACACTTGGCGAGCAAACCTCGATCTCCAGCGATAAAATTACCCTGGCTTTGGCACGGTTATGACAGTTTAAAAAAGATGTGCCCCTTTCCTCCCCTCTCCCCAATTCCACTTCTTTTCTATACAATTGTGAATTCAAGCAATTTATAACAACGTTACAGTTTCTTTTACAACAACTGCAGTAGTTCCAAATTGTAAAATGCTACTTGCCTTGTGTATCATTTTGCCACCATTGTCATTCTCATTCTCTCTGTGTATATCTGTTTCCCTTGCTCCGTTTTACAGACCAATTCATCCATCTCATCTTCCATCTTTTCACAAAAAATAGCCATTACAGCACGCTGTTTTCGATTCTCAAAAACTTTGAAGCATTGTTTACCGTTCTCACATCCTTCATCTCCAATCTACAAACATACACACCTCTTTCTAAATTCACCAGTTCTCCTGATTCTCTTTACCTACCACGGTATTTCACTGCACTTTTCGACAAATGAAACTGTAATGCAAGCCTTCTCTCTACCATCCCTCGATTACAGATGTGCAAATGTGTTCATAAGAATTCTCCACCACACACCCTTAATTGTTCCCAGACCGGATTTACATGGCAATGCTATCCCTGCAATGGCCAATGCGATTTTTTTCTGTCAAGGCTTAAGGAACCACAAAATATGTTGGCTTACTATCTAATTTGTTAGCCTCTGTTTTAATGGCACAGAAATACACATGGTCCCAACATCATTATGATATAACTCTTAGAATGAAGGAAAATTGCAAGCAGGAGGAGTAATTTTTGTTTGTTTGTTTAAGGCACTCTCTTTTCTCTCTCTCCCCCCCCCCCCGCCCTTCTTACACACACACACACACACACATACACACTACCCTGGTCTTTGATTTGTGTTTCTGCTGATTCTTTCCCCCTTATCCTTTATGTCCTGAGTATATCCTAACTTTAAATTAATCTGTTTTACCGAAAAACGGAGAAAATTGGGCAGCAGAAGAGTAAGAAAGCGGATCTGAGCAAAATCCCCCCCCCAATAAATTTCAAATCTGTGCAATACTTCTGTTCCTTGCTTAATAACAGGGAAATCTCACAGATTGGCAAGAATCCCTAAATTGATTATTTGCTTAGTTAAGTGAGTAAACGTGCTACTTTCTGAACTTTTAATCTTAAGAACTGGTACTGGAAATACAGATTGTGGATGGGTGGGTGTGGGCAAAGAGGCATTGGTTTGGTAAAGGATAGTTTAGGGAACAAAATAGGTAAAATTGAAATATATAATAAATACATGGAATTTATTTTTCTTTACAGTAGAAAAAGCCTAGTCTTTTTCAAACCTGTTTGTGTATTGCAGAGTTCCAATATTCAAACTTGGCAATTCAGATGGAACATTTTAAATGATGCAAAATTTTTGAAACTTTAAATCTGAAAATAGATAAACTTGAAAGTTAATCCACTGATTGATTTGTCCTGTGCTAATATTTATTTATTGTTCAAATATTAAGAAAAAACTTCCCATGTGCTAAATCCTGGAAATAACAACTGCTTTCAGTGTAACATATGTATTTTGATTTTACAGCTTTTAAAAAGAATAAATCAATACCTGAAAATGACCTGAAAGCCTGCTGTACGCTATTCTACCTTTTAAGTTGGATGTACATTGTAGTAGTGGGAGAGATCACTTTTCAGTAATCAATATTTTTTGGGCCAGAATAATTCCTCAGGTTATCTACCTACCTACCTACCTGTCTGTCTGTCTGTCTGTCTAGTTGTTTGTTTGATTTCTATAGCCCCCATCTCAGATATTATCTAATACCATAGGTAGTTGAGAATATTTATTTTAATGCGGAGCCCACCACCCTTTTCTTTTCTAAATCTAATAATTTTCTTTCTCCTTTCCCCTCTGATTACTGTAAAAATATAGAGGACCTTATTCTTAGATCCCTTGGCAAACTTTTATGGTGGGCAAATATTTTTCAACTAAAATTTTTATTAGTTGAAAATATATGAGCCAGCTGTAGGTCAAAGAAACTCTTTTCTATGCCTTGTTATAGTTACAAGATATTGACAGGGCTTTCTTTAAGCTCAGAAAATTTAACTTGACCAGTTTAAGCATAAGTATGTGAAGAATTAATAAAGGTTAACAGTATTCATTTACAGAAGTGTGTATCTGATGTTTTGCTGAAAAAATACCCCATGTTTCTGACCCCCCCTCCTGTTTCCTCCCCATTCTTTCCTGCCTTTTTGCTTTAGCAAAATCCAACTTTATAAAGCACCAGGAAAAGTACTGCTGCTGGTGGTGGGAGATAAATTATTTAGGGGAAAAAGGAAGGGGGGGGGAGTTGAAGTAAGCTTAAGCAATCAGAAAATTTTCAATAAGATATAAAGTGGCAAGCAAGTAAGATTTTATTTTTCCTTTGTAAATGGCAGTGTTGGAATTCAGCAAACAGCATGATCTTTGACAGAAGAATCAAACTGGTATCATAAACTTAAGATTGGCCTTTAAGCACACCCTGCACACACACACACACACACACACACACACACAGAGGGAGGGAGGGGAATTGAATAGCCTCATAAATTTATTTAGGATCATAAAAGTATTCACAAGAGATGAGCTTCTTTTGTCTTACCACAAGTCTAACTGATGTTTAGTTTATATTGTGGGCACTTATAAAACCTACTGAAGGCACAAAACTCATCTCTCTCTCTCACACACACACCCACCCCAATATTTTGTCTTATCCTCTCAATTTCCTCTTTTCAAGCATATAACCATTCAATTTTAATTTTCAACCATTTGTTTAATTTACCTCACTTCCCCTCTAAAGTATAATTATCTTTTTAATGGGATCACAAGGATTTTTTCAAAGAAAGAGTATGGGGAAACTACCTTTCATTAATTTATCAAAGGAATTTAGGTAATAATTAACTAGAAGGGGAAATGGGTGTCTAGAGTAAAGTTAAGAAACAAAAACAAAAACACCACATTTTTTGGAAATCTTTGATTTAAAAAAAAACCAGAAACTCTGCAAAATGATATTTTAACAGATTTTCCAGCTCTTTGAAAGTAACAGAGGTGGAAACTAAGGTATTTATCACTTGGCTATTTTGTGTAATGAGAGGTATTCTAAAATAAAAGTATCTCAAAAATCCT